>NC_058522.1:339990028-340615028 GCF_904849725.1 Hordeum vulgare subsp. vulgare | reverse complement strand
GTTTGTGTTGAATCTTGATAGTAATGACACACATGTTCATAACATTGATGCCAAAAGATGTAGAGTTGATAATGATAGTACCACTTTCTTGTGGCACTGTCGCTTAGGTAATATTGGTGTAAAGCGCATGAAGAAGCTCCATGCTAATGGACTTTTGGAGTCACTTGATTTTGAATTACTTGACCGATGACTTGAACCATGCCTCATGGGCAAGATGACGACAACTCCGTTCTCCGGAACAATGGAGCGAGCAAGTGACTTATTGGAAATCATACATATTGATGTGTGCGGTCCGATGAGCATTGAGGCGCGGGGTGGATATCCTTATTTTCTCACCTTCATCGATGACTTGAGTAGATATGGTTATATTTACTTGACGAAACACAAGTCTGAAACATTTGAAAAGTTCAAGCAATTTCAGAGTGAAGTGGAGAATCATCGTAATAAGAAGATCAAATTCCTACGATCTGATCGAGGAGGAGAATATGTGAGTGATGAGTTTGGCACACACTTGAGACAATGTGGAATTGTTTCACAGTTGACACCACCTGGAACACCATAACGTAATGGCGTGTCCGAACGTCGTAATCGAACTTTACTGGATATGGTGCGTTCTACGATGTCTCTTGGCGATTTGCGTTTTAAATTTGGGGTTATGCATTATAGAAAACTTCATTCACATTATAGACAACGTAATGGCGTGTCCGAACGTTGTATGAACTGTGGTTTGGTAAGAAACCAAAGTTGTCGTTTCTTAAAGTTTGGGGATGTGATGCTTATGTCAAAAAACATCAGCTTGAAAAACTGGAACCCAAAGCGAAGAAATGCGTCTTCATAGGATACCCAAAAGAGACAGTTTGTTACACCTTCTATCTCAGATTCGAAGGCAAAGTATTTGTCGCTAAAAACAGAACAATTCTTGAGAAAGAGTTTCTCTCGAAAGAATTGAGTGGGAGGAAGATAGAACTTGATGAGGTTGTTGAACCTTCACTTCAACAGGAGAGTAGCGCAACACATAAAGTTGTTTATGTGGAGCCGACATCAATTGAAGAGGAAACTAATGATGATGATCATGAAGCTTCGGATCAAGTTTCTATTGCACCTCGTAAGTCGACAAGGGCACGCACCGCTCCTGAGTGGTATAGTAACCCTGTCTTAACAGTCATGTTGTTGGAGAACCATGAACCTACGTGCTATGGAGAAGCAATGGTGGGCCTCGATTCCAACAAATGGTTAGAGGCCATGAAATCCGAGATAGGATCCTTGTATGAAATCAAATTGTGAACTTTGGAAGACTTACCTAAAGGAAGAAAGGCCATTCAGAATAAATGGATCTTTAAGAAGATGATGGACGCCGACGGGAATATCACCGTCTATAAAGCTCGACTTGTGGCAAAGGGTTTTTCACAAGTTCAAGGAGTTGACTACGATGAGACTTTCTCACCCGTAGCGATGCTTAAGTCCATCAGAATCATGTTAGCAATAGCTGCATTTGTTCGATTAAGAAATTTGGCAGATGGATGTCAAAACAACGTTCCTTAATGGTTTCCTTAAGGAAGAGTGTATATGATGCAACTGGAAGGTTTTGTCAATCCAAAGAATGCTAAGAAAGTATGCAAACTCCAGCGATCCATTTATGGATGGGTGCAAGCATCTCAGAGTTGGAATCAGTGTTTTGATCTGGTGATCAAGGAGTTTGGGTTTATACAAGTTTATGGAGAAGCTTGTATTTACAAGAAAGTGAGTGGGAGCTCTATAGCATTTCTAATATTATATGTGGATGACATATTGCTGATTGGAAACGACATAGAATTTTTGGGAAGTGTAAAGGATTATTTGAACAAGAGTTTTTCAGTGAAGGACCTAGGAGAAGCTGCTTACATATTAGGCATCAAGATCTATAGAGATAGATCGAGATGCTTAATAGGACTTTCACAGAGCACATACCTTGACAAAGTTTTGAAGAAGTTCAAAATGGATCGATCCAAGAAAGGGTTCTTGCCTGTATTGCAAGATGTGAAGTTGAGTAAGACTTAATGCCCAGTGACTGCCGAAGATAGAGAAAATATGAGTGTCATCCCCTATGCTTCAGACATAGGCTCTATTATGTATGAAATGTTGTGCACAAGACCTGATGTCAGCCTTGCCATAAGTATGGCGGGAACGTTTCAAAGTGATCCTGGAATGGAAAACTGGACAACGGTCAAGAATATTCTAAAGTATTTGAACATGACTAAGGGAATGTTTCTCGTATATGAAGGTGATCAAGAGCTCGTCGTAAAGGGTTACTTCTATGCAAGCTTTGACACTGATCCGGGTGACTCTAAGTCACAAACCGATGCATATCTATTCTCAATGGGCGTGCGGTAAGCCGGTATAGTTCCAAGCAAAGCGTTGTAGCTGATTCTTCATGCAAAGCAGAGTACATAGATACCTCAAAGGCAGCTAAAGAAGGTGTCTAGATGAAGGAGTTCATGACACACCTTGGAGTTATATCAAGTGCACTAGATCCAATGACTCTGTTCTGTGACAACACTAGTGCCATTGCTCTAGCCAAGGAACTGAGGTTTCTCAAGAGGACCAGACACATAAAGCGACGCTTCAATTCCATCCACGATTAAATCAAAAGGGAGGACATAAATATTTGCAAAGTTCACACATATCTGAATGTTGCAGACCCATTGACTAAGCCTCCTCCACGAGCGAAACATGAACAACACCAGAATTGTATGGGTGTTAGATTCATTACAATGTAAATCACATAGTGATGTGAGCAAGATTATTGACTCTAGTGCAAGTGGGAGACTGTTGGAAATATGCCCTTGAGGCAATAATAAATTAATTATTATTATATTTCCTTGTTCAAGATAATCTTTTATTATAGATGCTAGAATTGTACTGATTGGAAACTCAAATACATGTGTGGATACATAGACAACACACTATCCCTAGTAAGCCTCTAATGGACTAGCTCGTTGATCAAAGATGCTCAAGGTTTCCTGACCATAGACATGAGTTGTCATTTGATAATGGGATCACGTCATTGGGAGAATGATGTGATGGACAAGACCCAAACTATAAACGTTGCATATGCTCGTGTCTATTTACTGATACTATTTTCTGCTTGTCAAGTAACTGTTCCTATGACCATGAGATCATGCAACTCCCGTACATAGGAGGAATGCCTTGTGTGTATCAAATGTCACAACATAACTGGGTGACTATAAAGGTGCTCTACAGGTATCTCCAAGGATGTTTGTTGGGTTGGCGTGACTCGAGACTAGGATTTGTCACTCCGTATGACGAAGAGGTATCTCTAGGGCCCACTCAAATATACAATATTACAAGAAGCTTGCAAGCAATGTGACTAAGGAGTTAGTCACAAGAAACCCGCCATTCGGCATGGCATGCGTTGGATAAGTGGGCCGCCTATCACCAGCTGTTCCGGGTGCACGTCGGTCAAGTGGGTCGACTATCGCTAGTCATCTAGGCACACGTTAGCCAATGGAGCCGGCTATCGCCAGCCAGCCTGGGGGGGCATGCGGCTCCAAATGTCTTGGAGAGGGCTAATATCCGCTCTTGGTGTACCCAGGGGTAATATCCCCATCAGTAGCCCCTGAAACCGTTGGGGTTCGGAGGCCTCCGGACAAGGGGGGCTAGCGGTTTTACCCCTGGACTCGAAAGAGTTTGTCAAGGCCGGCCGGCCGGCTAGGGCCGAAACACGGCAAGGTGTCTTATGTTCTGCTGGGGTTGCAGCCGGCCAGGGCCGCAGCCGACCACGACCCAGTCGGTCGACACGACGCCTCGGGCTCCGCCATGACACCTCGGTTCCGGTGCCAGCTGGGGCACGTCACGTGTAGGTCCGCGGCAGACGGCGGGCCTGCCACTACCGATGCGATGGGACAATGCTACATACCCAGCCTGGCGTGCCTCGGCCCACGCGCGGATTTACTGCGGCCGCAATCCGTCGCTTGGTGTTCTCCGCGCAGTTTAATGGTGAGGATCGTGGGTAAATGGAGGATCATGGGTGCAACCGATCGCACGTCCTCCTGTCTGTCGGGGCTTTAAAAGGGGAAGGGGGAGGCCGGTTTCGCCATTGCCTCCCCTTACCCTCGTGTTCCTTCTCTCGTGTCGTTGCTCTCCGCCTCCTTCCTTTCTCCTCGCTCCCGCAACGCTTCCCCCCGCTCGATCCGCTAGGGGACCGTCTCTCTCGCCTTCTTTCGTTCAGCTCATCGCCGGAGGCCGGCAAAATGTCGAAGGTTCCCCCCGGCTCGTGGGAGGGGTTTTTCATCACCAAGGCGCACATTGACTATGTCCGGCGGACGCGAAAGCTTCCGTCCGAGGAGCTCGTCAAGGTCCAAGCGCCCGGAGAGGAGATCGTGCCGGAGCCCCGCCCCGGCGAATGTGTCGTCTTCGGTACGCACTTCTTAGTTAGCCTCGAGCAGCCGGGGAGTATCTTTTTCTGGCATTTCCTTGAGTTTTACGGGCTCTAGATGCACTATCTAGGGCCTAACTCTATCTTGTATCTTGCGTGCTTTGCCACGCTATGCGAAGCGTACCTGGTCTTCTTTCCCTTTCCATCCTTCTTTCGCCACTTCTTCCATATCCGTGCCCAGACGCACCACCACAGGCCGTACACCTTCGGCGACGTGGTGGTGTATACACGGGTCGGTCGATTGCTTCCGAGGATGAAATTCAAGAATCCTTCAAGAAGTGGCTGCGCACCTTCTTCTACGTCTGCAACATCTTCCTGGGACGGGATTGGGTCAATCTCCCACCCTTCTCCAACGAGCCGCCGACTGGGGTGCATTAGGACCACGACCTGCGCAATGATGAGCTGGCGGTTATCATCGGCCGGATGCAGGGGCTCGTGGCCTTGATCGGGCTTCTGGCCCCGGACTTGGTGGCGACCTTCGTCGCCCGCCACATACTGCTGCTCCAGGCGAGGCCGCACTAGATGTGCGACATGAGCGACCGCAAAGACCCGAGACGACTGTCGACGGTGGAGTTACCGCTGCACAAGGTGGCTGCTCAGGTGAACAAAATCACCAACTTCCAGCTCGACGAGGAGGAGTGAGCTTCGACCTGCAGCCATACCACCACGGCAACATGGCACCGGCGGTAAATCTTTGGCTGACTTGTGCGGTTCACCTTTTCTTTTCTTGTTGGTAATACTTGACGCATGGCTGTGATGCCCCTCGGCTCTTTGTTCGGCAAACCACGCAAAACGGCCCAAACCCAGAGTATTTTGAATCGGGCCGGGAGGGGTCCGATGCCAAGGACTTTGAGTCATACAGGGACGACCCCGATGGCCCCAAAGTCTCGGACAAGGAGGAGGCATAGGAGGACGAGGATGACAAGGAGGATGAGCAATACGAGCCGGCCAGCGCCGCAGCCAGCGGGGCGGGGACGATGCGCCATCCCCCCGAAGGATCTGTCAGGGACTGGACGAATGACGACGACGAGCTGCATGTGTTGGGGGCGGCGCCGCCCTGAGGATAGCACCACGGAAGGAGCACGAAACTGTCGGCTGGAGGCCGGTTGGCTGTCACCCCGCCAGCCCGTCACCAAACGGCAGAAGAGTGCCACCGCGACAATCGGCCGGCCGACTTTCGACCGGTGCTCCAGCTGCCAAGAAGATTAGGTCGACGTATTTCCCGGCGGCCGGGCGCCCCTACGCTGATGCGGAGGAGGCTTAGGCAAGGGCCCCGTGACATCCCCCTTGGCGTTAGGTAAGATTTCTTTCGAGGCTCGCCCCTCTCTTCCTTCTTCCTTCGTTGTCGCGTGGCATTTGAGCTTGGGGCCATTATTCTATTTTTGTAGTGATGCCATTCTGTTGCCGGAGGCGGAGGTGTCGGCCCTCGAGGCCGAGTAGGTTGCGTTGCTCACCACAGAGCACGCGGCGATGGCGCGGCTCGAGAGGGAACGCCGCGTGAAGGCTAAGGCCGCGCCGGCTATCGCAGCCAGCGTCGGCGGCCCCTCGACCGAGGCAACAAATGATACCAGGGCGCCAATGGACCCTGAGGCTCCTGCTACTGCAACAAAAGACCTTCCAACGGTGCCAGAAATAGTCGTGTCGATGGCACCAAGAATCCTTTTGCAACGGCTACGCCTTAAGGGACTTCGTAGGCAAATATGCAAAGGATTTCCCCCGTGGCCTTGGAGCCTTGCGTTGGTGTTCCCTCGAAGCGGAAAGGGTGATGTAGCGCAGCGGTGGTAAGTATTTCCCTCAGTTTTGAGAACCAAGGTATCGATACAGTGAAGGAGTATCACAAGTGCCTGCACAAACACAAAGAACCTGCTCCCAACACTATGAAGGGGTTGTCAAACCCGTATAGATTGTTCGCAAAGTGAGAACTGAAAGCAACAAAGTAACGAAGCAAAGTAAAAGCGGAGGTGTAAACGATAGATGTGAATAGACACGGGGGCCGTAGTGTTTACTAGTGGTTTCTCTCATGAAAGCAAGTAGACGGTGGGTGAACAAATTACTATCGAGCAATTGATAGAACCGCACAAAGTCGTGACGTCATCTATGGCAATGATTGTATCTATAGGCATCACGTCCAAAACAAGTAGACCGATACTGTCTGCATCTACTACTATTACTCCACACGTCGACCACTATCCAGCATGCACCTAGTGTATTAAGTCCAAAAGAACAGAGTAACGCCTTAAGCAAGATGACATGATGTAGATGGACAACCTCATATCAACGACATAGCCCACCTTGTTACCCTTGATGTCAACTACTCAATGTGTGCCTTGTTGCCCCTAGTGTCACTGGGAAAGGTCACCACATGGTAAGAACCCAAAACCAAGCACTTCTCCCATTGCAAGAATCATAGATCTAGTTTGCCAAACAAAACCCAAGACTTGGAGAGACTTACAAGGATATCAAATCACGCATAAAAGAAATCAGCAAAGACTCAAATATAAATCATAGATAATCTGATCACAAATCCACAATTCATCGGATCTCGATAAACACACCGCCCAAGAAGATTACATCAGATACTGTGTGCATCTACTACTATTACTGCACACGTCGACCGCTATCCAGCATGCATCTAGTGTATTAAGTCCAAAAGAACAGAGTAATGCCTTAAGCAAGATGACATGATGTAGATGGACAATCTCATATCTATGACAGAGCCCACCTTGTTACCCTTGATGGAAACTACTTAATGTGTGCCTTGCTGCCCCTACTGTCACTCGGAAAGGTCACCACATGGTAAGAACCCAAAACCAAGCACTTCTCCCATGGCAAGAATCATAGATTTAGTTGGCCAAACAAAACCCAAGACTCGGAGAGACTTACAAGGATATCAAATCATGCATAAAAGAAATTAGCAAAGACTCAAATATAAATCATAGATAATCTGATCACAAATCCACAATTCATCGAATCTCGACAAACACACCGCCAAAGAAGATTACATCGGATAAATCTCCATGAAGATCATGGAGAACTTTGTATTGAAGATCCAAGAGAGAGAAGAAGCCATCTAGCTACTAACTACGGACCTGTAGGTCTGAAGTGAAGTACTCACGAGTCATTGGAGGGGTCATGATGATGATGAAGAAGCCCTCCAACTCCAAAGTCCCCTCTGGCAGGGAGCTGGGAAGGGTCTCCAGATGAGATCTCGCGGAAACGGAAGCTTACGGCGGTGGAAAAGTATTTTTCGACGCTCCCTTGATTTTTTTTTCTGATTTTTAGGGAATAGATAGGCGGAAGATCTAGGTCAGGGGGCTCCAGGAAGGCCACAAGCCTCCCCACCGCCGCCTCCCCCTGGTGGTGGAGTGGGGGCTTGTGGACTCCCTGGAGCCCTCCTGGCTTGGCCCACAGGCCCCCTGATCTTCTTTCATTTGGGAAAAATCATTTGGGGATTTTATTCCGTTTGGACTCCGTTCTAAAATCAGATCTAAAAAGAGCCAAAAACACAGAAAAACAGGAACTGACACTTGGCACTGAATTAATAAGTTAGTCCCAAAAAAGATATAAAAGGTACATAAAACATCCAAAGATGACAAGATAACAGCATGAAACCATCAAAAATTATAGATACGTTTGAGACGTATCAAGCATCCCCAAGCTTAACTCCTGCTCGCCCTCGAGTAGCGAAGTGATAAAGAATGAATTTTTGATGCTTTCATGCTACCTAGCATAGGTGTCCTTTGTAACTCCTCTAAAGTGACGTGAATGTTCAGATCCATTAGATTCAAAACAATAGTTTGCTATTGACGTGGAAAGAATAATAATTCAATCAAACTAGCAAGGTAATCATGAACTTTCAAAATAACAAGGCCAAAAGAAAGTTATCCCTACAAAAGCATATAGTATGGCTATGCTCTATCATCATTGCACAACGAATTTATATCATGCACAATCCTGGTATTGGCCAATTAATTGTTCCACACCTTTACTTTCTCAAACCTTTTCAACTCTCACGCAATACATGAGCGTGAGCCATGGTTATAGCACTATAGATGGTGTGGAACGTGGTGGAGGTTGCAAGACAAAAAAGGAGAAGATAGTCACATTAACTAGGCATTTCAATGAGCTGTGGAGATGCTCATCAATAGATATCAATGTGAATGAGTAGGGATTGCCATACAAATGATGCACTAGAGCTAAGAGTATGTGGAAGCTCTTAAGGAAAACTAGTGGGTGTGCATCCAACTTGCTTGCTCACGAAGACCTAAGGCAATTTTGAGGAAGCCAATCATTGGAATATACAAGCCAAGTTATATAATGAAAATTTCCCACTAGCTATATGGTGATGACAAAACGAGAGACTCTCAATCATGAAGATCATGGTGCTTAATATGCACAAGTGTGGAAAAAGTGGTAGCATTGTCCCTTCTCTCTTTTTCTCTCATTTTTTTGGTGGGCTCTTTGGCCTCTTTTTTATTATTTTTTTATTTTTTTATTTTGGTGGGTATCTTTGGCCTCTTTTATTTCCTCACATGGGACAATGCTCCATTAATGATGATCATCACACTTACAACTCAAAACTTAGAGCAACTATGACTCTATGGAATGCCTTCGGTAGTGTACCGTGGCAATGATCTAGCATGACATGGACATTAATGGAAACATCATGCTAGCTATCTTACGATCATGCAATGTCAATGTAGACGTGGTGGCACATGTCATGGTGGTAGTTGCATGGCAATATATCTCGGAATGACTTTGAAAAAGCCATAGTAGGTAGGTATAGTGTCTCTTTTGAGGGACGCTAATGGTGGGTTTTGTGCACCGGCGAAAGTTGCACGGCACTAAGAAGATCGTGATGGTGGAAGGTGAAAGTGCATCTAAACCATGGACTCAACATTAGTCATGAAGAACTCATATACTTGTTGCAAAAGTTTTATTAGTAATCGAAACAAAGCATTCAACACATACTCCTAGGGGAAGGGTTGGTAGGTATAAACCATCGCGCGATACCGACCGCCACGCAAAGGATGACAATCAATAGACTAATCATGCTCAGATTTCATCACATAGAGGTTCATCGTACGTGCATGCTACGGGAATCACTAACTTCAACACAAGTATTTCTAGATCCACAACACCTTACTAGCATGACTTCAATATTACCAAAACCAAAACTCAAAACTAATTGAGATGAATCAAACTTCTCTAAGTATTCAATGAACACGAAGGTGGAAGTTTTCGTATCCCTTTGGATAACTACCCCTTTTGAGACTACTTTCAAAGCATATATCAACTACCAAGCCACGCACCGCTGTGCTCTAAAAGATATAAGTGTAGCACATAGAGCAAAAGTATCTAGCTCAAAAGATATAAGTGAAGCACATGTGAGCTGAATTGTCTACCAAAAGATATAAGTGAAGCTCAAAAAAATCACGGTGAGTGCATGTCTCTCTCTCTAGGTGTGCAGCAAGGATGATTGTGACACAACAAAAATAAAAGACTCCTACGATACAAGACGCTCCAAGCAAAACACATAACATGTGGTGAATAAAAATATAGCCCCAAGTAACGTTCCCGATGGATTGAAGACGAGAGAGGGGATGCCTTCCCGGGGCATCCCCAAGCTTAGGCTTTACGGCATACTTGAATCTCTTGGGGTGACTTGGGAATCCCCAAGCTTGAGCTCTTGCCACTCTTTATCTCTTTGTCCATAAAAACTTCACCCAAAACTTGAAAATTTCACAACACGAAACTTAAACAGAAACTCATGATAACATTAGTATAAGAAAGCAAACCACCACTTCCTTAGGTACTGTATAAAACTTAAATTATACTTATTTTGATGTTGGGTTACTGTATTTTCCATCTTCCATGGCTAATACCTCCCGATACTATCCATAGTTTCATCAAAATAAGCAACCAACACAACAAAAACAGAATCTGTTAACAGCAGACCAGTCTGTAGCAATCTGTATATTTCGTATACTTATTTTACTTCAAAAATTCTGAACAATTATGAAAGTATGAAGAATTTGCGTAGCAATCAGCATAAAAAAGAATCAACTCAAAAGCTCTTACAGAACAAACATGAAAATTCTTTTCGTGAGCAGAAAGTTTATGTCTTTTCCAGCATGACCAAACGATCATCCCCAAGACTAATCATAACGGTTTGGCTTGACACAAACACAAAAAGAAACAAAAAAAACACAATCATAAAAGAATTATGATGGTGTGTAGAAAACAAAACAGGAAGCAAAAAATCAAAGAAAAATTTATTCATTGGGTTGCCTCCCAACAAGCGCTATCGTTTAACGCCCTTAGCTAGGCATTGATTTCAATGATGCTCACATAAAATGTAAGGATTGAAACACAACGAGAGCATCATGGAGCAAATGGCTAGCACATTTAAGTCTAACCCACTTCCTATGCATAGGGATTTTGTGATCAAACAATTTATTGGAGCAAGAATCAACTAGCATAGGAAGGCAAAACAAGCATAGCTTCAAAAATTTCAACATATGGAGAGGAAGCTTGATACTATTGCAATAAGTAGAAGCATATGATCCTCTCTCATAGTAGTTTTCAGTAGCATCATGAATGAATACAACAATATAACCAGCACCTAAGGCTTTCTTTTCATGATCTACAAGCATAGAAATTTTACTACTCTCCACATGAGGAAATCTATTCACAAGAATAGTAGTGGGAGTATCGTAAAATACTTGAGCACTAAAAATTGTGTCCACAATGAAAAAGCAAGGTTTAGCAAAGGAGTTCTCGAGAGTTTGACAAGTTTTATCATCCCTCTTCTTTAAAGCATAAGTATCCTCACAATAATCATCATAGATAGGGGGCATGCTTTCATCAAAATAATTTTGATCATTCAAAGTGAAAGGAGTAAAAAGATCATCCTCATCAAATATAGCATCCCCAAGCTTGTGGCTTTGCATATCATTAGCATCATGGGTATTCATAGAATTAGTGCTAACAAGATTGCAATCATGCTCTGTTGGAAATATGCCCTAGAGGCAATAATAAATTAGTTATTATTATATTTCTTAGTTCATGATAATCGTTTGTTATCCATGCTATAATTGTATTGATTGGAAACACAATACTTGTGTGGATACATAGACAAAACACTGTCCCTAGTAAGCCTCTAGTTGACTAGC
Organism: Hordeum vulgare subsp. vulgare; assembly: GCF_904849725.1. NCBI lineage: Eukaryota > Viridiplantae > Streptophyta > Magnoliopsida > Poales > Poaceae > Hordeum > Hordeum vulgare. Next base: position 340,603,418 of record NC_058522.1, on the reverse strand, counting down.
TCGTTGATCAAAGATGGTCAAGGTTTCCTGGCCATAGGCAAGTGTTGTCACTTGATAACGGGATCACATCATTAGGAGAAGCATGTGATGGACTAGACCCAAACGAATAGACGTAGCATGTTGATCGTGTCATTTTGTTGCTACTATTTTCTGCGTGTCAAGTATTTGTTCCTATGACCATGAGATCATATAACTCACGGACACCGGAGGAATGCTTTGTGTGTATCAAACGTCGCAACGTAACTGGGTGACTATAAAGATGCTCTACAGGTATCTCTGAAGGTATTCGTTGAGTTAGTATGGATCGAGACTGGGATTTGTCACTCCGTGTGACGGAGAGGTATCTCGGGGCCCACTCGGTAATACAACATCACACACAAGCCTTGCAAGCAATGTGACTTAGTGTAAGTTGCGGGATCTTGTATTACGGAACGAGTAAAGAGACTTGCCGGTAAACGAGATTGAAATAGGTATGCGGATACTAACGATCGAATCTCGGGCAAGTAACATACCGAAGGACAAAGGGAATGACATACGGGATTATATGAATCCTTGGCACTGAGGTTCAAACGATAAGATCTTCGTAGAATATGTAGGATCCAATATGGGCATCCAGGTCCCGCTATTGGATATTGACCGAGGAGTTTCTCGGGTTATGTCTACATAGTTCTCGAACCCGCAGGGTCTGCACACTTAAGGTTCGACGTTGTTTTACGCGTATTTGAGTTATATGGTTGGTTACTGAATGTTGTTCAGAGTCCCGGATGAGATCACGGACGTCACGAGGGTTTCCGGAATAGTCCGGAAACGAAGATTGATATATAGGATGACCTCATTTGATTACCGGAAGGTTTTCGGAGTTACCGGGAATGTACCGGGAATGACGAATGGGTTCCGGGAGTTCACCGGGGGGCAACCCACCCCGGGGAAGCCCACAGGCCATGAGGGTGGCGCACCAGCCCTTAGTGGGCTGGTGGGACAGCCCAAAAGGGACCTATGCGCCATACAAAGGAAAATCAAGGAGAAAGGAAAAAAAAGGGAGGTGGGAAGGAAGGGAAGGACTCCCACCCACCAAACCAAGTCCAACTCGGTTTGGGGGGGAGCCTTCCCCCCTTGGACTCGGCCGACCCCCTTGGGGCTCCTTGAGCCCCAAGGCAAGGTCCCCTCCCTCCCACCTATATATACGGAGGTTTTAGGGCTGATTTGAGACGAGTTTCCCACGGCAGCCCGACCACATACCTCCATGGTTTTTCTTCTAGATCGCGTTTCTGCGGAGCTCGGGCGGAGCCCTGCTGAGACAAGGTCATCACCAACCTCCGGAGCGCCGTCACGCTGCCGGAGAACTCTTCTACCTCTCCGTATCTCTTGCTGGATCAAGAAGGCCGAGATCATCGTCGAGCTGTACGTGTGCTGAACGCGGAGGTGCCGTCCGTTCGGTACTAGATCGTGGGACTGATCGCGGGATTGTTCGCGGGGCGGATCGAGGGACGTGAGGATGTTCGACTACATCAACCGCGTTCACTAACGCTTCTACTGTACAATCTACAAGGGTACGTAGATCACTCATCCCCTCTCGTAGATGGACATCACCATGATAGGTCTTCGTGCGCGTAGGAAAATTTTTGTTTCCCATGCGACGTTCTCCAAAAGTGGCATCATGAGCTAGGTTCATGCGTAGATGTCTTCTCGAGTAGAACACAGAAGTTTTTGTGGGCGGTGATGTGCATTTTGATGCCCTCCTTAGTCTTTCCTTGATTCCGCGGTATTGTTGGATCGAAGCGGCTCGGACCGACATTACTCGTACGCTTACGAGAGACTGGTTTCATCGCTACGAGTAACTCCGTTGCTCAAAGATGACTGGCGGGTGTCAGTTTCTCCAACTTTAGTTGAATCGGAATTGACCGAGGAGGTCCTTGGATGAGGTTGAATAGCAATTCATATATCTCCGTTGTGGTGTTTGCGTAAGTAAGATGCGATCCTACTAGATACCCATGGTCACCACGTAAAACATGCAACAACAAAATTAGAGGACGTCTAACTTGTTTTTGCAGGGTATGCTTGTGATGTGATATGGCCAACGATGTGATGTGATATATTGGATGTATGAGATGATCATGTTGTAATAGTTAATATCGACTTGCACGTCGATGGTACGGCAACTGGAAGGAGCCATAGGGTTGTCTTTATAACTAACGTTTGTGCTTGCAGATGCGTTTACTATTTTGCTAGGATGTAGCTTTAGTAGTAATAGCATGAGTAGCACGACAACCCCGATGGCGACACGTTGATGGAGATCATGATGATGGAGATCATGGTGTGACGCCGGTGACAAGAAGATCGTGTCGGTGCTTTGGTGATGGTGATCAAGAAGCACGTGATGATGGCCATATCATGTCACTTATGAATTGCATGTGATGTTAATCCTTTTATGCACCTTATTTTGCTTAGAAAGACGGTAGCATTATGAGGTGATCTCTCACTAAAATTTCAAGACGAAATTGTGTTCTCCCCGACTGTGCACCATTGCTACAGTTCGTCGTTTCGAGACACCACGTGATGATCGGGTGTGATAGACTCAACGTTCACATACAACGGGTGCAAAACAGTTGCGCACGCGGAACACTCGGGTTAAGCTTGACGAGCCTAGCATGTGCAGACATGGCCTCGGAACACATGAGACCGAAAGGTCGAGCATGAATCGTATAGTTGATATGATTAGCAAAGAGATGCTTACCACTGAAACTGTTCTCGACTCACGTGATGATCGGACTTGAGATAGTGGATTTGGATCATGTACCACTCAAATGACTAGAGAGATGTACTTTTTGAGTGGGAGTTCTTAAGTAATATGATTAATTGAACTAATTGTCATGAACATAGTCTAATGGTCTTTGCGAATTACGATGTAGCTTGCGCTATAGCTCTACTGTTTTTATATGTTCCTAGAGAAAATTTAGTTGAAAGTTGAAAGTAGCAAAATTTGCAGACTGAGTCTGTAAAACGGAGGATTGTTCTCGTTGCTGCACAGAAGGCTTATGTCCTTAATGCACCACTCGGTGTGCTGCACCTCGAGCGTCGTCTGTGGATGCTGTGAACATCCGACATACACGTTTCTGATGACTACACGATAGTTCAGTACAAAAATACTTAATGGCTTAGAAGCAAGGCGCCGAAAACGTTGTAAAACGCCACGGAACATAAGAGATGTTCTAAAGAGATGAAATTGTGATTTCATGCTTGTGCCCTTGTTAAGAGGTACGAGACCTCCGACAAGATTCTTTGTCCACAAAGTAAAGGAGAAAGGCTCAATCGTTGAGCATGTGCTCAGATTGTCTGAGTACGACAATCGCTTGAATCAAGTGGGAGTTAATCTTCCAGATGAGATAGTGATAGTTCTCCAAAGTCACTGCCACCAAGCTGTGAGAGCTTCGTGATGAACTATAACATATCAAGGATACATACAATGATCCTTGAGCGATTCGCGATGTTTAACACTTCGAAAGTAGAAATCAAGAAGGAGCATCAATAGTTGATGGTTTGTAAAACCACTAAGTTTCAAGAAAGGCAAGGGCTAGAAGGGATACTTCGTGAAACGGCAAAACAGTTTCTGCACTAATGAAGAGACCCAAGATTAAACCCAAACCCGAGACTAAGTGCTTCTATAATGAGGGGAACAGTCACTGAGGCGGAGCAACTCTAGATACTTGGTAGATAAGAAGGCTGGCAAAAGTCAAAAGAAGTGTATTTGATATACATGATGTTGATGTGTACTTTACTAGTACTCCTAGTAGCATGAGGGTATTGGATACTGGTTCGGTTGCTAAGTGATTAGTAACACGAAATGTAAGCTACGACATAAACGGAGACTAGCTAAAGGCGAGGTGACGATACGTGTTGGAAGTGTTTCCAAGGTTGATATGATCAAACGTCGCACGCTCCCTCTACCATCGGGATTGGTGTTAAACCTAAATAATTGTTATTTGGTGCTTGCGTTAAGCATGAACATGTTTGGATCATGTTTATTGCAATACGATTATTCATTTAAAGAGAATAATGGTTACTCTATTTTCTTGAATAATCACCTTCAATGGTTTATTGAATCTCGATCGTAGTGTTACACATGTTCATGATATTGGTGCCAAAAGATACGAGTTGATGATGATAGTACCACTTACTTGTGGCACTGCCGCTTGAGTCATGTTAGTATAAATTGCATGAAGAGGCTCCATGCTGATGGATCTTTGTACTCACCTGATTTCGAATCACTAGTGACATGCAAATCATACCACATGAGCAAGGCCTTGTTTTCATTGAGATGAAATAAGATAGTAACTTGTTGGAAGTGATACATTTTGATGTATGCAGTCCAATGGGTGCTGAGGCACGCAGTGGATATCATTATGTTCTTACTTCACTAACGATTTGAGTAGATACAGGAGTATTTACTTAATGAATCACAAGTCTGAAATGTTGAAAAGTTCAATTCCGTTTCAGAGTGAAGTTCGTCGTAACAAGAGGATAAACTGTCTACGATATGATCATGGAAATAAATATCTGAGTTCCGAGTTTTGGTACACAGTTAAGACAATGTGGAAATTGTTTCGCAGTTCATGCCACCTGGAACATCATAGTGTGATGATGTGTCTGAACGTCATAGCCACGCACTATTTGGTATGGTGCATACTATGATGTCTCTTATTGAATTACCACTATCGTTTATGGGTTATGCATTAGAGACAACCGCACTCACTTTAAATAGGGCACCGCGTATTTCCGTTGAGATGGCATAGTATAGACTGAGGTTTAGAGAAATCTAAACTGTCGTTTCTTGAAAGTTTGAGGTTTCGACACTTATGTGAAAAAGTTTCAGTCTGATAAGCTCGAACCCAAAGCGGATAAATGCATCTTCATAGGATATCCAAAACAGTTGGGTACATCTCCTATCTCAGATCCGAAAGCAAAGTGTTTGTTTCTAGAAACGGATCCTTTCTCGAGGAAAGGTTTCTCTCGTAAGAATTGAGTGGGAGGGTAGTAGAACTTGATGAGGTTATTGAACCATCACTTCAACCAGTGTGTAGCAGGGCGCTGGAAGTTGTTCCTGTGGCGCCTACACCAATTGAAGTGGAAGCTGATGATGGTGATCATTGAGCTTCGAATCAAGTTACTACAAACCTCGTAGGTCGACAAGGTCGCGTACTGCTGCAGAGTAGTACGGTAACCCTGTCTTGGAGGTCATGTTGTTGAGCAACAGTGAACCTACGAGTTATGGAGAAAGCGATGGTGGGCCCAGATTCCGGCAAATGGCTGGAAGCCATGAAATCCGAGAGAGGATCCATGGATGAAAAACAAAGTGTAGACTTTGGAAGAATTACTTGATGGTCATAGGACTATTGAGTAAAGATGGATCTTTAAAGGAAAACAGACGATGATGGTGATAAGTCACTATTAAGAAAAGCTTGACTTGTCGCAAAGATGTTTTCGACAAGATCAAACAGTTGACTATGATGAGACTTTCTCACTCGTAGCGATGCTAAAGGTCTGTTAGAATTATGTTAGTTGTTGATGCATTATTTATGAAATATTGCACGTAGGATGTCAAAACATTGTTTCCTCGACGGTTTCCTTGAGCAAACATTGTATGTGATACAACCAGGAGGTTTTGTCGATCCTAAAGATACTAGCAAGTATGCAAGCTCCAGCGATCCTTCAATGGACTGGTGCAAGCATCTCGGAGTTGGAATATATATATACTTTGATGAGATGATCAAAGATTTTGGGTTTGTACAAGGTTTATGAGAAACTTGTATTTCCAAAGAAGTGAGTGGGAGCACTATAGAATTTCTGATAAGTATATGTGGTTGACATATTGTGGATCAGAAGTAATGTAGAATTTCTGTAAAGCATACAAGGTTGTTTGAAAGGAGTTTTTCAAAGGAATACCTAGATTGCGCTACTTGAACGTTGAGCATCAAAGATCTATGGAGATAGATCGAAAGCGCTTAATAGAAGTTTCAACAAGATGCATGCCTTGACAAGTTTTTGAAGGAGTTCAAAATAGATCAGTAAAGAAGGAGTTCTTGGTTGCGTTGTAAGGTGTGAATTTGAGAAAGACTCAAAACCCGACCACGGCAGAATAAAGAGAATAGACGAAGGTCATCTTCTATGCCTTAGCCGTAGAATCTAAAGTATGCCATGCTGTGTACCGCACCTGATGTGTGCCTTGACTCAAAGTCTGTTGAGAGGTACGGAGAGTGATCCATGATTGAATCACTAGCAGCGGTCAAAATTTATCCTTCGTAACAAATGGACTAAGGAATTTTTCTCGATTATGGAGGTGGTTAAAGAGTTCGTCGTAAAGGGTTACGTCGATGCAAGCTTTGACACAAATCCGAATAACTATGAGTAGTGAAACGGATTCATATAGTAGAGTAGATATTTGGAGCATTTCCGAATAGCACGTAGTAGCAGCATCTATAAGATGACATAAAGATTTGTAAAGAACGCACGGATCTGAAAGTTTCAGAACCGTTGACTAAAACCTCTCTCACGAGCAAGACGTTATCAGACCCCATAACTATATGGGTGTTGGATTCATTGGAATCACATGGTGATGTGAACTAGATTATTGACTCTAGTGCAAGTGGGAGACTGTTGGAAATATGCCCTAGAGGCAATAATAAATTAGTTATTATTATATTTCTTAGTTCATGATAATCGTTTATTATCCATGCTATAATTGTATTGATTGGAAACACAATACTTGTGTGGATACATAGACAAAACACTGTCCCTAGTAAGCCTCTAGTTGACTAGCTCGTTGATCAAAGATGGTCAAGGTTTCCTGGCCATAGGCAAGTGTTGTCACTTGATAACGGGATCACATCATTAGGAGAATCATGTGATGGACTAGACCCAAACTAATAGACGTAGCATGTTGATCATGTCATTTTGTTGCTACTGTTTTCTGCGTGTCAAGTATTTGTTCCTATGACCATGAGATCATATAACTCACGGACACCGGAGGAATGCTTTGTGTGTATCAAACGTCGCAATGTAACTGGGTGACTATAAAGATGGTCTACAGGTATCTCCGAAGGTGTTCGTTGAGTTAGTATGGATCGAGACTGGGATTTGTCACTTCGTGTGACGGAGAGGTATCTTGGGGCCCACTCGGTAATAAAACATCACACACAAGCGTTGCAAGCAATGTGACTTAGTGTAAGTTGCGGGATCTTGTATTACGGAACGAGTAAAGAGACTTGCCGGTAAACGAGATTGAAATAGGTATGCGGATACTAACGATCGAATCTCGGGCAAGTAACATACCGAAGGACAAAGGGAATGACATACGGAATTATATGAATCCTTGGCACTGAGGTTCAAACGATAAGATCTTCGTAGAATATGTAGGATCCAATATGGGCATCCAGGTCCCGCTATTGGATATTGATCGAGGAGTCTCTCGGGTCATGTCTACATAGTTCTCGAACCCGCAGGGTCTGCACACTTAAGGTTCGACGTTGTTTTATGCGTATTTGAGTTATATGGTTGGTTACAGGATGTTGTTCGGAGTCCCGGATGAGATCACGGACGTCACGAGGGTTTCCGGAATAGTCCGGAAATGAAGATTGATATATAGGATGACCTCATTTGATTACCGGAAGGTTTTCGGAGTTACCGGGAATGTACCGGGAATGACGAATGGGTTCCGGGAGTTCACCGGGGGGCAACCCACCCCGGGGAAGCCCATAGGCCATGAGGGTGGCGCACCAGCCCTTAGTGGGCTGGTGGGACAGCCCAAAAGGTCCCTATACGCCATACAAAGGAAAATCAAAGAGAAAGGAAAAAAAGGGAGGTGGGAAGGAAGGGAAGGACTCCCACCCACCAAACCAATTCCAACTCGGTTTGGGGGGGGGAGCCTTCGCCCCTTGGACTCGGCCAACCCCCTTGGGGCTCCTTGAGCCCCAAGGCAAGGTCCCCTCCCTCCCACCTATATATACGGAGGTTTTAGGGCTGATTTGAGACGACTTTCCCACGGCAGCCCGACCACATACCTCCACGTTTTTTCCTCTAGATCGCGTTTCTGCGGAGCTCGGGCGGAGCCCTGCTGAGACAAGGTCATCACCAACCTCCGGAGCGCCGTCACGCTGCCGAAGAACTCTTCTACCTCTCTGTCTCTCTTGTTGGATCAAGAAGGCCGAGATCATCGTCGAGCTGTACGTGTGCTGAACGCGGAGGTGCCGTCCGTTCGGTACTAGATCGTGGGATTGATCGCGGGGCGGATCGAGGGACGTGAGGACGTTCCACTACATCAACCGCGTTCACTAACGCTTCTGTTGTAAGATCTACAAGGGTACGTAGATCACTCATCCCCTCTCGTAGATGGACATCACCATGATAGGTCTTCGTGCGCGTAGGAATTTTTTTGTTTCCCATGCGACGTTCTCCAACATGCTCATCATTCACATATTCTATGCCAAGCATTCTATGTAATTCTTCTTTCAGCACTTGAGCACAATTTTCCTTCACATCATGCTCACGAAAGACATTGAAAAGATGGAGCATATGAGTCATCCTCAATTCCATTTTTTTGTAATTTTCTAGCGAAAGAACAAGAATCAAAAAGATTCGATTGCAAGATCTAAAGATATACATTCAAGCGCTAACCTCCCCAGCAACGGTGCGAGAAATACTTCTGCTACTACAAAAAATTAAAGACCTTCCAACGGTGCCAGAAATAGTCGTGTCGACGGCACCAGGAATCCTTTTTCTACGGCTACGCCTTAAGGGACTTCCTAGGCAAATATGCAAAGGATTTCCCCTGGCCTTGGAGCCTTGCGTTGGTGTTCCCTCAAAGTGGAAAGGTTGATGTAGCGCAGCGGTGGTATGTATTTCCCTCAGTTTTGAGAACCAAGGTATCGATCCAGTGAAGGAGTATCACAAGTACCTGCACAAACACAAAGAACCTGCTCCCAACGCTATGAAGGGGTTGTCAATCCCTTATAGATTGTTCGAAAAGTGAGAACTGAAAGGAACAAAGTAACGAAGCAAAGTAAAAGCGCAGGTGTAAATGATAGATGTGAATAGACCTGGGGGCCGTAGTGTTTACTAGTGGCTTCTCTCATGAAAGAAAGTAGACGGTGGGTGAACAAATTACTGTCGAGCAATTGATAGAACCGCGCAAAGTCGTGACGTCATCTATGGCAATGATTATATCTATAGGCATCACGTCCAAAACAAGTAGACCGATACTGTCTGCATCTACTACTATTACTCCACACGTCGACCACTATCCAGCATGCACCTAGTGTATTAAGTCCAAAAGAACAGAGTAACGCCTTAAGCAAGATGACATGATGTAGATGGACAACCTCATATCAACGACATAGCCCACCTTGTTACCCTTGATGTCAACTACTCAATGTGTGCCTTGTTGCCCCTAGTGTCACTGGGAAAGGTCACCACATGGTAAGAACCCAAAACCAAGCATTTCTCCCATTGCAAGAATCATAGATCTAGTTTGCCAAACAAAACCCAAGACTTGGAGAGACTTACAAGGATATCAAATCATGCATAAAAGAAATCAGCAAAGACTCAAATATAAATCATAGATAATCTGATCACAAATCCACAATTCATCGGATCTCGATAAACACACCACCGAAGAAGATTACATCAGATAGATCTCCATGAAGATCATGGAGAACTTTGTATTGAAGATCCAAGAGAGAGAAGAAGCCATCTAGCTACTAACTACGGACTCGTAGGTCTGAAGTGAACTACTCACGAGTCATTGGAGGGGCGATGATGATGATGAAGAAGCCCTCCAACTCCAAAGTCTCCTCCGGCAGGGAGCCGGGAAGGGTCTCCATATGAGATCTCGCGGAAACGGAAGCTTGCGGCGGTGGAAAAGTATTTTCGAGGCTCCCTTGATTTTTTCTGATTTTTAAGGAATATATAGGCGGAAGATCTAGGTCAGGGGGCGCCAGGGAGGCCACAAGCCTCCCCACCGCCGCCTCCCGCCTGGTGGTGGAGTGGGGGCTTGTGGGCTCCCTGGAGCCCTCCTGGCTTGGTCCACAGGGCCCCTGATCTTCTTTCATTCGGGAAAAAAATCATTTCGGGGATTTTATTCCGTTTGGACTCCGTTCCAAAATCAGATCTGAAAAGAGCCAAAAACACATAGAAAATAGGAACTGGCACTTGGCACTGAATTAATAAGTTAGTCCCAAAAAATATATAAAAGGTACATAAAACATCCAAATATGACAAGATAACATCATGAAACAATCAAAAATTATAAATACGTTTGAGACGTATCAGCTCCTGCCGTGGGGGCCTCGCCTACGCACGAGGAGGCGCGCCTCAAGCCGCCTCCGGAGGTGATGGCGCCGCCCTCTGGAGAGCCGGCAGCCCAAGAGGTGGTCCGTTCGGCGTCTAACCCACTATAGTGGACCGGAGCCGGGGCTGACGCCGCCCATGTTGACGGCCGGACCATCGTCGTTTCCATGGTACAAGAGACCTCGGCAGCATCGGTGGCGGGTGGCACGGCGGCGGCCAGACCCGTTCGCTGTCGTTCGTGACGACCGCATAGGTGCAGCTGCACAGCGCCCCGCCTGTGAAAGGGGCGAGCTCCTCGACCGCGGGGCAGGTCGTGGTGATGCCGCCAGCGGCAGACATGATGGCCCGATACAAGGGCGGGGTGGTTGCCTTCGCCCAGTCGGCAGTGGCCAACCTCAAGGTGCTGGAGAAGGCGCTCCAGGTAAGCCTTTCACCGAGGTTTTTTATTTTTTGTTTGCTCATGGTGGGTGCGCATCCGCGCACTCACTGGGTGTAGTCCCCGAGATTCGGGTCGGCTGCGTGGCTTCATGGCAGTCGAGCCAAATCTTATCTTCTTTCGATCTTCCTTTTTAGACCGAGCACGCGAAGCGCGAGGCGATCTTCCGGGACACGGTGGATATCTGTCGCTACACGAACACCTGCTACTTCAAGGCCCGTGCGGACGTCGCGACCCGGACAACCGAGCTGGAGGTGGCCAAGGGTAAGTTTTCTCGTGTTGCTGGGTGCGTGCAAGCGCACCCACTGGGTGTAGTCCCCAAGATTCGGGCCGACCGCGTGGCTCTGCTGCAGTCGGGCCAAATCTTATTTGCTTCACATCATTGTTGTCTAGCCGACTTATTATTTGACTTTTGTGCACTGGCGGCCATTCCCAGGCCGGGGTGGAGGAGCTGCATCAGTCACTCTTCGATGCTCGAGGCAAGCGCGACGAGATCGCCATGGAGCGCGACCGACTGGAGAATGACCTGAATGTTGAACGGGCGGACACGACAATGCTGAGGGCGAAGGTGGAGCGGTTCGCCGGCGCGCTTCAGGCGGAGAAGGCGGTGCAACAGGCTTCGGTTACTAGCGACGAGGCGGCGGCGACCCTCCGAGCCGAGGTGGCTTGGGTTGGGAAAGAGACGCGCCGCGCCATGGAGCTCATGGAGATAGTGGATCGGGAGGCGGCCAACGCTCTTGGACTTCTTTGCGGGCTGGATGGCATCTTTACTGGTAAGCATCATTGGCTTTGCTTATCGTGTCTTGCCGGCATCCCCCTTTTCTTATCTTCTTTCCGTGGGCCAGCTCTCTTCCTAGAGACACAAGAGCGGGCAGAGTGCACTATGGAGGTGTGCCAGGGAGAGCAATGCCAAGCTGGCTGGTCGGCGGAGGAGGTGGTGCACACCTACGAGGCATGGGTGGCCTACCTTCGAGCCCTTTGGGATCGGCTAATGAAGGCGGGTCAGGGAGTCGTTCAGGCCCTTCCGCCCGACCGGGCGGAGGGGGCTTCCTCAGTGCCGGGTCGCAACGTGGCTGCAGCATGCTGCGAACCGCTTCGATGCGTGAAGGGTGTCGGCTGTGAGGGCCGGTGCTAGGATCGCATTGACCTTCTTGTATCCTGGTACTCCGGCATCAACCTAGAATGGTTGAGCACCTTGAGGGCGACGTCGCAGGCGGACCTGGCGCAGCGTAGGGAAGACATCGGTTTTTGTGCCCACGAGCTTGCCGGCTATGTCGCGCTCGATACCTACTTCCCCGAGCTGGGCGAGGACGACTGATACGTCTCCATCGTATCTACTTTTCGAAACTCTTTTGCCCTTGTTTTGGTCTTTAATTTGCATGATTTGAATGGAACTAACCCGGACTTATGATGTTTTCAGCAGAATTGCCATGGTGTTGTTTTTGCGCACAAATAAAAGTTCTCGGAATGACCTGGAAATTTACGAGGATTTTTTGTGGAATATATAAAAAATACTGGCGCAAGAATCAACTCGAGGGACGGAGCCAGGAGCTCACAAGCCCACCAGCCCCCCCCCTCGGGCCAGGCCTGGCAGCCTTATGAGCCCCTTGTGGCTCCGCCGCCTCCAATTCCAGCTCTATATATTCTCCTTCGACCGGAAAAAAATCAAGGAGAAGAGTTCATCGCGTTTTTACGATACAGAGCTGCGGCCACCACCTGTTCTTCCTCTAGAGGGCACATCTGGAGTCCGTTCTGGGCTCCGGAGAGAGGGAATCGACGCCTTCATCATCACCAACCATCCTTCATCGCCAATTGCATCATGCGCTTCACCGTTCGTGAGTAATCTCATCGTAGGCATGCTGGACGGTGATGGTGAAAAGGATCGAGATGGACCTAGAGGGGGGGTGAATAGGTACAAATCCAAATTTTAATAATTACTTAGCAATTTTAGGCTAAAGTGCGGAATATGTGTGTGAGCCTAATAATTGTTATGACAAAGAGTAATCTATTAGGAGTGAAGCAAGGCAAGCAGTAAACAATAATCAAATACAAATATGTAATAAGTATTAACACAAGTAGAGAGTTAGGGTTAGGAATAACCGAAACTCCGAGAGAGACTAGGATGTATCCCGATGTTCACTTCCTTGGAGGGAAGCTACGTCACCGTTAGAGGGGCGGATGTTACCACGAAGGCACACCAACGCCACGAAGGCTCACCCTACTCTCCCTTTGAGATAACTCCACGAAGGCGTTTCTCAACCACTAGTGGTAAGCCTTGAGGTGGCTTCCAAACCTTCACAAACTTTCCGGGGGATATCACAATGGTTTGATTCCTCTCCGAAGACTCCTACCGCCTAGGAGTCTCCAACCTCCAAGAGTAACAAGATCACGGGGATTGCTCAAAACTTGCTCAAATCACAAATCACTTTGGTGGGAAGGAGGAGAGGGAGATGATCTATCTTTTGATTGGAACAACACTCAAAAGGACTCACAAATGCTCTTGGGATCTAGGATTTGGTGTAGACAAGAGTGAGTGAGAGGAAAGGTGTTCTTGGGTGTGTCTTAGCTGTGTTGAACACCCTTTCACGAGGTGGGAGAAGAGTATTTATAGTGTGGAGTGAAATCGAGCCGTTGGAGGTGCAATAAGTCACACAGGGTCCGGACGTCCGACACTTGTCGGAAGTCTGGGCGTCCGTGAGGGGCCGGACGTCCGACAGGGGTCGGTCGTCCGAGACCTGTAGGCATGACTGGAACTCTTCTGAATTCATCAGCGGCCGGACATCCGACAGGGGTCGGTCGTCCGAGGCCTGTAGATGTGCCTGAACATATTTGAATTCATCAGCATACGGACGTCCGGAGTGGCCCGGAAGTCCGTGTTATACAACACAATTTCTACTAGTGGTGGCTTCCGGATTTCTGACGGGGGTCGGACATCCGGCGCTCGGACATCCGGAGGGAGCCGGATTTCCGAGATATAGGGCACACATTCTACTGGTGTTGACTTCCGGATTTCCGGAGCTTGGCCGGACGTCCGGCCCTCGGACGTCCGGAGGGAGCCGGATTTCCGAGATATAAGCCTTACAAACTACTGGTGCCTGGCTGTGGATTTCCGAAGCCAGCCGAATGTCCGGCCCTCGGACGTCCGGAGGGAGCCGGATGTCCGAAGAAATTGGACATGTATTGAATTGAAGACAGTGGATAGTATGTGGTGTTTGATATGGTTGTAGAGATGTGATATGAGCAAGTTTATCGCAAAGCCTGTGATCCCCTCTTAATAGTGCGGGAGCCCTATACTCAATATTAGTAAACTCAAAAGACTACTCTACATCATCTCTTCTTAATCCCGAGTCTTCTTGAAATATAAATCACCAATCTTTTCAGGCAACCTTTGGCACATAAATCTTAATCTACTAAAGTACTTGCCGTCGTGAGATACACTCAACAAATAGGATTAGTTTCCTATTTATGTGTTGTCATTAACACCAAAAGACGATTAGGGGCATAGCATGCACTTTCAATCTCCCCCTTTTTGGTAGTTGATGACAACATATACATAGGTCTCAAAAATATTAACCATACATTATAGTCTAGGAGATATTTAGTACGGAGCTCCCCCTTAGGATATGCATGATAAAGAAATCGAAGCTCCAAATGGATCAACGTGGAAGGATAATAGATCATCATAGAAATAAAGGAGCAAGACATAATAGTCTATGATGATATCATAGCAAGTCACAACCATCCATAAGTAGCCATACATGAGTTTTATCCATTACATTAAATCTTCGAAGACTAAAAATGATGAGAATAAAAATTTAACTACGATACATTACTCCCCCTTTGGCACCAAGTACCAAAAAGGGAGCCATCAATAGCACCAACCAAACTCAAAGCTCATCACCATCATCATCAGCATCATCAGCCAAACCACTGCCCCCAGCCTCGTCAAAGAACTCAGAGCACTCAGGACCACAAGGGAAGCCAAAATCAATGGAAGGAGCAGCAGGAGGGGCCTCATCATCACTCACATCAAGAGCGCCCGAGGCTCTCAGACGAGCCTTGAGGGCATTCTGGGAGGAAACTAAGCGGGAAACCACATCATGGGTTTGACCACACTGAAAGGAGACAACCTTCATCATAGCAGAGTGAGCTTTGCCAAGGAATTTGGCAATGCGACCGAGAGGAGCGGAGCTAGATGAAGGGGTGGCGGCCCGTGCAGAAGTGCGGCAAGTGGTAGTAGAGGAAGAAGGGGCGTTCTTGGGAGCAAAGTCATCCGCCATGTGAGCGGGAATGGCCCACTTGCGATGGATGTGAGTGGTAGCCACAGAGAAATCAGCAACGTGGTTAATAAGTCCTTGGATGAAAGGAGCGTGAGGAAAGGCTCGCTTGTACTGAAGGCTAGCAAGCCGAATCTCATGCCATAGGAAATGGGGCACATTGATTTTGCTCTTGGGGTTCTCGAACAAGTGGTACATGATGTCGATACAATAGCCACTGCAAGAACCCTTATCACCCATCTTGGGATAGATGGTGCGGATGACACACTGAAAGATAATGAAGTAAGGTGAGCGCCAGATGGATACCTGGTTAAGGTCCTTCAGGCGCTCATCCACATCAAGCTCACGTAGTGGTTTGATTAGGTGTCCACACACGTCAATAGTCTTAGGCGCATGGTTAGGATCATCCTTATGTATTTTATAACCGGAATGGGGAAAACCCAGTGCGGCAACAAAAGTAGCATAAGTGGCTTTGAAGCGGACGTCAGAGGTGATCCAGGTGACGGTGTTGTCGGAGCCAAAATGACATGTGGCATAGAACTGGTGAATGGCAGCAGCATTATAGTTGCAATGAAAAGCAAACGGGGCGGCAAGCCCCGATGACTCAATAAGCTCAATGGCACCCGGATATTTCGCCGGGTGCATGCGAATATGCTCAACATCAATGTAAAGATGATTAGATAACCCCTTAGGAACTATGACGGTGGAAAAGATGTCCGCCTGGACGTTTGTGCGGAAACGTGAATCCGTAGAATCACTGCCGACCTCGTATTGATTTACGTCGCGGCGGAAAGTAAGATAGGAAGCTGCGCCAAGTGTGGTGAAGTTTGTGATATTACGACCTAACATGGCAGAAGGCTCTAAGGAGATGCGGCGAGCTTCACCTGCAGGCTGGGCAGGAGGCGGTTGCGGCATGTAGGACGCCCTGCGAGTCCCGAGCTTGGACATGGACCTTCGAGCGACGGGTTGAGGAAGTTCCTCGGCGGCAAGCTCCTCCTCGAAGTCGGGGTCAGCATCATCAGACGATGAGGGAGACGGCGAACGCCGGGGCGGAGAACGCCGGGCAATCCGTTTCAAGGGACGGGGTGGCTCATCCGATTCCGACCCCGTGTTCATAGGGGTGCGAGAGGATGAGCCGGCCACGGTCTTCCGAGCGGTGTGCTTGGTCTTGCCCATGAAGTCGTACGCGGATGAAAAATCCCCAAATGAGGAACGAACATGGAGATACATGGGAGAAATCAAATCCAACGCGAAAAGGAGACGGAGGAGCGACCTGAGGATGGATCCCGCGAAGAATACGGAGGAAGAAGTAGGGGATCCGCGGAGGAGATCGGCTCGATCTCGAGGATGGCGGCGCTGGGGAGGAGCTCCTCGAGCAGTTCCTTGGGCTGGCGGCGGCGGCTGGGGGAAAAGGGGGCGCTGGGGGTTAGGGCAAAAGCCTAGCCCCGCGCCCAGCTTTATATAGGGGCCCCGAGGCTTCGGACGTCCGAGAGGCGTCGGACGTCTGGATGTTGTTCTTGCGTCGAACGACCGACACTGATCGGATGACCGGAGGATGTTTTTCCGCGTCGGACGTCCGAGAGGCGTCGGACGTCCGGAAGATGTTCTGGCGCCGGACGTCCGAGGTTAGCCGGACGTCCGAGAGACAGGAGAAGGGAGAGGCCAGTTCTGGTAATTTTTGTTTTGATGATGATGACTTGCATAAAAATACGAGTACTGTTTTCCTAGAAGCATTACATGCATGGAATGATCTGTGCGTACGTTGTAAGCTTAAAAACACATAGAATTACGACGCACTCCCCCTAAATATATGCGCACATCAAGACACAACCATAATGTGAGTGTATGTATGTGTGCAAGATTTCAAGATATGTTGTCAAGCTCCAAGATACCAAGTTCACGCCTAAGTTGACAGAACCTAGCTACGCTAAGTGGCTTGGTGAAAATGTCGGCTAACTGCATGTCGGTACCCACATGGGTAATATCAATGTCACCCTTTTGCACATGGTCTCTCAAGAAATGATACCTAATATCAATATGTTTTGTGCGAGGGTGATCAATGGGGTTCACGGAGATCTTTATGGCACTTTCATTATCACAGAGAAGAGGAACGTGTCGATACGTGATACCATAATCCTTTAGTGTTTGCCTCATCCATAGCAATTGAGTAGCACAGCTTGCGGCTGCAATATATTCGGCCTCGACCGTGGAGAGAGAAACATGGTTCTGCTTCTTGGAGGACCAACTTACCAACGAGCGTCCAAGAAACTGACATGCACCGGAAGTGGATTTCCGTCCCACTTTATCACCGGCCCAATCCGCATCAGAATACCCAATAAGATCAAACTTTGCATCCTTAGGGTACCATAAGCCTAACTTTGGGGTGTGAACAAGGTATCTAAGAATATGCTTAACCGCCGTGTGATGGCTTTCCATAGGGGAAGCTTGAAATCTAGCACATA
Source organism: Hordeum vulgare subsp. vulgare (assembly GCF_904849725.1). NCBI lineage: Eukaryota > Viridiplantae > Streptophyta > Magnoliopsida > Poales > Poaceae > Hordeum > Hordeum vulgare. The sequence continues at coordinate 340,585,905 of NC_058522.1, read as the reverse complement.
TTCCTACACTTAACATGATGTCCGGTCTAGATGCGCAAAGATAAAGCAGCGAACCAATCATGGAGCGATAAGTAGATGGGTCAAAAGGAATATCGTTTGAGTCTTCATTTAGAACTACATCGGTCGCCATGGGTGTCTTCATTGGTTTAGCATTTGTCATATCAAATTTCTCAAGAATGTCCTTGAGGTACTTAGTTTGAGACAAGAAAATCCCTTCTTGAAATTGTTGTATTTGAAAACCAAGAAAGAACTTCAAGTCCGTGTTGAGTGACATCTCAAAGGTCTTGGTCATGGAGGCCACAAACTTCTTGCACAAATGAATGTTACGAGAACCAAAAATGATGTCATCTACATAGATTTGGCATAAGATCAAATCACCATTTTCCCTCTTAGTAAAAAGAGTGGGATCGATCAGACCCACCACAAAGCCATCATCGAGTAGGAACTTCTTAATATGAGCGTACCAAGCACGGGGTGCTTGTTTAAGACCATAAAGTGCCTTGTGAAGTTTATATACATGGTCTTTGTGATGAGGGTCAACAAACCCAGGTGGTTGTGATACATATACCTCTTCTTGTAGAGGACCGTTAAGAAAAGCACTTTTCACATCCATTTGATGCAAGGTAAAACCATTGAAAGTAGCATAGGCAAATAAAATGTGAATGGACTCAAGATGAGCAACAGGGGCAAAACTTTCACCAAAGTACAACCCTTCCACTTGGGAGTACCCCTGTGCTACTAACCTTGCCTTGTTGCGTAGGACAGTCCCGTTCTCATCTTCCTTGTTCTTGAAAATCCATTTAGTTCCAATGAAATTATGTTCCTCAGTTGGTCGTTCTACCAATGACCATACTTCGTCGTGTGTAAAACTGTTTAGCTCCTCTTGCATAGCAAGTAGCCAGTCATTGTCACATAATGCATCCTGAACCCTGTGTGGCACGGTACTAGAGACAAACCAAAAGTGAGCACAAAAGTTTGTTAATTGTTTACGAGTCACTCTACCTTCCGACACGCCTGTGAGAATTTGATCAATATCAACACGACCGGCCACACGTGGCATGATGGAGGTCAAGGTTTCACGAGGTTCAACTTCGTTTCCATCATCAACGTCCTCAACATATGGATCATTTATGTGCGGAGGAAGATATTCCTCTTCGCGGTTCACCTGTTGAGGTTCATCATCAAGCATACCCATACTTTGGTCTACCTCTTGAAGATCAACTTGTTCTTGAGTGTCATCAGGGCGAGAGACATGTTCTCCTACTTGATCCTCAACAACTGGCATGATGGGTGTGCTAATATCTTGTGGAGGTACGGGCAGTGAACTGTCTTGAGGATGCGAGATGTTCTCATCATCTTCATCATCATCATGGGGTCTTTGTTCCATAGGCACAAGTGCACCTACACCCATGTTTAAGATATCTTGTGGGGAGTCTTCTTCACCTGCATCATTTGGATCAACTTGCTCCCCATGGGAGCGGTTAAATTCATCAAACGTCACTTCACAGGTTTCTATAACACATCAAGTGGATTTTTTGTAGACTCTGTAGGCGTGAGAGTTTGACCCATAGCCAACAAAAATCCCCTTAGTTGTTTTGGATTGAAATTTCCCTAACCATTCCCGTTTGTTGAGGATGAAGCATTTGCATCCAAACACACGAAAGTACTTAACATTGGGCTTGTTCCCAGTTAGGAGCTCATATGGAGTTTTCTCCAATATTGATCGGAGGAAGAGCCGGTTTGATGCATGACATGCTGTGTAGACAGCCTCAGCCCAAAAGCTATGTGGTGACTTGTATTCATCTAACATGGACCTTGCCATTTCCACAAGTGTCCGGTTCTTCCTCTCTGCCACACCATTTTGTTGGGGGGTGTAAGGTGCGGAGTACTGATGTTCAATCCCCTCATCACTAAGAAATTCTTCTAGGGTGTAGTTCTTGAACTCAGAGCCATTATCACTTCTTACTCCCTTGATGTCCTTGTCAAACTTCCGCTGGGCTTGTTCGGCAAAGTCAATGAAAGTGACCTTCGTCTCGTCCTTGGACTTGAGAAAGAACACCCATGTATATCTTGAGTAATCATCAACAATGACTAGGCCATACTTTTTCCCTCCAAGACTTGCCCATGAAGGAGGCCCAAATAGATCCACATGAAGGAGCTCTAACGGCCTCGAAGTGGATACAACGTTCTTGGGTGGATGTCTTGATTGATGTTGTTTCCCAGCTATGCATGCACTACACACACGATCTTTCTTAAAAGATACATTTGTTAGTCCAAGAATGTGATTACCGTTTAAGAGATTTTGAAGATTTTTCATGCCAACATGGGCGAGCCGGCGATGCCACAGCCATCCCATGTCGGCCTTGGCCATTAGACAAGTTGTATGGAAAGTGCTCTCTTTCGAGAAATCAACCGTGTAAAGGTTGCCGTCCAAATCTCCAACAAAAGCCACTTCAAGAGTGTCTCTCTTAAAGACTTTCACATCCGTTAGTCCAAATAGTGTGTCATAACCGACGGAAGCCAATTGGTGAACTGAAAGTAAATGATATTGAAGAGATTGGACAAGCATGACATTTGCAATAGACATGTCATTAGTGATTGCCACCTTGCCCGACCCAATTACCTGCCCTTTCGACCCTCCACCAAATACAATGCTCATGTATGGTCGAATGGCTTGCATGAAGTCATAGAGCAAGTTACTATCTCCGGTCATATGATTGGTGCATCCACTGTCGATCACCCATTTTGCTCCACCGAAGAAAACAGCCTGTAAAGAGTTAAGACTTGGTTTGAGGTACCCATTTTGTCATGGGGCCTTTCACATTAGTTACAAGAGTCTTAGGGACCCAAATAGCATAGAATCGAAATGCATTACGAGGACCAACGAATTTAGCATAGACCTCTCCTTCCTTTGATTTGCGTAGTACATAGGATGGTGGCATGAATTCGATTGTCTTGTTGTGAGTAGACGAACGCCTAGTGTCCAAGACACTCACAACCTTACCTTTCTCCGTGTGTCCCTCTGGTACAAATATTTCCTTAAGAGGAGTGGTACACTTGAGAGGAGATGCACTTTTCTTGGCAGTGCTTGGGTTGAACCCAAGCCCTTCCTTGGCGAAACCTCCATTGTGTCGACTTAAGATCTCATTGAGAGTCTTTTGTCCTTGTGCACATGTCATGAGACCTCTGTCTAGCTGTGCCCTTAACGAACAGTTTTCCTCAAGGATAGATGTCAGTTCACTACTAGGGTTAGTAGTGCAGGTATCAACATTGATAATAGGTGAGGAGTAGGCCTTAGCTAGAGTGTCAAGATAAGTGACCTTAAGTGCCTCAAAGCTCTTTGTAAGAACAGTGAGTTTCTCTTCCTTGTCTTTGAGAGACAAGTATAGACGCTCACAGTCCTTAGAAAGAGAAGCATGAGAGTTCACAAGTCGGTCTTTATCATTTAGTAATTCTCTGCACACATTTTCAGCCTTTTTCAAGGAGGCAAGATCATTAGCATGTTTATCAAGGTTTTCACCTACTTTTGAACATAATGCATCATTTTGTGCTTCCTCACAAAGGACTTTCTGCTCAAGGAGTTCATTTCTCTCCTTCTCCTCAGTGACGAGGGTTTCGAGTTCCTTGATGGTATTGGTGTTCTTACTCACCATTTCCATAAGTATGCGAAACATAGTGAGCTTCTTTCCTTTAAGAGAGCACATAAATTTGTTCCTTTTAGCAAACATGGGATGATCTAAATCATTATCCTCATAATGATCTTCCGCATCAAGATACTCATCAGAAGGGGTAGAAACTAGACTGAAGGAGTTTAACCGTGGGGTTACCTTAACCTTATCATGGGAGCTTTGGTCTTCCCCATCTCCCATGGCAGTCTTTGCCATCAAACACTTGTGAGCGTTGCCCTTGTAGTCCTTCGTATAGTTGTAGTGAAGAACATCACCACTTTTGTTGACTAGCCTCAAGGTACTCTATGTATCTTGAGCTACTCCGGCAACTCCACCAACATCTTCTGGATCTGATTCTTCTTGTGCAACCATTGCTCTTCCATCTGTCCTCTTGGACTTGGAGTTCATGGGGTTTGGCAACTTCTTCTTTACAAAGGTCTTTGGAAACCTTGGTTTGTCTTCTCTCTTCTCATAAGGGTAGTCATTGGAGAAGTGGTTGGTTTCCTCACAGTTATAGCATTTCCTTACCTTCTTCTTTGGGAATCTTCCCTTGAACTTCCCTGCACTGAACTTCTTCACAAAGAGAGCAATGTCCTCAAATGATGGGCTTTCATCAGAGTCAACGTCATCACCATCCTAACAGTCATCATCACCTTCTTCTTCTTCACTTTCTTCTTCGTCATACTCATGCTTGGCTTTCAAAGCAAGATTGATCTTTGATGTTGAAGTGCCATGCATGGCTAGGTGCTTTGTTGCATTTGCCTTTGACTCTTCAAATAATTGGAAAGTGGATATGATGTCATGCGGAGTCATTTCTTTGAAAGCATGATGATGTCTCATGTCCCATACCATTTGATGGTGATATGGAGCAAGAGCGTGAAGTAACTTGTCCACTAGAAATCTCTTGGTCAGATTGAAACCATCTTGCATCTTGTCACAGTCACATGACTCAATGTCTGCGGTGAGAGTCATGAGCCGTTCTAGTAGTTGCTTGGGAGATTCACCCTTTTCCATACAGAAATTCTGTAATTGCCCCTTGGCAATTTCATATTGAGCAAGCCGAAGAGTGGAGGTACCGGTCTTGGTCCTTATGATGTTGTCCCACAATTCCTTCCAATAGCGGAACCTAGATGCCCATATTGGATCCTACATATTCTACGAAGATCTTATCGTTTGAACCTCAGTGCCAAGGATTCATATAATCCCGTAAGTCATTCCCTTTGTCCTTCGGTATGTTACTTGCCCGAGATTCGATCGTCAGTATCCGCATACCTATTTCAATGTCGTTTACCGACAAGTCTCTTTACTCGTTCCGTAATACAAGATCCCGTAACTTACACTAAGTCACATTACTTGCAAGGCTTGTGTGTGATGTTGTATTACCGAGTGGGCCCCGAGATACCTCTCCGTCACACGGAGTGACAAATCCCAGTCTCGATCCATACTAACTCAACGAACACCTTCGGAGATACCTGTAGAGCATCTTTATAGTCACCCAGTTACGTTGCGACATTTGATACACACAAAGTATTCCTCCGGTGTCAGTGAGTTATATGATCTCATGGTCATAGGAACAAATACTTGACACGCGGAAAACAGTAGCAACAAAATGACACGATCAACATGCTACGTCTATTAGTTTGGGTCTGGTCCATCACGTGATTCTCCTAATGACGTGATCCAGTTATCAAGCAACAACACCTTGTTCATAATCAGCCTGACTATCTTTGATCAACTGGCTAGCCAACTAGAGGCTTGCTAGGGACAATGTTTTGTCTATGTATCCACACATGTATATAAGTCTTCATTCAATACAATTATAGCATGGATAATAAACGATTATCTTGACACAGGAATTATAATAATAACTATATTTATTATTTCCTCTAGGGCATAATTCCAACAGTCTCCCACTTGCACTAGAGTCGATAATCTAGCCCTCACATCATCATGGGAATTACATTGTAATAAATCTAACACCCATACAGTTCTGGTGTTGATCATGCTTTGCCCGTGGAAGAGGTTTAGTCAGCGGGTCTGCTACATTCAGATCCGTGTGCACTTTGCATATATTTACGTCCTCCCCTTCGACGTAGTCGCGGATGAGGTTGAAGCATTGTTTGATGTGTCTGGACTTCTTGTGAAACCGTGGTTCCTTTGCTAGGGCAATGGCACCCGTGTTGTCACAGAACAAGGTTATTGGATTCAGTGCGCTTGGCACCACTCCAAGATCCGTCATGAACTGCTTCATCCAGACACCCTCCTTAGCCGCCTCCGAGGCAGCCATGTACTCCGCTTCACATGTAGAATCTGCTACGACGCTCTGCTTGGAACTGCACCAGCTTACCGCACCCCCATTAAGAATAAATATGTATCCGGTTTGCGACATAGAGTCGTCCGGATCTGTGTCAAAGCTTGCATTGACGTAACCTTTTACGGCGAGCTCTTCGTCACCTCCATACACGAGAAACATCTCCTTAGTCCTTTTCAGGTACTTCAGGATATTCTTGACCGCTGTCCAGTGATCCACTCCTGGATTACTTTAGAACCTACCTGCCATACTTATGGCCAAGCTAACGTCCGGTCTAGTGCACAGCATTGCATACATGATAGAACCTATGGCCGAAGCATAGGGGACGGAGCGCATATGCTCTCTATCTTCATCAGTTGCTGGGCACTGAGTCTTACTCAATCTCGTACCTTGTAACACTGGCAAGAACCTGTTCCATTTTGAACCTCTTCAAAACTTTATCAAGGTATGTGCTTTGTGAAAGTCCTATCAGGCGTTTTGATCTATCCCTATAGATCTTAATGCCTAGTATGTAAGCAGCTTCTCCTAGGTCCTTCATAGAGAAACTTTTATTCAAGTAACCTTTTATGCTCTCCAAAAGCTCTACGTTGTTTCCAATCAGTAATATGTCATCCACATATAATATTAGAAACGCCACAGAGCTCCCACTCACCTTCTTGTAAATACAAGATTCTCCAACCACTTGTATAAACCCAAATGCTTTGATCACCTCATCAAAGCGTTTGTTCCAACTCCGAGATGCTTGCACCAGTCCATAAATGGATCGCTGGAGCTTGCACACCTTGTCAGCATTTTTAGGATCGACAAAACCTTTGGGTTGCATCATATACAACTCTTCCTTAAGGAAACCGTTAAGGAACGCCGTTTTGACATCCATCTGCCAGATTTCATAATCGAAAAATGCAGCTATTGCTAACATGATTCTGACGGACTTAAGCATCGCTACGGGTGAGAAAGTCTCATCGTAGTCAACTCCTGGAACTTGTGAAAAACCCTTTGCCACAAGTCGAGCTTTATAAACGGTCACATTACCGTCAGCGTCCGTCTTCTTCTTAAAGATCCATTTGTTCTGAATAGCCTTGCGGCCCTCAGGTAGTATCTCCAAAGTCCACACTTTGTTCTCATACATGGATCCTATCTCGGATTTCATGGCTTCTAGCCATTTGTTGGAATCTGGGCCCACCATTGCTTCTTCATAATCTGCAGGTTCATTGTTGTCTAACAACATGATTGATAAGACGGGATTACCGTACCACTCTGGAGCAGCGCGTGATCTCGTCGACCTGCGTGGTTCAACAGAAACTTGGACTGGAGTTTCATGATCATCATCATTAACTTCCTCCTCAACCGGCGTTGCAACGACAGAGGTTTCCCCTTGCCCTGCGCCACCATCCAGAGGAATGAGAGGTTCGACAACCTCGTCAAGTTCTATCTGCCTCCCACTCAATTCTCTCGAGAGAAACTCCTTCTCGAGAAAAGTTCCGTTCTTAGCAACAAACACTTTGCCCTCAGATTTGAGATAGAAGGTGTACCCAACTGTCTCTTTTGGGTAACCTATGAAGACGCACTTTTCCGCTTTGGGTTCCAGCTTTTCAGGCTGAAGCTTTTTGACATAAGAATCACATCCCCAAACTTTAAGAAACGACAACTTTGGCCTTTTGCCATACCACAGTTCGTATGGTGTTGTCTCAACGGATTTCGATGGTGCCCTATTTAAAGTGAATGCAGCTGTTTCTAATGCATAACCCCAAAATGATAACGGCAAATCAGTAAGAGACATCATAGATCGCACCATCTCTAACAAAGTACGATTACGACGTTCGGACACACCATTACGCTGTGGTGTTCCAGGCGGTGTCAACTGCGAAACAATTCCACATTGTCTTAAGTGAGCAACAAACTCGAAACTCAGATATTCACCCCCACGATCAGACCGTAGGAACTTGATCTTCTTGTTACGATGATTTTCCACTTCACTCTGAAATTGCTTGAACTTTTCAAATGTTTCAGACTTGTGCTTCATTAAGTAGACATAACCATATCTACTCAAATCGTCAGTGAAGGTGAGAAAATAACAATATCCGCCGCGTGCCTCCACGCTCATCGGACCGCACACATCGGTATGTATGATTTCCAACAAGTGACTTGCACGCTCCATTGTTCCGGAGAACGGATTTTTAGTCATCTTGCCCATGAGGCATGGTTCGCACGTGTCAAGTGAATCAAAGTCAAGTGACTCCAAAAGTCCATCGGCATGGAGTTTCTTCATGCGCTTTACACCAATATGACCTAAGCGGCAGTGCCACAAAAATATGGCGCTATCATTGTTAACTCTAACTCTTTTGGTCTCAATGTTATGTATGTGTGTATCACTATCAAGATTCATATGAACAATCCTCTCACATTGGGTGCATGACCATAAAAGATGTTACTCATAGAAATAGAACAACCATTATTCTCTGACTTAAAAGAGTAACCGTCTCGCAATAAACAAGATCCAGATATAATGTTCATGCTCAACGCAGGCACTAAATAACAATGATTCAAGTTCATAACTAATCCTGATGGTAACTGAAGTGAAACTGTGCCGACGGCGATTGCATCAACCTTGGAACCATTTCCTACGCGCATCGTCACTTCATCTTTCGCCAGCCTTCGTCTATTCCGCAGTTCCTGTTTTGAGTTGCAAATATGAGCAACAGAACCGGTATCGAATACCCAGGCACTACTACGAGAGCCGGTTAAGTACACATCAATAACATGTATATCAAATATACCTGATTTTTCTTTGTCCGCCTTCTTATTAGCCAGATACTTGGGGCAATTGCGCTTCCAGTGACCCATACCCTTGCAATAGTAACACTCTGTTTTAGGCTTAGGTCCAGCTTTGGGTTTCTTCGTCGGATTGGCAACAGGCTTGCCACTCTTCTTTGAATTACCCTTCTTGCCTTTGCCGCTTCTCTTGAAACTAGTGGTCTTATTCACCATCAACACTTGATGCTCTTTACGGAGTTCAGACTCTGCGACTTTCAGCATCGCAAACAACTCGCCGGGTGACTTGTTCATCCCTTGCATGTTGTAGTTCAACACAAAGCCTTTATAGCTTGGCGGCAGTGATTGAAGGATTCTGTCAGTGATAGCCTCTTGCGGGAGTTCAATCCCCAGCTCAGCTAGACGGTTTGAGTACCCACACATTTTCAGCACATGTTCACCGACAAACGAGTTCTCCTCCATCTTGCAAGCATATAATTTATCGGAGGTCTCATACCTCTCGATCCGGGCGTTCTTCTGAAAGATAAACTTCAACTCCTGGAATATCTCAAATGCTCCATGATGCTCAAAGCGACGTTGAAGTCCCGGTTCTAAGCCATACAAGACTACACATTGAACTACTGAGTAGTCCTCCTTACGTGCTAACCAAGCGTTCTTAACATCCTGGTCAGCCGTAGCGGGTGGTTCATCTCCTAGTGCAGCATTAAGGACATAATCCTTCTTCCGAGCTTGTAAGATTAGCTTAAGATTACGAGCCCAGTCTACAAAGTTGCTTCCATCATCTTTCAACTTAGCTTTCTCTAGGAACGTATTAAAGTTCAGGGTGACTGTCGCGTGAGCCATGATCTACAACACAAATATATTCAAAGTGGACTTAGATTATGTTCAAGATAATTAGAGTTTAACTTAATCAAATTACTCACTAAACTCCCACTCAAAAAGTACATCTCTCTAGTCATTTGAGTGGTTCATGATCCACTTACACTAGCTCAAGTCCGATCATCACGTGAGTTGAGTATAGTTTCAGTGGTAAGCATCCCTATGCTAATCATATCATCTACATGATTCATGATCGACCTTTCGGTCTCATGTGTTCCGAGGCCATGTCTGCACATTCTAGGCTCGTCAAGCTTAACCCGAGTGTTCCGCGTGCGCAACTGTTTTGCACCCGTTGTATGTGAACGTTGAGTCTATCACACCCGATCATCACGTGGTGTCTCGAAACAACGAACTGTAGCAACGGTGCACAGTCGGGGAGAACACAATTTCGTCTTGAAATTTTAGTGAGAGATCACCTCATAATGCTACCGTCGTTCCAAGCAAAATAAGGTGCATAAAAGGATTAACATCACATGCAATTCATAAGTGACATGATATGGCCATCATCACGTGCTCCTTGATCTCCATCACCAAACCACCGGCACGATCTTCTTGTCACCGGCGCCACACCATGATCTCCATCAACGTGTCGCCATCGGGGTTGTCGTGCTACTCATGCTATTACGACTAAAGCTAAATCCTAGCAAAATAGTAAATGCATCTGCAAGCACAAACGTTAGTTTAAAGACAACCCTATGTGTCGGGACCCCGATCCTAAGGCATAGGAATCCATCCTGTAACCCATCGCATCTTTGTGAGGTCTCACGCACGGTTAACTCCACGGTTGCAGCCTTACCTTAGCCGGGACCGTTTGTGTCTTTTGACTCACGTATGCAATAGTGTCGCTAGCATTCCAATGTCAAAGAACCCGGATCGACATGACTAGTCACAAACCAAAGTGGCAGTACCGCACAAGGACAGGCATACATGACCCAACAAAGCAGATGTCGGTCACCAGCGAGTGTAGACGAGTCGTAGCAAGCTACAGGGACTCCATTACATCGCGTGACATTTCCCCGAGGGGACACACACAACAGCTAAGAAGGACACATGCCGGTCAACCAATGTGTCCGGAGCAGTAGAGAACTACCAAGGCTCGTTGGATCACAAAGGGGCATTTCCCTGTAAGGAGTGCTACTAAAGTTCACGACTAGGTAATCGAACCCCATACATATCAAGTACGACACACGTACGCATGGCATACCGATATGTATAGATACATCGATGGCATCACAACATAACCATAAACATACAAGCTTTATTTAAGAGGCTCAGAAGAGCCACACACATAATATTACACATTAAGGGTCTCTCGACCCATAATAGCAGTCATTCAGTTACAAGCCAGCGGTAGAGTTTAAACTGTCTGAGTACAGACAGGGCAACTAGAAGGCACATGGCCTCACTATACTACAGATCCAACGTAGGGCCAGATCGTAGCTGGGACACCAGCTACTCGTCGTCGTCGATGTCTACGAAGAACCCTCCATTAGGGTCATTAGCAACCTCTGCAACATTTATTAAGCAAACATGAGTACGAAGGTACTCAGCAAGACTTTAGGATAACTAACTACTCATGCAAGGTATCAAGAAGGTATTGTGGGGTTTCATGCGGAAAGCCAGCATTTGACTCGTGGCTAGACAACTTGCATTTTAAAATAATTTTGACAACTTGATTTCTCGCACACGAGTCCACTTACAACACAACAACACACCATCGTGGAATCATTCCGTCTCCACACGGAAATGCCATCCACGACACTCACGCTTATCTTGACAATTTTATAAGTAGCCATTGAAGTTATCTATGAACAACATATGTCTCCAAGTAGTCCATATCCGCGGACCCGGCTATTCGAATAGATCATAACCCTGCAGGGGTGTACTTCGTCACACACGCTCTCGCCACTTATCGCCATGTGCACGTCATGCACCTCGGCAACCTTCAAGCGGAAGCCCAGCGAGGGAGTCGGCCACGACCGTTAACCACACTAGTACCTAGTGTTGGGGAACGTCGCATGGGAAACAAAAATTTTCCTACGCGCACGAAGACCTATCATGGTGATGTCCATCTGCGAGAGGGGATTAGTTATCTACGTACCCTTGTAGATCGAACAGCAGAAGCGTTAGAGAACGCGGTTGATGTAGTGGAACGTCCTCACGTCCGTCGATCCGCCCCGCAAACAATCCCGCGATCAGTCCCATGATCTAGTACCGAACGGACGGCACCTCCGCGTTCAGCACACGTACAGCTCGACGATGATCTCGGCCTTCTTGATCCAGCAAGAGAGACGGATAGGTAGAAGAGTTCTCCGGCAGCGTGACGGCGCTCCGGAGGTTGGTGATGATCTCGTCTCAGCAGGGCTCCGCCCGAGCTCCGCAGAAACGCGATCTAGAGGAAAAACTATGGAGGTATGTGGTCGGGTAGCCGTGAGAAAGTCGTCTCAAATCTGCCCTAAAAGCCCCACATATATAGGAGGAGGGAGGGGGACCTTGCCTTGGGGTCCAATGGACTCCCAAGGGGTCGGCCGAGCCAAGGGGGGGAGGACTCCCCCCCCCAAACCGAGTTGGACTTGGTTTGGTGGGAGGAGTCCCCCTCCCTTCCCACTTCTTCCATCCTTTTTTTTCTTTTCCTTTGATTTTCTTTCTCTTGGCGCATAGGCCCCTTTGGGGCTGTCCCACCAGCCCACTAAGGGCTGGTGTGTCTCCCCAAAGCCTATGGGCTTCCCCGGGGTTGGTTGCCCCCCCGGTGAACTCCCGGAACCCATTCGTCATTCCCGGTACATTCCCGGTAACTCCGAAAACCTTCCGGTAATCAAATGAGGTCATCCTATATATCAATCTTCGTTTCCGGACCATTCCGGAAACCCTCGTGACGTCCGTGATCTCATCCGGGACTCCGAACAACATTCGGTAACCAACCATATAACTCAAATACGCATAAAACAACGTCGAACCTTAAGTGTGCAGACCCTGCGGGTTCGAGAACTATGTAGACATGACCCGAGAGACTCCTCGGCCAATATCCAATAGCGGGACCTGGATGCCCATATCGGATCCTACATATTCTACGAAGATCTCATCGTTTGAGCCTTAGTGCCAAGGATTCGTATAATGCCGTATGTCATTCCCTTTGTCCTTCGGTATGTTACTTGCCCGAGATTCGATCGTCAGTATCCGTATACCTATTTCAATCTCGTTTACCGGTAAGTCTCTTTACTCGTTCCGTAATACAAGATCCCGCAACTTACACTAAGTTACATTGCTTGCAAGGCTTGTGTGTGATGTTGTATTACCTCGTGGGCCCCGAGATACCTCTCCGTCATACGGAGTGACAAATCCCAGTCTTGATCCATACTAACTCAACTAACTCCTTCGGAGATACCTGTAGAGCATCTTTATAGTCACCCAGTTACGTTGCGACGTTTGATACACACAAAGCATTCCTCCGGTGTCAGTGAGTTATATGATCTCATGGTCATAGGAATAAATACTTGACACGCAGAAAACAGTAGCAACAAAATGACACGATCAACATGCTACGTCTATTAGTTTGGGTCTAGTCCATCACGTGATTCTCCCAATGACGTGATCCAGTTATCAAGCAACAACACCTTGTTCATAATCAGAAGACACTGACTATCATCGATCAACTGGCTAGCCAACTACAGGCATGCTAGGGACGGTGTTGTGTCTATGTATCCACACATGTAAATGAGTCTTCATTCAATACAATTATAGCATGGATAATAAACTATTATCTTGATGCGGGAATTATAATAATAACTATACATTTATTATTGCCTCTAGGGCATAATTCCAACAGTCTCCCACTTGCACTAGAGTCAATAATCTAGCCCTCACATCACCATGTGAATTACATTGTAATAAATTTAACACCCATACAGTTCTGGTGTCGATCATGTTTTGGCCGTGGAAGAGGTTTAGTCAGCGGGTCTGCTACATTCAGATCCGTGTGCACTTTGCATATATTTACGTCCTCCTCCTCGACGTAGTCGCGGATGAGGTTGAAGCGTCGTTTGATGTGTCTGGTCTTCTTGTGAAACCTTGGTTCCTTTGCTAAGGCAATGGCACCAGTGTTGTCACAGAACAAGGTTATTGGATCCAGTGCACTTGGCACCACTCCAAGATCCGTCATGAACTGCTTCATCCAGACACCCTCCTTAGCCGCCTCCGAGGCAGCCATGTACTCAGCTTCACATGTAGAATCTGCTACGACGCTTTGCTTGGAACTGCACCAGCTTACTGCACGCCCATTAAGAATAAATACGTATCCGGTTTGCGACTTAGAGTCGTCCGGATATGTGTCAAAGCTTGCATCGACGTAACCTTTTACGGCGAGCTCTTCGTCACCTCCATACACGAGAAACATCTCCTTAGTCCTTTTCAGGTACTTTAGGATATTCTTGACCGCCGTCCAGTGATCCACTCCTGGATTACTCTGGAACCTACCTGCCATACTTATGGCCAAGCTAACATCCGGTCTAGTGCACAGCATTGCATACATGATAGAACCTATGGCCGAAGCATAGGGGACGGAGCGCATATGCTCTCTATCTTCATCAGTTGCTGGGCACTGAGTCTTACTCAATCTCGTACCTTGTAACACTGGCAAGAACCTGTTCCATTTTGAACCTCTTCAAAACTTTATCAAGGTATGTGCTTTGTGAAAGTCCTATCAGGCGTTTTGATCTATCCCTATAGATCTTAATGCCTAGTATGTAAGCAGCTTCTCCTAAGTCCTTCATAGAGAAACTTTTATTCAAGTAACCTTTTATGCTCTCCAAAAGCTCTACGTTGTTTCCAATCAGTAATATGTCATCCACATATAATATTAGAAACGCCACAGAGCTCCCACTCACCTTCTTGTAAATACAAGATTCTCCAACCACTTGTATAAACCCAAATGCTTTGATCACCTCATCAAAGCGTTTGTTCCAACTCCGAGATGCTTGCACCAGTCCATAAATGGATCGCTGGAGCTTGCACACCTTGTCAGCATTTTTAGGATCGACAAAACCTTTGGGTTGCATCATATACAAGTCTTCCTTAAGGAAACCGTTAAGGAACGCCGTTTTGACATCCATCTGCCAGATTTCATAATCGAAAAATGCAGCTATTGCTAACATGATTCTGACGGACTTAAGCATCGCTACGGGTGAGAAAGTCTCATCGTAGTCAACTCCTGGAACTTGTGAAAAACCCTTTGCCACAAGTCGAGCTTTATAAACGGTCACATTACCGTCAGCGTCCGTCTTCTTCTTCAAGATCCATTTGTTCTGAATAGCCTTGCGGCCCTCAGGTAGTATCTCCAAAGTCCACACTTTGTTCTCATACATGGATCCTATCTCGGATTTCATGGCTTCTAGCCATTTGTTGGAATCTGGGCCCACCATTGCTTCTTCATAATCTGCAGGTTCATTGTTGTCTAACAACATGATTGATAAGACGGGATTACCGTACCACTCTGGAGCAGCGCGTGATCTCGTCGACCTGCGTGGTTCAATAGAAACTTGGACTGGAGTTTCATGATCATCATCATTAACTTCCTCCTCAACCGGCGTTGCAACGAGAGAGGTTTCCCCTTGCCCTGCGCCACCATCCAGAGGAATGAGAGGTTCGACAACCTCGTCAAGTTCTATCTGCCTCCCACTCAATTCTCTCGAGAGAAACTCCTTCTCGAGAAAAGTTCCGTTCTTAGCAACAAACACTTTGCCCTCAGATTTGAGATAGAAGGTGTACCCAACTGTCTCTTTTGGGTAACCTATGAAGACGCACTTTTCCGCTTTGGGTTCCAGCTTTTCAGGCTGAAGCTTTTTGACATAAGAATCACATCCCCAAACTTTAAGAAACGACAACTTTGGCCTTTTGCCATACCACAGTTCGTATGGTGTTGTCTCAACGGATTTCGATGGTGCCCTATTTAAAGTGAATGCAGCTGTTTCTAATGCATAACCCCAAAATGATAACGGCAAATCAGTAAGAGACATCATAGATCGCACCATCTCTAACAAAGTACGATTACGACGTTCGGACACACCATTACGCTGTGGTGTTCCAGGCGGTGTTAACTGCGAAACAATTCCACATTGTCTTAAGTGAGCACCAAACTCGAAACTCAGATATTCACCCCCACGATCAGACCGTAGGAACTTGATCTTCTTGTTACGATGATTTTCCACTTCACTCTGAAATTGCTTGAACTTTTCAAATGTTTCAGACTTGTGCTTCATCAAGTAGACATAACCATATCTACTTAAATCGTCAGTGAAGGTGAGAAAATAATGATATCCGCCGCGTGCCTCCACGCTCATTGGACCACACACATCGGTATGTATGATTTCCAACAAGTCACTTGCACGCTCCATCGTTCCGGAGAACGGAGTCTTAGTCATCTTGCCCATGAGGCATGGTTCGCACGTGTCAAGTGAATCAAAGTCAAGTGACTCCAAAAGTCCATCAGCATGGAGTTTCTTCATGCGTTTTACACCAATATGACCCAAGCGGCAGTGCCACAAAAATATGGCGCTATCATTGTTTACTCTAACTCTTTTGGTCTCAATGTTATGTATATGTGTATCGCTATCGAGATTCAATATGAACAATCCTCTCACATTCGGTGCATGACCATAAAAGATGTTACTCATAGAAATAGAACAACTATTACTCTTAGACTTAAAAGAGTAACCGTCTCGCAATAAACAAGATCCAGATATAATGTTCATGCTCAACGCAGGCACTAAATAACAATGATTTAAGTTCATCACTAATCCCGATGGTAGTTGAAGTGACACTGTGCCGACGGCGATTGCATCAACCTTGGAACCGTTTCCTACGCGCATCGTCACTTCGTCTTTCGCCAGCCTTCGTCTATTCCCGCAGTTCCTGCTTCGAGTTGCAAATGTGAGCAACAGAACCGGTATCGAATACCCAGGCACTACTACGAGAGCCGGTTAAGTACACATCAATAACATGTATATCAAATATACCTGATTTTTCTTTGCCCGCCTTCTTATCTGCCAGATACTTGGGGCAATTGCGCTTCCAGTGACCCATACCCTTCGGTATGTTACTTGCCCGAGATTCGATCGTCAGTATCCGTATACCTATTTCAATCTCGTTTACTCGTAAGTCTCGTTACTCGTTCCGTAATACAAGATCCCGCAACTTACACTAAGTTACATTGCTTGCAAGGCTTGTGTGTGATGTTGTATTACCGAGTGGGCCCCGAGATACCTCTCCGTCATACGGAGTGACAAATCCCAGTCTTGATCCATACTAACTCAACTAACTCCTTCGGAGATACCTGTAGAGCATCTTTATAGTCACCCAGTTACGTTGCGACGTTTGATACACACAAAGCATTCCTCCGGTGTCAGTGAGTTATATGATCTCATGGTCATAGGAATAAATACTTGACACGCAGAAAACAGTAGCAACAAAATGACACGATCAACATGCTACGTCTATTAGTTTGGGTCTAGTCCATCACGTGATTCTCCCAATGATGTGATCCAGTTATCAAGCAACAACACCTTGTTCATAATCAGAAGACACTGACTATCATCGATCAACTGGCTAGCCAACTAGAGGCATGCTAGGGACCGTGTTTTGTCTTTGTATCCACACATGTAAATGAGTCTTCATTCAATACAATTATAGCATGGATAACAAACTATTATCTTGATACAGGAATTATAATAATAGCTATACATTTATTATTGCCTCTAGGGCATAATTCCAACACCTAGTCCAGGTTTATCGCCTATCTGAGAGTAACCCGTACGGAAGTCCGGCCGGGGTTTCCGCCACGGCCTCAAACGATGTGCGCAGGGTTCCCAAGCCCACCATCCGGGTGCCACTTGGTACACCGTGCCACTGCCTACCGCATCACGGCCCACCTCTCAGGTCAGCACCATGCACGGCCTCCAACATGACTATAAACACCAGAAACTACTTGCAACTCCTGGACCGAGTACTAAGCAATTAATAAGTCGAGAGGGTCAATTAAGTATCCCAACATGTGGTAGTATCTAGTCTTGGATTACATACACGGAACTTAGTTCCTAAGGACGGTTCCAATGAAACAACCCGCCATGTACTCCTACACAACCTTTCACCGGTACCTTTACCAAATCAGGTTCAACACACAATCTTTGCCTACCGAACACATTCTCATGATTCTGTTCATCTCCCAGATGACAGACCATACACAACTCTAAGCATAGCATGCATAGCAGGATAAGACACATCATGGCTCAAGCAACTACAAGGTATGCTAGGTTGCAAGGTTCGGCTATTTACTGTGACAATGATAGGTCATGCAAAGGAAGTGGGTTCAACTAACGTGGCAAAAGCAGTTGAAGCATTTGATCCTAATGCAATAAGTAAGTGCAGGAGCAAGAACACGGGATTCATCGGGATGATCAAAAATGGTTGCTTTCCTTGTTGCTCAGAGGAGGGACAATATCCGTGAGACAGATATTCAGTGGAATCCGGGGGTGCGGAGCCTACCGAAATGAATGGCGACAATCAATAACAATCATATGCAAACAAGATGATGCATGAGCATGGCATGAGAATGCAAGGTGTTATACTAATGTATTCAACATGTATTAGGTTTGAAGTTGATTTGAATCACATTCAAATATCAATTCAAACGAGGTATTCTCGGATACCGATTTAATTGATTCGACCTGATGCTCAGATCAACTTGATGTTAGCATGCATGAGATGTCATGTTAAGGTACTGGTTTCTTATTAGAACAATGTTTGATCTTGTCAAACAAAAAGAAATTTAAATACTTTTCATATTCCATTTATAAATTATTTATAAGAATTGAATTATTCATTAATCTACATGTTTGGGTTCTGTAACTTTTTCAAACATGATTGAAAATAGCATATTCAGATTCCTTGAATTTTTATGATACTTTTTCATATATAAATTATTTTCATTGGAGTTACAGATTAATTTCTATGAATTTTTGAAGTTTTAAACATTTCTGGTAGAATTTTTATACTGGAAAATCCTTTTACTGCATCAGCATGACATCAGCAGGTCCATCTGGCCGTTGAAAGTCAAACCTGACTAGTGGGACCCACTGGTCAGTGTCTCTAGCAATTTTTAGATTAGGATTAATCTTATTTAGTTAATTAAACCCACTGGAAAATCCTTTTACTGCATCAGCATGACATCAGCAGGTCCATCTGGCTGTTGAAAGTCAAACCTGACTAGTGGGACCCACTGTTCAGTGTCTGTGGCAATTTTTAGATTGGGATTAATTTTATTTAGTTAATTAAACCCACTGGACCCACTTGTCAGTGACTTAGAAGATTAATTAAATTTATTTTCTTTAATCTTAAGCTCCCAGAGGCTGGCCCCACACGTCAGTGGCTCAGGCCAGCTGAGATCCACCGGCGGCGAGGTCGTCCTCGCCGGCGGGGAGCCTCCGGCGACCACCAGAACGGCGGAGGGGCTCGAAAACGGCGCACAGTGGGCCAAACGTTGCGCGGAGAGCACCAGAAGAACGACACATCTCCCGCAGCTCCATTTCTGCACTTAGCCGGGGCTGATCTGGCCGGAGATGACGCCGGCGACGAGCTTGGCGGCGGCCAAGGTTCGGGCGTCATCGAGGTCATCGATACAGCGGGAACTACGCACGGTTCTTAGCTCCTACAGCATCTACGCGACGGCCTGAAGCTGCTGGTGCCCTCGGAAGGACGAGCTGATCACCGGAGGGCTACGGGCGACGAGCTACAGCGGTGGATCTTGTCGGTCTCCGGTGGAACTAGGCCTAAAGGAGGGGATCGACGGGGAGATCTTAGGGGAAGTGACCGCATGATCACGGGGAGTGCAGTGGTGGCGCTAGTTTGCTCGGGGACGGCCTGGAGAGGGAGAACGTCGGCGGAGATCTTCGGTGACCCGAGGAAGAAGACGACAGCTGCTCGTCATTCCACTGCATCTCGGCGTCGGGCTCGTGTCTAGGGAGCTTCAGGGGATGCGGCGGAGCTAATGCGCGGCTCAGAAGGGAGAAGGGGCGGCTAGATCGACGGCGAGCTCGAGCTCTGCTCGGGCTCCAATGGCGGCAGAAGGAGGGAGGAGAGATCCGAGAGAAGGGGGGGACTGGCGCTGGGAATGGATAGCCACGGGCTCGGGGAGCTTATCCCCGAGCTTGCCAGCGCGAGGCGGCGGCCAGGCAGGCGCGCAGGTGCATGGCCGCGCCGGAGTACGCGGCGGCCACCTCCTGCTCCAACTGGCGAGGTGGGAGACAACTTGAGGAGATGGGCTGGGCCGGCTAGGCGACAGGTAACTTCTTTTCTCTTTTTTTCTGTTTTTGTTTCTGTTTTGCTATTTCACTGATTTTCTATTTATTTTAACTCCCAAATAAATTTTAAAAACTATGTTGAGCACCCTAGAATATTTGTTGGAATAATTCCAACGATTCCTAAAGTTTTCAACATTTTTGAAAGTTCAAAGTTTCTGTTTTCAAATTTAAAACTTGAAACCAGTAGCTTTTTGCATTTATTTAAAATGCTTAAATTGTCAAGAAAAAGGTTTTCTTCATTGCTCATTTACTTTCATGATTTATCAGAAAGTTTGAACTTTTCTTGAGGCCATTTTGGATTCATTGATTTTAACTAGTTTGAGATTTCCTTTATTTAAAGAAGTGGCTAGGGTTTGAGTTTTTCCTTCACCTCTTTCTTTGTTCTTGTTGAAAGTTTCTTAGATGCAATGCAAAGAAGACATGAGCACAAGACTAACTTGCTTAAGGTGTCAGGGATGTGACACGATGGCCCCTGCCGGTTGCCGTACCATCGACGTGCAAGTCGATATTATCTATTACAACATGATCATCTCATACATCCAATATATCACATCACATCGTTGGCCATATCACATCACAAGCATACCCTGCAAAAACAAGTTAGACGTCCTCTAATTTTGTTGTTGCATGTTTTACGTGGTGACCATGGGTATCTAGTAGGATCGCATCTTACTTACGCAAACACCACAACGGAGATATATGAGTTGCTATTTAACCTCATCCAAGGACCTCCTCGGTCAATTCCGATTCAACTAAAGTTGGAGAAACTCACACTTGCCAGTCATCTTTGAGCAACGGGGTTACTCGTAGCGATGAAATCAGTCTCTCATAAGCGTACGAGTAATGTCGGTCCAAGCCACTTCAATCCAACAATACCGCAGAATCAAGAAAAGACTAAGGAGGGCAGCAAAACGCACATCACCTCCCACAAAAACTTTTGTGTTCCACTCGAGAAGACATCTACGCATGAACCTAGCTCATGATGCCACTGTTGGGGAACGTCGCATGGGAAACAAAAAAATTCCTACGCGCACGAAGACCTATCATGGTGATGTCTATCTACGAGAGGGGATGTTCGATCTACGTACCCTTGTAGACCGCACAGCAGAAGCGTTAGTGAACGCGGTTGATGTAGTGGAACGTCCTCACGTCTCCCGATCCGCCCCGCGAACCGTCCCGCGTTCAGTCCGACGATCTAGTGCCGAACGGACGGCACCTCCGCGTTCAGCACACGTACAGCTCGACGATGATCTCGGCCTTCTTGATCCAGCAAGAGAGACGGAGAGGTAGATGAGTTCTCCGGCAGCGTGACGGCGCTCCGGAGGTTGGTGGTGATCTTATCTCAGCACGGCTCCGCCCGAGCTCCGCAGAAACGCGATCTAGAGGTAAAACCATGGAGATATGTGGTCGGGCTGCCGTAAAGGGCTGGTGCGCCACCCCCAAGGCATATGGGCTTCCCCGGGGTGGGTTGCCCCCCAGGTGAACACCCGGAACCCATTCGTCATTCTCGGTACATTCCCGGTAACTCCGAAAACCTTCCGGTAATCAAATGAGGTCATCCTATATATCAATCTTCGTTTCCGGACCATTTCGGAAACCCTCGTGACATCCGTGATCTCATCCGGGATTCCAAACAACATTCGGTAACCAACCATATAACTCAAATACGCATAAAACAACGTCGAATCTTAAGTGTGCAGACCCTGCGGGTTCGAGAACTATGTAGACATGACCCGAGAGACTCCTCGGTCAATATCCAATAGCGGGACCTGGATGCCCATATTGGATCCTACATATTCTACGAAGATCTTATCGTTTGAACCTCAATGCCAAGGATTCATATAATCCCGTATGTCATTGCCTTTGTCCTTTGGTATGTTACTTGCCCGAGATTCGATCGTCAGTATCCGCATACCTATTTCA
Source organism: Hordeum vulgare subsp. vulgare (assembly GCF_904849725.1). Classification (NCBI taxonomy): domain Eukaryota; kingdom Viridiplantae; phylum Streptophyta; class Magnoliopsida; order Poales; family Poaceae; genus Hordeum; species Hordeum vulgare. Next base: position 340,564,003 of record NC_058522.1, on the reverse strand, counting down.
ATCTCGTTTACCAGCAAGTCTCTTTACTCGTTTCGTAATACAAGATCCCGTAACTTACACTAAGTCACATTGCTTGCAAGGATTGTGTGTGATGTTGTATTACCGAGTGGGCCCCGAGATATCTCTCCGTCACACGGAGTGACAAATCCCAGTCTCGATCCATACTAACTCAACGAACACCTTCGAAGATACGTGTAGAGCATCTTTATAGTCACCCAGTTACGTTGCGACGTTTGATACACATAAAGTATTCCTCCGGTGTCAGTGAGTTATATGATCTCATGGTCATAGGAACAAATACTTGACACGCAGAAAACAGTAGCAACAAAATGACACGATCAACATGCTACGTCTATTAGTTTGGGTCTGGTCCATCACGCGATTCTCCTAATGACGTGATCCAGTTATCAAGCAACAACACCTTGTTCATAATCAGAAGACACTGACTATCTTTGATCAACTGGCTAGCCAACTAGAGGCTTGCTAGGGACAGTGTTTTGTCTATGTATCCACACATGTATATAAGTCTTCATTCAATACAATTATAGCATGGATAATAAACAATTATCTTGATACAGGAATTATAATAATAACTATATTTATTATTTCCCCTAGGTCATAATTCCAACACTTTCCACCATTCCCAACTGCATGGGTGAAAGCACATATGCTCCCTTGGTGATTTTGATAATTCATGACAACATAAATTGTCTCTTGGACTAACACTTTTACCAAGATATTTCAGGGAAAGTCCATAGAGAGCATTGGATAAAGGTTTATGTGGAGATACCCCTAGATGCAAGAAAGGAACAATATTGGCTCAAGATTCAAGCTAGAAGACTCTTCATTTTATATTTGTGAAAATCACTTTTGAGTCCATAGGAAAGCCAATACTATTAAAAGGGGGTGAGGTAGTAAAATGAAATGATTGTTCAAATGCTCAAAGTTAGCCACAAAACACTCAGTCATTTTCCCACATATCCACTCTGTCAAGTTCCACATACACAAATTCGGTGCAACCAACATTGCCACTTTGGACCCACCGAGTTTGAACCTCAGACAGAACCCTAGCCATTCCCACCAAATCGGTGCAACCGAAACTACATCGGTGCTACCGAGTTCAATGTAACCAACATTCTGTTACCAAGATACACTAAATCGATATTTCCGAGTTTGACTATCAGCGTCATCGAGTTTGGTCATCTGACCTTATTTACCTTTTCGGTGCCACAGAGTTCTATATATCGGTCTCACCGAGATTCAAAGTTAACAATTTTAGTACTAGTTGGTACCATCGAGTTGTCCACTTCGGTGTCACCGAGTTTGCACTTTTGTGTTTAACGGTTGGATTTTGGCTGCTGCCTATATATACACCTTCACCCACCTTTCATTCGTGGGAGAAGCAGTCATAACATACACTTCATTTCCAAATCCATTTTCTCAGAGAGAACCACCTACTCATGTGTTGAGACCAAGATATTCCAATCCAATCCTTTGAAACTTGATCTCTAGCCTTCCCAAACTTCTTTCCACCAAATCAACATCTCCTACCCACTCATATTCTGTGAGAGAGTGATATGTGTTGAGGAAACTATCTTTAGACGCACAAGAGCAAGGAGTTCATTGATCTACCACTTCTATTACCTTTTGGAGGGTGGTGCCTCCTAGATTGTTTAGGTGTCGCTTGGGAGCCTCCTACTGTATGTTGTGGAGTTGAACCAAGATGTTTGTAAGGGCAAGGAGATCGCCTACTTCATGTAGATCTACCATGAGTGAGGCTAGTCCTGTGTGGACATAAGCTGTGGTGGAATACACAAGGCCGCTTCTTTGTGGACCCCTTGTGGGTGGAGCACTGTGTGGACTCTCGTAGTTGTTACCCTCTGTGGGTTGAAGTCTCCACTAACATGGATGTACGATAGCGCCACCTATCGGAACAATGCCAAAATCGACGTGTCAACCTCATGCATTTGATCTCCCTACCTTACTCATCTACTTTACACTTGCATGTTTTATTTTCCGCTTCTATACTCTTAGAACTACATGTGTAGGGTGACTTAGACTTGTTACAACTTCCAGATTTATGCCCCTCCTCGAAATTAGGACAGGCTAGATTTTTAACTTGACAAGTAGTCTATTCACCCCCTCCCCTCTAGACACATCTTCTATTGATCCCTCAATTGGTACCAGAGCAAGGTCTCCAAAACCTTGGTTTAGCCACCATTGGAGGAACATGAATGTGACTAGTTCCCAGATTTTCGGTTGTAGAGTGCCTATTCTTGATGGGTGGTACTTTAGACAATGGAAGACGAAATGCTTGACATATTCGATGAGTTTCATTTGTGCAAGTATATTGAATATCCCTATGCGCCTCCCATTGACCCCATACAACATTCTCATGATGATGAAGTTAACATGATTGGTAACCTCAACACTATCAATCTTATCATTAGAGGTTTACCAAGAAATGTGCTTAATCAGTTGCATAACTTTGAGTGTGCCCATACCTTGTGGAAAGACTTCGAGAAAAGATATCCAAATTATTCCTTGAAAAATCTTGATATCATTGTTCACAAGTACATTACTTTCCATAAGATGAAGCCAACCGATTGTAACTTCGATAAATGCCTATTTGAGCTTCGTGACCTCATGCGTGCTAAATGAAATGTCATTATCATTAACTATATCATTGTTGAAGCCATTCGAATGCATAAACTTGAATATTGTAATAGTCAAATTTCTGATGAAACTTTTGTCTCTTACGAGGAAACTTCATCCGATAATGACTATGCGGAACGTGGCTACTGCGATGATGATGAGGACTTCCACACTGAGTATGAGATGACCATGAAGAACCTTAGTCTTATGGCCGGTGGTAAGGAGTGGGTTCTTGACAGTGGATGCACCGATCACATGATCGGACATAAGTGTTAGACTTGCCCTAATCTCACGTGCAGTACTTTGAGACTTTAGTTTCGTTTTCTGTCAAATAACTAGGAGAGGAGTGCGCTTGTGCACGTTCCTCGTCAGTCTGTTTTTTCCTTCCTCTTTTCTCTCCCGATGGGGCTCAGTCGCCTTGTGATGCGGTCGTGGGATGGCGCGACCTTCTCGGATCATGGCGACCCCGTCGGGAGTTAGTTGGAGTAGTGGAGAGGCTTTGGTTTGTAACCTTATAATAAGGAAGACAGAAGACAGAAAAACGGCGGCAGTTGACAGCTGACAAAACGCATCTTTAGTTCGTACCTTTCCCCTCTCACTCTGTGATCCTCTTCCTCGCTTGATCGTCGTCGTTGGCAACAACAATTGGCATCAGAGCTAGGGGTGTCCGATCCCTGGAGCGGCAGCGATGTTTCATCCGCCTGGGCCATGTCCGGTGACGAATCGGAAGCGAAGAGCAAGAGCGGGACGCAGTCATCGTCTAAGGCGCCGCTCGCGATGTCTCAGCAGCGCGGGCAGCGTCGAGTACCGCGTTGTGGAGCGCGTGGTGCGAGAAAAGTCGGGGGAATCCATGATTCTCTCGCGCACGAACTACCAGGAATGGGCGCTGGTAATGCAGGTTAAGCTGCAGGTCGCGCTGGTCTGGTCTGTGGTAATCTCTGACACCGCTGACGAGAACGACGAGAGGCGCGCGCTACAGATCATCCTCACCGGTGTTCCGCCGGAGATGCTGCGCGTGTTGGCGGCCAAGGACACCGCCAAGATGGCGTGGGAAACAATCCGCACCATGTAGATGGGAAGCGAGAGAGCGCGAGAAGCCAAAGCGCAGGTCCGAAGAAGAGAATTCGAGGATCTCCGGTTCAAGGACGGAGAGGCCATCGAAGACTTTGGGCTGCGTCTCTCCGCTCTCGTCGCTGATCTGGAGTTGTATGGCGATCCCGTCACCGAGCACAAGGCGGTCGAGAAGTTTCTCCGCGTGGTGCCGCGGCGGTACCGCCTGATGGCCATGGCGATCGAGTCATTGATCGATCTGAACACCATGACCGTGGAGGAGCTCGTCGGACGTCTGTCGACGTGCGAGCATCATTACAATCTCGACGACGGCACACAGTCCTCCGGACGCCTCCTGCTCACTCATGAGGAGTGGATGGCTTGCGAGAGGATGGGTGGCGAGAGTGGATCGTCGGGGATTCCAGGAGGAGGCGACAAGGGCAAGACGCCTGCAAAACCCAAACCGCAAGGAGGCGGAAAGGGGCCGTCTGGGAACTCCGGGGCAGGTGGCTCTGGCGGGTCCAACGGCAAGAAGAAGAAAGGGAAATGTCACCACTGCGGGATCACCGGCCACTGGAAGAAAGAATGCAGAAAGTGGCTGCGCGAACAAGAACAGAAGGGGCAATCTTCAGAACAGGCAAACCTGGTGCAGGCCTGGGCTGAGCATGATCAGGGGCTCTACATGGCTGTGGTCGCAGGAATGGACGCATCAAAGCTTGCAGCACCTCAGGTGGTGTACCTCAACGAGGAGAAGGTCATGCCCGTCCCATCACCGGACGACATGTGGTTCTTCGACACCGGAGCTAGCAGCCACATGACTGGGGACAGGCACGTCTTCTCCCAGCTCGATGAGACTATGCAAGGCACGGTCAGATTCGGAGACGGCTCCGTTGTGGGAATCAGAGGGCGAGGAAGTGTGGTATTCTGCTGTCAAGGAGGTGACCATCGCGCATTGACCGGTGTCTTCTTCATCCCGAGCCTCCGCACCAACATCGTGTCGGTAGGGCAACTTGACGAGGCAGGATGCGCCATAGGCATCACTGACGGCGTCATGACAGTCAGGGATCCGGCTAGGCGAACTCTGGCCCGCATCAAGCGCTCTGGGAATAGGCTGTACACCGGCGTGCTCACGATTGACGCACCGGCTTGCCTACTGGCGCAAGGTGATGATGAAGCATGGATATGGCATGCGCGCATGGGACACCTGCATTTCCGCACACTGAGAACCATGTCAACCAAGCAGCTTGTACGGGGCATGCCCGCCATAGATCGAGTGGAAGAATACTGCGACGGATGCGCTCTGGGAAAACAACACCGAGCCCCGTTCCCTCAGGCCACCGCCTATCGAGCAGAACGCCCGCTGGAGCTGGTACACACAGACCTGTGCGGGCCGATTTCGCCAGTAACCCCTAGAAGAAACCGATACTTCCTCCTGGTGGTCGATGATCATAGCCGCTACATGTGGCTAGAGCTGCTGAAGACCAAAGACGAAGCACACCAGCATTTCAAGAAAATCAAGACCATGGCCGAAGTTGTCGGCCAGTGCAGATTGCGCATGTTCAGGTCAGACCGTGGCGGCGAATTCAATTCGGCTGAGTTCAAGGAGTATTGCGATCAAAATGGAATCAAACACTTCACCACCGCACCATATTCGCCGCAACAAAACGGAGTTGTCGAACGGCGCAATCAAACAGTGGTGGAGATGGCACGGTGCCTCATGAAGAGCATGGGGATGCCGGCGTACTTCTGGGCAGAAGCAGTCCGAACTGTTGTCTACCTTCTGAATCGAGCACCCACCAGGAGCCTAGACGGGGTTACGCCCTATGAAGCCTGGCACGGGCGCAAGCCAAATGTGCAACATCGATGCACGTTCGGCTGCACGGTTCACGTCACGCTCGTCGGCCCTGGGATCACGAAGTTGAGCGATCGATCAACGCCGATGGTGTTCGTGGGATATGAAGACGAATCCAAAGCCTATCGCGTGTTCAATCCGGCCACTGGTAAAGTTCAGGTAACTCGTGATATCGTTTTTGAGGAAAACAGACCCTGGAACTGGAGCAGCGGAGGCACGGATGCAGCTCAAGCTCCCCCGGCGACATTCACCATGGTTTATACCATGGATTACGGTGTCCATGAAGTAGACAACGGCTCGGCATCTTCGCCGGCCACGCCACGGACCGCGGCGACACCCTGGGGACGCCGCAGTCACCTCCAACCTCCACTCCTACCGCTGCATCCTCGGGATCGCCACAGTCCGACGTGGTGACTCCCATGGCAGAACAACGGGAGCACTGGGCCACGCCTCCGTCCCACGACGACGGGTGCGACGCGGCAACTGGGGAGCCAGTATGCTACAGGCGTCTGTCAGGCGTGCTGGAAGAAACGGAGGAGGACGCAGTTCGAGAGCAGTTCGAATGCTGCCTGCTGGTCTGATGTCTGTTCAGTGTCGAGGAGCCCAGGAACATGGACGAAGCCCTCGGCAGCAGGGAGTGGGAGCTCGCGATGGACGTGGAGATGCAGTCTATCATCGACAACAAGACCTGGGAGCTTGCACTGCTTCCTGCAGGGCACAAAGCGATCGGACTCAAGTGGGTGTATCGCGTCAAACGTGATCCGGCAGGCAACGTCGTCAAGCACAAAGCTCGCCTCGTCGCGAAGGGGTATGTTCAGCGACAGGGGGTGGATTTTGAGGAAGTGTTTGCCCCCGTAGCACGCATGGAGATAGTGAGGCTGCTGTTAGCTCTGGCGGCTCACTCCGGGTAGGAGGTACATCACATGGATGTGAAATCTGCCTTTCTGAACGGAGACCTCACCGAAGAAGTTTACGTAGCTCAGCCGCCTGGATACGAGGTCGCCGGCAAGGAGGACAGCGCACTGCGGCTGCGCAAGGCGCTGTATGGACTGCACCAAGCGCCACGCGCATGGTATGCAAAGTTGGACGAGTCTCTGATCGCCCTTGGATTCACTCGCAGCCCCTTGGAGCACGCAGTCTATCGGCGAGGCAATGCTACCTCATATCTACTCGTGGGGGTTTATGTTGATGATCTGATCACCACAGGTACGAGCATAGATGACATAATCTCGTTCAAGCAGCAGATGCTACAACTCTTCAAGATGAGCGACCTTGGCAAGGTGAGCTACTATCTAGGTATAGAAGTGGTGCAAGGTTGCAACGGCATCACCCTCAGTCAGAAGAACTATGCAGAGAAAATTCTGGAGACAGCAGACATGAGCAATTGCAACAACTGTCATACTCCGATGGACTGTTGTCTCAAGCTGAAGAAAGAAGATGGCGCGGAGCCTTACGATGCCACCCTCTACCGCAGAGTAATCGGGAGCCTGCGTTACCTAGTGAACACGCGGCCCGATATAACTCACGCGGTGGGGATTGTCAGTCGCTTCATGGAGAAGCCCAGTACCTAGCATTGGGCAGTAGTGAAACAGATTCTGAGGTACATCAAGGGCACCTTGCACTATGGCTGCAGTTACAAGAGAGGACAAGGAAGCGCTGATCTACTTGGGTTCAGTGACAGTGACCACGCCGGCGACACCGGCGATCGGAAAAGCACTTCAGGTAACGTCTTCTTCTTGGGAAAGAATCTGATCACTTGGAGCTCTCAGAAATAGAAAATAGTGGCACTTTTTCTTGTGCAGCAGAGTATGTTGCAATGGCTGCTGCTACCTGCCAAGGCCTGTGGCTGAGCAGGCTGTTGGAGAGTTTGATAGGAGCTATGTCAATGAGGTTCAGGTTGTTTGTAGACAACAAATCAGCTATAGCTCTGAGCAAGAACCCTGTCGACCACGACCGAAGCAAGCACATAGATGTGAAGTTCCACTTCATCAGAGATTGCATGGAAAAGGGAGAGGTGGTGATAGATCATGTGGGCACACAAGATCAACTAGCAGATGCACTCACAAAGGCGCTCGGGAGAGTCCATTTCATAGAGATGAGGCAGAGGCTTGGTGTGATCGGCTTGGGGCAGTGAGATTAAGGGGGTGAATGTCAGACTTGCCCTAATCTCACGTGTAGTAGTTTGAGACTTTAGTTTCGTTTTCTGTCAAATAACTAGGAGAGGAGTGCGCCTGTGCACGTTCCTCGTCAGTCTGTTTCTTCCTTCCTCTTTTCTCTCCCGATGGGGCTCAGTCGCCTTGTGATGCGGTCGTCGGATGGCGCGACCTTCTCGGATCATGGCGACCCCGTCGGGATTTAGTTGGCGTAGTGGAGAGGCTTTCGTTTGTAACCTGATAATAAGGAATACAGAAGACAGAAAAACGGCGGCAGTTGACAGCTGACAAAACGCATCTTCAGTTCGTAGCTTTCCCCTCTCACTCTCTGATCCTCTTCCTCGCTTGATCGTCGTCGTTGGCAACAACAACAAGGACATGTTCCATGAGATTACACCAAACCTGGACCTCGGAAGTATGTGAATTTTGGAGACAACTCCAAAGGTAAGGTACCTTGTCTTGGTAAGGTGGTTGTATCTCATAACAGTTCCTTTCAGAATGTCATGCTTGTTGAATCTTTTGGCTACAATCTTCTTTCTGTATCTAGACTAGCAGACTTTGGTTTAATGTGTTGTTTACGAAAGTTGAATGCCGAGTGTTTCATAGCAACAATCATAACATCGTATTTACTAGTTTCCGTAGAGGTGATCTATACATTGTTGATTTCTCCAAAATATCCAAACCCCGTACATGTCTTATTGCAAAATCTTCTAAAGGTTGGTTATGGCATAGAAGGCTTGGACATGTTGGTATGTGTAATCTTGACAAACTTATCAAAGGTGATCATATTCTTGGTGTTAAAGATGTTATGTTTGAAAAATATAGACTTTGAAGTGTTTGTCAAGCACGAAAAAAAGTTCGAGGAAGTCATCCCGTGAAGAACATCATGACCACAAGAACACCCCTCGAGCTGCTTCACATGGATCTCTTTGGTCCCAATGCTTACAAGAGCCTCGGAGGAAATTCCTATGGTCTAGTTATTGTTGATGATTTTTCCAGATTTACGTGGGTGTTCTTTCTTAATGATAAGTGACAGGTACAGATGATCTTCAAGAACTTTGCTCTAAAAGGTCAAAACCAGTTTGAAGTGAAGATCAAGAATGTTCGGAGCGACAATGGAATGGAGTACAAGAACACTAATGTGGATACTTATCTTCACGAAGAAGGTATCCTGCTTGAGTTCTCAGCGACGTACACACCTCAACAAAATGGAGTTGTTGAGAGGAAGAACCGGATGCTCGTAGAGATGGCGAGAACAATGCTTGACGAATACAAGACTCCAAGACACTTTTGGGCAGAAGCCATGGAAACAGCTTGCCATGCCATAAACCGACTCTACATGCACAAGCTTCTCGGTAAAGCGACATACGAGCGACTCACTGGTAACAAATCCCAAGCTGGATACTTTCGAGTATTCGGCTCTAAGTGCTATATCCTTGATAAGCATCGTCAATCTAAATTTGCACCTAAAACTTATGAAGGTTTCCTTCTTGGTTACGGATCAAAGTCTCACGCTTACCTCGTCTACAAAATCTTCACTCAAAAAGTTCAAGAGACGATAGATGTGAAGTTTGATGAGACTAACGGTTCGCAAGTCGAACAATTGCCAATTATATAGGAGATAAGGAACCTTCGGAAGTTACCAAAAATTTGTCCATTGGCAAGATTCGTCCCATGGAGGTTAAGGAAATCACTTCATCAGCTCAAGTGGAAGCTCCTACCTCGCATCAAGGAGAACCGCAAAATGACATGGAAGCATCCACAAGCGGTACACGACAGGATGAAGAAGAGGAAGATAAGCATCTGTATGATCCACCTCAACCTTCCTCACCACCATCTCAAGGAGAAGATGACGCCAACGACAATGCTCAAGATGATGATGAAGAAGAAGAAGCTCATCCATCCAACAAGAAGAAGTTGTCAAGAGTTAGAGAAAGAGTGGATAGAGATCATTTGCTGAAACAAATCTACAATGACATAAACAATGGGAGAATCACTCGGTCTAAATCTCATTTAGCTAACTCTTGTGAGCATTATTCTTTCATATATATAGCATTTAACCCTTGAAGGTAGAAGAAGCTCTCCAAGATCCGGATTGGGTGAATGCCATGCATGAAGTGCTGCACAACTTTGAAAGGAACCAAGGATGGACACTTGTTGAAAAACCGGAAGGCGAGCAGAATATCATTTGTACAAGATGGTGTTTCAGAACAAGCAAGATGAATACGGACAAGTTGTACACAACAAAGCACATTTCATAGCCCAAGGATACACGCAAGTCGAAGGTATGGACTACGGTGAGACTTATGCTCTTGTTGCTAGACCTGAAGCCATTTGTATTCTTCTAGATTATACCAATCAACATGATATAAATCTCTACCAAATGGATATTAAAATTGCCTTTGTCAATGGAGAAATTGAAGAGTAAGTTTATGTTAAACAACCTCCTGGTTTTGTGAACCCTAAGAAACTTGATCATGTTTACAAACTTCGTAAAAGCTTTATATGGTCTTAAACAAGCACCTAGACCCTGGTACAAATGCCTAACGAAGTTTCTCATTGAAAAGGGTTTTGAGATTGGCAAAATTGATGCAACCTTATTCACTAGAAGAGTGAATGGTGAACTATTTGTTTGTCAAATATTTGTGGATGATATTATCTCTGGTTCTACTAACCCACATTTTAGTGAAAAGTTTGGAAAGTTGATGTAGGAAAAGTACGAGATGTCCATGATGAGTGAACTGAAGTTCTTCCTTGGATTGCAAATCAAACAATCAAGAGGAGGTACGTTCATCTCACAAACAAAGTACACCAAGGACTTGATCAGAAAGTTCAACATGCAAGAATGCAAAGGTATGAGAACCCCCATGCATACTAGTGGACATCTTGACCTCACTAAGGATGATGCACATGTTGATCAAAAGGTTTATCGATCAATGATTGGATCATTGTTATATTTATGTGCCTCTTGTCCTGGTATCATGCTTAGTGTTTGCATGTGTGCCCGCTATCAAGCAACACCTAAAGAGTGTCATCCGTTGTATGTGAAAAAGATAATCACATACCTCATACATACACCAAACTTTGGCATATGGTATCCCAAGGGATCTTATTTTGATCTTGTTGGCTATTCAGACTCGGACTATGCCGGAGACAAGGTTGATAGAAAATCCACCTCGGGTACATGTCAATTTCTTGGGAGATCTCTTGTCTCTTGTACATCCAAGAAACAAAACTCGGTATCCTTATCAACTGGCGAAGCAGAATACATTGCTGATGGATCATGCCGTGCTCAATTACTATGGATGTCTCAAACACATAAGGATTATGGTATTCATGTTAGAAAAGTACAATTGTTGTGTGACAATGGAAGTGCTATTAAGTTTGCATATAATCATGTGCAACATTATAGAACCAAACACATCCAAGTGCGATGTTCGTACTGACAAACATCTGGCTGATATTTTCACCAAACCACTTGATGAGAAAGTGTTTTATCATTTGAGGAGTGAGTTGAACATCATTGATGCTTCAAACTTGAGCTCGACTCACTCAGATACATGCAAGGGCATGAGGTTGACTCACTATTACTTGATGCCATTGATATGACTATCTTATGTGTTGGAAACGATGCTCCCTTGTATTGCATCTAACCTTCTGTAAATACTTGGAAGAAAAACACTCCACAAGATTGCAAACCAACTCTCATCAAAAGCAACCTTGACATGGCCAAGTATTAACAATCATTTGTTCGGAGATGAAGGAAGAAGACAACAAAATCATATCCTTGACAATTCTATGATATTGATTTTCACTCATGTCATTTGGATATATTATGTTCTTCCTTGAGTGAATAACTGATACGTCTCCAACGTATCTATAATTTTTGATGGTTCCATGCTATTATCTTGTCAACTTTGGATGTTTTGTATGCATTTTATATCTTTTTTGGGACTAACCTATTAACTCAGTGCCAGTTCCTGTTTTTTCTGTGTTTTTGACCCTTTTCAGAGAAGAATATTAAACGGAGTCCAAACGGAATAAAAATCTTCGGAATGATTTTTCGGTAACAGAAGATACGCAGGGAACTTGAGAACCAAGGCAAAGGACTCCGGGGGAGGCCACAAGCCCCCTAGGCACGGCCTGGGGGGCGCCTAGCAGGCTTGTGGGCCCCCCGTGGCTCCTTTGCCCTCCCTCTTTTGCCTATAAATTTCCTAAAAATCTGAAACCACGGGAGAGAGCCACGAAAATACTTTTTCGCCGCCGCAAGCTTCTGTCTCCGTAAGATCCCATCTGGGGCACGTTCTGTTGCCTGACGGAGGGGGACTCGGACATGGAGGGCTTCTTCATCAACACCATTTCCTCTCCGATGATGCGTGAGTAGTTCACCACAGACCTTTGGGTCCATAGCTAGTAGCTAGATGGCTTCTTCTCTCTCTTGGATCTTCAATACAAAGTTCTCCATGATCTTCATGGAGATCTATCCGATGTAATCTTCTTTTGCGTTGTGTTTGTCGTGGTCCGATGAATTGTGGATTTATGATCAGATTATCTATGAATGTCATTTGAGTTTCCTCTGATCTCTTATATGCATGATTTCGTATCCTTGTAATTCTCTTCGAGTTGTGGGTTTCGTTTGGCCAACTTGATCTATAATTCTTGCAATGGGAGAAGTGCTTGGTTTTGGGTTCATACCGTACGGTGTCCTCACCCAGTGACACAAGGGGTAGCGAGGCACACATCATGTTTTTGCCATCAAGGGTAAAAAGATGGGGTTTATATCTATTGCATGAATTTATCCATCGACATCATGTCATCTTGCTTAAGGTGTTACTCTATTTGTTATGAACTCAATACACTAGATGCATGCTGGATAGCGATCGATGTGTGGAGTAATAGTAGTAGATGCAGACATTATCGGTCTACTTGTCTCGGACGTGATGCCTATATATATGATCATTGCCTTAGATATCATCATGACTTTGCGCGATTCTATCAATTGCTCGACAGTAATTTGTTCACCCACCATAATATTTGCTATCATGAGAGAAGCCTCTAGTGAACACTATGGCCCCCGGGTCTACTTCACTTCATATTTTCAGCTCTACACTTTCACTTTGTTGCACTTTCCGCCTTTAGATCTCACCTTGCAATCAATCGTGAAGGGATTGACAACCTTTCCTCTTCAAACTAAGGTAAATTCTTACTGCTACTGTGCTGCATCACCCTTTCCTCTTCAAGGGAAAACCAACACAAGTTCAAGAGGTAGCAAGAAGAATTTCTGGCGCCGTTGCCGGGGAGTATCAAGTCAAGAATAGTCTTCCTTCAACGTGTCAATTTCTGGCACCAGGGACTATTCTAATGAAGCTTATCCAAGTAACTATCGCAAACTCATCTCTTGCATTTACTTTGTTGCCTCTCGTTTTCCTCTCCCCCACTTATAAAAAACAAAAATTTACAAAAATATTTGCCTTTTTCGTTCGCCCTTTTGTTTCGATTGCTTTCTGTTCACTTGTGTGCTTGTCTGCTTGCTGAAGTCACCATGACTGAAAACACCAAACTTTGTGACTTCTCAAATACTAATAATAATGATTTTATTAGTAATCCGATTGCTCCCGCCACTAGTGTGGAATCATATGGAATCAATGCTGCTTTGCTGTATCTTGTTATGAGAGAGCAATTTTGCGGCCTTCGTAGTGAAGATGTCGCATCCCATCTTAATACCTTCATTGAGTTATGTGATATACAAAAGAAGAAATATTTGCATAATGATGTGATTAAATTGAAGCTATTTTCGTTCTCAATGCGAGATCGAGCAAAAACTTGGTTTTCATCTTTACCCAAAAATAGCATGATTCTTGGAACAAGTGTAAAGATGCTTATATATCCAAGTATTTTCCACCGGCTAAGATTATCTCTCTCCTTAAAGATATGCTGGTTTGAATTTTTCTTCTAAAAATATCTTGGATTCCACCTCCGGTGGAACTTTCATGGAAATCACATTAGGAGAAGCCATAAAACTCCTAGACAATATCATGGCAAACTATTCTCAATGGCACACTGAAAGGTCACCTACTAGTAAAAAAGTGCATTATATAGAAGAAATTAACTCTTTGAGTGCTAAGATGGATGAGTTAATGAAATTGTTTGCTAGTAAAGGTGCTCCTTTAGATACAAATGATATGCCCTTGTCTTCCTTGATTGAGAGTAGCAATGAGAGCTTGGATGTTAAATTTGTTGGTAGGAATAATTTTGGCAACAACAATGCTTATAGAGGAAACTTTATTCCTAGGCCTTTTCCTAGTAATCCCTCTAATAACTTTGGAAATTCCTACAACAATGCTCATCGAAATTACAATAAATTACCCTCTGATCTAGAGAGTAATATTAAAGAGTTTATCAACTCGCAAAAGATTTTCAATGCGTCCACAGAAGAAAAACTGCTCAAAATTGATGACTTGGCTAGGACCGTTGATATAATGTCTCTTGATATTGATGCTTTGAAAGTGAGATGTGCTCCTCCCAAGATCAATATGGATGAAACTTTAAAACCTCTACGTGTTTCCATGAATGATAGTAAAGAAAGAACCGCCCAAATTCGTGCTAGACATGAATGGCTTAAAAAGGCGTGTTCTTGTGATGAGAATCACGAAGATCTTAAAGTGCTTGGTGTGACTCCCATTAAATCCTTTTTTTCTAATGTCAAACCTAATGATCATGGGGATGGATATGAATCCACTTTGGTTGAGAAACATCCCAATGATTCAGAGTCTATCTATCTTGATGCTAAAAGCATTGAAAGTGGAGTAGAGGATATCAAAACTTTGAGTAGTAATGAAATTACTACTTTGGATTTCAAGGAATTCAATTATCATAGTTGCTCTTTGATTGAATGTATTTCCTTGATGCAATCCATGCTAAGCTCTCCACACGCTTATAGCCAAAACAAGGCCTTTACCGATCATATCGTCGATGCTATGATGAAATCTCTTGTAGAGAAACTTGAGTTGGAAGTTTCTATTCCTAGAAAACTTCGTGATGAGTGGGAACCTACTATCAAAATCAAGATTGAAAACTATGAATGCAATGCCTTGTGTGATTTGGGTGCTAGTGTTTCTGCTATTCCAAAGTCTTTATGTGATGTTCTAGGCTTCAATGAGATTGATCAGTGCTCTCTTAATTTGCATCTTGCGGATTCTACTATTAAGAAACCTATGGGAAGGATCAATGATTTTCTTATTATTGCAAATAGGAACTATGTACCCGTAGATTTCATTGTCCTTGATATTGATTGCAATCTGACATGTCCTATCATTCTTGGTAGACCTTTCCTAAGGACTATTGGTGCTGTCATCGATATGAAGGAAGGGAATATTAGATTTCAATTTCCATTAAAGAAGGGCATGGAACATTTTCCTAGAAAGAAAATAAGATTGCCTTATGAATCCATGATGAGGGCTACTTATGGTTATTGCCATTGCATGATCGTAAGATAGCTAGCGAGATGTTTCAACGTCACACGCCAAGCTAGATCATTGCACATCGTGGTACACTGTCAGAGGCATCTCCTATAGAGTCATCATTGCTCTAATCATTGAGCTGTGAGTAAATAAAAGTGTGATGATCATCATTATTAGAGCATTGTACCATGTGAGGAAATAAAAAAAAGAGGCCAAAGATGCCCACCAAAAAAATGAAAAGAGGCCAAAGAGCCCAAACAAAAAAATGAGAGAAAAAGAGAGAAGGGACAATGCTACTATATTTTTCCACACTTGTGCTTCATAATAGCACCATGTTCTTCATGATAGAGAGTCTCTTGTTTTGACACTTCCATATACTAGTGGGAATCTTCATTATATAACTTGGCTTGTATATTCCAATGATGGACTTCCTCAAAATTGCCCTAGGTCTTCGTGAGCAAGCAAGTTGGGTGCACACCCACTAGTTCTCCTTTTGAGCTTTCACACACTTATAGCTCTAAGTGCATCCGTTGCATGGAAATCCCTACTCATTCACATAGATATCTATTGATGGGCATCTCCATAGACCTTTGATACACCGAGTCGATGTGACCATCTCGTCCTTTTTGCCTCACAACCTCCACCACACTCTATTCCACCTATAGGGCTATATCCATGGCTCACGCTCATATATTGCGTGAGAGTTGAAAAAAGTTTTGGAAGTAAGAGTGCGAAAACAATTACTTGGCCAATACCGGGGTTGTGCATGATTTAAATTCATTGTGTGGGGATGATGGAGCATAGCCAGACTATATGATTTTGTAGGGATAACTTTATTTGGCCTTGTTATTTCAAAAGTTCGTGATTACCTTGCTAGTTTGCTTGAAGTATTATTGTTTTCATGTCAATAGAAAACTATTGTTTTGAATCTTACGGATCTGAACATTCATGTCACATGAAAGAAGTTGCAAAGGACTAATATGTTAGGTAGCATTGCACATCAAAAATTCAGTCTTTATCACTTCCCTACTCGAGGACAAGCAGGAGTTAAGCTTGGGGATGCTTGATACGTCTCCAACGTATCTATAATTTTTGGTGGTTCCATGCTATTATCTTGTAAACTTTGGATGTTTTGTATGCATTTTATATCTTTTTTGGGACTAACCTATTAACTCAGTGCCAAGGGCTAGTTCCTGTTTTTCTGTGTTTTTGACCCTTTTCAGAGAAGAATATTAAACGGAGTCCAAACGGAATAAAATCTTCGGAATGATTTTTTCCGTAACTAAAGATACGCACGGAACTTGAGAACCAAGGCAAAGGACTCTGGGGGAGGCCACAAGCCACCTAGGCGCGGCCTGGGGGGCGCGCCTAGCAGGCTTGTGCCCCCTGGCTCCTTTTCCCTACCTCTTCCGCCTATAAATTCCCTAAAAATCTGAAACCAAAGGAGAGAGCCACGAAAATATTTTCCCGCCGCCGCAAGCTTCTGTCTCCGCAAGATCCCATCTGGGGCACGTTCTGGTGCCCTACCGGAGGGGGGATTCGGACACGGAGGGCTTCTTCATCAACACCATTGCCTCTCCGATGATGCGTGAGTAGTTCACCACAGACCTTCGGGTCCATAGCTAGTATCTAGATGGCTTCTTCTCTCTCTTGGATCTTCAATACAAAGTTCTCCATGATATTCATGGAGATCTATCCGATGTAATCTTCTTTTGCGGTGTGTTTGTGGAGATCCAATGAATCGTGGATTTATGATCAGATTATCTATGAATGTTATTTGAGTTTCCTCTGATCTCTTATATGCATGATTTCGTATCCTTGTAATTCTCTTCGAGTTGTGGGTTTCGTTTGGCCAACTTGATCTATAATTCTTGCAATGGAGAAGTCCTTGGTTTTGGGTTCATACCGTGCGGTGTCCTCACCCAGTGACACAAGGGGTAGCGAGGCATGCATCGTGTTGTTGCCATCAAGGGTAAAAAGATGGGGTTTATATCTATTGCATGAATTTATCCCTCTACATCATGTCATCTTGCTTAAGGCGTTACTCTGTTTGTTATGAACTCAATACACTAGATGCATGTTGGATAGTGGTTCATGTGTGGAGTAATAGTAGTAGATGCAGACAGTATCGGTCTACTTGTCTTGGACGTGATGCCTATATGTATGATCATTGCCTTAGATATCATCATGACTTTGCGCGATTCTATCAATTGCTCGAAAGTAATTTGTTCACGCACCGTAATATTTGCTATCATGAGAGAAGCCTCTAGTGAACACTATGGCCCCCGTGTCTACTTCACTTCATATTTTCAGCTCTACACTTTCACTTTGTTGCACTTTCCGCCTTCAGATCTCACCTTGCAATCAATCTTGAAGGGATTGACAACCCCTTTATAGCGTTGGGTGCAAGTTCGTTTGTTTTTGCGCAGGTACTTTGGAGACTTGCCTTGATACTCCTATTGGATTGATACCTTGGTTCTCAAACTGAGGGAAATACTTACTGCTACTGTGCTGCATCACCCTTTCCTCTTCAAGGGAAAAACCAACGCAAGCTCAACAGGTAGAACTAACCATTGTAGGTAAACAGTGAACCAAAACGTCATGGATAGCTCCAAACTCAAGATGATCTTCATCAACTTTGAGCATCCACAACTAGTTCACCTACATCCCACATCATCAACATCATTCGAAGGTATGTAATCATATCCTTGGTAAAGCTCTACATCAATTCATGGTGTATAGCAACTCAACAGATATGAAGACATTGATTTTCTTAAGCGCGTAATGGGAAGCTTAACAATGAGTATGACCTATGACGAAGCATCCTTGCTTGACTCCTCAAGTCAAATACTCTAATATAGGTGACCTAGTCACCGCCCCACATCTAGATGGAGAATATCGTATGGTTCACATTTTATCTTTCACATTCTTAGAACCATTCCACTCTTATCTATATGTGTGTATCTTAAAAAAATATGTTCTACTTTTTTTTTATCTGTCTCATTTGTAATTATCATTCTTTTGGACCCTTGACCTTTTGAAACAATTCTTTCAATCAACCTTTTTTCTGTTAAAGAGTTGACTACCATTGCAACTCGGTTTCACCGAATTGGGAAACTCGGTCCAACCGATTTCTCCAGGAGGCCAAAGTATCAATCTCAGTTCTACTGAATCACTATGCCTCGGTGACTCTGATTTTTCTGACTTAGTTGCTCCGACAATTTTTCTGGCCTATTGCCTTAGAAGGAGACAACTTCTCTAGGGGAGAAAAATCTCAGTGATCCCATGGAATATAAGAGTGAGAATTCTCTAGGATCCCTAAATCACGGGGAGATCATTCAAGTAACTCGTATCCATACCTAAGGGGGAGAACATTCAATGAACCCTACAAAATATTTAAGGGAGAGTAGAGACAAATTCCAGGAACCCTTACAACAGAGAGAAGTATCTAGAATCCTTTATTTACTCTCAAGGATCCCTTACCCTGTGACTTTCTTTTTGGTAATCAATACCAAAGGGGGAGAAATATCATCAAAGCATCCATTCATTGAACCTATTTATAGGGGAGAAATACTATCATATACTATCAAGAAGCTTATACAAAAGAGGGAGCAACAACACTAAAGGGAGATACTTGTATCATACCCTATACATTAAGGGAAGAGAGATAAATACCATTTTAATTGGTTTATTGGTTGAACTTATTTTCCCTACCTACTCCCAATATATACATGATATGATTCAGGGGGAGAGGAAACTTTACATACTCATTTTTAAGGGAGAAAAAGTTCTTGTTCCTTGAAGACATATTCTTTCATCAAACCCTATCTTAACTATGTCTTCAATTTCTTGGTACTTTTTAATTTCTTTTGCTTCTTTACAACAGGTTAATCTTGTGTTATCTAACATTTGTTTTCCAAGTGTACACCTATGTCAAGACGCTCAAGACCCTCAACGTAAGTATATGCATCATATCCTTGTTTATGATAACCTCCCGTCTCTTGCACATACTGTTTGCAAGATGGAATCATAAACATCGAAGTCCTTCACTCATATATGTTTGATGCATAGAGCCAAGATCCATATGACAAGTTGTGTGTGCTGATGCATTCCAAAGAAACTATCCTTTAAAGGGATTTCACACATTAAGGGGGAGCTTGTACTTGTCATATTTCCTTCAAAGTTGTCATATCCTTTTGAAGCTTTGATTGTATGTTGTCATCAATTACCAAAAAAGGGGAGATTGAAAGCACATATGCTCCCTTGGTAATTTTGATAATTCATGACAACATGCATTGTCTCTTGGACTAACACATTTACCTAGATATTTCAGGGAAAGTCCATAGAGAGCATTGGCTAAAGGTTTATGTGGAGATACCCCTGGATGCAAGAAAGGAACAATATTGGCTCAAGCTTCAAGCTAGAAGACTCTTCATTTTATATTTGTGAGGAGTCACTTTTGAGTCCATAGGAAAGCCAATACTTTTAAAAGGGGGTAAGGTAGTAAAATGAATTGATTGCTCAAATCCTCAAAGTTAGCCACCAAAACACTCAGTCATTTTTCCCACATATCCACTTTATCAAGTTCCGCATACACAAATTTGGTGCAACCAACATTGCCACTTTGGACCCACCGAGTTTGAACCTCAGACAGAACCCTAATCATTCCCACCAAATCGATGCAACCAAAACTGCATCGGTGCTACCGAGTTCAGTGTGGCCAACATTCTGTTGCCAAGATACAGAAAATCGGAATTTCCGAGTTTGAGTATCGGCGCCACCGAGTTTGGTCATCTGACCGTTAGTCACCTTTTCGGTGCCACCGAGTTCTATATATCGGTCACACCGAGATTCAAAGTTCACACCTTTAGTACTAGTCGGTACCATCGAGTTGTCCACTCAGTGTCACTGAGTTTGCAATTTTGTGTGTAATGGTTGGATTTTGGCTGCTGCCTATATATACCCCTTCACCCACCTCTCATTCGTGGGAGAAGCACTCAGAACATACACTTCATTTCCAGATCCATTTTCTGAGAGAGAACCACCTACTCATGTGTTGAGACCAAGATATTCCAATCCAATCCTTTGAAACTTGATCTCTAGCCTCCCCAAATTGCTTTCCACCAAATCAACCTCTCCTACCCACTCATATTCTGTGGGAGAGTTATTTGTGTTGAGGATACTATCTTTAGAAGAACAAGAGCAAGGAGTTCATTGATCTACCACATCTATTACCTTTTGAAGGGTGGTGCCTGCTAGATTGGTTAGGTGTCACTTGGGAGCCTCCTACTGTGGGTTGTGGAGTTCAACCAAGAAGTTTGTAAGGGCAAGGAGATCACCTACTTCATGAAGATCTACCGTGAGTGAGGCTAGTCCTGTGTGGACGTAAGCCATGGTGGAATAGACAAGGTCGCTTCTTTGTGGAACCCTTGTGGGTGGAGCCCTGTGTGGACTCTCACAGACGTTACCCTCCGTGGGTTGAAGTCTCCACTAACATGGACTTATGATAACGCCACCTATTGGAACCATGCCAAAAATCATCGTGTCAACCTCATGCGTTTGATCTCCCTACCTTACTCCTCTACTTTACACTTGCATGTTTTAATTTCCGCTGCTATACTCTTAGAACTGCATGTGTAGGGTGACTTAGACTTGTTACAACTGCTAGATTTATACCCCTCCTAGAAATTAGGATAGGCTAGTTTTTTAACTTGACAAGTAGTCTATTCACACACACCGCCCCTAGACACATCTTCTATCGATCCCTCAATGGGCCTTGAAGGACTTGTGCTCTTGGACCAATAAGGCCACGATGTCTCCCCTCAGCCGATGCAAACCCTTGGGACGTGGTGGCACCCTTGGTGGACTTCTAGACTCCTCCGGAAGTTTCCAGAACCTTCTAGAAACTTCCCGGTACAATACCAGGAAAACTCGAAACTTTCCCGGTAGCCAAAATATGACTTCCCATATATAAGTCTTTACCTCCAGACCATTACAGAGCTCCTCGTGACGTCCAGGAACTCATCCGGGACTCCGAACAACTTTCGGTTACTACCACACATAACTCATTAATACCAAATAATCTCCAAACCTTAAGTGTATAGATCTTGCAGGTTCGAGAACTATGCAGACATGACCGAGACACTCTCCGGCCAATAACCAATAGCGGGACCTGGATGTACATATTGGCTACTACATATTCTACGAAGATATTTATTGATCGAACCACGATGTGAAGGATTCAATAAATCTCGTATACTATTCCCTTTGTCTATCGACATGTTACTTGCCCTAGATTCAATCGTCGGTATCTCTACACCTAGCTCAATCTCATTACCGGCAAGTCTCTTTACTCGTTCCATAATACAAGATCTCATGACTAACTCCCTAGTCACATTGCTTGCAAGCTTCTTGTGATATTGTATTACCGAGTGGGCCCTAGAGATACCTCTCCGTCATACGGAGTGACAAATCCCAGTCTCGATTCACGCCGACCCAACAGACACCCTCGGAGATACCTGTAGAGCACCTTTATAGTCACTCAGTTACATTGTGACATTAGGTACACACAAGTAATTCCTCCGGTGTCCGGGAGTTGCATGATCTCATGGTCATAGGAATAGATACTTGACATGTTGAAAACAATAGCAATAAACTAAGACGATCACATGCTACATTTAGAGTTTGGGTCTTGTCCATCACATCATTCTCCTAATGATGTGATCTTGTTATCAAATGACAACTCTTGTCTATGGTTAGGAAACCTTGACCATCTTTGATCAACGAGCTAGTCCATTAGAGGCTCACTAGGGACAGTGTGTTATCTATGTATCCACACATGTATTTGAGTTTCCAATCTTGTCACTGATGAAGAGATAAGCCTCATGGTCTGAAAATTCAACAAGTTCTACAAGAGTAGAGGCAAAGATAGAAGATCAAGTTCAAGACATGATGAGAAGTGTTCGTCCAGTCGTGACCAAAACTGCTACAATTTTGGGAAACCCGGACACTACTCAAATGAGTGCTCGGCTCTCTACAAAAGATGAGAAGAGTCACCTCAAAGACGAAGCTCAAGAGATGAGTCACCTCGCAGAGAGAGAAGGAGTAGAGAAGATCAGTATGAACGAAGACACTCACGGAGAGGCAAGGAATCGGAGAAGAAGGAAAACTACACCAAGAGTAGCTCAAGAAGAAGACGTTGAGCTCATGTTGGTAAATGGGTTTCTGGCTCCAAATCTGATCACCATGCCAAGAGAAGCTATCACTCCCACTCCGACTATAGTCAAGATCAAGGTGTTGCCGGCATTGCACTTGTTTCCTCCAACTCCTACTACTTATTTGATTCACCAAATGAGGGAGTCGGAAACTGCTTCATGGCTAAAAGCCCCAAGGTATCACACCCCGAGTATCTTGATTTCAATAGGGATGAGGATGACTTGTTAGGAGAAGATGACTTGCTTCTAGATAAAACTAGTGATTGCACTGAAAACTAACTTGCAAATTATCATGCTTGTCAAGAGAAATCGAATGATGACGATAAGAAAGAGATTGAACGACTAACTCACGAATTAAAAAATCTTAAGTTAGCTCATGAGAGTACCCTAGAAGATCATAGAGAGCTTGCAAGAACCCATGAGAAGCTACGCTTCAAGAAGCTCAA
This sequence comes from Hordeum vulgare subsp. vulgare, assembly GCF_904849725.1. Lineage (NCBI taxonomy): Eukaryota > Viridiplantae > Streptophyta > Magnoliopsida > Poales > Poaceae > Hordeum > Hordeum vulgare. Next base: position 340,541,173 of record NC_058522.1, on the reverse strand, counting down.
CTTGGAGAAAGAGCATGAGTTCTTAAAATCAATCAATGATGACCTTTAAAAGAAGAGTTCTTCTTATCTAGCCAAACTATTACTATTGTCTAATTATGTTCCACAAGTTAAGACTACGAACACTAGTAAAAAAGGCAAGAAGGTTTCTTCATCTAGTAACAACAATGCTAAAGCTATATCCAATAATGGTGTTGCTATTAACTCTATTGATTCCACTAACGATTCTTTCAGCCAAGTTACACTTGATCAATAAAATAATTTATTGAAAGGGTTTACAGAGAGAGGTGTCTTCAAGAGTCTTGTTGGAAGTAAGCAAATCGAGCAAATTGTAATCAAGAAAGGAGGACATCGGAAGAAACAAGGTGTTCGCTAGTTCAACGTCAATGGAGATGTTTGGGAAGAAGGTCCATATCCCACTTCCAAGTTTGTTTCCCAAGAGGAGAAGTCAACTCCTTCCGAAGGAACAAGCTCACAAGATGACCTTCCACCACAAGACCACAAAGGCAGGTGAAAGCTTCAAGATGACATTGACCTATTTGAAGAAGAACCCCAAGCCAAGGTCAAGTGGATTCCCAAGGATACTACTAGTTCTACCTCAACAAGTGCTACAAGAACTCCAAGGATTCGCATCAATTTTGTGTGGATTCCCAAGAGGAAGAACTAGAAGTTCTTGAGGGGTGACTCTGCAAATGAAATTCACTCTTATTGATTTTGGCAAGAACTATATGCAATCAAACTCAACCTTAAGCATTAGTTCAAGGAGTCACACATTCCCTCAATGACGTCAAGTTGTGATCGTCATCAAGATTGCGATGTGCAAGTTCAAGTAGATCAGCACGAGGATATCATGCTTGAAGCTTGCCGTCCATTGTGGTGGCAATGGACTTGTGAAGATATGCTGAAGAGTGGCTCACCCATAGTGAGTATGGGGGAGCAATCAACTAGTCTTCATCAAGCCAACACAATCAAGAAAGGTGGTCCATCTTGAGGAAGCCAACATCATCATTATCTAGCTCAAGAGGACGAGGTGCAAGGTGTAGGTTTGCCCTTGATAGGTTTTCTGTTTAGGATAGATTGCTGTACTATCAAGGGGGCTCCAAGTGAGTAGCTTGATCATATCATTCGTTGAGAGCTCAAACCATTTGCATCCTTGCATCATACTTCTTGGTTCTTGTTTGGTGTTTCTCTTTGTGAGTTTTAGAGCTTATGGTCATCTTTGTGACAAGCTCGAGTTCATCGAAAACGGAGTCCATATGCATCTACTATGATGTTTTCGATGTTGGAGTTTTTGCCGGTTCTTCATTCATAGAGGACTCACATCTCTATATCTTTGGCATATTCATAACCGCATGGTATTAAGATTTCCCTTGTCGTTTGGATAGCCCTTGTCGTCCTGAATCCAACAAGCATGGGTTTGCTCGATTCGGAGCTCGTATGCAAAAGTTATGGCTGTTTCAGTGGCGAGCGGTAGTACCGCTGGACCTAGCGGTAGTACCGCTGGAGTTGGCGGTAGTACCGCTGGCCCTAGCGGTAGTACCGCTGGCTGGCGGTAGTACCGCCCCTGGTCAGCGGTAGTACCGCTCGAGGAGCTTAGTACCGCCTGCCTAGCGGTTGTTCATGGACGGACCTTTTTGCGAAGACTTTCTTGGCGGTGGTAGTGTCGTTGCACTACCAGGGGCCCAACGGTAGTACCGCTGGGGCCAGCGGTGGTACCGCTGGAGTGCCAGCGGTAGTACCGCTAGCTGGCGGTAGTACCGCTGGAGTGCCAGCGGTAGTACCGCTGGAGCTCGGGCAGAAAGTGGGGGTAACGGTCTGATTCCTTCCCCCACTATATAAAGGGGGTCTTCTTCCCCCTTGGTCTCATCTATCTGTTGAGCTCTTGTTCTACCTCCATTGTTGACATTCTTAGAGCTTGATTACTCTCAATCCCTCCAATGATTCTTGCTTGTTCTTGAGGGAAAAGAGAGAGGAGATCTAGATCCACATCTCCACCAATCACTTTCTCCTCTATGTGAGGGGAACCCCTTGGATCTTGATCTTGGAGTTCTTTGTGAACTCCTTGTTCTTCCTCTCATATTTCTCCATAGCTTTTGTTGTTGTGGAGGGATTTGAGTGTGAGGGACTTGACCACTTCGTGTGTTCTTGCCATTGCATTAGTTGCATCGGTTTGAGTTCTCCACGGTGATACGTGGAAGTGAGAAGTTGAGAAGCTTACTACCTTTGGTACTTAGTACCCTTGATATTGTTCTTCGTGGATGCTTTGGCGTCCTAGAAGCTTGGTGGTGTCTCGGAGCTCAATCATTGTGGTGTGAAGCTCCGGGAAGCGTCGGGGTCTCCAATTAGGTTGTGGAGATTGCCCCGAGCAATTTGTACGGGTATCAGTAACCGCCCCCAAGGGTTGCCACGTGTACGGGTTCGGTGACCGCCCCCAAGGGTTGCCATTTGTACGGGTTCGGTTACCGCCCTCAAGGGTTCCTTAGTGGAATCACGGCATCTTGCATTGTGCGAGGGCGTGAGGATATTACGGTGGCCTTAGTGGCATCTTGGGGAGCATTGTGCCTCCACACCGCTCTAACGGAGATTAGCATCCGCAAGGGTGTGAACTTCGGGATACATCATCTTCTCCCCGTGCCTCGGTTATCTCTTACCCGAACCCTTTACTTATGCACTTTACTTTGTGATAGACATATTGTTTATTGTAATATATCTTGCTATCACTTAGTTGTTTATCTTCCTTAGCATAAGTTGTTGGTGCACATAGGTCAGCCTAGTTGTTTGTAGGTTTTATGCTTGACATATTAATCGTTAGTTTTATTCCGCATTTGTTCAAGCCTAAACCTTAATTATTTTAAAGCGCCTATTCACCCCCCTCCTCTAGGCGACATCCACGTCTTTTTCAACTTTCACCATCATTGTCTATCTTCTGTTAAAGATCCATCTGTACTTAATAGTCTTACGACCATCAAGTAGTTATTCCAAAGTCCACACTTTTTTTCATACTTGGATCCTTTCTCAGATTTCATGGCCTCTAGCCATTTGTCGGAATCCGGGCCCACCATCGCTTCTCCATAGCTTGTAGGTTCATTGTTCTCGAGCAACATGACCTCCAAGACAGGATTACCGCACCATTCTGTAGTAGCGCGTATCCTTGTCAACCTACAAGGTTTGGTAGTAACTTGATCCGAAGCTTCATGATCACCATCATTGGCTTCCACTTCAACTCATGTAGGCGCCACAGGAACAGCTTCATGCGCCCTTCTACTCTCTGGTTGAAGTGTTGGTTCAGTAACCTCATCAAGTTCCTCCATCCTCCCAGTCAATTCTTTCGAGAGAAAATCTATCTCGAGGAAGAACCCGTTTTCTGAAACAAACACTTTGCTTCTGGATCTGAGATAGGAGGTATACCCAACTATTTTGGGTATTTTATGAAGATGCATTTATCCGCTTTGGGTTCGATCTTATCAGGCCGAAGCCTTTGGACATAAGCATCGTAGCCCCAAACTTTTAAGAAACAACAGCTTAGGTTTCTCCAAACCATAGTTCATACGGTATCATCTCAACGGAACTATGTGGTGCCCTATTAAAGTGAATGAGGTTGTCTTCAATGCATAACCCCAAAACAATAGTGGTAATTTGATAAGAGACATCATAATATGCACCATCACACTATGGTGTTCGAGGTGGCATTAGGTGTGAAACAATTTTCACATTGTCTTAAATGTATACCAAACTCGCAACTCAGATATTTCCCTCCACGATCACATCATAGACATATTATCCTCTTGTCACGACGATCTTCAACTTCACTCTAAAATTGTTGGAACCTTTCAATAATTCAGACCTGTATTTCATCAAGTAAATATACCAGTATCTACTCAAATCATATGTGAAGTAAGAACATAATGATATCCACTGCGTGCCTCAGCACTCATTGGACTGCATACATCAAAACGCATTACTTCCAAAAAGTTACTTTCTTGTTCCATCTCACTCAAAAAATGAGCCCTTCAGTCATCTTGCCCATGTGGTATGATTTGCATGCCTCAAGTGATTCAAAATCAAGTGAGTCCAAACGATCCATCTGCATGGAGTTTGTTCATGCGTCTATACCAATAGGCATGGTTTGCAAGTTTCAAACATTTCAAAATGAGTGAGTACCAAGATCCATCCGCATGGAGCTTCTTCATGCATGTTATACCAACAGGACTCAAGCAGAAGTGCCACGAGTAAGTGGTACTATCATTACTACTTTGAATCTTTTGGCATCAATATTATGAACATGTGTATCACTACGATCCAGATTCAATAAACCATTGAAGGTATTTATTGAAGCAAATAGAATAAGCATTATTCTCTTTAGATGAACAACCGTATTACAATAAACACAATCTAATCATGTTTATTCTCAACGCAAACCCCAAATAACAATTATTTAGGTTTAATACTAATCCCGATGGTAGAGGGAGTGTGCAATGTTTGATCACATCAACCTTGGAAACACTTCCAACACATATCGTCACCTCGCCTTTAGCCAGTCTCCGTTTATTCCGTACCTTTTATATCGAGTTACTAACACTTAGCAACCGAACTAGTATCTAATACCCTCGTGCTACTAGGAGTACTAGTAAAGTACACATCAATCTCATGTATATCCAATATACTTTTGTCGACTTTGCCAGCCTTCTCATCTACCAAGTATCTAGGGTAGTTCTGCCTCAGTGACCGTTCCCCTCATAACAGAATCAATTAGTCTCGGGTTTGGGTTCAACCTTGGGTTTCTTCACTAGAGCAGCAACTGGTTTGCCGTTTCATGAAGTATCCCTTCTTGCCCCTTGCCCTTCTTGAAACTAGTGGTTTTTCTAACCATCAATAATTGATGATCCTACTTGATTTCTACGTTTGCAGTGTCAAACATTGCGAATAGCTCAAGGATCATCATATAAATCCTTGATATGTTATAGTTCATCATGAAGCTCTAGTAGCTTGGTGGAAATGTCTTTGGATAACCATCACTATCTCATCTGGAAGATCAACTCCCACTCAATTCAAGCGATTGTAGCACTCAGACAATCTGACCACATGATCAACGATTGAGATTTTCTCCCTTACTTTGTAGACAAAGAATCTTGTCAGAGGTCTCATATCTCTTAACAAGGGCACGATCATGAAATCCCAATTTCATCTCTTGGAACATCTCATATGTCCCGTGACGTTCAAAATGTCTTCGGCGCCTCAATTCTAAGTCGTTTAAGCATTACACACTTAACTATCACGTAGTCATCAAAAACATGTATGTCAGACGTTCGCAACATCCACACACGACGCTCGAGGTTCACCACACCGAGCGTTGCATTAAGGACACAAGCCTTCTGTGCGGCAATGAGGACAATCCTCAGTTTATGGACCCAGTCCGCATAATTGCTACTAACAACTTTCAACTAAATTTTCTCTCGGAACATATCTAAAACAGTAGAGCTACAATGCAAGCTACAACAGAATTTGCAAAGACCTTTTGACTATGTTCATGATAATGAGTTCAACTAATCATATTACTTAAGAACTCCCACTCAAATAGACATCCCTCTAGTCATTCGAGTCTGGCATGATCCAAATTCACTAACTCAAGTTCGATCATCAGTGAGTTGGGTATAGTTTCAGTGGTGAACATCTCCATGTTGATCATATCTACTATATGATTCATGCTCGACCTTTCGTTCTCGTGTGTTCCGAGGCCATGTATGTACATGCTAGGCTCGTCAAGTTTAACCCGACAGTTCCGCGTGTGCAACTGTTTTGCGCCCGTTGTATGTGAACGTTAAGTCTATCACACCCGATCATCACGTGGTGTCTCGAAACAATGAACTGTCGCAACGGTGGACACTCAGGGAGAACACAATTTTATCTTGAGTCAGGGATCACCTTATAATGCTATCGTCGTTCTATGCAAAATAAGGTGCATAAAAGGATTAACATCACATGCAATTCATAAGTGACATGATATGGCCATTATCTTGTGCTTCTTGATCTCCATCACCAAAGCACCAGTATGATCTTCATCGTCACCGGAGCCACACCATGGTCTCCATCATCATGATCTCCATCATTGTGTCACCATCGAGGTTGTCGTGCTATCTATGCTATTACTACTAAAGCTACTACCTAGCAATATAGTAAACGCATCTGCAAGCACAAATGTTAGTTTAAAGACAACCCTATGGCTCTTGCCGGTTGCCGTAGCATCGACGTGCAAGTCGATATTTAACTATTACAACATCATCATCTCATACATCCAATATAGCACATCATGTCTTTGGCCATATCACATCACATGCATACCCTGCAAAAACAAGTTAGACATCCTCTAATTTGTTGTTGCATGTTTTACATGGCTGCTATGGGTATCTAGTATGATCGCATCTTACTTACGCAAAGCCACAACGGTGATATACAAATTGCTATTTATCCTTCTCCAAGGACCGCCTCATTCAAATCCGATTCAACTAAAGTTGAAGAAACAGACACCCGGCAGTCATCTTTATGCAACAAGTTGCATGTCAGTCGATGAAACCGGTCTCTCATAAGCGTAAGAGTAAAGTTTGTCTGGGCCGATTCAATCCAACAATACCGTTGAATCAGGAAAAGACTAAGGAGGGAAGGAAATTGAACATCAACGACCACAAACTCTTTTGTGTTCTACTTGAGATATCGTCTACGCATGAACCTAGCTCATGATGCCACTGCTGGGGAACGACGCATGGGAAACAAAAAAAATTCCTACGCACACGCAATACTTATCCCTGCTGATGATCATCTACGAGAGGGAAGAGTGAATCTACATACCCTTGTAGATCGCTAAGTGGAAGCGTATATAACGCGGTTGATATAGTGGAACATCTTAGCGATCCAAATCGCATCCCGTCCCGTGATCTCATCACGATCCGTCCCGCGATCCCATCACGATCCATCCCGATCTAGTGCCGAACGGACGGCACCTCCACGTTCAGCACACGTACATCTCGATGATGATCCAGGCCTTCTTGATCCAGCAAGAGGGGCGGAGAGGTAGATGAGTTCTCCAGCACGACGACATGGTGGTGGTGGTGGTGGAGCTATTCCAGCACGGCTTCGCCTAAGCACCGCTGAAACTAGACTATGGAGAAACACATATAGAGAGAGAGGGCAGCATGTGGCTATTTTTCTGTGTCTCAAAAACCCTCAATACCTCTAGTATATAAAGGAGGGAGGGAGGGGAGGAGGCAGCCTCAAACCCTCAAGGTTTGGCCGACATTGGAGGTGGAGGAGTCCTACTCCAATCCTACTAGGAGTAGGATTCCTCCTTTCCACTTGGAAACCCTTTCCAACTTTGGGTTTTTTGCCACTCAAACCTCATGGGCCTTAATGGAAGCTTATGTCAGCCCACTAGGGGCTGGTTTGTATCCTCCCACAACCCATAAGGCCCCTCGGGGCGTGACACCCGTCCCGATGGTCAACGGCACCCTCCCGACTCTCCCGTAGAGTACCGATGAGCGCGAAACTTTTCCGGTGACCAAAACAGGACTTCCTATATATTTAGGACAGTAAAACTGCACCTAAAGTGAGCTCTCTCACGCTCCCAACACTAACGACCGTCAGATTTTGCTTTTAATCATTTATGGCCGTCAGATGATCGTTTCAGCACTTGATTACCGCGACTTGGGCCGCATGTCCTAAGGGGTTGCTACTCTGGCGATTTTTTCGAAGGCCTGTGGTTGATTGGGCTTTGGATGAGCTGGTATGATAGCCCATCTGTGTACGCGTTGTAGGGCTCGATTGATCCACACGAGGCAACAGCGCGGACGGTGTATTCCAGACGAGGCAACGACGCGGGTGGTGTGATCCACACGCCAAATTTTCCAAAAAATAAAACAAAAAAATTGCATCAAAATAAAAGATCGCAAACCACAAGAAAATAATTAATGTAATACAAATATACCTTAAGCGATTACGATCCTACATAAATATACAGAATTAAACCCTCACTAAAAACGTTCAACATACACATCAATAAACAAAACTGCTGCTGCAAAAGTATTAATACCTATACAGGCCCCTATCAGCCTAATTTAAATATTACACACAAATAAGAAAATTACTATTATGTGGCCCATAACACCACAATTTTTTCAAAAAAATAAAGCAAATAAAATGCAACAAAATAAACATCGCAAACCACAAGAAAACAATTACTGTTATACAAATATATCAATAATAATTTCATCCTAAATTTATAATAGACGGGCGCAGCAACGCGCGCCTTTCATGATCTAGTCAATGTTTACTTCTAGACCATTATGGAGCTCCTCGTGATGTCTGGGATCTCATCCGAGACTCCGAACAACTTTTGGTTACCAACACCTATAACTCAACTATACTGAAACGTCACCGAACCTTAAGTGTGCACACCCTGCGGGTTCGAGAACTATGCAGACATGACCGAGACACCTCTACAGTCAATAACCAATGGCGGGACCTAGATGTCCATATTGGCTCCTACATATTCTACGAACATCTTAATCGGCTGAAACTCTATGTCAAGGATTCAGTTAATTTCGTATGTTGTTCCCTTTGTCCTTCGGTATGTTACTTGCCCGAGATTCAATCGTCGGTATCCCCATACCTAGTTCAATCCCGTTACCGGCAAGTCTCTTTACTTGTTCTGTAATACAAGATCCCATGACTAACTCCTTAGTCACATTGCTTGCAAGGCTTATTGTGATGTTGTATTACCGAGTGGACCCCGAGATTCCTCTTTGTCATACGCAGTGACAAATCCCAGGCTTGATTCACGCCAACCCAATAGACAACTTCGGAGATACTTGTAGAGCACCTTTATAGTCACCCAGTTACGTTGCGACATTCGATACACACAAGGTATTCCTTCGGTGTCTGGGAGTTGCATGATCTCATGGTCATAGGAACAGATACATTAACATGGAGAAAATAGTAGCAATAAACTAACACGACCATACACTATGTTTATAGTTTGGGATTTCTCCATCACGTCATTCTCCTAATGATGTGATCCCGTTATCAAGTGACAACACTTGTCTGTGGCTAGGAAACCTTAACCATTTTGATCAACGAGCTAGTCAACTAGAGGCTTACTAGGGACAGTGTTTTGTCTATGTATCCACACATGTATTTGAGTTTCAGTCAATACAATTATAGCATGGATAATAAACGATTACTATGACCAAATAAATATAATAATAACCAATTTATTATTGCCATATTTCCAACAAACCCTAGATGTCGTGGTTTTGTCACGGCAGATGTCCTCATGAAAGGACTTAGTAATGGAGCCATCGCACCTTGGTGGCGACTCAAAGGGGTTGAGCGGAAGCGAGACTCGGGTTTACCCAGGTTTGGCCCCTCCGATGGAGGTAAAAGCCTACATCTTTCTTTGTGTATATTTGATGGTGGAATCGATTACAGGGGTGCGTAACTCGCCCAACCTAGCTCTCGATGGATTGTAACTTGATCTTTCTACCCTAGAGACTCGCCTTTGTATATAGGTTGATGCCCTAGGTTTACAGGAGTCCAGGTCGTACCAATGAATCGTGACCCGATATATCTCTAACCCGTCGTGTCTCTAAAGTAAGGAAACCTCCCAGCGAGTTTTCCTCTTCTTGGGTCTTGAGTTGCCCTCAGACTCATGGGCTGAACCAGCCCTCTCTATGAAGATCACCTCACGCCTCCTTTGTTCTTGGGCCTTGAGTCGCCATGAACCTGACCCGGCCCAATAGGGCGGGTCACACAGCGGGTAATATCCCCAACATTAGGCCCTATATTGTCTTCAATTTATTCATGCCAATAAATCTTTACTCCTGACCATGGTGACTCACACGGAATATCTGACTCAGCCCTTTTGCTAAAAAAAGTGACAAGCCGCCAATCTTCATGCTTTGCCCAAATCCCAGATTACTCATAGGTGACATCATCTCCCCCATCATTTCAGGGATCTAGTGATCTTATCTCAACGGATGTTTTTTTGACTTTATCCTGTCACCCTGAAAATCCAGGCGCCATCATTTCCAATTTTTAATGTGTCCCCTCGATTCACGCGAATGCAGTTCCAGCTTCGGCCTGGGGTCTTTAAATAGCCGCATGGGAGGGGGCCTTTTCCTTCGCGTGCAATGTCGCTCCTCTTCTACTTCCTCGAGTTGGTGCTGCGAGTGCTCCTCCGCCATAGAGCTTCTTCTTCGGATCTGTTGTCCCTGGATCATTTGGGTTCGGCGCTCGGTGCAGATCTTAGCAGGGCCGCCTCCGCCAACGTCTGCATTCACCAGGTAAACTTCTTCTTCTTCTCAGATCTCGTTTATCCATCATCTTGGTTCTTAGGGCGGTGTTGTGATTCTTCAATCCTCTGTAGATTGCGCCATTAATCCTCATAGGTACCATTTGAATCCCGTAGCTTAGTAAAAAACCATGGTAGATTCGTTTAATGATGACAGCAAATCTATCGCTCTTTGCCATGGCTTTGCGAGATCCCCTCATGGGTTCTACGGTGCTTCTGCATCCTTAGTGTTCTTAGGACCTGCAAAGTATTGTATTTTTTATTTAGGGCACCTGTAGAACCATATTTCCTAGCACCGTTTGGGAAACGTGTTTGCCTCAGATCCAATAAATTTACTAATGAAAACTTCAAAAGCAATTCGTCCTTAGGCGGCGGCGAGTCATAATTTCGGTCTAGACGCCTCCCACGCTGCGACGAGTCATAATTTCTTCTTAGATGCCTCCCCAACCACTTGTTGGCGAGTTAATATTTCTACAGGTCCTTACGACCCGCCAATCGCCTTTATGCATATCTTGGCCTCTGTGCCTTTGCGGCCATGGGTCACATCTCCAAGTGTAATTGGTTGCCGTCAGAGGTCATCGACGTAGTCCTTGAAGATTTTGTCAAAGTGGGAACTCTAGCTCCGCAGGAAACAATCGGTTGGAGAGCCGCCTTAGGAGAACAATCTCCACAACCCGCCGATGGGGAGGTCGTGGTTTTTACTGACCATATTGAGCGGGGCTTCACACCGCCCGGCTCAAAATCCTTCAGAGACGCACTGCATTTCTTTAACCTCCATCTCCAGGACTTAGGCCTAAACTTGAACACCAACCTCTGTCAATTCCAAGTATTCCGCAAAGCTTACTTGCAGATAGAGCCGACCGTCCTTCTGTTCAGGAAACTCTTCTATTTGAACCGCCAAACCGAATTCGCCAACAACCCCTTCCTAGAACTTGGCGGGGTAAACATTCAGAGACGACGAGAATGCGGGGTCCCGACTGCCGCTCTCCCTAGTCACCCCAAGGGCTGGGAGAAGACTTGGTTTTACTGCCGCGATACTACTCCAGCCACTCAGAACCCTCTACCAGGTTTTAGGCAGGAACGTCTACCCATGGGTTTTGAGCTGCCCGAAAAGATGACTGATAAGGAAGAAACTTCACTCGCCCTGTCTTCGCGAGACTCAGGGCCTTGACCACCAATGGCCTCACTGGAATTGATTTGATTAGTTGTTGGGTAGAATGGCGAATAATGCCTCTGAGCCGCCGGGGCGGCTTAATGTGCGAATATGATGGTAGCTTAAAGCATCCGCAATGCTTCTACAATGTCATGCTTTCGGGGGAAGATATTGTCAATATCATGAAGAAACAATGTGGCGAGCCAATTGAGAATTGTTCCAAGATTGGCTTAAAACCGTTATGTGTCTCCAACCCGGCTCGAGAGGTAAAATGACTTGACTCGTGTGTCTTGTTCTCTTTATAATTTTGAGCTTGTTTTTCGACCTCGCCTCCAATTATTTTAACCAGAAGAACTCGCCTTTCTGGAAGCGAAGATCTAAAACCGTCGTCAAGAAGACGAAAATGAAAGCCGCCCCAAAGAAGAAGAAAACCAAGGTCAAAGCCTCCACCAAAGAGTCATGTGTTGTGGGAGAGTCTCGCGCCACATAAGAGCACTCACAGGTAAATGATTTTTGTCCTTTTATTCTACCTCATTCCATACTTAAGCATTGCCATTTCTGTTTATAGGATGATGACATGGAGAACTAAGATTAAGACATCGAGGTGATTTCCATTTCTTCCGATCAAATTCTTCCCCTCCCAGGCCGGCAAGGCGAGTCTGTAGGAAAGTTCCCCTGTATCACCGGATGCTCATCTAGACCCCAATTTCCTTTTGAGGAAGGCGAGTTTCACACAAAACGTCTTACTCGAAGTCATTCTGGTGATCTCTTGTCTGGGTTGCCTCAGAAAACGACCGATCGCAAACGACAGAGTGAGGTATGTGTTATACTAAATGTCCTTTCTTGTGTAGCCGATTCTTTGTGATTTATACAATCTTTGGAACCTTATGTCCAACAGGTTTCACTTCCTTCATCTGGCGACTCAACTACTTCGGCTCTTCCCCCTTTAATCCGCCTTCAGGGGTAAGTTCATTTGCCAACATGTTCTTTGGACGCCAATGTTTCTATTTTAACATAATTACCATGCTTTGTAGGGCTCAAGCGAAGAAGAGGAAAACTGGCGAGTCATCATCAATTCCCAAGGAGGGTGAGATAATTGGAATGAGTGCTTCCATCCCACAGGCTCAAGATGAGCCGGCTGACACTCACGCCGAAGCTCCTGACGACTTCCCTGATATCCAGGATGAGCTACCAAGCCCGTAGAAGGAAACAACTGAAAATCCCAATCTGCCAAGACCTCAAAAGGCGGCTAAAGACGTGACGCCTCATCCAGATCCAGTCTTCATCGTTGGAACCGGCTATACAAAACCTGCATCCACAATGTTGACCAAGCATGCACCCAATGATTCCCCAATCCTTGTAGAGAAGGGCATGACAAAACTGAAGCTTCCCAACTTTGACAAGCTGGAGTTTGATGGATTATATTCTGGCTTTTTGAGTCGCCTCGAGACGAGTCATGAAATGGAGAAAAGCCTGGTTAATATGATGAAAATAAAACATAGTCCACTCTTTCATCACTTGATTAACCACTAGATCCGAGTCACCGTATACCATCAAGCGTCGGACGCCGAGTGAGATGGCCATATGAAACCCGTAGAGGAGAGCTTCATACTCTAGCTCATTGTTAGAAGAATCAAAGTGAATTCGGGGATATAAGAACTATGCCTGCACCAGAACCACTCAGCATCTTTGAGCCGTCAAAGAACATAGTCCAGTGTGCCGAGTAGGTCGGAGCTGGTTGTTGTTGTTCTACCCATTCGTCCATGAAATCTGCCAGAGCTTGAGATTTGATGGCTTTCTTGGCTTCGAACTTTATGTCGCAATATAGTAGCTCCATTGCCCATTTCGCCACTCGGCCCGAAGCATCCCAATTGTGAAGGATTTCTGAAAATGGGGCATCGCTGACAACAGACACCGAGTGATCTTAAAAATAATGAGCCACCTTCTTTGTAGTCATGTAAATCCCATAAATAAGCTTCTGATAGTGGGGCTATCTCTGCTTGGAAGGAGTCAATACCTCAGAAACATAATACACTGGGCGCCGAATCTTATAAGCCTTGCCTTCCTCCTCTCGCTCGACTGTAAGGATTGTGCTAGCGAATTGATTTGTAGCCGCGATGTATAAGAGGAGCGGCTCTTTGTTGTACGGAGAAGCAAGAACCGGCTGGGTGGATAGCAGAGTCTTTAAATCAACGAATGCAGCTTTTGTTTCGGGAGTCCACTCGAAGGTATCTACCTTCTTAATGAGTCGGTATAATGGTAGGGCTTTCTCTCCGAGTCGAGATATGTTTCTGCCAAGTCAGTCAGTAGGTCAGAACCTTTGCGTGACTTGACTACAATATCGTCCATGTATGTCTCCACGTTCTGATTGATCTGATCGAGGAGGCATTTTTGAATCATGCCCATAAAAGTAGCTCCAGCATTATTTAGACCGAGTGGCATAGTGATGTAGGAGAAGCACCCAAACGGGGTGATGAAGGCCGTTTTTATTTCATCTGGGCCATACAGACGGATCTGGTGGTACCCAGAGTAAGCATCTAAAAAAGACAATCGCTCACATCCCGCAGTCGAGTCGATAATCTGATCTATGCGGGGGAGCGGGAAGTGCTCTTTCGGGCATACCCGATTGATATGCTTGAAGTCGATGCACATTCGGAGTGACTTGTCCTTCTTAGGCACCATGACGACATTCGCCAGCTACTCGGAGTGGTAAACCTCGCGAATGAACTTGGCCTCTAGGAGCTTAGCCACTTCCTCGCCGATTGCTTTCCTCTTCTGCATGGCGGACCGACGCAGATGCTCCTTGACAGGTCGAGCTTTGGGTCGACCCTCAGTCGGTGCTCAGCCAGTTCCCTGGGCACACCAGGCATGTAAGTGGGCTTCCATGCAAATATGTCACAGTTCTCATGGAGGAACTGAATGAGCTTGGCTTCCTATTTAGGATCGAGAGTTGTTGAGATGTTGGTCGGGGTAGCGGTGGAATCCGTTGGGTGAATGTTGACTTTCTTGATTTTGCCTGCCGACAGGAATGCACGCTCGGAAGCTGGCTTCTTCAAGCGCATCAGTTCGGCGGGGTCTGTTGTCTGCCGGTACTCATCAAGCTTCGCGATTGCCAGCTGCTGGTCGGCGATCCTGGAGCCCTGCTGCAAACAATCTTTTGCTCACTGCTGATTGCCGGTGATGGTGATGGCTCCCTTCGGCCCTGGCATCTTCATCTTCAGATAGACGTAACATGGTCGCGCCATGAAACGTACATATGCAGGACGACCAAGTATGGCGTGGTAGGCACTCTGGAAGTCCACCACCTCGAACGTGAGTTTCTCTTTGTGGAAGTTCTTGTCAGAGCTGAAAACAACGTCTAACACGATCTGGCCGAGTGACTTGGCCTTCTTCCCTGGCATCACTCCGTCAAACTGGATATTGCTCTCGCTGATTTTGCACATCGAAATGCCCATCCCCTTGAGAGTGTCGGCGTACATGATGTTCAAGCCACTCCCTCCGTCCATCAACACCTTGCGGAGTCGAACTCCTTCAACCACTGGATCGACAACAAGAGCGTGACGTCCCGGGGTGGGTACATGGATCGGATGATCCGACTGGTCAAAGGTGATGGCAGTCTGTGACCACTTCAGATATGTTGGGGCGGAAGGAGCTGCCATGTTGACCTCTCGGTTGACCACTTTCAGTCGACTCTTGCTTTCGACATCAGCAAAGATCATCAGAGTGGCATGGACCTTTAGAAAAGGGTCTTCTTGCTTGTTGTCCTCCTTCTCTTGGTCTTTCTCGCTCGACTGATCCTCTCCGAATTTCTGGATCAACAACCTGCACTATCGAGTGGTATGCTTAGGCACTATAGTGTTGCCTTCTTCATCTACTTTTGTGTGGATTGCACACGGTTGATCAAGGACATTTGGTCCTGACTGCTTTTTGAATTTCTTGGGAGGGAATTGACTCTCGGCCTTTCCCTTGAACTTTCCTGCTCCCAGAGCGGCTGCTTCTGCCGGCAGTGTGCGCTCCACCTTCTTCTTCTACTTTCGTTTGGAATTGGCATCTCCATCGACTCCTTTGCCTTTGCCGCTGCGGAGGCGGTCTTCTTCTTCTCCATTGGCATAGCGGGCTGCTATCTCCATCATCTTGCTCATGGACATATCTCATGTCCGACTGAACTTCAAGTACAGCTCTCGGTACCTGACACCTGCTTTGAAAGTGGAGACTGCGTGATGCTCGGTGACGTTTTCCACCGTGTGGTGGAGATTGGTCCATTGCTGGATAAAATCGCGCAAAGACTCACTCGGCTTCTGGATACAATGATTGAGCTCTGTGAGGCCAGCAGGGCGCTTGCAAGTGCCCTCGAAGGTCTTGATGAACACTTGGGCCAAGTCTGCCCAGCAGTATATGCTTGATGGAGCTAGTTGATTCAGCCAAGCACGGGAAGAACCATCCAGCATCAGGGGCAAGTGCTTCATTGCGACGTTCTTGTTGCCGTTGCCGATCTGAACTGACACTCGGTAATCATCTAGCCATGTTTTTGGCTTGCTTTCTCCGGTGAACTTGCTTACTCCGGCCGCCAACCTGAAGTTGGGGGGAATGTCAGCGGAGCAGATTGCTCGGCTAAAACACTCGGGGCCGAAGATGACTTATACGTCTCCAACGTATCTATAATTTTTGATGGTTTCATGCTATTATCTTGTCAAACTTTGGATGTTTTGTATGCCTTTTATATCTTTTTTGGGACTAACTTATTAACTCAGTGACAAGTGCCAGTTCCTGTTTTTTCGGTGCTTTGACCCTTTTCAGAGGAGGATTTTAAACAGAGTCCAAATGGAATGAAA
The DNA here is from genome assembly GCF_904849725.1 of Hordeum vulgare subsp. vulgare. Classification (NCBI taxonomy): domain Eukaryota; kingdom Viridiplantae; phylum Streptophyta; class Magnoliopsida; order Poales; family Poaceae; genus Hordeum; species Hordeum vulgare. Next base: position 340,524,852 of record NC_058522.1, on the reverse strand, counting down.
CTTCCAAAAAGAGTTTTTTCCGAAACACAAGATGATCGGGAGACTTGAGAACCAAGGCAGAGGGCCACCAGGGACCCCACAAGCCCCCTAGCCGCGGCCGGGGGGGTGCACCTCCCAGGCTTGTGGGCTCCTTGGGCCAACTCTACCCTAGGTCTTTCGCCTATATATTCCCTGAAATCCCAGAAAAAATCAGGAGATCATCAAAAGTACTTTTCCGCCGCCGCAAGCTTCTGTCTCCGCAAGATCCCATCTGGGGCACGTTCTGGTGCCCTGCCGGAAGGGGGATTCCGATACGGAGGGCTTCTTCATCAACACCATGACCTCTCCAATGATGCGTGTGTAGTTCACCATAGACCTTCGGGTCCATAGCTAGTAGCTAGATGGCTTCTTCTCTCTCTTGAATCTTCAATACAAAGTTCTCCATGATCTTCATGGAGATCTATCCGATGTAATCTTCTTTGCGGTGTGTTTGTGAGATCCGATGAATTGTGGATTTATGATCATATTATCTATGAATCTTATTTGAGTTTCTTCTGATCTCTCTTATGCATGATTTCATATCCTTGTAATTCTCTTCGAGTTGTAGGTTTTGTTTGGCCAGCTTGATCTATGATTCTTGCAATGGGAGAAGTGCTTGGTTTTGGGTTCATACCATGTGGTGACCTCACCCACTGACAGAAGGGGTAGCGAGGCACGCATCATGTTGTTGCCATCAAGGGTAAAAAGATGGGGTTTTCATCATTGGTTTGAGTTTATCCCTCTACATCATGTCATCTTGCTTAAGGCGTTACTCTGTTCGTCATGAACTCAATACACTAGATGCATGCTGGATAGCGGTCGATGTGTGGAGTAATAGTAGTAGATGCAGAAAGTATCGGTCTACTTGCCTCGAACGTGATGCCTATATGTATGATCATTGCCTTAGATATCGTCACGACTTTGCGCGGTTCTATCAATTGCTTGACAGTAATTTGTTCACCCACCGTAATATTTGCTATTTTGAGAGAAGGGTCTAGTGAACACTATGGCCCCCGGGTCTACTTCACACCATATTTTCAGCCTTACACTTTTACTCCGTTGCACTTTCCGCCTTCAGATCTCACTTAGCAATCATCTTGAAGGGATTGACAACCCCTTTATAGCGTTGGGTGCAAGCTCTTTTGTGTTTGCGCAGGTACTCTGGACTTGACGCGATTCTCCTACTCGATTGATACCTTGGTTCTCAAACAAAGGGAAATACTTACTGCTCCTGTGATGCATCACCCTTTCCTCTTCAAGGGAAAAACCAACGCAAGCCTAGTCTCCGTCAACGTGTCAATTTCTGGCGCTGTTGTCTGTTGCCGTAGCAATGACAGAGCCACTTCCACTCGGACGATCACCGTCGTATCTGTCACGGTGGGCTCGGCCTCTATCAACCCTTTTCTGAGTGAGATAGTCCCTTACATCATGCCTTTTGTCGCGTTCATCACCCACGGATTGCCTTTCGTTGTAGTGCGGGGGCGCATATGAACCACCCCGCAGAGGAGAACATGAGCGATGGCGATCATCTTGATTGAACCGGGGGGAAGCGGATTTCGCCCATGCTCTCTGTATCGATCTTCTCGGTGACCTCCTCCTCTGCGATGCTTGGGAGAACCCGGGATGTAAACCGACAGAAATGTGTCTGCTCGGACGGAATTCTTGTGCAGTCTGTTATAAGACTCAGAAAAACGGAATTTTGCTGATGTGCCACTTGTAGCAGCATGCGGATCTGCTAGAAACCACTGCCTGCTTCTGAATTTGTTGGCTAGATGGAGTCTGCAATCCTTGCGGCCGCAGCCAAGTTGAGGACGGGTGTGCGGAATACCTCGACGTTGTTATGATGAGAACGCCAACCGGAATTTGGAGGGCGTTGATGATGACGTGCACCCGAAGTCTCTCCGGTTTCCCGCTTGTCCCAACTGGTCCTTGGCGGGATCTCATGTGAGCCGACCATAAAGATCTCCACCACAGGGTTGCTGCTCTTGCACTCGGAAGAAGAGCTAGACGGATCTGACACCGAGTGGGAGGCATCACACAGACGTGTGCCAGGTTCAATGGCTGCCACCTGCAGCGAAGACGCTTGACGCGCGAGTGCATGACGCACCCAGCGCTGGAACCGCGAGCTACCAGATCACTTGTTGCGACGCGCGATGGAGAGCACAGTCGGCGGCGGAGTTGACGGTTGTCGAAGAAGAACTCCGCGGGAACTAGCACGAAAGAATGTCGCTGTGTGAACTGGAAGCGCCTTGACGTCGAGAGGCGCCTCCCGAAGCCATGCCGAATCGTCGGCGACGAAAACGAGTGTATCGAAGACGATCTCGTGGCCCAAGCACAAATCTCCGCCGGAAGACATGGCGAAGGAGAAAAAACACAAACTTGCCAGAAATCGCATAGACGTCTGCACCAAGGTGGGCGCCAACTGTCATGGGAATAAGCCTGACAGTAGATGAGTAGGGTACGAAAGTAGAGGGCAGAGTCCTAGCTACGACAAGGTTGTATGAGTTTAGGCCCCTCTGCGGTGGAGGTAACAGCCATACGTCTCAGTGCTCTGGAGCTGTTGTGTCGAGTGGAATATAGATGTTACAGAATGTGAACTCTTGTGCCAAAGGGGAGGGGTGGCTTATATAGAGTGCGGTGCCCCTCATAAGTATCCATCCTTCAAGGGTGCAGTAAGTGAGATTAAATGCATACGTTACAGGTAACATACGCCATATATGATAATAACTACAGTAGGCTAATGTATGTCTATTAGCTTCCCTCGGGTGACTTCTGGTCTTCGATGTCGACTGGCTTCTGGTCATCGCCGAGTGGAATCCAGTCCTCGAGCATAAGATAATCCTCCGAGTGGTTTCTTACTGAGTGGACAAGAGGTTGTCTTAGTTCAGTCGGTAAGTATCTTGTGATCTTTAAGCTAATAATGAGGTGCCCTTGGATAGGACTTACGGTTCAGGCCTACGACCCTACCCTACCCATCAATTACCACAGAAAAATTGAATCAGACATTAGCCCCCAAGTGTCAGGGATATTGCTCGCAATCTGCATGAAACTTGTTATAACCTTCTGGTGTTTGCAGGAATCGTTGAACCAGGCCGACTCAACCGTGTCTGGCCTAAGGCAAAGCCTAGCGGAGCAGCAAGATGCTCGAGCTAAGTTTGAAGAGAAGCTCTGCCTTGCATCAGTTGACATTGAGAAGATGAAGGCGGATCACAAGGAGCTTGAAAAAAAGGTCGAAGCTGAGCGAGCCGCCATGCTTAAAAGGGCCGAACAAGCCGAGGAACAAATGAAGGTCGCCGTGCAGGAACTGTCTGGGCTGAAACTTCATATCTCAAAAATGGCCAATGTCGTGTTTGGTAAGTATCTGCCACTATCCTTACTTCCAAACTCATGTTGTAAGATATTCCGACGACTTATGATTGTGTATCCTTGTTGCAGGTCCTCGATCCGCCAATCTTCATGATGATTGCGTATTGAGACTGAAGCCAATATATACCTTGACAGAGCAACTGTATACTGGCGGTGTGATGGCTATTAAGGCCGTTATGGGCAACAAGGAGCCCGTAAAGTCAATCAAATATATGTTGGGATGCTTGTCCATGCTGCCACCATTGATTGAAGAACTAAAAAGATCAGTCACCCAGAAATGAGTATTGACCACCCTGAGTCGGTGCTTGGCTTATGCTCTAGAGCTTAAGCCAGAGGAGATAACTGGGGTATTTCCAAAATACAAAGATGACGAGTCAGAATTTAATGAAGAGGATTACCATCGTCGTGTGAAGGAATCTCGCTTCGTGGCGACTCAGCTGGCAGCCAGTCTGGACTTAACCAAGTATCAGGCGGCTTATGATGAGCACAGCAAGCGTGTTACTTCTCCCTCTTATGAAATCACAGTCCTGATGCCGCAGCGCCGTAAGCATCCTTTTGACTCTGATGTTGACCCGTCCACCATATTGACCAACGAGGCTGAGTTCCATGCCTTAACCAATTGCAATTGAAAAATGGGAGACTTACGGATCCAAGACGGCGAAATCTCGAGGCAGGATAATCCGGAGGCGGCTTGAACCAGGTGTCACTTGAAGACCGCCCATGGAGATCAATTCAGAAAATCTAATGTCGAGTTATGTAACATTTGATGTCCTTCTGAGCCATGTAATAGGTTAGAGATGAAAACAGTATTGTGTTGCACGTGTACCTTTGTTGACTCTGAAGTCCCACCCTTTTGTTAATGTGAGCCACCTTACTAGGCGTTTTGCCATGTATTTTGCGGAATATTTACTCTTCATGTGGTCAGAGAAGAAATAATGAGCCGGCTCAATGAGGCGCGGCGGCTTAAGATGAGTTTTTCGAAAACTCTAATTATGCCACAAAGATACTTTGTAGTCATAAAGGTTGCCGGCTCAATGAGTCACTGCAGGGTAAGACGAGCTTGCAAGGCTCTAGTGCTACCCCGGAGAGGCTTTTGCAACGGCCTTAGTTGTGTTAGACCAGCTGATCACGCGCGAGTCAAGCTTTAGTGAGGCAGGTTCAGTGAACCCATGGTTTGTCTATTTTCCATATGTCGGCTCCCGCAGGCATCCTTCATGTTTTAACCAAGGCACGTTCAGGGTCCAGAACTGGATTGACTCGCCAAGAGTACATGGAACCATAGGCGAGTCACCAAACATACAGTCCAGTATAACCATTGTAATGCGTTAATTTTTTGCTAGACAAGAGGGTATTCAGGTTGAACTCAGTGAGTAGAATCCCCCAAGTGACCTTAATTAGGGAAAAGTCGGACATAGGATTGCAGAAGCATTTACGCTCTTACTGCAAAACGACATGGGAACTAGTAGCCCCAAGTAAGCCGACTTGATTCTCAAAACCATATAAGGCGCCCATGTTTGAACCGTGCAACGTGGCAACTTTGGTCCTCTTTGGCTTACCAGTATCCAGTTTTGAAATAAGTGCAGCGTGGCGACTTATGCTCTTTGATACTGATAGCGTCCATGCTTGGACGGCTTGTGAAACAATAAAGACTCATGCTCTCAAGAAGGTGAAACGGCAGAGACCCCAAATTTCGTGGGTGCCGGCTTTATTGCTATATTTATATAAAGAGAGTACAAGGACTAAACTATGTACAATGATAAGTTGCCAATGGCTCTAAGTGTAATAAGGCCGCAAGTGGGCAATGTTCCAAGGCCGGGTTGTTTCAACCTATGTTGTTGGCCTATCTGGACAAAGATCCACCAGGTAGTAAGAACCATTATGAAGACTTCTGCTGACGACAAACGACCCTTCCCATGGGGGGATAACTTATGCATACGAGTATGATCTTGAATAAAACGGAGCACTAAGTCGCCCTCCTGAAAGACCCGGCTTCTCACTCGGCAGCTACGATAGTGTTGCAAGTCTTGTTGGTAAATCGCCGACCGTGCTGCTGCTAAGTCACGCTCCTCCTCCAAAGCATCCAACGAGTCTTGATGCAACATCTCATTGTCCTCCTCAACATAAGCGGCGACTCGCGGTGAGTCGTGTCTGATGTCACTTGGTAAAACCGCCTCAGCTCCGTGGACCAAGAAAAAGGGCGTGTAACCAGCGAATCTGTTAGAGGTAGTCCTTATGCTCCACAGAACAGAAGGGAGCTCTTAAACCCAACAACCCAGGGTGCGTTCCAGAGGAACCATGAGTCGGGGCTTGATCCCACGCAAGATTTCTTGATTCGCCCGTTCCATCTGTCCATTGGATTGGGGATGCGCAACCGTAGAGACATCAAGCCGGATGTGCTCTTTTTCACAAAATTCTTGCATGGCGCCTTTGGATAAATTAGTACCATTATCAGTGATGATACTATGAGGATACCCGAAGCGAAAAATCACCTTCTTGAGGAACTTGACGGCCGTATCTGCATCGCAACTGCTAACCGGCTCTGCTTCAACCCACTTGGTAAATTTGTCAACCGCCACTAGTAGGTGAGTCTTTTTGTTGGAAGACATCTTGAAGGGACCAACCATGTCAAGCCCCCAGACCGCAAAAGGCCATGTAATTGGGATCATCCGCAACTCTTGAGTCGGCACATGCATCTGACGTCCAAATTTCTGACACCCGTCACATATGCGCACTATGTCCTCAGCATCTACGCGAGCCGTTAACCAGTAGAATCCATGCCTAAAAGCCTTGGACACCAAAGAGCGTGACCCGATGTGATGACCACAATAACCAACGTGGATGTCATTAAGGATCGCACGTCCTTCTTCGGATGAGACACATCTTTGAAAAATTCCAGAAGTGTTTTGTTTGTGCAACTCGCCCTTATGAATAACCATGGACTTGCATCGCTCGATAATTTGGTGGGCCAGCAACTCATCAGTAGGTAACTTGCCTCGTGCCAAATACACCATGTATGTGACCGTCCAATCTGGAGTGGCATGAAGAGCCGCCACAAGTTGAGACTCAGGGTCAGGGACCGCTATATCCTCTTAGAAGGAAATTTCACCGATGGGTTATGCAAAACATCCAAAAATACATTAAGAGGAACCAGCTTACACTGCAACCCGAGTCGTGAAAGAGCATCAGCAGCTTCGTTGAGCCAGCGATCGATATGATCAACTTGATAAACATGAAAGTGACCCGCCACGTCTGATACAGCACGTCCGTAAGCCGCCATCAGAGGATCCGTGGAATCCCATGTTCCGGGAACTTGTTGCACCACCAGATCCGAGTCTCCCAGGCATCTAACTCGGCTGAGGTTCTTCTCTTTGGCGATCCTAAGCCCATGGAGCAAAGCTTCGTACTCTGTCGCATTGTTAGTACTCCCTCTGTCTCGGTGTATAAGTCATCTTAGGTTCTGCACCGTGACCAAGACGGAGAGGAAAACGAGAGAAATCAATGGTAATTTGCTAATTAATACCATTGCATGCAATGGATTGACCAACGCATGTTGTGTTAGTTAGTCTCAAGTCATTAAAAACATACATGCCCCACATCTCTTATTGGTTGATTCCTTTATTCATGTCAAAAAACAAGAAACGAGGTGAAAGTTAATGCATCGTGCCTAAGTGTTTTGATATTATTTGGTTTTCGTAAGATGACTTATTCACTAAGACGGAGGGAGTACATGGGAACATGAGTCGGAGGACGTAGCAAAACTTGTCACCCTACGGCGAAGTTAGTACCACGCCAGCCCCCGAGCCTTCCAGCTGCCTAGACCCGTCAAACTGGATAGTCCAATATGTGTGATCAGGTTTGTCTTCTGGGATCTGCAGCTCAGTCCAATCGTTGATGAAATCCACTAAGTCCTGAGACTTGATGGCCGTGCGGGCCATATACTTCACGTGGTGAGGACCAAGCTCGATAGCCCACTTAGCAATCCGCCCGGTTGCTTCACGGTTTTGTATGATGTCTCTAAGTGGCGCAGAACTGACCACCGTGATCGGGTGCTCCTGGAAGTAGTGCTTGAATTTCTGACTCAACATGAAGATCCCGAAAACCAGCTTTTGCGAGTGTGGATAAAGTTGTTTGGAGAGGGTTAAGACCTCGCTAACAAAGTATACTGGCCTTTGGACCGGATACTCATTTCCTTCTTCTTTGTGTTCGACAACCACTTCCACACTTACTGCTTTAGAGTTAGCAACAATGTACAGGAGCATCGGCTCTTTGTCAGCGGGAGCGGCTAAAATGGGCGGCTCAGCCAATTGCTTCTTCAAGGCCTCAAAGGCTTCGTTAGCCGCGTCTGTCCGTACAAAACGGTATGTTTTCTTGAGCAGCTCATAAAGGGGGTGGCCTTCTCACCTAGGCGACTTATGAAACGACTCAAAGCCGCAATACGACCCGCCATACGGTGGACCTGGTTGATATTGGCCGACTTGCCAAGTGTGGTAATCAACTTAATTTTGTCCGGGTTAGCCTCAATGCCTCACTCTAACACCAAGGACCCCAATAACTTCCCTACAGGGACACCAAAGACTCACTTGGTTGGGTTAAGCTTCATCTGATACACGCGCAAATTGTCAAACGTTTCCTTGAGATCCTCTAGAAGTGACTCTTTCTTCTTGGATTTCGCCACAATGTCATCAACATAGGCATGAACGTTGCGCCCAATCTGGTTGTGCAGGAAATTCTGGATACAGCGCTGATAAGTCCCCCCCCCCCCCCCGCACTCTTGAGCCCAAATTTCCTAGAGACATAGCAAAAAGCACTAAAGGGAGTTATGAAGGACGTCTTCTCGTGATCCTGCAGAGCCATCTTGATCTCGTGATAACCTGAGTATGCATCCAAAAAAACAGCCTCTCGCAACCCGCCGTAGAGTCAATGATTTGATCGATACGAGGGAGAGCAAAAGGGTCTTTCGGGTAGGCTCTGTTAAGGTCAGTGTATTCAATGCACATATGAAAGGTACCATTCTTCGAGAGGGCCAAAACCGGATTGGCCAACCACTCTGGGTGAAAAACCTCCATAAAGAACCCAGCAGTCAAGAGTCGGGCTACCTCTTCTTTGATTGCTTTACGCCTTTCCTCATTGAAACGATGAAGGTACTGCCGAACCGGCTTCATTTTGGGATCTATATTAAGGTGGTGCTCAACGAACTCTCTCGGTACATCCGGCATGTCAGAAGATTTCCATGCAAAGATGTCCCAATTCTCACGGATGAATTCAATGAGCGCGCTTTCCTATTTGGGATCCAGACCCGTCCCAATAGTGAATTGCTTGGAAGAGTCGCCAGGCGTGAAATCCACCAGCTTAGTGTCATCTGCCAGCTTAAACTTAAGGGGCGGCTCTGAATAGATTGTGGGCTTCTTGAGTGGGGTCATGTCCGCCGGGTCAACATTGGCTTGATGAAACTTGAGTTCCTTAGCTGTGCAGGCCGACTCAGCATAAGCGGCATCTCCTTCTTTGCACTCTTGAGCTATCTTCCAATCTCCACTTATCGTTATGGTTCCTTTAGGGTCTGGCATCTTGAGCTTAAGGTAGACATAACTTGGGCGGACCATGAAACGGGCGTAAGCCAACCGACCAAAAAGCACATGATAAGGGCTCTTGATCTTGACCACCTCGAACATGAGAGACTCACTCCTGTAGTTAGACTCAGTGCCAAAAGACACATTGAGTTTAATCCGCCCAACAGGGTATGCCGACTTACCCGGGACGATGCCGTGGAAGACCGTAGAGGAAGGCATCAAGTCGCTTTGAGAGAAATTCATTCTTCGGAAAGTGTCATAGTATAAGATGTTGATGCTGCTGCCTCCATCCATGAGGACTTTGGAGAGGGTATAGCCCCCTACCTGTGGTGCCACAACCAACGCTAAGTCGCCAGGTTTATCAACCCTGGGCGGGTGATGCTCTCTACTCCAGATAATAGGTTGCTCAGACCAGTTGAGATACTTGGGAGCGTCGGCTCAGTGATGCTGAGGGTTCTATGTTTAACCTTCTTGTCCCTTTTGCAAGTATTGGTGGTAAACATATGATACTGCCCGCCGTTCAACTGCTTGGGATTGTTGTGGAAACCGTTGTTGTCATTCTGCTACTGAGAGCCGCCTTGGTGAAGCTGCTGCTAAAAACCGCCCTGCGCATTATATTGCTCGCTATTCTAGACCGGATACTGCCCAGCGTTGGACTGTGACCCGCCCTGAGGACCAGGGTTGGAGAAACCGCCAAACGGACTCCTGTGTGAACCGCCCGGTCCAAATTGGTCCGGGTGTCCACCACTAGCTCCTCCTTGGTTGTTCTTGAGCGCCTCGGCATGAACTCCTGCATCACGTAGCAGTCTTCCCAAGAATGAGTGGATGGACTTCCGCCGTGGTATGTTGTGGGCAGGGGCCCTTGAGCATCTTGTGATAGTTGTGTGGCTTTTTCCCACTGAAACCCCTTTTCTTCGGACGCTGGTTCCCGGTCCTAGTGTTAGTATTGGCGACGAATTCAGTGGCACCTTCATGCTGCCTTTTCTTCCCTTGGCCCCGGGGTTGTAGTTACTTTACCCCTGGGTCTAAGAGTGGCCTTTGGATGATTCTCCTCTCCTGACATTGTTGGTTTTATCATCGTCCTCCCCGGGATCTTTGGTGTCGTCACGCTTGGCGTACCTAGTGAGGGTGTCCATCGACTCTCCCATATCCTACACTTTATGCTTGAGTCACCCAGGCTTCAACACCAAGGGCTGGTAGTGGTAGTTTTTCTCCAAGATCAGCACGGCCTAAGACGCCAAGATACCATCTGATGAATGGACTACCTCTGCAACCCGTCACGTCCAATGATGGGCCGACTCATGTGGGTGCCGGATACAGTGCTGTAAGTCAACAATAGTCATCGGGCGTTTGCAGGTTCCTTTGAAGTTTTTGACAAAATGCTCCTTCAACTCGGCCCACGTGTTGATGGAGTTGGGCGGCAGGTTTTTCAGCCAAGTGTGTGTCGTCCCCTCGAGCATCATTGTAAAGTACTTGGCAAACACCGTGTCATTAACATCGAGCATATCCATCGCAAGCTCATAACTTTCAATCCACGCTCCTGGCTCAAGGTTTGGCGTGTAATTGGGAACCTTGCGCGGACCCTTAAAGTCCTTAGGCATATGCTCATTGAGGAGGGCAGGTGACAGACAGGGGATCCCTATGTTCCTGCCTCCTGACTCGCCGTGCGCGGGGGAAGGCGGCACATAAGCCGGATAGCCTTGGCCCGCCGCGGCCGCCATCTCCGTCAGGCGGGCGGCTCGTGCTGCATCCAAGAAGTCCTAGGCACGGGTGTCTGGCAGCCTGGGCGGGTTGATTTGCGGGGGTCGACGTTGTTGACTGCCGGAAACTGTGGGCGGGTCGTCATGGCGACTCCTGGTATGACTTGCATGAGGCGTGGAGTGCAGCTGATCACGAATATACGAGTATTGCGCCCGTTGGACCACTGCCGTTTTCAAAATCTTGATGGCGTTCCTTGCCTTCATGTAAGTGCATCTAGTGCCCCTTAGTGATTTTGGTGGTTTGAAGACTTATAGGTTAAGTATCTAATGTGTTTATGAGTGTACACAGGATCTATAAGTCATTGAGGAGTTTGAGATATTTGAAGAATATCGACCCCTAAAAATATATGTCTTCAATTGAAGAAATTGGTCTGAAGCTCAAGAAATGAATCGCGAAGAATTTGCGATGAAATTGATATTCCTCATGAAGATATTGATATTGAGAAGATCGGTGGTTCCTGAAGAAAATCGTTCTGAAGAAACTGAAGCGTGAAGATTTACGTTTTCTGTTTTACTGTCTTCGCATTTGATGATTAGGAACACCGTACTGTTAAAGGGGGTCAAAGTAACGCTATGGAATGAATTTCCTCATGATGCTCAACCCAAGCCAAAACCTACCAAAAGCCTCAAGTGAGGAATATGAGTGACATGAGGACTCTCACAGTTGAGGGTCCCGACCGTTTCGATAAGCCATGCCAAGTCACTCATCTTATCCACTCCAACGGTCATATTATTTAAGGGCATTAATGTCAAATCATGTCGGGATGCTCCCAGGCTATAAATAGCCGCCCCCCACAACCACTAGCTGGTTGGCTGCTCCGCTAGAAACTGACACTTGTCATAAGAGCAACCCAAATTCCTCAGAGCTTTCGAGAGTAAACCATCAGTGAGGAAATACACCAGCCACCGAAACCACAAACCAAACCTAGTGATTGAGCATCACTGAAGAAGTTGTTCCTGTGTGGGACTGAAGCCTTTTACCTTTGAGGACTGTGCATCCTCCAGACGGTTAGGCGTCATGGTCTAGAGCAATCCAGCAGTCAATTGTGGATCGCCGGGTGACCGAGTTTGTGAGGGTTTGGAAGTCTGCCCTGAAGACTTACCACGAGTGTTGGGCGAGGACTGTGTGCCCTTAGCTCAAGGAGAATACGGTAGGGACTGTGTGTCCCGGGATTGGGTGTCCTTTGGTTTCAATACCAAGCCGCTCCAAACCAGATGTACAACTGTCACAGCAGTTGGAACTGGGTCATCAACAACAGTCTTCACCAAGAATCGGGTTCTAATTCCTCAACTCTTTACTTTCTCTGTATTATGTGTTGATGACTTTCACTGTGACTGTTTGAAGAATTTGCTGAAGACTTTCTCTGAAGTTCCTCAACCCCAAATTCTTCACTTGAGTAAATCATCATCTGTATTCTGCGCGCCTGCTTACTGTGCAATCTGTTTTCGCATTCTTCACTCTGTAATACTGCTATTGTGAAAGGTTGCACGTCTGATCCGTAATCGTTTCTGCTGTAAGTTAGTCATCAGTGAGGAATTTCCTCAGAAGGAATTTCCTCAGTGATGAAATTCTAAAAATCTCCTATTCACCCCCCCTCTAGTCGATATAACACACTTTCAATTGGTATCAGAGCAAGGTACTCCCTTGTTCTGTGTGATTTTGGTTTAACCACCTGGAGTTTTAGTTATGTCGACTGCAGGCATGTTTAAGGTGACTGCAGCATGTCCTACCTACGAGGGAAAGAACTTTCCCTTCTGGAAGAACAAAATGCAAATGCATCTACAAGCTATAGACAATGATCTCTGGTATATTGTGGAAAATGGTGTCCCCATCATTTCTGCTAGTGTCACTGCAGCTGATGTGAAGAAATTCAAGCAACTTGATTCTCAAGCGAAGAACATCATCTGTGGTCATCTGAGCCCTGGCCAGTTTGGAAGAGTAAGTGCCTTAGGCTCTGCAACACTGATCTCGGAGAGACTGTGCAAGGTAAATGAAGGAGTATCAACCCAACGTGACTCTCGTGTTGATATTCTTCGCAATCTCTTCAATCGCTTCAAGAGACATGACAATGAAAGCTGCCAAGACACCTTTGATCGCCTCACTGACATATCAAATGAACTGCAAGCACTGGGAGCTCGAGACATCACTGATCACGAAGTAGTGAAGAAACTGCTGAGATCTTTGGATTCTTCATTTGACACTTTAGTTCTGATGATTCAAGAAAGACCAGACTACAAGATGTTAGATCCTGCTGATATCCTCGAAAGGCTAAACACTCATGAATTCCAGCTAGAAGAAAAGAGAGATCTATATGGACAAAGCTATTCCAGACCACGTGCACTGAAGGCAAGAGCAATTTCCTCATCTGAAGAAGAAGACACAGATGACAGCAGCTGTGACCCTGAAGAATTTGGTCAGGAACTTGCAATGCTTGTGAGGAAATTCCAGAGATTTACACGACGAGGTCAGTTCGGTAAATCATCAAGAAGAGACATGAGGAAATCAGAATCTGCATCTGAGGACTACAAGAAACGGACCTGTCACAAGTGGAAGAAATCAGGTCATTACATTGCTGATTGTCCTCGCTGGGGAAAGGAATCAAAGAAGAAGAAATACAAGGATGACAGTTCTGATGACTCAAAGAAGAAGAAGAAATCTTTAAAATCCTCATCTTCAAAGTCCTCCTCACACAAGAAGACTAGCTTCAGAAAGGCTCGGGCACTTATTGGCAAGGAAATGGATTCCGAGGCAGAATCAGAAGAATGTGATGATGAAGAAGGCTCTGGAGAAGATTCAGAATCCGGACAGGCTAGTCTTGCACTAGCAACCAATTTCGTCAGCAAGTCAATCTTCAATCTTGAAGAAAATGAGTGCACCATCCATAATGATGACTATGCTGATGACTTCGCTCCAACCTATTGCTTCATGGCAAAAGGTTCAAAGGTATCACATAATGCCTCCTCCTCTGATTCAAGTGACTGTGAACATGATGATTACAAAAAACCCAGTTACAGTAAACTTGCCATCATGGCCACTAAACAACAAACTGCTCTGGAAAAGCTTCAAAAACTGCTAGACAAAAGTGATGATCTGTTGAATGATGAAATGAATCTTAATCAAATCCTCGCTGATGACATGAAAAATCTTCAGTCTAGATTTGATATTCTTCAGGATCGTTATGATACACTCCTCACTGATCATGAGAAGCTTTCCTACGAATTTCTTCAAAGGAAGCTTGATCTTGAGAAGCTGAGGATGTCTTATGATGATCTTCGTATGGAAAATGATTCATTACTAGCTCAACAGATCAGCGCTAGTCAAGTTGAATTTATTCCTCCATGTCTTAAATGCATTGATCGTGAAACTGCTAATTCTTCACCAGAATCTTCAAATGCTACCACTGCTACAAATACTTCAACTGCACCTGTTGTGTCTATTTCCTCACTTGAGGAAAACACAAATGTCACTGATGAAAATGCAGGGTTGAAGGAATTGTACGTGACAGGCATGTACAAAAGCCTCAAAGGACATCAAATCCTTTGTGATGTGCTCAAAAAGCAGATCTTGAACAGGAACCCGAGGAAAGAAGGGATTGCCTTTGAGAGGAAATTGAATGCTGATGGATCTTATTGGAAACCTGAGCAGTATGCCAAAACCTCATGGGTTGCTGCTACTGGGCCTCCTTTTGATCCATCTAATCTAACTGGCTTCTCATGTGAATTATCCTATTCCTTGGATGAGTCATTTGATTCCAACTATAAACTGTTCAAAAATCAATCTGGTGAAGTATTTGCTCGATATGTTGGAACTAGCTGCAGGAATGGCCCTCCTCTGAGGAAAATCTGGGTTCCCAAAAGTTGTCTTGAAAATCTTCAAGTGAATGTCCTCATGACATCACCTCTGAAGAATCTGAACCCCAGATCAAATTCCTCAGGAGGACCAAAGTCTTCAAGAGGATCAAAATCCTCAACTGGTCAAAACTATGCCCGTACCCATGCTTATGCGTCTAACATGCAGGGAAACTACAAGGAATATGATTATGAGCGCTATTCTTCAAATCATTATGATCATAAATCCTCAAACCAGTTCTCTGCATACTCATATGAGTACTTTAATCCCCCTACTGTTAAGAGAAGTGCATTAGCGTCAATGCCACCTTTTTCATATGGTGCTCGCAGGATGATGAGCGCTTTGCCACCCCTTCAAATGTGGGTGGTGAAGAAATCAAACTAATCACTTCTGCAGGTCAGGTCTCCAGATGAAAATCATCATGTGAAGAATTTGCTGGAGACCTGAGGAAATGCTTGATAGGACGCAAGCTAATGATTGATGAAATAGAAATATTTCAGTGGTCCTTACATTTCTGTTATGATGAAATCACTGAACTGATGAAATTAGTATCATATTCTTCAAATCTGAAGCATATGAGATGGTAAGCTGTACTAATTCATCTGCAGGATGACAAACCCAAAAATACTGAGTGGGTTCTCGATAGTGGCTGCACACATCACATGACTGGTGATAAAAGCCTACTGATGAATATGCCACTAACTCCATCACCTCTGAAGCAAATCACATATGCTGATAAAGGTAAAAGCAAGGTATTGGGACTTGGCAAAGTAGCTATTTCCAAGGATAGGCATATGGACAAAGTGATGCTTGTTGAATCCCTTGGTATGTCAGTCTCGATGCTTTGTGATCTTGATATGATTGTTATCTTTGGTAGATATAGATGTGTAATCATCATGGAATCTGACAGATCCAAAGTCTTCGAAGGTGTAAGAAGAGGGGATTTGTACATTGTTGACTTCTCTACAGGTCCTCAACCAGCCACTTGCTTACTAGCAAAAACCTCAGAAGGATGGCTGTGGCACCGAAGACTAGGTCATGCAGGCATGAGGAATTTGCACACACTTGCAAAGAAGAAGCATGTCATTGGCATCGAATCAGTCAAATTCCTCAAGGATCATCTCTGCGGTGCTTGTGAATCTGGAAAAATGACCAGATCCAAGCATCCCTCCAAAACCATCATGACCACTACTCGTCCTTTTGAATTGCTTCATATGGATTTGTTTGGACCTACTCACTATGCAACACTAACCAATGCAGCATCTCTATATGGCTTTGTCATAGTTGATGATTATTCCAGATACACTTGGGTGCATATTATAGTGTATAAAACTGAAGTGCAGGAAATCTTCAAACGATTTTCTTCAAGGGCCTCGACGAACTTCGGCATCAAGATCAAACATATTAGGAGTGATAATGGAACCGAGTTCAAAAACACTGGTCTTGATGATTATCTTGATGAACTTGGTATTACTCATGAATTGTCTGCTCCTTATACTCCTCAGCAGAATGGTGTCGTCAAAAGAAAGAACAGGACTCTGGTTGAAATGGCAAGAACTATGCTTGAAGAATATCAGACTCCTCGTCGCTTCTGGCCTGAAGCAATCAATACTGCATGCCATATCATCAACAGGGTATATCTTCACAAATTCCTCAAGAAAACCTCATATGAACTCCTCACTGACAAGAAACCCAATGTAAGTTATTTCAAAGTGTTCGGTGCAAAATGTTGGATTAGAGATCCACATCATAGCTCAAAATTTGCACCTAAGGCACATGAAGGTTTTATGCTCGGTTATGGAAAGGACTCGCACACCTACAGAGTCTTCAACAACTATCACAATAAAGTTGTTGAGACTGTAGATGTGCGGTTCGATGAAACTAATGGCTCGCAAAGGGAGCAATTGCCTTCTGATCCAGATAAGATGTCTCCTGAGGAAGCAATAAAGCTTAAGCCTACTGAAGACATTGTTCCCACTGAGGAAATTGATGAAGAAACAATTCCCATCGCTGATGAAAGACAAGAAGATGCTCCTGAGGAAATTGCAACATCACCACTTCCTCAGCCCAGACAAAATCCTCAACCAGCTCATCCGAGGATTGCAAATGAAGTAGAACTTGACAAAATCCTCAACGACATCAATGCGCCAGGTCCTCTCACTCGCTCAAAAGCTTCACACTTGGTTAACTTTTGTGGGCATTTTTCTTTTGTATCCATCACAGAACCCTCAAAAGTAGCTGAGGCTTTTCTGGAACCCGAGTGGATCCAAGCTAGGCAAGACGAACTTCTTCAATTCAAGCTGAATGACGTATGGGAGCTCGTCAAGCGACCAGATCCTCGCAAGCATAACATCATCGGCACCAAGTGGATTTTACGAAACAAGCAAGATGAGGACGGTCAAGTGGTGAGGAACAAGGCACGACTTGTAGCCCAAGGCTACACCCAGGTTGAAGGAATAGATTTCGATGAAACTTTTGCACCTGTTGCTAGACTTGAAGCTATTCGAATCCTACTTGCTTATGCTAATCATCATAACATCATCTTATATCAAATGGATGTGAAAAGTGCATTCCTCAATGGTAAGCTTGAGGAAGAAGTATATGTTGCTCAGCCCCCAGGTTTTGAGGATCCAAAGAATCCAGACAAAGTCTTCAGACTCAAAAAGGCTCTGTATGGCCTCAAGCAAGCCCCTCGGGCATGGTATGATACATTGAAGGAATTCCTCATGAAGAAAGGCTTCAAACCTGGTTCACTCGATCCAACCCTTTTCACAAAATCTTATGATAATGAGCTGTTTGTATGTCAAATATATGTTGATGATATCATATTTGGCTGTACTGACAAAAGATACAGTGATGAATTTGCCTATATGATGAGTGAAGAATATCAGATGTCTATGATGGGGGAGCTGAAATTCTTCTTAGGTCTTCAAATTCGTTAACAAAGAAATGGAATCTTCATATCACAGGAGAAATACCTCAAGGATGTTCTGAGGAAATTCGACATGCATGAATGCAAAGGTGCCACGACTCCAATGCCTACCAACGGCCACCTCGGCACTGATGAAAATGGTAAAGATTTCGATCAGCAGGTATACCGTTCTATGATTGGCTCTTTATTGTATCTCTGTGCATCTAGGCCAGACATAATGCTTAGTGTTTGCATGTGTGCACGTTTTCAAGCAAAACCGAAGGAATCACACCATAAGGCTGTGAAACATATTCTTCGATATCTAGCTCACACACCAACACTAGGATTATGGTATCCCAAGGGCTCCAATCTTCATCTGGTAGGGTATTCTGATTCAGACTATGCTGGTGACCGTGTGGATCGCAAGTCAACTTCTGGCACATGCCATTTCCTCGGAAGATCACTGGTTTGCTGGTCCTCAAAGAAGCAGAATTGTGTATCACTCTCCACTGCCGAAGCTGAGTACATTGCTGCTGGTTCTTGCTGTGCTCAATTACTATGGATGAAGCAAACCCTCAAGGACTACGGCATCAACATGAAGAATGTGCCTCTCTACTGTGACAATGAGAGTGCTATCAAGATTGCCTATAACCCAGTACAGCACTCGAAGACCAAGCACATCCAGATTCGTCATCATTTTCTTCGGGACCATGTCCTCAAGGGCAATATCCTCATCGACCATGTGAAGACTGATGATCAACTCGCTGATATCTTCACTAAGCCCTTGGATGAGAAAAGGTTTTGCAAGTTGCGGTGTGAGCTAAATATCTTAGAGTCTTCGAATGTTTTGTAAAAACATGCACACATCCTAACACTTATGCAAAGTTGATGACTTAGACGTGCAACACATGATGAAACGATTTTCTTCAACCGATGAAGAAAGTCACTCTGAATGTGAAGAAATTAACGAAGAAATTGATTCTCAGGGCCCTACGACAATTGTACGCGGCGTCTGTAATCAACATTCTTATATGGTGGGCAACGCCACCGCCCAATGTGAAATTCCTCAAGTTGATTTTCTTCAAATGATCAATTTCCTCACAATGCATTTTTCTTCAAAACAACTGTTCTTCATTGTGATGATCTATTGCAAAATCTTCAAAAACACTTGATGACTTTCATTTGCCTAGGTAGACTGTGATTTCTAGTCCTCAACAGCATTCACTTATTGCTAATTCTTCAAGTTGATATTTCTGCTAAGTGAATGTGATCGGACCCTACTTTCCCTCTATGCTATACTTACCCAGTCTATTCAATTCTTCATATGCGTTCTACTTGAAACTTTTGTTCAAAATCCTCACTGCATCCTTGTCAGCTGATGATTTTGTAACAAAATCCTCAAAAATTGTTTTCTTCAAAGGAACAGTAACTGAACCCCCACTTCCCACGATCGGATAACCACGATCTCGACTATCTCCACCGCATCGTACGGGAGCTACACGTGTCCTGCGGAGACGTAGAGGCAAGGGCTATTCGGTCCGAAACTTTCGCGCCAAACAGTAACTTTCGGGCTATAAATATGTCCTTAACCCCCTCGGTATCATCTTCTTCGCCTCATCACTCTCCTGCCACAGCACACCGAACCCTAGCGCCACCGCTGGTAGTCTTGTCGCCGGCAAGGAAGAGCTTCACTGCCTCAACCTTCTTGCCGCCAGGATCACGCCGGAGTCGGAACATCTACGTCCGCTGCCGCCGTAGACGTCCTCTTCTGCCAAGTTAGGGTGCATTGGACACTTGACCGATGAGCCTCTCCAATGCCACCTTTTTCGTGTTCTTCGTTCGCACCTTCCAGGGTAATTATATCCCATTTTTACAACAGATTAGATCTAAAATTTTACCTCTCCCATGTGAAATCTGTTTTTCCTCAAGATACGATGCGTACATGATTCCTCAAACACTATCCATCTCCACAATCATTGATGAACTAGCTAAGCATCTAAGATTTTCACGAGATTCCTCATTTGTGCAAATTTTCGGATCTGTACAACTCTGGAACCCAAGAACAGGATGCTTAAGCAAAGTCCTCAACCACTGGTTATATTCCTCAAACTGTCAAACTTTTCCATTTTCTTCAAATCTGAGAACGCATATGACCTCTCCAAATTCCTCGCAACTATACTCTGTTCACAGGTACACACATGTCAGCTGATGAATCTCTCGGTTCTCATCACATTAACTCATTTGCAGCGTTTTTGGAAGAAACTCTTCAAGGCTCATCAGAATCCTCAAGAGTTCAAAATCCTCAGAAAATTCCTCGTCTGAAGAAAATGGAGGAAGAAAGGAAACAGAAGGGAGGAAAGAAACTGGAGCAGAACACAGCTGTTGATATTCCTGAGGACATATACCTGGACTATTGCACGCCTGATGATGAACCTGAGACTATGCCTAAAAGGAAAATCAGGCTGCAGAAAATTGAACGCAGATGGGCAAAGGAGTGGAAGGAGTACAGGTTTGTGACTCCAAAATATGCGAAGAAATTCGCTTTGAAGCCTCCTGGCAGAAGGGCCCCACTAGAGGATCATCAAGTTGCTCGTCCCTCAAGTCTTATGACACTTGATGACTTCCCAGAGGAAAAAGAAAGGCATATGGCCAAGCTCAAGAAGCAAGCAGAAACAGCAGTGAAGAAATTTCATGAATCCTCAGTTGCTGCCTTCGGTGCTGCTCATTCCTCAGCAGCAGAAACCTCAGGCTCCGAGATTCCTCAACCAAAGTTAGTGCCAACAAAGCCAAAAGCTTCAAAGCCCCAAGAGAAGTTTGCACAGACTTCTGTCACAAAACCCTCAGCTCCAAAACCCTCGGTTCCAAAACCGTCAACACCAAAACCATCAGCGCCAAAACCCTCAGCACCAATCACATCTACACCAAAGTCCTCAGCTCCACCTCCAAAACCAGTACAGAAGAAAGTCGTGAAGACTACGACTGCCAGCTCTAGCTCCTCACTCCCAGCTGCAACTAGCTCGGAGACAAAGTCTTCAACACCCCTTTTGAGGACTTTGACAACAACTGAACCTGCACCTCTGCCTAGCCCCAGCAAAATCATCACAGTCCCATCTGCATCAGAGGGAAGTGATGAATATGATGATGAAACTCTGGAAGCCATCATCAGGAACAAACAAGAAAGGGTAGCACAAGCATCAGGCAGTGCTATTCCTCTGGCGATGGACCCCAAGGTCCTCCTCGACTTCATCAATGTGTGGTATGAAGACCCAAACACACCCATTGATGATTTGAAACTTCCTCCTGGTGTCAGCCACATGGTGGCTACCTTCATAAATGAAGCCAAGTGGAAGGAACAGAAGGCGAAGCAGGCAAAGATTGCAAAGGCCAGAAAGGAGAAATTCCTCAGGCAAAATGTTCTCTAGCTGACGCCTAAAGCATTGGTGTCCACCCAGGCAGAGCTGCAAGTCTTGACTGACAAGTGTGAGAAACTGTCAGACCGCACAAGCATCAAACGCAATTTCATCAAGCTAGCCACTAGTGCTGTTGATGATTACAACAGACGTCACCCCCCACCAGCACCGATTCCTCAGCCCCTGGTTGAACAGCCAGAAGATGCATCTCCTGGTGAGGAGGAAATTCCTCCAGCTAAAGAACAACACCAAGAGCGCCGTGCTGATGAGCCGGCCATTGAAGAAATCATCACTGAGACCGCTCCTGATGAAACTGCTACTGATCCAGCTGCTTCATCAAAGCAGGCTGATGACTCTGTTCCAGCTGGTTCCTCACTGCCAGCTGAAGAATCTGTTGAGAAGACACCTTCACCAAAAACTTCAAAGGTGAAGAAGTTAATCCTGTCTGCATCAGACGCGAAAAAGACAAGAGCTGCTGAGAAGGAAGCGAAGAAGAGAAAAGCTTCCTCCGCAGAAGAAAAGATTGAGGCAAAACGCCTCAAGGAAACTGAAGAATCTGCCCCTCTGGACCCGGTGCCTCTTAATGTTGCACCCTCATATGCAATGGTCGTCATTGGTGACCAAACTACAAGGGCAGATGAGGAAATGAAGGATGCTGCCTCTGAGGAGCATACTGATGAGGAAATACAGATTGATGACAGTCCTCAACCTCAATTTCCCCAGAAAGAAACTACTCAAGCTTCAGCTGCAGCAGCTGATGAATCTGCGTCTGCCACAAAGTCAGCTGATGAAAATCAAGCTGAAGAAAATGTCCAGTCTGAGCAGGCTCCTCCCACTGAACAGGCTGACCAAACTCCTCAAGATGAGAAGGAAGAAGAAATTCCTCACCCTGAGGAAACTGCTGAAGAAAATGTTCCAGCCCCTGACAATGATTTCATTGTCCTCAACCCAGAATCTGCCATGGTTGTTTCCCCTCCCATTCCTCAGCACAATCTCAATCCAGTTCAGCGCCTGCCATTCTCGAACAGGCCAAAGTTTCAGAAAGAGAATTTCTTTGAGGAACGCATGTATTTCATCGGAGAGAATCCTTATGACAGGCCTCAAATGAGACATCTGAAGTTTTGGACAAGGACTCAGATGAACTACTATGCTTCGGTGCTCTGTGGACGCAACAAGATATTCCAGCACAGGCACATTCCTCATGATGAACTAGAAGAGATTCCCTGCCTGGAACCTGTCCTCAGTGTACTACATGATGCAGGCTTGCTCCCTATGTGCTCCGACATATCAGATTGGAATAGTGAGCTAATTCTTCAGTTCTATTCAACTCTGCACATCTCGGGCAATGCTGATGACATCAACACTTGGGTGTTCGACTGGATGACCCAAAATACTCACTACAAGGCTCCAGCGTCTGAACTCCTCAGAGAACTGCCCGTACCAATTCCTTCAGAAGGGGCAGTGAAGTTTTATGGTGAGCGTGAGCTGCCAAATGGAATGATGGAAGTCCTCATGAAGCCTTTGGCTGCAGGAAAACCCTCAAGAACCACATTCCTCGTCCATGAGCTAAAGTACACACCCCGGTCTGTCTACCGCATTCTCTGCAGTGTGCTAGCGCCAATCAAAGGCCATGATGATGACGAAGATGTCGTCGGCCTCATGAAGAATACCCTTTTCAACATCATTCACGGTATTCCCATGAATATCCATGATTTCTTCTTGAGGACTTTGGCTGACAATGCAATGTGCCCATATGATCACAAAATTTATGCACCATGGATCATGAGATTCCTCAGGACAAGGACAGGCATCAACTTTCACGCAGATTTCCAAAACCATGTTGGTTATATGCCTCCTATCCGGGTCAACAAGAAGACTTTCGAGCCCATTGAGGGAAAAGGAAAGTCTGTGATTGATGAAAGCAGCAGGCCCCTTGATGGTCAATTTAAAGAGCCCGATGCATATTCCTCATGGGACGATACTGAGACTCGTCCACCAAGCCCAGTTCCTCCTCACGTGCTAAACACCAGAGAGCTTCTTCTCAGTCTTCATCAGAAGGTGGATCACAACCACAAATGGGTCAAACGCCAGTTTGGTGCCATTGTGAAAACCCTCACTGAGACACAGAACAGTGTGAAGCTTAATCATCACTATCTGCATGAGGTTTTTGATCGCACCTGGGCTACCCTTGCACATCTGAAGACCCAGACTGAGCTTGAAGAATTGAACTTTGAGCAGGACTTTGACTGGTCGTGGCCTCCCAAGAAGAAGTTCAGGCCCATTCCAGTGCCAGATCTTGAAGCCAGCTCCTTCTCGTCCTTCCGCACCGCCGAATCTGATGATGAACAACTTGACACCGCAACAGGCCCAAGGAAGAAGACTACACCCAAGAAGCGCCAAGGATCGTCATCAACCGCAAAGCAATGAAGTCTTCACGGGCGTTAGTCCTCAGTTTGTCCTTTTTGTCACTTGATGACAAAGGGGGAGAAACTTGAGAGTTAGTCTTCAAACGGGATCTATTTTTGGGGCTTATGAACTATATTTAAGTTACAAACTCTTGGTTCTTCTGAAGTTTTTATGTAATGAGTTGTAACTTAAGCCCGATGGTACTCTGACGCTTTTTGAACGTTTTTCTTCGCATGCTTATTCCTCAAGTTTTAATGCACGCATGCTGAAATTCGTCACATACCATTTGCCATCATGCATCCTCATTTTCTTTATATGATGTGTTATATCTATGCATGATTTACAAGATTCAGGGGGAGATCTCCATGATATAAATCATCAATGTGCATATGCTATAAAAGCAAAATCCTCAAGGTATGCACATCTTCAGGGGGAGTCTCTGTGAATCTTGTCTTCAAATTCCTCAATTAAGTATTTACACTTCACATTTTTATTCCCTGTTGAAGACTTAACCTAATTGTCATCAACCACCAAAAAGGGGGAGATTGTAAGTGCATCTAGTGCCCCTTAGTGATTTTGGTGGTTTGAAGACTTATAGGTTAAGTATCTAATGTGTTTATGAGTGTACACAGGATCTATAAGTCATTGAGGAGTTTGAGATATTTGAAGAATATCGACCCCTAAAAATATATGTCTTCAATTGAAGAAATTGGTCTGAAGCTAAAGAAATGAATCGCAAAGAATTTGCGATGAAATTGATATTCCTCATGAAGATATTGATATTGAGAAGATCGGTGGTTCCTGAAGAAAATCGTTCTGAAGAAATTGAAGCGTGAAGATTTACGTTTTCTGTTTTACTTTCTTCGCATTTGATGATTAGGAACACCGTACTGTTAAAGGGGGTCAAAGTAACGCTATGGAATGAATTTCCTCATGATGCTCAATCCAAGCCAAAACCTACCAAAAGCCTCAAGTGAGGAATATGAGTGACATGAGGACTCTCATAGTTGAGGGTCCCGACCGTTTCGATAAGGCACGCCAAGTCACTGATCTTATCCACTCCAACGGTCATATTATTTAAGGGCATTAATGTCAAATCATGTCGGGATGCTCCCAGGCTATAAATAGCCGCCCCCCACAACCACTAGCTGGTTGGCTGCTCCGCTAGAAACTAACACTTGTCATAAGAGCAACCCAAATTCCTCAGAGCTTTCGAGAGTAAATCATCAGTGAGGAAATACACCACCCACCGAAACCACAAACCAAACCTAGTGATTGAGCATCACTGAAGAAGTTGTTCCTGTGTGGGACTGAAGCCTTTTACCTTTGAGGACTATGCATCCTCTAGACGGTTAGGCGTCATGGTCTAGAGCAATCCAGCAGTCAATTGTGGATCGCCGGGTGACCGAGTTTGTGAGGGTTTGGAAGTCTGCCCTGAAGACTTACCACAAGTGTTGGGTGAGGACTGTGTGTTCTTAGCTCAAGGAGAATACGGTAGGGACTGTGTGTCCCGGGACTGGGTGTCCTTTGGTTTCAATACCAAGCCGCTCCAAACCAGATGTACAACTGTCACAGCAGTTGGAACTGGGTCATCAACAACAGTCTTCACCAAGAATCGGGTTCTAATTCCTCAACTCTTTACTTTCTCTGTATTATGTGTTGATGACTTTCATTGTGACTGTTTGAAGAATTTGCTGAAGAATTTCTCTGAAGTTCCTCAACCCCAAATTCTTCACTTGAGTAAATCATCATCTGTATTCTGCGCGCCTGCTTACTGTGCAATCTGTTTTCGCATTCTTCACTCTGTAATACTGCTATTGTGAACGGTTGCACGTCTGATCCGTAATCGTTTCCGCTATAAGTTAGTCATCAGTGAGGAATTTCCTCAGAAGGAATTTCCTCAGTGATGAAATTCTAAAAATCTCCTATTCACCCCGCCTCTAGTCGATATAACGCACTTTCACTTCACCTCAGCTAGAGAGTTTCCGTGGATGGGAATAGACTCTAGGTTGTGGTGTCTCGAAGCATGGCCGTGCGGTATCTCGAAGCGTGGTGGCTGGGCCGGCGCCGACTGAGGCGACTGTGGGTTGGGCGGCGGCTGAGCCGGGTCGACATGCTGAGTAACTCGCCATGGCTGGTTAGGTTCCGTCCCGGGGGTATGTGGGCTGTCGAAGAGTCGAGTGGGATTTAGATCGGCTGGTAGACGATTGCGATGCCTCCTCTGGTGAACCGCATCAGAAGTGTGTTATTGTCGTTCAAGCCGCCATCCTTGAACCCTTAGCCACTCCGTCTCTGCGGCGATCTGTGCCTGTTGGGTCGCCATCCTGGTGGCCCCGCCTTTGATCTCACGTTGGATCTTGACCATATCCTCCCTCAGCTTCGCTAACTCGGCGTTGACCTCTTCCTGGTTCTCCACCGTCACGGCAACTGCCGTGAGCTTAGGCATCTCTGCCACTAGATCCGCTATAGCTTGAGCCGGAGTCTTCCCTGATCTGCTGGCTTCGTTGTTGTCGTATGTGGTTGGCTCAGCCACCGCTGCTCCTGCCATGCAGATGGTGACCTAGCGATGGGGTCCTTCGAAATCCTCGGATATTGCTGCCTCAAACAATCCCCCAAGATGTCCTTCGTGGAGAGGGTAGATCGAATCTGTGTTGCCGATGGACGACTCGTCGTCCGAGTTGACATGGGTGTTCTCCTGGATCACCGGCTCATCCGGCAGGTCGACCCCCTCCGTAAAACCAACTAAGGCGCGGCGTGTCTTGACCTGACGTTTGGCGGGTTGGGAGAACCGGGCCGGCTCGACGATGCCGGTGAAGGTGTCCGGCTCAAGTACAGGAGCCCCAAACTTGCCAATGAAGACATGAATCTTGCCGAAGGGGACCCTGTACCCGGATTTGACCGAATCGGCGTCAGGCACCCAATGAGAGTTGTCGATGTAGTACTTTCCGCGGCGGCTCTTAGTCATGAGGCCGACCGTGTAGCTCCCAAACCCTGGAAGGGCTCCCTTTGAGAACTCAACTCCACCGTGCGCTAGACCCACGGTGGGCGCCAACTGTCATGGTTTTGTCATGGCAGATGTCCTCATGAAAGGACTTAGTGATGGATCCATCGCACCTTGGTGGCGACTCAAAGGGGTTGAGCGGAAGCGAGACTCGTGTTTACCCAGGTTTGGCCCCTTCGATGGAGGTAAAAGACTATGTCATGCTTTGTGTATATTTGATGGTGGAATCGATTACAAGGGTATGTAACTCACCTAACCTAGCTCTCGATGGATTGTAACTTGATCTTTCTACCTTAGAGACTTGCCTTTATATATAGGTCGAGTCCCTAGGTTTACAGGAGTGCAAGTCACATAATGAATCGTGACCCGATATATCTCTAACCCAACGTGTCTCTCAAGTAAGGAAACCTCCCAGCGAGTCTTCCTCTTCTTGGGTCTTGAGTCGCCCTCGGGCTCATGGGCTGAACCGGCTCTCTCTACGCAGATCACCTCACGCCTCCTGTGTTCTTGGGCCTTGAGTCGCCCTGAACCTGACCCGGCCCAATAGGGAGGGTCACACAGTGGGTAATATCCCCAACACTAGCCATTCCCACCAAATCGGTGCAACCAAAACTGCATCGGTGCTACCGAGTTTGGGTGACCAAGGTTCTGTTGCCAAGATACACAAAATCAGAATTTCCCAGTTTGAGTATCGGTGCCACCGATTTTGGCCATCTGACCGTTAGTAAACTTTTCGGTGCCACCGAGTTGTATATATCGGTCTCACCGAGATTCAAAAGTTCACACCTTTAGTGCTAGTCGGTACCACTGAGTTCCCAAGTTTGGTGTCACCGAGTTTGCACTTTTATGTGTAACGGTTGGATTTTGGCTTCTGCCTATATATACCCCTTCACCCACCTCTCATTCATGGGAGAAGCACTCAGAACATACACTTTATTTCCAGATCCATTTTCTGAGAGAGAACCACCTACTCATGTGTTGAGACCAAGATATTCCAATCCAATCATTTGAAACTTAATCTCTAGCCTCCCCAAAAACTGCTTTCCACCAAATCAACCTCTCTTACCCATGCATATTCTGTGATAGAGTGATTTGTGTTGAGGAGACCATCTTTAGAAGCACAATACCAAGGAGTTCATTGATCTACCCCATCTTTTACCTTTTGGAGGGTGATACATCCTAGATTGGTTCGGTATCGTTTGGGAGCCTCCTACTTCGTGTTGTGGAGTTGAACCAAGATGTTTGTAAGGGCAAGAAGATCGCCTACTTCATGAAGATCTGCCGTGAGTAAGGCGAGTCCTTCATGGACGGAAGCCGTGGTGGGATAGACAAGGCCACTTCTTTGTGGACCCTCCGTGGGTGGAGCACTCCGTGGACTCTCGAAGTCATTACCCTCCATGGGTTGAAGTCTCCACTAACATGGACGTACGATAGCGCCACCTATCAGAACCATGCCTAAAATCACCGTGTCAACCTCATGCATTTGATCTCGCTACCTTACTCATCTATTTACACTTGCATGTTTACTTTTTGCTCCTATACTATTAGAACTGCATGTGTAGGGTGTACTTGACTTGTTATAACTATCGTAGCTGCCTCTCAAAAAAATTGGGAAAAGGCAAAAAAATTGTCTTGTCAAGTAGTCTAATAACCCCCCCCCTCTAGACATACTTTTGATGCTACATTTGGTATCAGAGCTTTGGTCTCCATTTCATTGGTTTAGCAACCTAGGAGAGTATGGCATCTAGTGAGGGCAACTATCATCATAGAGGTCCTTACTTCGATGGCACTAATTTTGCTAGTTGGAAGCATAAAATGAAAATGCATATACTTGGCTTTAATCCTCATATTTGGGCTGTTATTCGTGTTGGTGTGCAAGGTAACTTATTTGGAGATGGGCATGAATCAGATAGTGATGCGACAGCTGATGAACAGAAGATGTTCCAACTTAATGCTCAAGCCTGCAATATCATCTTCAACTACCTTTGCCCCGACGAATACAACAAAATCAGTCGTCTTGAGAATGCAAAAGAAATTTGGGATATTGAAAGCAAAATTGCTCCCTAGGGTGGTGTTGATAATTGATCACAACATATGCATCATTGGACTAATGTGTTTTCCAAGTATATTTCAGAAAAGTTCAAAAGAAGCTATGGCTAAAGGTTTATGCGGAGATACCCCTGGATGCAAGAAAGGAATAATATTGGCTCAAGCTTCAAGCTAGAAGACTCTTCATTTTATATTTGTGAGAAATCACTTTTCAGTCCATAGGAAAGCCAATACTATTAAAAGGGGGTGAGGTAGTAAAATGAACTGATTGCTCAAATGCTCAAAGTTAGCCACCAAAACACTGAGTCATTTTTCCCACATATCCACTCTGTCAAGTTCCACATACACAAATTCAGTGTCATCAACATTGTCACATCGTACCCACCGAGTTTGAACCTCAGACAAAACCCTAGCCATTCCCACCAAATCGGTGCAACCGAAACAACATCGGTACCACTGAGTTCAGTGTGACCAACATTCTGTTGCCAAGATACACAAAATCGGAATTTCCGAGTTTGAGTATCGGTGCCACCGAGTATGGCCATCTCACCGTTAGTCACCTTTTTGGTGCCACTGAGATCTATATATCGGTCTCACCAGGATTCAAAAGTTCACACTTTTAGTACTAGTCGGTACCACCGAGTTGTCCACTTTGGTGTCACCGAGGTTGCTATTTTGTGTCTAACGGTTGGATTTTGGCTGTTGCCTATATATACCCCTTCACCCACATCTCACTCCGGGAGAAGCACTCAGAACATACACTTCATTTCGAGATCCATTTTCTGAGAGAGAACCACCAACTCATGTGTTGAGACCAAGATATTCCAATCCAATCATTTGAAACTTGATCTCTAGGCACCCCAAACTACTTTCCACCAAATCAACCTCTCCTACCCATGCATATTCTGTGAGAGAGTGATTTGTGTTGAGGAGACTATCTTTAGAACCACAAGAGCAAGGAGTTCATTGATCTACCCCATCTATTAACTTTTGGAGGGTGGTGCCTCCTAGATTTGTTAGGTGTCAATTGGGAGCCTCCTACTTCCTGTTGTGGAGTTGAACCAGGATGTTTGTAAGGGCAAGGAGATCGCCTACTTCGTCAAGATATACCATGAGTAAGGCTAGTCCTGTGTGGACGTTAGCCGTGGTGGAATAGACAAGGCCGCTTCTTTGTGGACCCTCCGTGGGTGGAGCCCTTTGTGGACTATCGTAGTCGTTACCCTACGTGGGTTGAAGTCTCCACTAACATGAACATACGATAGCGCCACCCATCAGAACCATGCCAAAAATCGCCGTGTCAACCTCATGCGTTTGGTCTCCCTACCTTACTCCTCTACTTTACACTTGCATGTTTTACTTTCCGCTTCTATAATATTAGAATTGCATATGTAGGGTGTATTTGACTTGTTATAACCGTTGTATCTGCCTCTCAAGTAAAACTGGGAAAATGCAAACAAAAAATCTTGTCAAGTAATCTAATCACCCCCCCCCCCCCCCCGCCCCTCTAGACATACTTTCGATCCTACAAGTGGTATAAGAGCTTTGGTCTCCATTTCATTGGTTTAGAAACCTAGGAGAGTATGGCATCTAGTGAGGGAAATTATCATCGTAGAGGTCCTTACTTCGATGGCATTAATTTTGCTAGTTGTAAGCATAAAATGAAAATGCACATACTTTGCTTTAATCCTCATGTTTGGGCTCTTATTCTTGTTGGTGTGCAAGGTAACTTCTTTGGAGAAGGGCATGAACCAGATCGTGTTGGGACAGCTGATGAAATGAAGTTGCTGCAACTTAATGCTCAAGCCTGCGATATCAACTTCAACTGCCTTTACCCCGAAGAATTCAACAAAATCAGTCGTGTTGAGAATGCAAAAGAAATTTGGGATACTTTGGTTGATATGCACGAAGGTACTGATTCTGTCACAGAATCTAAGTTGGATGTACTTCAAAGTGAGCTTGACAAGTTCAAGATGAAGGATGGTCAAGGAGTCACTGAAATATAATCTAGGCTAGCTCTCATCACCAATGAGATTGTCGGCTTAGGAAGCAAAGAGATGACCGACAAGTTCATCATCAAGAAGATACTTAGAGCTCTTGATGGCAAGTATGACATAGTGTGCACATTGATCCAAATGATGCCTAATTACAAATATCTCAAGCCAATTGAATTCATTGGTAGGATTGTTGCTCATGAGATGTCACTCAATGACAAAGATGAGTTGCACAACAAGTCAAGCAGTGCTTATAAAGCTTCATGTGATGCTCCTGCTACTTCAAAAGACAATCTTGTCATTGATGAAGAGATAAGCCTCATGGTCAGAAAATTCAACAAGTTCTACAAGAGTAGAGGCAAAGATATAAGCTCAAGTTCAAGATATGATGAGAAGCGTTCATCCAGTCGTGACCGAAACTGCTACAAGTGTGGGAAGCGCAGGCACTACTCAAATGAATGCTCGGCTCCCTACAAAAGAAGAGAAGAGTCACCTTGAAGACAAAGTTCAAGAGATGAGTCACCTCGTAGAGAGAGAAGGAGTAGAGAAGATCACTATGAACGAAGACACTCACGGAGAGACAAGGAATCGGAGAAGAAGGACAAATATACCAAGAGCAGTTCAAGAAGAAAACGTCAAGCTCATGTTAGTGAATGGGTCTCTGGCTCCGAGTCTGATCACCACTCCGAGAGAAGCTATCACTCCAACTCCGACTATAGTCAAGATGAAGGTGTTGCCAGGATTGCGCTTGTTTCCACCAACTCCTACGACTTATTTGATTCACCAAATGAGGGAGTCGGAAACTGCTTCATGTCTAAAGGCCCCAAGGTATCACATCCCGAGTATCTTGATTTCAATAGTGATGAGGATGACTTGTTAGGATAAGATGACTTGCTTCTAGAAAAAGCTAGTGAATGCACTTAAAATGAACTTGCTATTTATCATGCTAGTCAAGATAAATCGAATGATGATGATAAGAAAGTAATTGAATGACTAACTCAAGAATTAAAAACTCTTAACTTAGCTCATGAGACTACTCTAGAAGATCATAGAGAGCTTGCAAGAGCCCATGAGAAGCTATGCTTCGACAAGCTCAACTTGGAGTAAGAGCATGAGTTCTTAAAAGCAATCAATGATGTCCTTCGAAAGAAGAGTTCTTCTTATCTAGCCAAACGATTACTCTTGTCTAACTTTGTTCCACAAGTTAAACCTAGGAACACTAGTCACAAAGGCAAGAAGGTTTCTTCATCTATCTAGTAATAACAATGATAAAGCTAAATTCAATAATGTTGTGGCTAGTACCTCTATTGATTCCACTAACAATTCTCTTAGCCAAGTTACACTTGAGCAAGAAAATGATCTATTGAAAGGTATAATAGAGAGAGGTGTCTACAAGAGTCTTGTAGGAAGTAAGTAATTTGAGGAAATTGTGCGCAAGCAAGGAGGAGATAGGAAGAAACAAGGTGTTGGCTACTTCAACATCAACGGTGATGTTTTGGAAGAAGTTCCATATCCCACTCCCAAGTTTGTTCCCGAAGAGGAGAAGTCCACTTCTTCCAAAGGAACAAGCACACAAGATGGCCTTATACCACCACAAAGGAAAGGGAAAGCTTCAAGATGACATTGACCTATTTGAATAAGAACCCCAAGCTAAGGTCAAATGGATTCCCAAGGATACTACTAGCTCTACCTCACCAAGTGCTAACACAACTCCAAGGATTCCTATCAATTTGTTGTGGATTCCCATGAAGAACTAGAAGTTCTTGAGGGGTGACTCTGCCCATGAAATTCACTCTTATTCATTTTGGCAAGAACTATATGCAATCAACCTCAACCATATGAATTAGTTCAAGGAGTCACACATTCCCTCAAAGGTAAGCAAGGAACAAGGTAATTAATGCATCTTTGGACATTATCCCTTGTGTGCTTCACTCCATGTCCATATATATTCTTGCATTGTTTCTTTTGCTTTGGGACTAACCCATGTAGGTGAGAAGAGTATGGAAAAAACTAGGGTTGCTCCCAACTCAAGATGAGCTTCATCAACATTGAGCATCCACCACTACTTCACCTACTTGAAGTCTTCTACGACAAAACCCAAGTTTAGTTGATCCCTCTTAGTGGGGATATCATATCAAGGGGGAGCTTTACTCTAAGACTTGAGTATAAGAATCTCCTAAGGATATGAACACATTAATGCTTATGTAAAAGTGGTAACCCCACTTGTGCTTAACAATGAGTATGACCTATGATCAAGTATTCTTACTTTGCTCTATAGTCAATATACTCATATATAGATGACTTTGTCATCGCCCAAGTGCTTGATAGCTGCTAGGATGTGTGTGCATGTTCACCATGTTTTAATAATCATTTTTATTGTGTGAGCATTTTGATCTGCATGTGTTTGATCATTCAAGGACATCCAGTTGTTGTTACTTGGTGTTTGATTTACCTTTTGCCAATTAGATGGACAAGAATGCCTAGGACCCATCTCTAGCTATCTATGATATCTCATCTCAAGTTCTATTCATGCTTCATCACAAAACTTGAACAAGCACTTGTCGATCCCTCTGTGTGAAGGTGCACTCGGAGTTCTATATCGTCAAAGGCTGCCTTCCAAAACCTCTTTGAAAAACTCGGTGTGACCAACTCCGCAAACTCGGCGCCACCGATTTTTCAAAGTTGATCAGGTTTTCAATCTCGGTACCACAAAAATCGCCAACTCGGTTACACCGACTTTCCCTGTCTACTGACAGTTGAGGAACTCGGTGACAGCGATTTTGCCATCTCGGTGACACCAACAGCATACGGGTATATATATTCGCGGACCGAATCTTTTGACTTCACTTTGTCAAAACGGTTTTGTTTGCCAAACCCTCGCTACCCCCGAGACCCTAGGTCATCGCCTTTGTCTCCCTGGGCGTCGCCGCCTCTGGGATTCACCGCCATCAATGCAATCTGCTCTGCCGTCGTCGCCGTAGCCTGACCGCCGCTAAGTTAGGGTATGGATCTGATTTCCTTTGCGTTTGCCTATCTGATTCTTACGCATTGGGAAAGTTTTTCCTTTGAACCACCATGTGCAAATCCCTCCTTCCACCAGATGAATCTCGTAGTGTAGAAGAAGTAGAAATTTTGGATCTAATCTGTCGCAGCATGCAACTCGGTGAGACCGAGTTTGTA
This sequence comes from Hordeum vulgare subsp. vulgare, assembly GCF_904849725.1. Taxonomy (NCBI): domain Eukaryota; kingdom Viridiplantae; phylum Streptophyta; class Magnoliopsida; order Poales; family Poaceae; genus Hordeum; species Hordeum vulgare. The sequence continues at coordinate 340,491,343 of NC_058522.1, read as the reverse complement.
AAATCGATTCCACTGATTCTTGTTTTAGGGTTCCCGAGAAGCAACTCGGTGAGACCGAGCAGCTCTTTTCGGTGCCACCAAAAATGAATACCAAGTCTCTGTTAAGCAAGTAAACCTTCTCGGTGACTCCGAAAATGCCAACTCGGTGCCACCGATTTACATCGTGCAGAGGATCATACACTGAGTTTCAGACTTAAAATTTTCAAAAAAAATCTGAATTTTATGATGCTCATCCATTATGTCTTACCTATATCCATTTCACAGAATTTGTTGTTTGCTCTAAGCATGTTTGTCAGTATTTGAGGTTCAGATGACAGTCAGATTGATTTCAGAGAGCAGAGTGTCGAGATGGACTCGGGCACTAGTCCGAAGAAGACTGCTTCATGCCCAAGTTCTCTGAGTTCCAATGGCTTGCCCAAGGCAGCCACCAAGCAAACGAGGAAGACTCATACTTTTTTCCAAAAGAAACTTCAACCCCTCTTAAGGCTCCTCCAAGGAAAGTTGTCAGGAAGATATGTGATAATGATGCTGATCTGAGAGAACCTGATTATGACAAGGATGCACCAGCAAATAAGGCTGGTGTGAAGAGGCCCAGGAAGAGAACTATCCATCTTGTTGGATGAAAGACTTCTATATTTGAAGACCCATAAGAAGCTGAAGAAGAAGCTCCTGAGGAGATCCCAGTTCCTCCCAAGAATAAGAAGCTGACGGCTGATGCAATGAAGTCTGCTCCTAAGCCTGCTGCTAAAGCAAAGAGGGTTGTAGCTTCCAGGAAGACCACCAAAGATATACATGCAGCTGTTAAGAGCAAAGGCACTGCATCTAGTCCCATGCTATAGAAGAGGAAGAAGATGAGAATACTCAGTACTTAGGAAGCTCAGACCATTCCTTCCACTCCACAATGATGCTCATCCTGTAGCAGAAGATATGAAGAAGAGGAAGGATGACGGATTAAGAAAGTGGAGAGCTATTGATCCATATGCTATCAGAAGAAGAATTGTTGTTGATCCAAGGTTTCACACCAAGGCACAACAAGATTTTTATGAGACTGTATTGTATGACAAGAGTCCTCCTGTCAGTGATATGAGGTATGTCGATTGGGCATACATCAAGGAAAATGACAATTTATTTCCACGTGTTCAAGAGAATTTAAAAGTAGTGGACATAGAAGATTTTGTTGGGAACGAGATGACCCCATGGAATGATGAGTTGATCATGCAATTCTATGCAACTATTCATTTTTATGATGACACTTTAGTCTGGATGACCGATGGACACAGGTACGATGGTACAATTGCTGAATGGGCGGCTATCATTGGTGTCCCCAAGCAGGAAGAATTAGATGTAGATGTGTATGCAAACACCAAGCAGAATCGCAACTCCATGGACAACATGTACAAGACCATTCCACATCAATACTTGGTCAGTCAAAAGTTTGGTTCAGTATATTTTCTTCAAGCTGGCATACCCATGACGAACACTATATTGCGATACACCCTCATGCCTAAGTCAGGAGATGAGAAGATGATTAGAGGTTATTCTATCAATCTGCTGCACCTGCTAGACAACCATACTAGATTTAGAGTGATGGACTTGATAGTTGAGACTATCCGAAGGACTGCTACAGATCAAAAGAGATCATGTGGATATGTACCTTATATTCATATGCTCATCAATGCCAAGCTAGGAAAGCATGCTTATCAACTTGATCGTCCCAATCTACCTCTTCTTCTTGAATTCAAAGATAATGAGGTTGTGATGGATGGCAATGGTCCCAACTCAGCTGCAGCAAGAATGGTAGCAGAGGCTGAAGCTGCTAGAAACAGGCCACCTCTAGTTCCACAGATCAGAACTCAAGCTGAGCAAATGGAATTTCTACTGAGCACTGTCCAAGGCATGGAGAAGAACATCCACGAGATCATGCAAAATCAGAAGAGTCTCGAGAGAGTTGTGGAGACAAAATTCCACAACATGGACTTGAAGGTAACTGAGTTGACCACCATTGTCACACACCTTCAACATGAAGTTGACTCTGTGGAGATTCCACACTTAGAGGATGAAGATGAAGATGATGATGATGACGAGGATGAGTGTACTCCTCCCACTACCACTAAGTTCAGCACCAGGCCTCGGTCAGTTGTTGTTCCTGCTCAGGAAACAAGACAGACATCTTCCGCACAAGCTTTAGCACCTTCAACACCAGCTGCAGCTCAAGCTCCTTCAGTATCAACTCCTCCAGCTCCATGGACGTCAGTAGAAGCCTTCGCACATGTTGTTCTATGGACTCCATCATGAGCTGCCCAGACAGATGAGTAGTTCTATACTTTTGAACTTTTTGGTAACTTGTTGCCAAAGGGGGAGAAATGTATAGATCATAGACTTTGTGTGAGAGAGAGCTTTTGACTTTATTTTCTCTCGTTTGGTTTTCAAAACTTTGGTTTGTTGGATGACTTTATCCTATCTGTGTGTGATCATACGCTTTATCCTGTGTGATGCTACGCTATCATCTTTTAGCTATCCTTGTGATGATCATTCACTTATCTTGTTGGTGTCCTGTGCATTGCTATTATCTTTACACACCACGAAGATGTATGTGACATGGAAGAGTAACCCATGATCCTAATCAATTGTGCATTGCATTCAAACACAAATTTTAAATAATGCACAAATTTAGGGGGGCTCTTGCTTTTCACATACTTCTCAAAGCATCGATGTTAATCATTGATTATATCTTTTGTCGAAGCTTTGATCTATATGTTGTCATCAATTACAAAAAAGGGGGAGATTGAAAGCATAATTGCTCCCTAGGGTGGTTTTGATAATTGATCACAATATATGCATCATTGGACTAATGTGTTTTCCAAGTATATGTCAAAAAAGTTCAAAAGATGCTATGGCTTAAGGTTTTTCTGGAGATGCCCCTTGATGCAAGAAAGGAATAATATTGGCTCAAACTTCAAGCTAGAAGACTTCTCATTTTATATTTGTGATAAATCACTTTTGAGTCCATAGGAAAGACAATACTATTAAAAGGTGGTGAGGTAGTAAAATGAACTGATTGCTCAAATGCTCAAAGTTAGCCACCAAAACATTCAGTCATTTTCCCACATATCCACTCTATCAAGTTCCACATTGACAAATTTGGTGTCACCAACATTGCCACATCGGACCCACCGAGTTTGAACCTCACACAGAAACCTAGCCACTCCCACCAAATCAGTGCAACCGAAACTGCATCGGTGCTACCGAGTTTGGGTGACCAACATTCTCTTGCCAAGATACACAAAATCAGAATTTCCGAGTTTGAGTATCGGTGGCACTGAGTTTGGCCATCTGACCATTAGTCACCTTTTCGGTGCCACCGAGTTGTATATATCGGTCTCACCGAGATTAAAAAATTCACAACTTTAGTGCTAATCGGTACCACCGAGTTTCCAACTTCGGTATCACTGAGTTTGTGCTTTTGTGTGTAACGGTTGGATTTTGGTTGTTGCCTATAGATACCCCTTCACCCACCTCTCATTCATGGTAGAAGCACTTAGAAGACACACTTCATTTCCAGATCCATTTTCTGAGAGAGAGCCACCTACTCATGTGTTGATACCAAAATATTCCAATCCAATCATTTGAAACGTGATCTCTAGCCTCCCCAAACTGCTTTCCACCAAATCAACATGTCCTACCCATGCATATTATGTGAGAGAGTGATTTGTGTTGAGCAGACTATCTTTAGAAGCACAAGAGCAAGGAGTTCATTGATCTACCCCATCTATTACGTTTTGGAGGGTGGTGCCTCCTAGATTGTTTAGGTGTCTCTTGGGAGCCTCCTACTTCGTGTTGTGGAGTTGAACCAAGATGTTTGTAAGGGCAAGGAAATCGCCTACTTCGTGAAGATCTACCGTAAGTAAGGCTAGTCCTCCGTGGAGTGAAGCCGTGGTGGGATAGACAAGGCCGCTTCTTTGTGGACCCTCCATGGGTGGAACCCTCCGTGGACTCTCGCAACCGTTACCCCCGTGGATTGAAGTCTCCACTAACATGGACGTACGATAGCGGCACCTATCGGAACCATGCCAAAAATTACCGTGTCAACCTCATGCGTTTGATCTCCCTACCTTACTCCTATATTTACACTTGCATGTTTACTTATCGCTGCTATACTATTAGAACTGCATGTGTAGGGTGTACTTGACTTGTTATAACTGTGGTAGATGCCTCTCAAGTAATATTGGGAAGGGCTTAATTTTTATCTTGTCAAGTAGTCTAATCACCCCCTCCCCTCTGGACATACTTCCGATCATACAACTGTCACCACCAACACCTCACCACGCCATCGTGCTGCTGGAGAACTCGGGCTACTACTTCACCATCGCTCGCTGGAACAAGGAAGTGAAGGCGTCACCAAGTTGTACGTGTGTTGAACGCGGAGGTGTCATTCGTTCGGCACTTGATCGGGAGATTGCGGGACAGTTCGTGATTGGATCATGAAGACGTACCACAACATCAATGACGTTCTTGAGCGCTTCTGCTTTGCGATCTACAAGGGTATATAGATTCAATCTCTCCTCTCATAGATGGTCATCACCATGTATAGATCGTGTTTGCACGTAGGAAAATGTTTGTTTCCCATGCAACGTTACCCTAGATTCCTCACCTCACTTATCACGGGATTCTCGACCTTCATCCCCGGTGTCTTCTCCACCCCATGATTCTACTTTGACGATTACTCCTCTTGTTCTTCCATCTTTTCCTTAGTTTTATACTCGCCGTTCACGTAATGTGGAGGCATCTACTGATCGCCTTGGTTTTTCAACCGCTGGTGCTGCTGTTCTTGAGCCGACTTCTTATCGTCATGCTATTGTTCCTCCTAAATGGTTTGCGATGGCACAGGAGATTGCTTCTCTTGAATGCACCGATACATGGGATCTTGCTTCTCTTCCTCCACGTGTCCGTCCCATCACTTGTAAGTGGGTCTACAAGATTAAGACTCGCTCCGATGGTTCTCTTGAGCGTTACAAAGCTCATCTTGTGGCTCATAGCTTTCGGTAGGAGCATCGTCATGATTATGACAATACTTTTACTCATGTGCCCATATGACCACTATTTGTACACTTCTTGTCGTGGGCTCTGCACGCCAACGGTCTGTATCTCAGCTTGATGTTCATAATGACTTTCTTAATGGTGAGCTGCGTGACGAAGTATAATGCAGCCACCACCTGGGTATTCTGTTCTTGATGGCATGGTATGTCGTCTTCATCGCTCTCTCTATGGCCTTAAGCAGTCCCCCCATGCCTGGTTTGAGCATTTTGCCTCTGTGATGACTGCCGCTGGTTTTTCAGCGAGTGCTCATGATCCCACATTGTTTGTCCACCTTTCACCTCATGGTTGGAATCTTCTTCTCTATGTCGATGACATGATCATCACTCTCGATGACCCCGAGTATATTGCCTTTGTAAAGTCTCGTCTTAGTGAGCATATTCTTATATCTGATCTTCGACCTCTTCGCAAATTTCTTGGGATTGAAGTCTCTTCTACCTCTAATGGCTTTTTAATATCTCTGGACAAGTATATACAAGATCTTCTTGCTCGTGCTGCTCTTACTAATAAGCGCATTGTTAAGACTCTCATGGAGATCAATGTTCACCTCCGTGATTGAAAGCACAATTGCTCCCTAATGTGGTTTTGGTAATTAATCACAACATATGTATCATTGAACTAATGATCTTATCCAAGTATATTTCAGAAAAGTTCAGATATTCTTTGGACGAAGGATTGTGAGGAGAAAACCCTTGATGAAGGAAAGGAATAGGATTGGCTCAAGCTTCAAGCAAGAGGACTCTACATTTTACGTTTGTGAGAAACCACTTTTGAGTCCATAGGAAAGCCAATACTATTAAAAGGGGGTGAGGTATTATGATGAATTGGTTGCTCAAGTTCTTAGAGATAGTCACCAAAAATATTCACTCATTTCTCCCACAAATATATCTGTTCCAAGACAAACCAGCAAAATCGGTGCCACCAATATTGTCCACTCGTCCCTATCGATTTTTTCAGTGACACATCCTTTGCCAAACCCTAATCTCTCGGTACCACCAACTTTCACATTGTTGCCACCAAAAGACAGTGACCAACTTTCTATTGAGAAAACTCCACGAATTGGAATTTCCGAGAATGAAATCAGTCTCATCGAGATTTGGAAACAGCTCTAGGTCATCGTATCGGTACCATTGAGATTTATATATCGGTCTCATCGAGAATTAAAAAATTGCCACATTTCGTGCAACTCGGTACCATCGAGATTCATTTCTGTGTCACTGAGTTCGGCAATAATGTTGAAATGGTTGGATTTTGGGGGATGCCTATATATAACCCTCTACATCCTCTCATTCGCATAGGAAGCACTCAGAACACACACCCACTTGCCAGATCAATTTTTCTGAGAGAGAGACACCTACTCATGTGTAGAGATCAAGAGATTCCAATCCAACCATTTGAAACTTGATCTCTAGCCTCCCCAAGTTGCTTTCCACAAAATCAATCTCTCCTGCCCATGCCAAATCTATGAGAGAGTGATTGAGTGTTGACGAGACTATCTTTTGAAGCACAAGAGCCAAGGAGTTCATCGTTCTACCGCATCAATTACCTTTTGGAGGGTGGTGCCTCCTAGATTGGTTAGGTGTCGCTTGGGAGCCTCCTACTTCATGTTGTGGAGTTGAACCAAGAAGTTTGTAAGGGCAAGGAGATCGCCTACTTCGTGAAGATCTACCGTGATTGAGGCCAGTCCTGTGTGGGCGTAAGCCCTGGTGAAATATACAAGGCCACTTCTTCGTGGACTCCTTGTGGGTGGAGCCCTTCGTAGACTCTCGCAGCCGTTACCCTCCGTGGATTGAAGTCTCCACTAATGTGGACATACGATAGCACCACCTATTAGAACCACGCCAAAATGCGTCGTGTCAAGCTTTGCGTTTGATCGACTATCCTTACCCTCTACATTACATTTGCATGTCTTTACTTTCCGCTGCTATGCTCTTAGATATGCATGTGTAGGGTGAACTTGACTAGTCATAATTGTTAAAACTGGCCCACAGCTAAAATTGAGAAAAGGCTAAATTTTTATTTTGTTAAGTAGTCTAATCACCCCCTCTAGGCATACTTCGGATCCTATAAGTGGTATTAGAGCTTTGGTCTCCGTTGCATTGGTTTCATAACCTAGGCTAGTGAGGGAAATTATCGCCGTAGAGGTCCATATTGTGATGGTAAAATATTTGCTACTTGGAAGCATAAGAGGAAAATGCATATTAATGGTCATAATCCTCCCGTTTGGGTTGTTGTTCGTGTTGGTGTGCAAGGTGATTTCTTCGGAGAGGGAAGAGAACCGGATCGTGATGCGATAGTGAAAGAATTGAAGATGTTGTAATACAATTCTCAAGCCTGTGACATTCTGTTCATCTGCTGGTGCCCCGAATAATTCAACAAAATCAGTCGCCTTGAGAATGCAAAGGAAATTTGGGACACTTTGGTTTATATGCAAGAAGGTACTAATTCTATCACAGAATCTAAGATGGATGTGCTTCAAGGTCTGCTTCATAAGGTCAAGCTGGAGGATGGTGAAGGAGTCGCTGAGATGTAATCTAGGCTTAGGAAGCGAAGATATGACCGACAAATTCATCATCAATAAGATACTTAGAGCCTTGCATGGAAGATACGACACCGTGTGCACATTGATCCAAATGATGCCAAACTACAAGGATCTCAAGTCAATTGAATTCATTGGAAGGATTGTTGCTCATGAATTGTCACTCAGGGACAAAGATGAGTTGCACAAACAAGTCAATCGGTGCTTACAAAGCTTCAAGTGCTGCTCCTGCTACTTCAAATGACAACCTTGTAACCAATAAAGTGATCAGTCTCATGATTAGAAAATTCAACAAGTTCTACAAGAGTACAATTAGATAGAAAAGCTCAAGCTCAAGACATGATGAGAAGCGTTCGTCTAGTTGTGACAGAAACTTTTACGATTGTGGAAAGCCCGGACACTATTCCAATGAGTGCTCGGCTCCCCACAAACGAAGAGAAGAGTCACCTAGAAGACAAAGCTGAAGAGATGAGTCACCTCGCAGAGAGATAAGGAGTTGAGAAGATCGTTATGAACGAAGACACTCCCGGAGAAGCAAGGAATTGAAGAAGAAGAAGGACAAGTACACCAATAGCGGGTCAAGAATAAGACATCAAGCTCATGTTGGTGAATGGGTTTCCGGATCCGAGTCTGATAACCAATACGAGAGAAGCTACCACTTCGACTCCGACTATAGTCAAGATGAAGGTGTCCCCGGTCTTGCACTCATTTCCTCTAACTCCTATGACTTATTGGATTCACCAAATGAAGGGATTGGAAACTGCTTCATGGAAAAAGGCCCTAAGGTATCACATCTCGAGTATTTTAACTTTGATCGTGATGAAGATGACTTGTTAGGATAGGATGACTTTCTCTTTGATAAGACTAGTGATAACATCAAAAATGAACTTGATAATAATCATGCTAGTCAATAGAAGTCGAATGATGACGATAATAAAGAGATTGAACGACTAACTAAAGAATTAAACATTCTTAGGTAAGCTCATGAAACTACTCTATAGGATCATAGAGAGCTTGCAAGAACTCATGAGAAGCTATGCTTCGAGAAGTTAAATTTAGAGAAAGAGCGCGAGTTTCTAAAAGCAATCAATGATGATCTTCAAAATAAGAGTTCCTCTTATCTAGCCAAACGATTACTCCTGTCTACTTTTGTTCCACAAGTTAAACCTAAGAACACTAGTAACAAAGGCAAGAAAGTTTCTTCATCTAGTACAACAATGCTAATGCTTAATCAAACTATGTTGTTAATAGCAGCTCTCTTGGTTCCACTAATTATTCTCTTATCCAAGTTACACTTGAGAAAGAAAATGATTTATTGAAACGAATTATAGAGAGAGGTGTCTTCAAGAGTCTTACCGGAAGTAAGCAATTCGAGGAAATTGTGCGCAAGCAAGGAGGACATCGGAACAAGCAAGGTGTTGGCTACTTCAATGCCAACGGAGTTGAATGGGAAGAAGGTTGATATCCCATCCCGATGTTTGTTCCTCAAAAGGATAAGTGTGATCCTACTCTCCCCAAGGGAACAAGCTCTCAATATGACCTTCTACCACAAGACCACAAAGGAAAGGGCAAGCTTCAAGAGGAGACTCGCTCATTTGAGGAAGAACCCCAAGCCAAGGTCGAGTGAATTCCCAAGGACACTTCTAGCACCACTTCATCTAGTGCTACCAAAACTCCAAGGATACCATCAAGTTGATGTGGGTCCCCAAGAGGAATAACTAGAAGAGTTCTTGAGGGGTGACTCCGCCAATGAAATTGACTCTTATTCATTTTGGCAAGAACTATATGCAATCAACTCCAACCATATGCATTAGTTCAAGAGTCACACATTCCCTCAAAGGTAAGCAAGGGATAAGGTAATTAATTTATATTTGGACATCATATAACATGCATTTCATTCTATGTCCATAAATATCCTTGAATATGTTCCTTGTGCTTTGGGACTAATCCATGTCGGTGAGAATAGTAAGAAACAACAAGGATTGCTCCCAACTCAAGATGATCTTCATCATCTATGAGCATCCACCACTACTACACCTACTTAAAGTCTGCTACAACAAAACCCAAGGTTAGTTTATACCTCTTAGGGGGATGTCACATCAAGGGGAGCTTTACTCTAAGACTTGAGTATAAGAATATCTTAAAGATGTGAACACATTGAAAGCTTTATGTAAAATTGATAACCTCACTTGTGCTTAAACGGTGAATATGACCTATTATCAAGTATTCTTGCTTGGCTTCTAAGTCAATATACTCATATATAGATGAATTCGTCATCACCAAAGTGCTTGGTAGATACTAGAGTGTTTGTGCATGTTCACCATGTTTCATTTGACATCTTATTGTGTTAACATGCTCGTATGCATAGTTTGCTCATTCGAGGACATCCAATTGTACTTATTTGGATTTTTATTTTATTTGGCCAATTGGATATACAAGAATACCTAAGTACCTCTCTCTAGCTATTTATGCTTTCTCGTCTCAAATTCTATTCATGGTACATTACAAAATTTGAGCAAGCACTTTAGGGACACTCTGTGTGAGGAACACTTGGAGATCCCTCTTGACGAGGGCTGACTTCCAAAACCTCCCAAAAGCAAATCGGTGTGACCAACCTCAAAAACTCAGTCCCACCGAAGCCTAGGGTTGATCAGGTTTTCTTATCTCGGTACCACCGATTTGTTCTTTTCGGCATCACCAAGTTTCACTTTCTGCTCACAGTTATGGAACTCGGTGGCACCGAAAATTCCAACTCGGTGTCACCGACAGCGAGGGGGTATATAACCTTCGGAACCCGACAATTGAGATACTTCTTCAAACCTTGCCACCCGCACAACCTTGTTGTCGAGCCCTAGTCCTCAGGACATCGCCTTGACTCTACCATGCGCCATCGCCACTGGGTTCTTTTCAGTCGACGGAATATTTACCTCCTTCATCGCCGTAGAGGATCCGTCACCAAGCTGGGGTATGGATCTGACCCCTCTTTGCGCTCCCATCTCCGATCCATTTGCAAATAGGCTTTGAAGAATTCTGTCCACGATTGCAAAATTCTATCCATAAGATACTTACTATAGATTAGAGAACAATGAAGAACTTAGGGTTAGCCGTCCGCAGAACCGAATCTCGGTGTCACCGGTTCAGGAAAGTCGGTCTTACTGATTTTTATTTTAGGGCTACTAAGAACATTCTCGTTTAAACCGAGTTTTGCTTTTCGGTTTTACCGAAAAGGGTTGCCAAGTTTCTATTTAGGAGAATGGCAGTCTTGGTGGCTCCGAAAATTTTGACTCAGTGGAACTGAAATCCCTTTTTGCTAAATGTTAAACCTAATTTTTCAGAGTTCAGATCTTTGCAAAACTTCTGATTTTTCTGATGCTTGTCTTGTCCAGCTCTTGTGAATCTTTTCACATGGTCTGCTTGTGTGCTTGGCTATTTGACAGTATGTCAGAATCAGAGGATAGTTAGAACAACTTCAGTGATCTCAATGCTGACATGGATTCACGCACTAGTCCATAGAGGACACCTTGTGACCCCGGAACACCTAGCTCCATCGGCTTTCCCAAGGCAGCTACCAAGTACAGAAAGAAGCTCAATTAAGATGAAGAAGATGTTGATTTTATCCCAGAGGAGATTTCTTCTTAGAAGCAGAAGGGGAAGACCACGGTCAAGAAGACTGTGAGGAAGGAGTATGCCAGACATGCTGATATGAGAGCTCCAGAGACCACCTAGAGAGGATTGAAGATCTCTCTTGGAGCCCCTTCTTCCAGGCTTGCTAAGAAACCAGGTCAGAAAAGAGCCAGGAAGAGAGTAGTGCATGTTGTTGGAAGGCCAACGTCTATGTATGAAGACCCAGCAGAAGCTTCTCAGGAAGAGGAGGGAGAGATTCCAGCTGATGCCCCTCCCGCTAAGAAGAAGAAGCTTATGGTTGCTGTTGTGCCAAAGAAGTCTGCACCCAAGCCTTCAGCTCCCAAGAAGCATGTAGCTTGCAAGAGGACTACTAAGGACATTCCTGCAACAGAGAAGAACAAAGACTCTACATCTAGAGAGTTTGCTACAGGGGAAGAAGGAGAAGCACCATTGCTGAAGAAACTGAGATCTCACATGCCATTGCACAATGATGCTCATCCTATTGCTGAGGATATGAAGAAGAGAACGGATCAAGGTTTGAGGTTGTGGAACTCTGCAGATCCATATGCTATCAGGTGAAGAATTGTTGTTGACCCTCATTTTCACACCAAGGAGCAACAAGATTTATATGAGACAATGTTGCTTGACAAGAGTCCTGCAGTCAGTGACATGCGATATGTTGATTGGGAATATATCAAGGCCAATGAGAAATACTTTACCCATGTGAGAGAAAACTTCACACTAGTTGATATTGAAGATTTTGTTGGCACAAAGATAATTGCATGGAACAATGATATGATCATGCAATTCTATTCTACTGCTCATTTTTATCGTGATGGAAGGATAGTTTCGATGACGGAAGGTCATCGGTATGCGTCTACCGTGGATGAGTGGGCCACAATCATTGATGCCCCAAAGGCACAAGAGGGAGACTTGGATGTGTACTCAAAATCTAAGATGAATCATAACTCCATGTCAAACATGTACAATCCAGTGCCCCATAAGTATGTGAAGATACATAAGTTTGGCTCTGTCTATTTTCTGCAAGCAGGAATACCTACTACGAACACCATCATGAAACACACCCTCATGCCTGATGACCCACAAGTATAGGGGATCAATCGTAGTCCTTTCGATAGGTAAGAGTGTCAAACCCAACGAGGAGCATAAGGATCTCACAAGTGGTTTTCAGCAAGGAAATATCTGCAAGCACTGAAATTACCGGTAACAAGTGATTGTGTGGTGAGATGATTCGTAGCAAGCAACAAGTAACAAAAGTAGCAACGGTGCAGCAAAGTGGCCCAATCCCTTTGTAGCAAGGGACAAGCCTAGACAAAATCTTATAGGAGGAAAAATGCTCCCGAGGACACACGGGAATTTCTGTCATGCTAGTTTTCATCAAGTTCATATGATTCACGTTCGTTACTTTAATAGTTTGATATGTGGGTGGACCGGCGCTTGGGTACTGCCCTTAATTGGACAAGCATCCCACTTATGATTAACCCCTCTCGCAAGCATCCGCAACTACGAAAGAAGAATTAAGACAAAGTCTAACCATAGCATTAAACTAGTGGATCCAAATCAGCCCCTTACGAAGCAACGCATAAACTAGGGTTTAAGCTTCTGTCACTCTAGCAACCCATCATCTACTTACTACTTCCCAATGCCTTCCACTAGGCCCAAATAATGGTGAATTGTTATGTAGTCGACGTTCACATAACACCACTAGAGGAAAAACAACATACAACACATCAAATTACCGAACGAATACGAAATTCACATGACTACTATTAGCATGACTTATCCCATGTCCTCAGGAACAAAAGTAACTACTCACAAAGCATAATCATATTCATGACCAGAGAGGTAATGAGTAGCATCAAGGATCTGAACATAAACTCTTCCACCAAGTAATCCAACTAGCATCAACTACAAAGAGTAACTAACACTACCAGCAACCTTACAAGTACCAATCGGAGTCGCGAGACGGAGATTCGTTATAAGTGATGAACTAGGGTTTGGCGATGAGATGGTGCTGATGAAGATGTTGATGGTGACGAGTCCCCTCCGATGAGAGGAGTGTTCGTGATGTCGATGGCGACAATTTCCCCCTCAGGTTGGGAAGTTTCCCTGACAGGATCGTCGTGCCGGAGCTCTAGATTGGTTCTGCTCAAGTTCCGCCTCATTGCGGCGGCGAATCCACGAAAAAGCTCCTCCCTGATTATTTTTGCGGACGAAACCCTTCATATAGCAGAAGAGGGGCGCAGTGGGCCAGCAGGCTGCCCACAAGCCCTCTAGGCGCGGCTAGGGGGTGGCCGCGCCTAGCAGGCTTGTGGCCACCTGCTGGCGCTCCTCTGGCGCTTCTTCGGCCCAGTATTTTTTATAAATCCAGAAAAAAATCATCGTTGATTTTTACGGCGTTTGGAGTTGCGCAGATTAGGTATCTCAAACTTGCTCCACTTTCAGGACAGAATTCCAGCTGTCGACATTCTCCCTCTTCATGTAAACCTTGAAAAATAAGGGAGAAAAGGCATAAGAATTGTACCGTGAAGTGAAATAACAGCCCAAGAAGCGATAAATATCAACATGAAAACATGATGCAAAAAGGACGTATCAACTCCCCCAAGCTTAGACCTCGCTTGTCCTCAAGCGAAAGCCGAGCTCAATAAATATGACCACATGTTTAGGGAGAGGGGTGTCGACAAAACAAGATACGAACATGCATGCATAATGATTCCCATACTCAATCATTATTTCGTTCTCTACAATTGCTACAACTCACGTGGTACTCATGAGATCAAAGTTTCAGCTGGACACAGAGAAAGATAGGGGCTTATAGTTTCGCCTCCCAACCATTTACCTCAAGGGTAATGTCAACAATAATGATTCATGGATACTTACTTCCAAGTTGACATATGAATATAGATATTTCCCAAGCATATGACGTTAGCCAAGATAAAGGCAAAACAAGGAATTGGTGAAGATCACCATGACTCTTTCAAGGGAAAAAATTAAAGGTACAAGATAGGCCCTTCGTAGAGGGAAGCAGAGGTTCTCATGCGCTTTTGAGGTTTAGATGCGTGTCCTCTTAGTGCGGAAGAACGCCACTTTATATTGCCTCATGTGATAAAGAAATTTATTATGCAGTCTGTCGCTTTTATGTCTTCCTCATCACAGGTTCGTACAAAGCTTATTTTCCACACACTAATAGATCATACATATTAGGGAGCAATTTTTATTGCTTGCACCGATGGAAACTTACTTAAGGGATCTTATTCAATCCATAGGTAGGTATGGTGGACTCTCATGGCAAAACTGGGTTGAAGGTTTATGGATGCACAAGTAGTATCTCTACTTGGTGCGGGAGTTTTGGCTAATATGAGGTAGAAGCAATCGTCACATGCTAAAGGATCTCCAATCATATAAGATTGTTTTGAACCAAGTAAACACACTTCATTATGTTGTCTTCCTTGTCCAAAATCTACTTCTAGGCATGTAATAGTTTAGTGAGTGTTCATAATCATAGATGGTGTCAGAGATGATATATTTATATGTGAACCTCTCCTTCCTTATCACTTCCTATTAATTGCAACAATGACCAAGGTCTACGTTTGTCTACCCTCAACAAGTTTCAATCATCATTCTCTTTATATGTGAAGCCATCACTTCCCATAATATCATTACATGATCTTTCATGCTTTTTTTCTTTTCTCACTCTTTTGATCATGGCAAGAGGCCTTCAACTAAGACACTCTTTATTATAAGGCTCACGAGCTCGAATACATTGAGGGTGACACAAAGCAAAACTCAAGACCAATACACTAAGACTTTTATTCTACTAGATAAAGAGAACACTGAAAAGGAAAACTAAAACAAAGGTAAAGGCAAAATATGTGATGGTGATACGATACCGGGGCAACTCCCCCAAGCTTGGAAAAAGCCAAGGGGATTGCCCATACCCATGTTTAGTTGTCTTCCCTTGGAGGTGATGGTGGTGGAGTTGTTGCAACATGGGCTTGATCCTCCGTCTTCCAAGGCATAGGTGCTCCATCATGGAAAGATGAACGAGTCTCCGGAATCCTCAAATCTGCAGCCAACCGTATTGATTTAAATCTATACTCAAACTCACAGTTTTGGTTCTGCAGGTCATAGATCTGGGCCTGGAGTTGATCAATCATGTCATAGAGCCTGGAGAGGTGCTTCCCAATGTCATTGTCATCAATCCTATGCTTGTTGGTGAACTCCGTGATCATCATGTGGTTGGTGTTGAGTCCATGCTCCACCATCCCTTGGCACTTGAAAACTTGTTGCTCCATTGCTTCGAGCCTCGTCTCCATGCTTCCGGTCTTCTTGGGCCCCTCAACATCACGGATGTGCAACATCCCCTCACGCATCTCGATAGATTGAGGGTGTTGTAGCACTCCCATGAGGTAGGGATTGATGTCCTTCTCGAAGATCTTGCCCTTCGGAGCTTTTGGGGAAGTCATAGCGATCTAGATCTGCAACAGAAACAGGCTCGAAACGAAAAACAGAGGAAATTTGCGTGATACAGGGGTCAGACCTCACGGGAGAATATATATTGATTTTTTCTAGACCAGAAGGAGTACTCCGCACGAAAACAGAGTCCGGGAGGCGCACGAGGTGGCCACAAGCCCCCAGGCGCGGCCAGGGAGTGGGCCCACACCTGGCAGGCTTGTCGCCTCCTAGCGCGCTTTCCGGACTACTTCCAATTTTTGTATTTTTTCAAATATTCCAAAACGGAGAAAATTTCCTACTGGAAAATTTTTGGACTATGTTTTCTTACCGAATCACATACCTCTTCGTTTTCGGAGTCTGAAATAGGCTGATAAATATCCCTTAGGTATTGTTCGGGAGTTATGGTATTGATAATATTGCTTTCAACATTTATGGGAGTACCTGAGATATAATGCTTGATTCTCTCCCCATTTACAACTCTCGCACAATTACCTTCCGTGTTGTTGATCTTGATAGCACTGGAAGGATATACTTCCTCAACAACATTGGGACCTTCCCATTTAGAGAGAAGCTTGCCTGCAAAGAATCTTAAACGAGAGTTATATAGCAAGACATAATCACCTACATTGAACTCACACTTTTTTATCCTCTTATCATGCCACCTCTTAACCTTCTCTTTGAACAACTTGGCATTCTCATATGCCTTAGTTCACCATTCATCAAGCGAGCTAATGTCAAATAACCTCTTCTCACCGGCAAGTTTGAAATCAAAGTTGAGCTCTTTGATTGCCCAATAAGCTTTATGCACTAGCTCAAGGGGTAAATGACATGCTTTACTGTACACCATTTTGTACGGAGACATGACCATGGGATTCTTATAGGTAGTTCTATAAGCCCACAGTACATCATCGAGCTTCTTAGACCAATTCTTTCTAGACCTGTTGACAGTCTTTTGCAGAATTAGTTTAATCTCTCTATTGCTTAGCTCTACTTGACCACTGGACTGAGGGTGATAGAGATGCGCAATTCTATGGTTGACATCGTACTTAGCAAGCGTTTTACGGAAAGCACCATGAATGAAATGTGAACCACCGTCGGTCATCAGATATCTAGGGACTCCAAATCTAGGGAAAATAACTTCTTTAAGCATCCTGATAGAAGTGTTGTCATCAGCACTACTAGTGGGATAGCTTCTACCCACTTAGTGACATAATCAACAGCAACTAGGATATGAGTATACCCATTGGATTTTGGAAAAGGTCCCATATAATCAAAGCCCCAAACATCAAATGGTTCAATGACAAGTGAATAGTTCATAGGCATTTCCTGATGTTTGCTAATATTGCCTATTCTCTGACATTCGTCACAAGACAAGACAAACTTACGGGCATCCTTGAAGAGAGTGGGCCAATAGAAACCTGATTGCAATACTTTATGTGCGGTTCTATCTCCCGCATGGTGTCCTCCGTAGGCCTCGGAGTGACACTTCTGTAGGATCTGTCCCTGTTCATGTTCAGGTACACAACGTCTAATAACACCATCTACTCCTTCCTTATAAAGGTGAGGATCATCCCAAAAGTAGTGTCTTAAGTCAAAGACGAATTTCTTATTTTGCTGGTATGTGAAACTAGGTGGTATATATTTGGAAACGATATAGTTTGCATAATCAGCATACCACGGTCCACTACGTGAAGCATTGATGACATTCAGTTGCTCATCAAGAAAGCTATCATCAATAGGTTGTGGGTCACCAAGAACGTTCTCCAACCTAGACAAGTTATCTCCTATTGGGTTATCAGCACCCTTCCTGTCGACAACGTGCAAATCAAATTCTTGTAGCAAGAGAACCCATCTGATAAGTCTAGGTTTAGTGTCTTTCTTCTCCATGAGGTACTTAATAGCAGCATGATCAGTGTGAATAGTGACTTTGGAATCAACTATGTAAGACCTGAACTTTTCACATGCAAACACGACTGCTAAAAATTCCTTCTCACTAGCAACATAGTTTCTTTGGGCACTGTCTAGAGTTTTACTAGCATAGTGAATAACATTCAACTTATTATCAACTCTTTGCCCTAGAACAGCACCAACAACATAATCACTAGCATCACACATGATTTCAAAGGGCAAGTTCCAATCAGGTGGTTGAACAATAGGTGAAGTTATCAAAGCCCTCTTAAGTATTTCGAAGGCTTCCTCACAATCATCGTCAAAGAAAAAAGGAATATCCTTGTGCAAGAGATTGGTAAGAGGCCTAGAAATCTTAGAGAAGTCTTTAATGAACCTTCTATAGAAACCAGCATGACCAAGGAAACTTCTTATACCTTTGATATCTGTGGGGTATGGCATTTTCTCGATTGCATCAACCTTAGCCTTGTCGACTTCAATACCTCTTTCAGAAATTTTATGTCCTTGGACGATGCCTTCATTAACCATAAAGTCACACTTCTCCCAATTCAAGACAAGATTGGTGTCTTTACATCTCTGCAAGACTCGATCAAGGTTGCTCAGGCAATCATCAAAGGAAGACCCGTAAACGGAGAAGTCATCCATGAAAACCTCAACAATCTTTTCACAAAAGTCAGGGAATATAGCCATCATACATCTTTGAAAGGTGGCAGGTGCATTACATAAGCCAAAAGGCATACGTTTATAAGCAAAGGTACCGAAAGGGCAGGTGAAAGTGGTTTTCTCCTGATAAGATTGTGCAACTGGTATTTGGGAGAAACCAGAATAACCGTCTAGAAAGCATAAGTGTGTGTGTTTAGACAATCTTTCTAGCATTTGGTCGATAAAAGGCAAAGGGTAATGATCTTTCCTAGTGGCCTTATTCAATTTCCTAAAATTTATCACCATCCTATAGCCAGTAATAATCCTCTGCGGGATCAATTCATTCTTATCATTAGGGACAACGGCAATACCTCCCTTCTTAGGAACGCAATGCACCAGACTCACCCAATCGCTATGAGCAACAGGATAGATAATACCCGCTTCCAGAAGCTTTAGGATTTCTTTTGTTACTACCTCTTTCATCTTAGGATTTAATCTCCTTTGATGATCAGCAATTGGTTTGAAATCAGGATCGCTTTTAATCTTGTGCTGGCATAGAGTGGGACTAATGCCCTTAAGATCATCAAGAGTATATCCAATGGCAGCACGGTGCTTCCTCGGAGTTTTTATAACTTCTTTTCTTCATGCTCTGAGAGGCTAGCACTAATTGTAGCAGGATATATCTCTTTTTCATCAAGATAAGCATACTTAAGAGTATCAGGCAACTGTTTAAGCTCGAACACAGGATCGCCCTTTGGTGGGGGTGGATCCCCAAGCAGTTCAACAGGCAAGTTATTCTTAAGGATAGGATATTGTTCTAAGACAACTCTACCCATCTCATCCCTTTCATCCATATGCATATCATTTTCATGCTCAAGCAAGTATTGCTCTAAGGGATCAGTAGGAGGTACGGCAATAGAAGCTAAGGCAATAGTTTCATCCTAACTAGGCAACTCCTTTTCATGAGGTTTTCTACCAAACTTGGAGAAATTGAACTCGTGTGACACACCTTCAAAGCCAACAGTGACAGTTTGCTTCTCACAATCAATATGAGCATTGATGGTATTGAGAAAAGGTCTACCAAATATGATGGAACAAAAGCTATATTGTGCGGTAGCAAGAACGAGGAAATCAGCAGGATACTTCGTTTTACCACACAAGACTTCAATATCCCTAACAATTCCCACATGGCAGATAGTATCTGTGTTGGCAAGCTGAATAGTGACATCAATAGGCTCTATCTCAACAGGTGCAATCTCGTCTTTAATTTCATCATATAAGGATTGAGGTATTGCACTAACACTAGCACCCACGTCACATAAACCATGATAACAATGATCTCCTATCTTAACAGAAACAACAGACGTGCCAACAACATGCCTATGTTTGTCTCTAACGTGAGGTTTAGCAATTCTAGCAGCATCTTCACAGAAGTGACTATTATGTCCCTCAACATCGTCGGACAGAAGATCTTTGATGATAGCAACGCTAGGTTCAACTCTAATTTTCTCAGGGGCTGTAGGTGTTCTAATGTAGCCTCTACGTATCACAATTGAAGCTTTAGAATGATCTTTATCCTAACAGGGAAAGGTGGTTTCTCAATGTAAGCACTGGGAACAACAGGATCATTATAGGCAATGACTATCTCTCCAACTGGAGTGGGTTTAACTACATTGACTTCTAAAGGAGGATTATATTTAAACCACTTCTCTTTGGGGAGATCAATATGAGCAGCAAATGATTCACACAATGAAGCTACTATCTTAGAGTCAAGTCCATACATAGCGCTAAAGTCACAAAAAGTATTTGTCTCAACAAAGGATTTAACGCAATCAAACGTGAAATTCATACCTGACACCTTACCTTCTTCAAGCTCCCAATATTCAGAGTTGCGTTTAATTCTCTCCAATAAATTCCATTTGAAGTCAATATCTCTCTTCATAAAAGAACCGGTACAAGAAGTATCAAGCATGGTGCGATCATCATGAGAAAGCCGAGCATAAAAGTTCTGAATGATAATTTCTCTCGAGAGCTCATGATTGGGGCATGAATATAACATTGATTTAAGCCTCCCCAAAGCTTGAGCGATGCTTTCTCTCTCATGAGGCCAAAAATTATAAATATAATTCTGATCACGATGTACTAAATGCATAGGATAAAACTTTTGATGAAATTCCAATTTCAACCGATTGTAGTCCCATGATCCAGTATCATCACATAGCCTATACCATGTCAACGCCTTATCCTTCAAAGATAAAGGAAAGACCTTCTTCTTGACCTCATCCTCGGGCAAACCTGCAAGCTTAAATAAACCACAAACTTCATCTACATAGATTAGATGCAAGTCTGGACGTGATGTTCCATCTCCTGTAAAAGGATTAGCCAGCAGTTTCTCAAGCATACCCGAACGAAATTCAAAGCAAATATTTTCAGTAGGTGCAGCAGGTTGAGGAGCAACTATTTGTGCTTCCGTTCGAGGTGAATATACCCCGAACAAGCCCCTCAAAGGATTAGTATCCATAGTGACAAGTGACAATAAATTTCAGCACACTATATGAATGTTTCCTTACCAAGTTCCACTTACCAAAGGCGCTTCACTCCCCGGCAACAACGCCAGAAAAGAGTCTTGATGACCCACAAGTATAGGGGATCAATCATAGTCCGTTCGATAAGTAAGAGTGTCGAACCCAACGAGGAGCAGAAGGATCTGACAAGTGGTTTTCAGCAAGGAAATATCTGCAAGCACTGAAATTATCGGTAACAAGTGATTGTGTGGTGAGATGATTCGTAGCAAGCAACAAGTAACAAAAGTAGCAACGGTGCAGCAAAGTGGCCAAATCCATTTTGTAGCAAGGGACAAGCCTGGACAAAGTCTTATAGGAGGAAAAACGCTCCCGAGGACACACGAGAATTTCTCTCATGCTAGTTTTCATCAAGTTCATATGATTCGCGTTCATTACTTTGATAGTTTGATATGTGGGTGGACCGGCGCTTGGGTACTGCCCTTACTTGGACAAGCATCCCACTTATGATTAACCCCTGTCGCAAGCATCCGCAACTACGAAAGAATAATTAAGACAAAGTCTAATCATAGCATTAAACTAGTGGATCCAAATCAGCCCCCTACGAAGCAACGCATAAACTAGGGTTTAAGCTTCTGTCACTCTAGCAACCCATCATCTACTTACTATTTCTCAATGCCTTCCTCTAGGCCCAAAGAATAGTGAAGTGTTATGTAGTCGACGTTCACATAATACCACTAGAGGAAAAACAACATACAACACATCAAATTACCGAACGAATACCAAATTCACATGACTACAATTAGCATGACTTATCCCATGTCCTGAGGAACAAAAGTAACTACTCACAAAGCATAATCATATTCATGACCAGAGAGGTAATGAGTAGCATCAAGGATCTGAACATAAACTGTTCCACCAAGTAATCCAACTAGCATCAACTACAAAGAGTAATTAACACTACTAGCAACCTTACAAGTACCAATCGGAGTCGCGAGACGGAGATTGGTTACAAGTGATGAACTAGGCTTTGGAGATGAGATGGTGCTGATGAAGATGTTGATGGTGACGAGTCCCCTTCGATGAGAGGAGTGTTGGTGATGACGATGGCGACGATTTCCCCCTCCAGGAGGGAAGTTTCCTATGCAGGATCGTCCTGCTAGAGCTCTAGATTGGTTCTGCTCAAGTTCCGCCTCGTGGCGGCGGCGAATCCACGAAAAAGCTCCTCCCTAAAAAAATTTCCGGACAAAACCCTTCATATACCAGAAGAGGGGGGCCAGTGGGCCAGCAAGCTGCCCACAAGTCCCCTAGGCGCGGCCAGGGGGGTGGCCGTGCCTAGCAGGCTTGTGGCCACCTTCTGGCGCCCCTCTAGCGCTTCTTTGGCCCAGTATTTTTTATAAATCTAGAAAAAAATAATCATTGATTTTTACAGCGTTTGGAGTTGCGCAGATTAGGTATCTCAAACTTGCTCCACTTTCAGGCCAGAATTCCAGCTGCCGGCATTCTCCCTCTTCATGTAAACCTTGCAAAGTAAGAGAGAAAAGGCATAAGAATTGTACCTTGAAGTGAAATAACAGCCCAAGAAGCGATAAATATCAACATGAAAACATGATGCAAAAAGGACGTATCAATGCCCAAATCACGAGATGATCAGAGGTTATTCCATTAACATGCTGCACCATCTTGACACCCACACACAGTTTCGAGTGATGGACTTGATAGTTGAGACTGTTAGGAGGATTGCTGCAGATCAGAAGAGATCTTGTGGATATGCACCTTATATTCACATGCTCATCAAATACCAAGATTGGCAAGCATGCATATCAACTTGATCGTCTGCACCTTCCACTTCATCCAGATTTCGAGGATAACGAAGTTGTGGTGGACTCCAGCCATCCCAGCTCAGCTTCAGCACGTGAAGCAGCAGAGGCAATAGAGGCACCAGAGGCAAAGGCATCTAGAGATGCTCCAGCACCAGCTCCACAGCTCAAGATCATAGAGGAGCATATGTCTTTCCTTGTCAGCACCATCCAAGGGATGGAAAAAAAATTCTGAGATCTTGCTGAACCACAAGAGCCTTGAGAGGATTGTGGAAACAAAATTCCATGACCTGGATGTTAAGGTGGCAGAGTTGACTACCACTGTTCAGCAATTCCAGCATGAAGTTGATTATGTGCAGATTCCCCATTCTAGAAGTGATGATGAAGATTCATCTCTTTCCACGACTACTCAGTTCACGACCCACACTAGGTCAGCAGATGTGCTAGTTCCGGAAGCAAGACCAACTTCATCAGCTCAAGCTTTAGCACCTTCAGCTTCAACTCCTGCACCTCTACTGTCTACAGCTCAAGCTCCAGGGACATCCGCAGAAGCCTTCTCCGATGCTCTTTTGTCCACTCCATCGACTGCCAACAGAGATGAACCCAGAGAGACATTTAGTTCTGGAACTTTGAACCTTTTGGTAACTTGTTGCCAAAGGGGGAGAAGTGTATAGATCAATTAGGGCTTCGAGAGTGAGGTCTTTGCATTTTATTTGCTCTCTTTTGGTTATTCAAACTTTTGGTCTTTTGGATGACTTAATCTTTCGTGTTTGATCATACGCTTTGATTGTTGATGCTACTACGTTATACCTTTGAGCTATCTACATGATGATCATGTTGGAATTATGCCCTAGAGGCAATAATAAATGTATAGTTATTATTATAATTCCTGTATCAAGATAATAGTTTATTATCCATGCTATAATTGTATTGAATGAAGACTCATTTACATGTGTGGATACATAGACAAAACACCGTCCCTAGCATGCCTCTAGTTGGCTAGCCAGTTGATCGATGATAATCAGTGTCTTCTGATTATGAACAAGGTGTTGTTGCTTGATAACTGGATCACGTCATTAGGAGAATCACGTGATGGACTAGACCCAAACTAATAGACGTAGCATGTTGATCGTGTCATTTTGTTGCTACTGTTTTCTGCGTGTCAAGTATTTATTCCTATGACCATGAGATCATATAACTCACTGACACCGGATGAATGCTTTGTGTGTATCAAACGTCGCAACGTAACTGGGTGACTATAAAGATGCTCTACAGGTATCTCCGAAGGTGTTAGTTGAGTTAGTATGGATCAAGACTGGGATTTGTCACTCCGTGTGACGGAGAGGTATCTCGGGGCCCACTCGGTAATACAACATCACACACAAGCCTTGCAAGCAATGTAACTTAGTGTAAGTTATGGGATCTTGTATTACGGAACGAGTAAAGAGACTTGCCGGTAAACGAGATTGAAATAGGTATGCGGATACTGACGATCGAATCTCGGGCAAGTAACATACCGAAGGACAAAGGGAATGACATACGGGATTATACGAATCCTTGGCACTGAGGTTCAAACGATAAGATCTTCGTAGAATATGTAGGATCCAATATGGGCATCCAGGTCCCGCTATTGGATATTGACCGAGGAGTCTCTCGGGTCATGTCTGCATAGTTCTCGAACCCGCAGGGTCTGCACACTTAAGGTTCGACGTTGTTTTATGCGTATTTGAGTTATATGGTTGGTTACCGAATGTTGTTCGGAGTCCCGGATGAGATCACGGACGTAACGAGGGTTTCCGGAATGGTCCGGAAATGAAGATTGATATATAGGATGACCTCATTTGATTACCGGAAGGTTTTCGGAGTTACCGGGAATGTACCGGGAATGACGAATGGGTTCCGGGAGTTCACCGGAGGGGGGCAACCCACTCCGGGGAAGCCCATAGGCATTTGGGGGGGGGTCACACCAGCCCTTAGTGGGCTGGTGGGACAGCCCACCAATCCCCTATGCGCCAAGAGAGAAAAAATCAAAGGAAAGAAAGAAAAAAAAGGGGAAGTGGGAAAGGGGAAGGACTCCCTCCCACCAAACCAAGTAGGACTCGGTTTGGGGGGGGAGAGTCCTCCCCCCTGGCTCGGCCGACCCCTTGGGGATCCCTTGGACCCCAAGGCAAGGTCCCCCTCCCTCCTCCTATATATATGGGGCTTTTAGGGCAGATTTGAGACGACTTTCTCACGGCTGCCCGACCACATACCTCCATAGTCTATCCTCTAGATCGCGTTTCTGCGGAGCTCGGGCGGAGCCCTGCTGAGACAAGATCATCACCAACCTCCGGAGCGCCGTCACGCTGCCGGAGAACTCTTCTACCTCTCCGTCTCTCTTGCTGGATCAAGAAGGCCGAGATCATCGTCGAGCTGTAAGTGTGCTGAACGCGGAGGTGCCGTCCGTTCGGTACTAGATCGTGGGACTGATCGCGGGATTGTTCGCGGGGCGGATCGAGGGACGTGAGGACGTTCCACTACATCAACCGCGTTCTCTAACGCTTCTGCTGTACAATCTACAAGGGTACGTAGATCACTCATCCCCTTTCGTAGATGGACATCACCATGATAGGTCTTCGTGCGCGTAGGAAAATTTTTGTTTCCCATGCGACGTTCCCCAACAGTGGTATCAGAGCTAGGTTCATGCGTAGATGTCTTCTCGAGTAGAACACAAAAGGTTTTGTGGGCAGTGATGTGCGTTTTGCTGCCCTCCTTAGTCTTTTCTTGATTCCGCGGTATTGTTGGATTGAAGCGGCTTGGACCGACATTACTCGTACGCTTACGAGAGACTGGTTTCATCGTTACGAGTAACCCCCTTTGCTCAAAGATGACTGGCAAGTGACAGTTTCTCCAACTTTAGTTGAATCAGATTTGACCGAGGAGGTCCTTGGATGAGGTTAAATAGCAACTCATATATCTCCGTTGTGGTGTTTGCGTAAGTAAGATGCGATCCTACTAGATACCCTTGGTCACCACGTAAAACTTGCAACAACAAAACTAGAGGACGTCTAACTTGTTTTTGCAGGGTATGATTGTGATGTGATATGGCCAATGATGTGATGTGATATATTGGATGTATGAGATGATCATGTTGTAATAGAAATATCGACTTGCACGTCGATGGTACGGCAACCGGCAGGAGCCATAGGGTTGTCTTTATACTAACATATTTGTGCTTGGAGATGCGTTTACTATTTTGCTAGGGTGTAGCTTTAGTAGTAAAAGCATAAGTAGCACGACAACCCCGATGGCAACACGTTGATGGATGATCATGGTGTGGCGCCGGTGACAACAAGATCGTGCCGGTGCTTTGGTGATGGAGATCAAGAAGCACGTGATGATGGCCATATCATGTCACTTATGAATTGCATGTGATGTTAATCCTTTTATGCACCTTATTTTGCTTAGAACGACGGTAGCATTATGAGGTGATCTCTCACTAAAATTTCAAGACGAAATTGTGTTCTCCCCGACTGTGCACCGTTGCTACAGTTCGTCGTTTCGAGACACCACGTGATGATCGGGTGTGATAGACTCAATGTTCACATACAACGGGTGCAAAACAGTTGCGCACGCGGAACACTCGGGTTAAGCTTGACGAGCCTAGCATGTGCAGACATGGCCTCGGAACACATGAGACCGAAAGGTCGATCATGAATCATATAGATGATATGATTAGCATAGGGATGCTTACCACTGAAACTACTCCCGACTCACGTGATGATCGGACTTGGGATAGTGTAGGTGGATCATGAACCACTCAAATGACTAGAGAGATGTACTTTTTGAGTGGGAGTTTAGCATGTAATTTGATTAAGTTGAACTCTAATTATCTTGAACATAGTCTAAATCCACTTTGAATATATTTGTGTTGTAGATCATGGCTCACGCAAGTGTCATCCTCAATTTTAATACGTTCCTAGAGAAAGCTGAATTGAAAGATGATGGAAGCAACTTTGTAGTCTGGGCTCGTAATCTTAAGCTAATCTTACAAGCTGGAAAGAAGGATTATGTCCTTAATGCTGCGCTAGAAGATGAACCACCCGCTACGGCTGATCAGGATGTTAAGAACGCTTGGTTAGCGCGTAAGGAGGACTACTCAATAGTTCAATGTGCAGTCTTGTATGGCTTAGAACCGGGACTTCAACGTCGCTTTGAGCGTCATGGAGCATTTGAGATGTTCCAGGAGTTGAAGTTCATCTTTCAGAAGAACGCCCGGATCGAGAGGTATGAGACCTCCGATAAATTCTATGCTTGCAAGATGGAGGAAAACTCGTCTGTCAGTGAACATGTGCTCAAAATGTCTGGGTACTCAAACCGTCTAGCTGAACTGGGGATTGAACTCCTGCAAGAAGCTATCACTGACAGAATCCTTCAATCACTGCCGCCAAACTATAAAGGCTTTGTGTTGAACTACAACATGCAAGGGATGAACAAGTCTCCCGGCGAGTTGTTTGCGATGCTGAAAGTCGCAGAGTCTGAACTCCGTAAAGAACATCAAGTGTTGATGGTGAGCAAGACCACTAGTTTCAAGAGAAACGGCAAAGGCAAGAAGGGCAATTCGAAGAAGAGCGGCAAGCCTGTTGCCAGTCCGCCGAAGAAACCCAAGGCTGGACCTAAGCCTGAAACAGAGTGCTTCTATTGCAAGGGTATGGGTCACTGGAAGCGCAATTGCCCCAAGTATCTGGCAGATAAGAAGGCGGGCAAAGAAAAATCAGGTATATTTGATATACATGTTATTGATGTGTACTTAACCAGCTCTCGTAGTAGTGCCTGGGTATTCAATACCGGTTCTGTTGCTCACATTTGCAACTCGAAGCAGGAACTGTGGAATAGACGAAGGCTGGCGAAAGACGAAGTGACGATGCGCGTAGGAAACGGTTCCAAGGTTGATGCAATCGCCGTCGGCACAGTGTCACTTCAACTACCATCGGGATTAGTGATGAACTTAAATCATTGTTATTTAGTGCCTGCGTTGAGCATGAACATTATATCTGGATCTTGTTTATTGCGAGACGGTTACTCTTTTAAGTCTGAGAATAATGGTTGTTCTATTTCTATGAGTAACATCTTTTATGGTCATGCACCGAATGTGAGAGGATTGTTCATATTGAATCTTGATAGAGATACGCATATACATAACATTGAGACCAAAAGAGTTAGAGTAAACAATGATAGCGCCATATTTTTGTGGCACTGCCGCTTGGGTCATATTGGTGTAAAGCGCATGAAGAAACTCCATGCTGATGGACTTTTGGAGTCACTTGACTTTGATTCACTTGACACGTGCGAACCATGCCTCATGGGCAAGATGACTAAGACTCCGTTCTCCGGAACAATGGAGCGTGCAAGTGACTTGTTGGAAATCATACATACCGATGTGTGTGGTCCAATGAGCGTGGAGGCACGCGGCGGATATCGTTATTTTCTCACCTTCACTGACGATCTAAGTAGATATGGTTATGTCTACTTGATGAAGCACAAGTCTGAAACATTTGAAAAGTTCAAGCAATTTCAGAGTGAAGTGGAAAATCATCGTAACAAGAAGATCAAGTTCCTACGATCTGATCGTGGGGGTGAGTATCTGAGTTTCGAGTTTGGTACTCACTTAAGACAATGTGGAATTGTTTCGCAGTTAACACCGCCTGGAACACCACAGCGTAATGGTGTGTCCGAACGTCGTAATCGTACTTTATTAGAAATGGTGCGATCTATGATGTCTCTTACTGATTTGCCGTTATCGTTTTGGGGTTATGCATTAGAAACAGCTGCATTCACTTTAAATAGGGCACCATCGAAATCCGTTGAGACGACACCATACGAACTGTGGTATGGCAAAAGGCCAAAGTTGTCGTTTCTTAAAGTTTGGGGATGTGATGCTTATGTCAAAAAGCTTCAGCCTGAAAAGCTGGAACCCAAAGCGGAAAGGTGCGTCTTCATAGGTTACCCAAAAGAGACAGTTGGGTACACCTTCTATCTCAAATCCGAGGGCAAAGTGTTTGTTGCTAAGAACGGAACTTTTCTCGAGAAGGAGTTTCTCTCGAGAGAATTGAGTGGGAGGAAGATAGAACTTGACGAGGTTGTCGAACCTCTCATCCCTCTGGATGGTGGCGCAGGGCAAGGGGAAACCTCTGTCATTGCGACGCCAGTTGAGGAGGAAGTTAATGATGATGATCATGAAACTCCAGTTCAAGTTTCTGTTGAACCACGCAGGTCGAAGAGATCACGCGCTGCTCCAAAGTGGTACGGTAATCCCGTCTTATCAATCATGTTGTTAGACAACAATGAGCCTGCAAATTATGAAGAAGCAATGGTGGGCCCAGATTCCAACAAATGGCTAGAAGCCATGAAATCCGAGATAGGATCCATGTATGAGAACAAAGTGTGGACTTTGGAGATGCTCCCTGAGGGCTGCAAAGCTATTCAGAACAAATGGATTTTTAAGAAGAAGACGGACGCTGACGGTAATGTGACCGTTTATAAAGCTCGACTTGTGGCAAAGGGTTTTTCACAAGTTCCAGGAATTGACTACGATGAGACTTTCTCTCCCGTAGCGATGCTTAAGTCCGTCAGAATCATGTTGGCAATAGCTGCATTTTTCGATTATGAAATCTGGCAGATGGATGTCAAAACGGCGTTCCTTAACGGTTTCCTTAAGGAAGAGTTGTATATGATGCAACCCGAAGGTTTTGTCGATCCTAAAAATGCTGACAAGGTGTGCAACCTCCAGCGATCCATTTATGGACTGGTGCAAGCATCTCGGAGTTGGAACAAACGCTTCGATGAGGTGATCAAAGCATTTGGGTTTATACAAGTGGTTGGAGAATCTTGTATTTACAAGAAAGTGAGTGGGAGCTCTGTGGCGTTTCTAATATTATATGTGGATGACATATTACTGATTGGAAACAACGTAGAGCTTTTGGAGAGCATAAAAGGTTACTTAAATAGAAGTTTCTCTATGAAGGACCTAGGAGAAGCTGCTTACATTCTAGGCATTGAGATCTATAGGGATAGATCAAAACGCCTGATAGGACTTTCACAAAGCACATACCTTGATAAAGTTTTGAAGAGGTTCAAAATGGAACAGTCCAAGAAAGGGTTCTTGCCAGTGTTACAAGGTACGAGATTGAGTAAGACTCAGTGCCCAGCAACTGATGAAGATAGAGAGCATATGCGCTCCGTCCCCTATGCTTCAGCCATAGGCTCTATCATGTATGCAATGCTGTGCACTAGACCGGATGTTAGCCTGGCCATAAGTATGGCAGGTAGGTTCCAGAGTAATCCAGGAGTGGATCACTGGACGGCGGTCAAGAATATCCTAAAGTACCTGAAAAGGACTAAGGAGATGTTTCTCGTGTATGGAGGTGACGAAGAGCTCGCCGTAAAAGGTTACGTCGATGCAAGCTTTGACACAGATTTGGACGACTCTAAGTCGCAAACCGGATACGTATTTATTCTTAATGGGGGTGCAGTAAGCTGGTGCAGTTCCAAGCAAAGCGTCGTAGCAGATTCTACATGTGAAGCGGAGTACATGGCTGCCTCGGAGGCGGCTAAGGAGGGTCTCTGGATGAAGCAGTTCATGACGGATCTTGGAGTGGTGCCAAGTGCACTGGATCCAATAACCTTGTTCTGTGACAACACTGGTGCCATTGCCTTAGCAAAGGAACCAAGGTTTCACAAGAAGACCAGACACATCAAACGACGCTTCAACCTCATCCGCGACTACGTCAAGGAGGAGGACGTAAATATATGCAAAGTGCACACGGATCTGAATGTAGCAGACCCGCTGACTAAACCTCTTCCACGGCCAAAACATGATCGACACCAGAACTGTATGGGTGTTAGATTTATTACAATGTAATTCACATGGTGATGTGAGGGCTAGATTATTGACTCTAGTGCAAGTGGGAGACTGTTGGAATTATGCCCTAGAGGCAATAATAAATGTATAGTTATTATTATAATTCCTGTATCAAGATAATAGTTTATTATCCATGCTATAATTGTATTGAATGAAGACTCATTTACATGTGTGGATACATAGACAAAACACCGTCCCTAGCATGCCTCTAGTTGGCTAGCCAGTTGATCGATGATAATCAGTGTCTTCTGATTATGAACAAGGTGTTGTTGCTTGATAACTGGATCACATCATTAGGAGAATCACGTGATGGACTAGACCCAAACTAATAGACGTAGCATGTTGATCGTGTCATTTTGTTGCTACTGTTTTCTGCGTGTCAAGTATTTATTCCTATGACCATGAGATCATATAACTCACTGACACCGGAGGAATGCTTTGTGTGTATCAAACGTCGCAACGTAACTGGGTGACTATAAAGATGCTCTACAGGTATCTCCGAAGGTGTTAGTTGAGTTAGTATGGATCAAGACTGGGATTTGTCACTCCGTGTGACGGAGAGGTATCTCGGGGCCCACTCGGTAATACAACATCACACACAAGCCTTGCAAGCAATGTAACTTAGTGTAAGTTACGGGATCTTGTATTACGGAACGAGTAAAGAGACTTGCCGGTAAACGAGATTGAAATAGGTATGCGGATACTGACGATCGAATCTCGGGCAAGTAACATACCGAAGGACAAAGGGAATGACATACGGGATCATACGAATCCTTGGCACTGAGGTTCAAACGATAAGATCTTCGTAGAATATGTAGGATCCAATATGGGCATCCAGGTCCCGCTATTGGATATTGACCGAGGAGTCTCTCGGGTCATGTCTGCATAGTTCTCGAACCCGCAGGGTCTGCACACTTAAGGTTCGACGTTGTTTTATGCGTATTTGAGTTATATGGTTGGTTACCGAATGTTGTTCGGAGTCCCGGATGAGATCACGGACGTAACGAGGGTTTCCGGAATGGTCCGGAAACGAAGATTGATATATAGGATGACCTCATTTGATTACCGGAAGGTTTTCGGAGTTACCGGGAATGTACCGGGAATGACGAATGGGTTCCGGGAGTTCACCGGAGGGGGGCAACCAACTCCGGGGAAGCCCATAGGCATTTGGGGGGGTCACACCAGCCCTTAGTGGGCTGGTGGGACAGCCCACCAATCCCCTATGCGCCAAGAGAGAAAAAATCAAAGGAAAGAAAGAAAAAAAAGGGGAAGTGGGAAAGGGGAAGGACTCCCTCCCACCAAACCAAGTAGGACTCGGTTTGGGGGGGGAGAGTCCTCCCCCCTGGCTCGGCCGACCCCTTGGGGATCCCTTGGACCCCAAGGCAAGGTCCCCCTCCCTCCTCCTATATATATGGGGCTTTTAGGGCAGATTTGAGACGACTTTCTCACGGCTGCCCGACCACATACCTCCATAGTCTATCCTCTAGATCGCGTTTCTGCGGAGCTCGGGCGGAGCCCTGCTGAGACAAGATCATCACCAACCTCCGGAGAGCCGTCACGCTGCCGGAGAACTCTTCTACCTCTCCGTCTCTCTTGCTGGATCAAGAAGGCCGAGATCATCGTCGAGCTGTACGTGTGCTGAACGCGGAGGTGCCGTCCGTTCGGTACTAGATCGTGGGACTGATCGCGGGATTGTTCGCGGGGCGGATCGAGGGACGTGAGGACGTTCCACTACATCAACCGCGTTCTCTAACGCTTCTGCTGTACGATCTACAAGGGTACGTAGATCACTCATCCCCTCTCGTAGATGGACATCACCATGATAGGTCTTCGTGCGCGTAGGAAAATTTTTGTTTCCCATGCGACGTTCCCCAACAGATCATTCACTTATTTGTTTGGTGTTATGTACATTACTATTCATTCACATCATTTATGCGCACCACCAAGTTGTATGTGACATGGAAGAGTGACCCATGATCCTAATCAATTGTGCATTTGCATTCAAACGCAAATTAAAAAGAATGCACAAATTTAGGGGGAGCTCTTGCTTTTCATATACTTCTCAAAGCATCGATACTAATCATTGATTTTATCTTTTGTCGAAGCTTTGATCTATATGTTGTCATCAATTACCAAAAAAGGGGAGATTGAAAGTACAATTGCTCCCTAAGGTGGTTTTGGTAATTAATCACAACATATGTATCACTAAACTAATGATCTTATCCAAGTATATTTCAGAAAAGTTCAAAGATGGTTTGACCAAAGTATTGTGAGGAGAAACCCCTTGATGAAGGAAAGGAATATGATTTGGTCAAGCTTCAAGCAAGAGGACTCTACATTTTACATTTGTGAGAAATCACTTTTGAGTCCATAGGAAAGGCAATACTATTAAGAG
This sequence comes from Hordeum vulgare subsp. vulgare, assembly GCF_904849725.1. Classification (NCBI taxonomy): domain Eukaryota; kingdom Viridiplantae; phylum Streptophyta; class Magnoliopsida; order Poales; family Poaceae; genus Hordeum; species Hordeum vulgare. The sequence continues at coordinate 340,458,423 of NC_058522.1, read as the reverse complement.
GGGGTGAGGTATTATGATGAATTGGTTGCTCAAGTGCTTAGAGATAGCCACCAAAATTATTCGATCATTTCTCTCACAAATATATTTGTCCCAAGCCAAACCAGCAAAATCGGTGCCACCAATACTTTCCACTCGGCCCTACCGATTTTTCTAGTGATAGATCTTTTGCCAAACCCTAATCTCCCCGTACAACTAAGTTTCACATCGGTGCCACTGAAATACAATGACCAACTTTCTATTGAGAAAATTCCAAGAATTGGAATTTCCGAGATTGGAATCGGTCTCACCGAGATTTGGAAACTCCTCTAGGTCATCATAGGGGTACCACCGAGATTTATATATCGGTCTCACCGAGAATTCAAAAGTTGCCGCATTTAGTGCAACTCGGTACTATCGAGATTCATTTCCGTGTCATGGAGTTGGACAATAATGTTGTAAAGGTTGGATTTTGGGGATGCCTATATATACCCCTCCACCTCCTCTCATTCGCATAGGAAGCACTCAGAACACACACACAGTTGCGAGATCTATTTTTCTGAGAGAGAGCCACCTACTCATGTGTTGAGATCAAGACACTCCAATCCAACCATTTGAAACTTGATCTCTAGCCTCCCCAAGTTGCTTTCCACAAAATCAATCTCTCCTACCCATGTCAAATATGTGAGAGAGTTATTGAGTGTTGAGAAGACTATCTTTTGAAGCACAAGAGCAAGGAGTTCATCGTTCTACCACATCTTTTACCTTTTGGAGGGTGGTGCCTCCTAGATTGGTCCGGTGTTGCTTGGGAGCCTCCTAGTTCGTGTTGTGGAGTTGAACCAAGAAATTTGTAAGGGCAAGGAGATCGCCTACTTCGTGAAGATCTACCGTGAGTGAGGCTAGTCCTGTGTGGACATAAGCCATGGTGGAATAGACAAGGCCGCTTCTTTGTGGACCCCTTGTGTTTGGAGCCCTTCGTGGACTCACGCAGTCGTTACCCTCCGTGGGCTGAATCCTCCACTAGCGTGAACGTACAATAGCGCCACCTATCAGAACCAAACCAAAAATCATCGTGTCAACCTTTGTATTTGGTCTTCTTTCCTTACCCTCTACATTACATTTGCATGTCTTTACTTTCCGCTGCTACACTCTTAGATATGCATGAGTAGGGTGAACTTGGCAAGTCAAAATTGCTAAAAATGGCCCACAACTAAAATTGGGAAAAGGCTAAGTTTTTATTTTATCAAGTAATCTAATCACCCCCCCTCTAGACATACTTCGGATTCAACGGTGATACTGATGGTGATCCCTTGCTTGATCTGACGCGTTATCGTCATCTTGTTGGGAGTCTTGTCTATCTAGCCGTCGCTCATCCGGATATCTCTTATCCGGTTCATATTCTGAGTTAGTTTGTCTATGCTCACACTTTGGTTCACTATATCCGCCTCCTTCATGTTCTTCGATATCTTCGGGACATGATCTCTCACCGTCTATTCTTTCCTCGTTCTAGTTCTTTACAACTTCAGGTCTATTCAGATGCTACGTGGGCTAGTGATCCCTCATATCGTTGTTCACTTTCTGATTACTATGTTTTTCTTGGTGGTTCTCTCATTGCCTAAAAGACAAATAAACAGACAGCGGTTTCTCGCTTGAGTGCAGAGGCTGAGTTGCGAGCTATCGCTCTTTTGACGACTCAGGTGACTTGGTTATGGTGGTTACTTCGGGATTTTGGTGTTTGTGTCCTTACACCTACTATGCCATTATCTAATAGTACAGGTGTTATTAGCATTGCGCGTGATCTTGTGAAGCATGAGCTCAACAAGCATATTTGTGTTGATTCTTTCTATGTGTGCGCTTATGTGCAGGATTAGGTTATTCCTCATCAGTATCGGCCTTCCGAGTTACAGTTGGCGGATTTTCTAAGAAAGGCATAGACTAGAGCATAGCATGGTTTCTATTTCTCCAAACTCAGTGTTGTGAATCCATCGTGAGTTTGCGCGGGGGGGAGAGTTATATATATAGCCATGTAACCTTTCATATTTACCCCATTGTATAAGGGGTTTCCTGCATATTCTACACATGTACATGTATATATATACCGACCTTTGGCCTCGTGGAAATACATGTTGTATATTCCTAACACAAGCTTCAAGACTCCACATTTTATATTTATGTGAGAAATCACATTTGAGTCCATAGGAAAGCCAATACTATTAAAAGGGGATGAGGTATCTATGATGATTTGGTTGCCCGAAGTGTTTAGAGATTAGCCACCAAAAGCCTGAACATTTCTCCCACAAAATATTATGTCCAAAACCCTAAAGTTCAAATTTTGTGCCACCAACTCTCCACAATCGGCCATACCGAATTTTCCCTTAGACAGAACCCAAGGCCAAACCCTAGCAACTCGATACAACCGAGATTCACTTCGGCCCGGCCAGAAAAGAGTGCCCAACTTGTTGTTGTCCATTTGCAAAAAATCCGAATTTTCGAGTTTTGTAAATAGGCCCCATCGAGTCCTGGAACTACATATGGCAACTGAATCAGTCTCACCGAGATGCTTTGTATCGGTCTCACCAAAACACCAAAAGTTAGAGCATTTTGCACTAGTCGGTGCAACCGAGTTTTAACTTCGGTTCCAGCGAGTTGGGCAATAATGTTGTAGTGTTGGATTTTTGGAGATGGCTATATATACTCCTCCACCTTCCTCTGATTCATAGTGAGAGCACACTTCCATCATTCATTTCCTGAGAGAGAACCACATGCACATGTGTTGAGATCAAGATCTTCCACTCCAACCATATGAATCTTGATTTCTAGCCTCCCCAAGTTGCTTTCCACCCAATCAATCTCTTCTACGAAGCCAAAACTATGTGAGAGAGTGATTGAGTGTTGAGGAGAATATGTTTTGAAGCACTATAGCAAGGAGTTCATCATCCATACCACATTTATAACCTTTTGGAGAGTGGTGTCTCCTAGATTGGTTAGATGTCGCTTGGGAGCCTCCAAATCATGTGGAGTTGAACCAAGAAGTTTGTAAGGGCAAGGAGATGGCCTACTTCATGAAGATCTACCCCGACTAAGGCTAGTCCTTCGTGGACGTAATCCATGGTGGAATAGACAAGATTGCTTCTCCGTGGACCCTTCGTGGGTGGAGCCCCTCGTGGACTCGCGCAGCCGTTACCCTTTGTGGGTTGAAGTTTCCATCAACGTGGACGTACGTAGCGTCACCCATTGATACGTCCATTTTGCATCATGATTTCATGTTGATATTTATTGCTTCTTGGGCTGTTATATTACTTGTGGTACCATATTTATGCCTTTTCTCTCTTATTTTGCAAGGATTATTTGAAGAGGGAGAATTCACGCAACTGGAATTCTGGACTGGAAAAGGAGCAAATCCTAGTCCACTATTCTACACATCTCCAAATGCCCTGAAAATTTACGTGGATTTTTTCTGGAATATAATAAAAATATATTGGGCGAAAGAACTACCGGAGGGGGGCCACCAGGGCCCCACAAGCCCCCACTCCGCCACCACCCCCTGGTGGCGGTGGGCAAGCTTGTGGGCTGCCAGAAGGCCCACTAGCCCCCCTCTTTTGCTATATGAAGCGTCCTGACCTGGAAAAAATTATACGGGAGCTTTTTCGTGGTTTCGCTGCCGCCACGAGGCGAAACTTGAGCAAATCCAATCTAGAGCTCCGGCAGGACGATCCTGCCGAGGAAATTTCCCTCCCGGAGGGGGGAATCATCGCCATCGTCATCACCAACACTCCTCTCGCCGGAGGGGAGGCATCTTCATCAGCACCACCTCCTCTCCAATCCCTAGGTCATCTCTTGTAATCAATCTTCATCTCGCGACTCCGATTGGTACTTGTAAGGTTGCTAGTAGTGTTGATTACTCTTTGAAGTTGATGCTTGTTGGATTACTTGGTGGAAGAGTTTATGTTCAGATCCTTGATGCTATTCATTACACCTTTGGTCATGATTATGATTATGTCTTGTGAGTAGTTACTTTTGTTCCTGAGGACATGGGATAAGTCATGCTGATAATAGTCATGTGAATTTGATATTCGTTCGGTATTTCGATATGATGTATGTTGTTTTTCCTCTAGTGGTGTTATGTGAACGTCGACTACATAACACTTCACCATGTTTGGGCCTAGAGGAAGGCATTGGGAAGTAGTAAGTAGATGATGGGTTGCTGGAGTGACAGAAGCTTAAACCCCAGTCTATGCATTGCTTCGTGAGGGGCTGATTTGGATCCACTAGTTTAATGCTATGGTTAGACTTTGTCTTAATTCTTCTTTTGTAGTTGCGGATTCTTGCGAGAGAGGTTAATCATAAGTGGGATGCTTGTCCAAGTAAGGGCAGTACCCAAGCGCCAGTCCACCCACATATCAAACTATCAAAGTAACGAACGCAAATCATATGAACATGATGAAACTAGCATGACAGAAATTCCCGTGTGTCCTCGGGAGTGTTTTTCCTCCTATAAGACTTTGTTCATGCTTGTCCCTTGCTAAAAAAGGGATTGGGCCACTTGATGCACCGTTTCTACTACTTGTTACTTGTTACTCTTTGCTTGCTACGTTTCACCTCGCTACACAATCACCTGTTACCGCTACTTTCAGTGCTTGCAGTTATTACCTTGATAAAATCCGTTTATCATAGCCTTCTGCTCCTCGTTGGGTTCGACACTCTTACTTATCGAAAGGACTACGATTGATCCCCTATACTTGTGGGTCATCAAGACTCTTTTATGGCACCGTTGCCGGGGAGTGAAGCGCCTTTGGTAAGTGGAAATTGGTAAGGAAACATTTATATACTGTGCTGAAATTTATTGTCACTTGTCACTATGGAAACTCTTCCTTTGAGGAGTTTGTTCGGGGTATCTTCACCACGAACGGAAGCACGAGGAGTTGCTCCTCAACCTGAGGTACCTACTGACAATATCTTTTATGAAATTCCTTTGGGTATGCTTGAGAAACTGCTGGCTAATCCTTTTACAGGAGATGGATCTTCACATCCAGACTTTCATCTAATCTATGTAGATGAAGTTTGTGGTTTATTTAAGCTTGCAGGTTTGCCCGAGGATGAGGTAAAGAAGAAAGTCTTTCCTTTATCTTTGAAGGATAAGGCGTTGACATGGTATAGGCTATGTGATGATGCTGGATCATGGGGCTACAATCGGTTGAAATTGGAATTTCATCAAAATTTCTGTCCTATGCATTTAGTACATCGTGATCGGAACTTTATTTATAACTTTTGGCCTCGTGACAGGGAGTGCATACATCAAGCTTGGGGAGGCTTAAATCAATGCTACATTCATGCCCCAATCATGAGCTCTTGAGATAAATCATCACTCAAAACTTTTATGCTCGGCTTTCTCATGAAGATCGTACCATGCTTGACACTTCTTGTGCCGGTTCTTTTATGAAGAAGGATATTGATCACAAGTGGAATTTATTGGAGAGAATCAAACGCAACTCTGAAGATTGGGAGATGGAGGAAGGTAAGGACTCAGGTATGAATTTCCAGTTTGATTGAGTTAAATCTTTTGTTGAGACAAACACTTCTAGAGATTTTAGCGCTAAGTATGAACTTGACTCTGAGATAGTAGCTTCTCTTTGTGAATCTTTTGCTGCTCATGTTAAACTTTCCAAAGAGAAGTGGTTTAAATATCATTCTCCTGTAGAAAGCAACATAGCCAAAACCAATCTAGTTGAGGAGAAAATCATAGCTTTTAGTGATCCTGTTGTTCCTTGTGCTTACATTGAGAAACCACCATACCCTGCTAGAATGAAGGATTATTCCAAAGCTCCAACTGTGATACGTAGGGGTTACATTAGACCACTTGCACCCCCTGAGGAGATTAGAGTTGAACCTAGTGTTGCTATTATCAAAGATCTCTTAGCCGAAAACATAGACGGGCATGTTATTAAATTCTGTGAGGACTCTGCTAGAATTGCTAAACCTCACGCGAAAGACAAGCACGGACCTGTAGTTGGCCTGCCCGTTGTGTCTGTTAAGATAGGAGATCACTGTTACCATGGTTTATGTGATATGGGAGCTAGTGTTAGTGCAATACCCCGTTCTCTCTATGATGAAATCAAAGATGAGATTGCACTTGCTGAGATAGAACCCATTGATGTCACTATCACGCTAGCTAATAGAGACACTATCTGCCCTTTGGGAATTGTGAGAGACGTAGAAGTCTTGTGTGGTAAGACGAAGTATCCTACTTATTTCCTCGTCCTCGGTACTGTACAAGATAGCTTTTGTCCAATCATATTTGGTAGACCCTTTCTCAACACTGTCAATGCTCACATTGATTGTCAATGCTCACATTGATTGCATTAAGCAGACTATCACAGTAAGTTTCGAGGGTGTGTCTCATGAATTTAACTTCTCCAAGTTTGGAAGACAAACCCATGAAAGAGAGTCGTCTGGTAGAGATGAAATCATTGCTCTTGACTCTATTGCCATACCTCCTACGGATCCTTTAGAGCAATATCTGCTTGAGCATGAAAATGATATGCATATGGAGGAGAGAGATGAGATAGATAGAATTGTCTTAGAACAACATCCTATTCTCAAGAATAATCTGCCTGTTGAACTGCTTGGGGATCCTCCCCCACCAAAGGGTGATCCTGTGTTCGAGCTTAAACAGTTGCCTGATACTCTTAAGTATGCCTATCTTGATGAGAAGGAGATATATCCAGTCATTATTAGTGCTCTCCTCTCAGAGCGCGAAGAGAAGAAGATACTAGAAACTCTGAGGAAACACCGCGCTGCTATTGGATATACTCTATGTCAGCACAAGATTAAAACTGATCCTGACTTTAAACCAGTTGCTGATCATCATAGGAGATTAAATCCTAAGATGAAAGAGGTCGTTAGAAAAGAAATATTAAAGCTTTTGGAAGCAGGAATCATCTATCCTGTTGCTCATAGTGATTGGGTAAGTCCAGTACATTGCGTACCTAAGAAGGGAGGTATCACCGTCGTTCCTAATGATAAGGATGAACTAATCCCACAAAGGATTATTACCGGCTATAGAATGGTGATAGACTTTCGGAAACTGAACAAGGCAACCCGGAAAGATCATTATCCTTTGGTGTTCATCGACCAAATTCTAGAAAGGCTATCAAAGCACACACACTTCTGCTTTCTAGACGGTTATTCAGGTTTCTCGCAAATACCTGTTGCACAATCTGATCAAGAGAAAACCACTTTCACCTGCCCTTTCGGTACCTTTGCCTATAGATGTATGCCTTTTGGCTTATGTAATGCACCTACCACCTTCCAAAGATGTATGATGGCTATATTCTCTGACTTTTGTGAAAAGATTGTCGAGGTTTTCATGGATGACTTCTCCGTTTACGGGTCTTCCTTTGATGATTGCCTCAGCAACCTTGATTAAGTCTTACAGAGAAGTGAAGAAACCAACCTCGTCTTGAATTGGGAGAAGTGCCACTTTATGGTTAATGAAGGTATCGTCTTAGGACACAAAATCTCTGAAAGAGGCATTGAAGTTGATAAGGCTAAGGTTGATGCAATTGAGAAAATGCCTTGCCCCACAGATATCAGAGGTATATGAAGTTTCCTAGGTCATGCTGGTTTCTATAGAAGGTTCATTGAAGACTTCTCTAATATTTCTAGGCCTCTTACTAACCTCTTGCAGAAGGATGTTCCTTTTGTTTTTGATGAGGATTGTGAGGAAGCCTTTGAAATACTTAAGAAGGCTTTGATAACCGCACCTATTGTTCAACCACCTCACTGGAACTTGCCCTTTGAAATCATGTGTGATGCTAGTGATTATGTTGTTGGTGTTGTTCTAGGACAAAGAGTTGACAAGAAGTTGAATGTCATTCACTACGCTAGTATAACTCTAGACAGTGCCCAAAGAAACTATGCCACTACAGAGAAGGAAATTTAGCAGTCGTGTTTGCATGTGAAAAGTTCAGATCTTACAAAGTTGACTCCAAAGTCACTATTCACTCTGATCATGCTGCTATTAAGTACCTTATGCAGAAGAAGGACGCTAAGCCTAGGCTGATCAGATAGGTTCCCCTGCTATAGGAATTTGATTTGCACGTCGTTGACTGAAAGGGTGCTGATAACAGTGTAGCAGATAACTTGTCTAGGCTAGAGAATGTCCTTGATGACCCACTACCAATTGATGACGCTTTCCTGATGAGCAACTAAATGTCATCCGAACTTCACTTAGTGCATCGTGGTATGCCGATTATGCAAACAATATCGTAGCCAAATACATACCACCCAGTTTCACCTATGAGCAAAAGAGGAAATTCTTCGTTGATTTGAGACACTACTTCTGGGATGATCCTCACCTTTATAAGGAAGGAGTAGATGGTGTTATTAGACGTTTTGTGCCTGAACATGAATAGGCACAGATCCTGCAGAAGTGTCATTCCGAAGCCTACGGAGGACACCATGCTGGAGATAGAACTGCCCATAAGGTATTGCAATCAGGTTTCTATTGGCCCACTCTCTTCAAGGATGCCCGTAAGTTTGTCTTGTCTTGTGACGAATGCCAAAGGATAGGGAACATCAGTAAGCGTCAAGAGATGCCTATGAACTATTCAGTTGTCATTGAACCATTTGATGTCTGGGGCTTTGATTATATGGGACCCTTCCCGAGTTCCAATGGGTACACTCACATCTTAGTTGCTGTGGATTACGTTACCAAGTGGGTAGAAGCTATCCCCACTAAAAATGTTGATCACCACACCTCTATTAAGATGCTTAAAGAAGTCATATTCCCAAGATTTGGAGTCCCTAGATACTTGATGACTCATGGCGGTTCACACTTCATTCATGGTGTTTTCCGCAAGATGCTAGCTAAGTATGATGTCAACCATAGAGTTGCATCTCCTTATCATCCTCAGTCTAGTGGTCAAGTTGAGTTGAGTAATAGGGAGATCAAGTTGATCCTACAAAAGACCGTCAATAGATCTCGAAAGAACTGGTCAAGCAAACTTGACGATGCACTATGGGCTTATAGGACTGCTTATAAGAATCCCATGGGCATGTCACCGTATAAAATGGTTTACGGTAAGGCATGTCATTTACCTCTTGAGCTGGAATACAAAGCTTATTGGGCAATCAAAGAGCTCAACTTTGATTTCAAACTTGCCGGTGAGAAGCGGTTGTTTGATATCAGCTCGTTGGATGGATGGAGAGCCCAAGCATATGAGAATGCCAGGTTGTTCAAGGAAAAGGTTAAGAGATGGCACGACAAACGAATACAGAAACGAGAGTTCAATGTAGGTGATTATGTCTTGCTATACAATTCTCGTTTGAGATTCTTTGCAGGCAAGCTTCTCTCTAAATGGGAAGGTCCCTATGTTGTCGAGGAAGTATATCGTTCCGGTGCCATCAAAATCAATAACACGGAAGGAAATTTTCCTAGAGTGGTAAATGGGCAAAGAATCAAGCATTACATCTCTGGTACTCCCATAAATGATGAGACCAATATCATCAATGTCATAACTCCACAGGAGTACATAAGGGATGTTTATCAGCCTGTTTCAGACCTTGAAAACGAAGATGTATCTGTTTCGGCAATAAATTGGACTCCGATACTTTTCCAATAGGAAATTTCCTCAGTTTTGGAATTTTTGGAAAATTAGAAAAATAAAAAAGCAGTCCGGAGAGCAAACGAGGAAGCCACAAGGGCCCACTCCGCCACCACCCCCCTGGTGGCCGTGGGCAAGCTTGTGGGCACCTCGTGTGCCTCCCGGACTCCGTTTTCTTGCGGAGGACTCCTTCTGGCCCAGAAAAAATCAATATATAGTCGCCCGAAGGTTTTGATCTCCGTATCGTGCAGTTTTCCTCTCTTTTCGTTTCGAGCTTGTTGTGTGCCGCAGATTTAGAGCAAAGATGTCTCAGGAATCTATTGGGGAGAATGATCTTCACCAAGTTCATGAGGAAGTAGATGCTGATATGAAAAGAGTAGAAGTCACGGAAGCAAGGGACCAAGCTAAGGAGAAAACCCAAGCTAGGGAGGAAGTTCAGCCTATGTTCAACATTGAAGACGTTGAAGGAGTAGATTTTCTCCAACCCTTCCTCCACGTGTTGTCTCCATCCTTGATTGAACTCTTGAGGTTTCGCGAAACAACTCGTGCTCGCAATATTTCACTTTCTCGTGAAGTTGTTTTGCTGGAAAACCATGTCACAGATCTCAAAGGTATAAATCAAAGATTGATAGCTCTCTTGGAATCAAAGGAGACAACAACACCACCATCACCACCAAAGGAAGACAACTAAGCATTGGTATGGGCAATCCCCTTGGCTTCTGCCAAGCTTGGGGGAATTGCCCTGGTATCGTATCACCTTTATATCTTTTGCTTTTATCTTTTTTTTATTTCTTTCCTTTTCAGTTTTTATTTCTTCTTTTAGAAGAATAAGTCTTTAGTTTTTAGTTTGAGTCTTTTGCTTTTGTCTCTCCCCCGATGTATTCGAGTTTACGAGCTATATAATAAAGAGTGTCATAGTCAAAGGGCTTTACTTTGTGCCATGATCAAAAGTATGAAAAGAACGATAGCATGAAAGATCATGAGACGATCTTATGGAAAGTGATAACTTCACTTAGGACATGTATGGTGATTGAAACTTGTTGAGAATAAATCAACATACACCTCAGTCATTGCTGCAATTAATAAGAAGTAATAAGGAAAGAGAGGTTCACATATAAATATATCATCTTAGGCACTTTTTACAATTGTGAGCACTCACCAAACTATTACATGCCTAGGAGTAGATGTTGGACAAGGAAGACAACATAATGAATTGTGTTTGCTTGGTTCCAAACAATGTTATATGATTAGAGATCCCTTAGCATGTGACGATTGCTTCCACCTCATATTAGCAAAAACTCCCACACCAAGTAGAGATACTACTTGTGCATCCACAAACCTCCAACCCAATTTTGTCATGAGAGTCCACCATACCTACTTATGGATTGAATAAGATCCTTCTAGTAAGTTGTCACCGGTGCAAGCAATAAAAATTGCTCTCTAATATGTATGATCTATTAGTGTGTGGAAAATAAGCTTTGTACGAACCTGTGATGATGAAGACATAAAAGTGACAGACTGCATAATAAAGTTCTTTATCACAGGAGGCAATATAAAGTGACATTCCTCCGCACTAAGAGGACATGCATTCAAACCTCAAAAGCGCATGACAACCTCTGCTTCCCTCTGCGAAGGGCCTATCTTGTACCTTTACTTTTTACCCTTGTAAGAGTCATGGTGATCTTCACCAATTCCATTTTTGCCTTTGTCTTGGCTACCGTCACATGCTTGGGAAAGATCTATATTCATATATCAACTTGGAGTTGAGTACTCATGCTTTATTATTGTTGACTTTACCCTTGAGGTAAACTATTGGGAGGCAAAACTATAAGCCCCTATCTTCCTCTGTGTTCAGCTAAAACTTTGACACCATGAGTACCACGTGAGTTGTAATAATTGTGGAAAACGAAAAAGATGATTGAGTAGGTCGGTTTTCCTTACAAGCTCTTATTTGACTCTTTCTGATGTTGTGATAAATTGCAATTGCTTCAATGACTATGGACTATTGTAGGTTACTTCTCGGTAAGGTTTTTGCTTCATGCTTTGCTTTGTGAAGGAATTGTTACTTTCTCATAAGAATCTTTATGATATATTGTTGTTCTATGTGTGATCACGATGCCCTCATGTATGTATTATGTTTTATCGACACCTTCGTCCCCAAACATGTGGACATGTTTATGGAAGTTGGTTTTCGCTTGAGGACAAGCGAGGTCTAAGCTTGGGGGAGTTGATACGTCCATTTTGCATCATGCTTTCATGTTGATATTTATTGCTTCTTGGGCTGTTATATTACTTGTGGTACCATAGTTATGCCTTTTCTCTCTTATTTTGCAAGGATTATTTGAAGAGGGAGAATTCAGGCAGCTGGAATTCTGGACTGGAAAAGGAGCAAATCCTAGTCCACTATTCTGCTCATCTCCAAATGCCCTGAAAATTTACGTGGATTTTTTCTGGAATATATTAAAAATACTGGGCGAAAGAACAACCGAAGGGGGCCACCAGGGCCCCACAAGCCCCCACTTCGCCACCACCACCCCTGGTGGCGGTGGGCAAGCTTGTGGGCTGCCTGAAAGCCCACTAGCCCCCTCTTTTGCTATATGAAGCGTCCTGGCCTGGAAAAAATCATACGGGAGCTTTTTCGTGGTTTCGCCGCCGCCACGAGGCGGAACTTGAGCAGATCCAATATAGAGCTCCGGCAGGACGATCCTGCCGGGGAAATTTCCCTCCCGGAGGGGGAATCATCGCCATCGTCATGACCAACACTCCTCTCGTCGGAGGGGAGGCATCTTCATCAACATCTTCATCAGCACCATCTCCTCTCCAATCCCTAGTTCATCTCTTGTAATCAATCTTCGTTTCGCGACTCCGATTGGTACTTATTAGGTTGCTAGTAGTGTTGATTACTCTTTGTAGTTGATGCTTGTTGGATTACTTGGTGGAAGAGTTTATGTTCAGATCCTTGATGCTATTCATTACACCTCTGGTCATGATTATGATTATGTCTTGTGAGTAGTTACTTTTGTTCCTGAGGACATGGGATAAGTCATGCTCATAATAGTCATGTGAATTTGATATTCATTCGGTATTTTGATATGATGTATGTTGTTTTTCCTCTAGTGGTGTTATGTGAACGTAGACTACATAACACTTCACCATGTTTGGTCCTAGAGGAAGGCATTGGGAAGTAGTAAGTAGATGATGGGTTGCTGGAGTGACAGAAGCTTAAACCCCAGTCTATGCGTTGCTTCGTGAGGAGCTGATTTGGATCCACTAGTTTAATGCTATCGTTAGACTTTGTCTTAATTCTTCTTTTGTAGTTGCGGATGCTTGCGAGAGAGGTTAATCATAAGTGGGATGCTTGTCCAAGTAAGGGCAGTACCCAAGCACCGGTCCACCCACATATCAAACTATCAAAGTAACGAACGCCAATTATATGAACATGGTGAAACTAGCATGACAGAAATTCCCGTGTGTCCTCGGGAGCGTTTTTCCTCCTATAAGACTTTGTTCAGGCTTATCCCTTGCTACAAAAGGGATTGGGCCACTTTCTGCACCGTTGCTACTACTTGTTACTTGTTACTCTTTGCTTGCTACGTTTCACCTCGCTACACAATCACCTCTTACCGCTACTTTCGGTGCTTGCAGTTATTACCTTGCTGAAATCCGTTTATCAGAGCCTTCTGCTCCTCGTTGGGTTCGACACTCTTACTTATCGAAAGGACTACGATTGATCCCCTATACTTGTGGGTCATCACCCATCGGAACCACGCCAGAAATCATCGTGTCTTCTTTGCATATGATCTTCCTATCTCTACTCCTTGCTTACATGTGCATGTCTTTACTTTCCGCTGCTATACTTGTAGACTTGCATGTGTAGGGTGTGCTAGAGTTGGTATAACTTCTAAAACTTGCCAACCAATAAAATTGGGAAAATGTTAGGTTTTTATTTTCGCAAGTAGTATACCCCCCCCCACTGTTATAGACATACTCTTCTCGATCCCACACATGCTTACCATAACTAAGTGTATAGATGTTGTTTCCTTTAGCTCCATTATTATGAAAGTCAATGATGAATTACATGCATGTTTTGTACTATTGTTTCAATATTAAATTGATAGACTATTGGCATCAATCATTCCTAACCTAATATTCATGCTATGATTATATTATTTGATTAAGATTATACTAGGTAGCATTCCACATCAAAGATTATATTTCTTTTATCATTTACCTACTCAACGACGAGCAGAAATTAAGTTTCAGGATGCTGATACATCTCCATCGTATCTATAAATTTTGAATGTTTCATGCGCATTACTTTACTATTTCTACTTATTTTTTACAACAATTTTATGATTTCTTGGACTAGCATACTAATCTAGTGCTAGTGTTAGTTCCTATTTTTTGCATGTTATTGTATTTCGCTGAAAGTCCATATCAAACAAAGTCCAAACGCAATAAAAAGTTACAAAGGGTTTTATGGAATATATGAGATTTTTAGGAGCAAGAATCAACAGAAGGGGTGGCCCACAGACCCCACAAAGCTCATGGGGCGTACCCCTACGCTAGGTTGCGTCGGGCAGTCTTGTCGCCACCTCGTAAGTCAGTTGGGGTTCTCCTACGGACGCAAGGAAGAAAATATCCTAATAAAATCATGTTAAAATTTCAGCCCAATCACACTTACGGATCTCCGGCTATAAAAGAAACACTTAAGGGCGCCCAAAACAGATCGTGAAAAAAGAGAAGAAAACAGAGGGAAAGATCCAATCTAGAGGGGTTCCCACCCCTCGGGGGCCATGGAGGCCAAGGACCACAGGGGGAATCCTCCTTCCATCTAGGAGGAAGGCCAAGGAAAAAATAATAAGGAGGGGCCTATCTCCCCTCTTTCCCGGTGGCGCTGGAGCATCGCCGGGGGAACCATCTGTTGGTGAACGTTGCATGGGAAACAAAAAAATTCCTACACAGAGGAAGACCTATCATGGTGATGTCCATCTATGAGTGGAGATTAGATCGACGTACCCTTGTAGATCGCACAGCGGGAAGCGTAATAAACGCGGTTAATGTAGTGGAATGTCTCCACGCCCCTCGAACTATCCCATGAACCGTCCCGCGATCCGTCCCACGATCCGTTCCGATCTAGCGCCGAACGGACGGCACCTCCGCGTTCAGCACACGTACAGCTTGACGATGATCTCGGCCTTCTTGATATAGCAAGGAAGACGGAGAAGTAGATAAGTTCTCCGGCAGGGTGATGGCGCTCCGGTGGTGGTGATGATCTACTCCTGTAGGGCTCCGCCCGAGCTCCGTGGAAATCTGATCTAGAGGTAAAACTATGTGGTATAGGCTAGAGTTGCACGTGGCAAAGTTGTGTCTCAAAAAGCCCTAAACCACCACTATATATAGGAGGGAGGGGGAGGGGCTAGCCTTGAGAGACTAGGCCCTCAAGGTGCGCCGGCCACCAGGAGGAGGAGGACTCCTCCTCCAATTCGGTTTGGGAAGGAGGAGTCCTCCTCTTCCTTCCCACCTCCCTCTTTCCTTTTTCTTTTTCTTTTCTTTTGGTATTTTCTGTATATGGCGCCATGGACCTCTTGGGCTGACTCCACCAGCCACCCTAGGTCCTTGGGCTCACTCCCGGGTGGGTGGGCCCCTCCCGGTGAACACCCGAAACCCATTCGTCACTCCCGGTACACTTCAGGAATTGCCCGAAACTTTCTGGTGACCAAATGAAACCATCCTATATATCAATATTCGTTTCCGGACCATTTAGGAAACCCTCGTGACGTCTGTGATCTCATCCGTGACTCCAAACAACATTCGGTAACTACACATATATCTCAACTATACTAAAAAATCATTGAACCTTAAGTGTGCAGACCTTGTGGGTTCGAGAACTATGTAGACATGACCCGAGGCACTCCTCTGTCAATATCCAATAGCGGGACCTGGATGCCGATATTGGATCCTACATATTCTGCGAAGATCTTATTGGCTGAACCTCAGCGTCAAGGATTCATATAATCCCGTATGTCATTCCCTTTGTCCTTCGGTATGTTACTTGCTCGAGATTCGATCATTGGTATCCGCATACCTATTTCAATCTCGTTACCAGCAAGTCTCTTTACTCGTTCCGTAATACAAGATCCTGTGACTTACACTTAGTCACATTGCTTGCAAGGCTTGTGTGTGATGTTGTATTACCGAGTGGGCCCCGAGATACCTCTCTGTCATACGGAGTGACAAATCCCAGTCTTAATCCATATTAACTTAACGAACACCTTCGGAGATACCTGTAGAGCACCTTTATAGTCACCCAGTTACGTTGCGACATTTGATGCACACAAGGTATTCCTCCGGTGCCAGTGAGTTATATGATCTCATGGTCATAGGAACAAATACTTGACACGCAGAAAACAATAGCAATAAAAAGACACGATCAATATGCTACGTTCATAGTTTGGGTCTAGTCCATCACATGATTCTCCTAATGATGTGATCCAGTTATCAAGTGACAACACTTGCATATAGTCAGAAAACCTTGACTATCATTGATCAACTGGCTAGCCAACTAGAGGCCTGCTAGGGACGTTGTTTTGTTTATGTATCCACACATGTATCTATGTTTTCATTCAATACAATTATAGTATGGATAATAAGCGATTATCTTTAAACAGGAAATATAATAATAACTATTTATCATTGCCTCTAGGGCATATTTCCAATACCATCATGACGGTGATCTACATCAACAACCTCGATCCTGTCA
This sequence comes from Hordeum vulgare subsp. vulgare, assembly GCF_904849725.1. Classification (NCBI taxonomy): domain Eukaryota; kingdom Viridiplantae; phylum Streptophyta; class Magnoliopsida; order Poales; family Poaceae; genus Hordeum; species Hordeum vulgare. The sequence goes on along the minus strand of NC_058522.1, from coordinate 340,442,079 downwards.
ATACGAACTCCCCCCTCTATATAGTGGTGTATCCCTTCTCTTTCCTGATGTAATCTCTACTTAAACATGGCGCTTTGTGCTATATATTATCATCTAATAATGTGTAGACACCATGTGATGTTGGAGTAGATTATTTTTGTCCTATGGATTGACGGATGATCGTGATTGGTTTGAGTTGTACTCCATCCGTACCAAAATAAGTGACTCCAAAATGACTCAAATTTACACTAACTTTAGTACAAAGTTGAGTCATTTTTTAGTCACTTATTTTGGGACGGAGGGAGTATGTTTTATTTTGGTGTTGTGCTATATTGCCTTTTGTGTCATTCACACATGGGGAATTACCGATGTAGGGTATTGCAACATGTTCATGGTTCGCTTATAGTGGGCTGCAAGAGTGGGAGAAGCTTAAACCCGAGCAAGGGAATTGTTGCGTATGAAACAAAGGGGACTTTATACTTAAGGCTATGGTTGGTTTATCTTAATGATGTTTAGCAGTTGTGGATGCTTGCTAAAGTTCCAATCATAAGTTCATGTGATCCAAGTACGAAAAGTGTGTTAGCTTATGTGTGTCCCTCATATAAAATTGCAACGACAATGGCCGATCTAGTTAAAATTGCCTAGGGGGAAATCATTCTCTTTGTGTTACAGAAGCTCTCTACTAAAATAAACTAACTTTTATTATCTCGCGAAGTACTTCTAGTTTTTTATTCTTGCAAATTTATCCTATTACACCTACAACTAGTTTTATTCCTGTTCTAGGTAAAGTAAGCGTTAGTGTGCATAGAGTTATAATAGTGGTCGATAGAACTTGAGAGAATACTAATTATACCTTTAGCTCCTCGCTGAGTTCGACACTCTTATTTATCGAGAAGTCTACAAACGATCCCCTATACTTGTCGATTATGAGTTTTCAATCCTCAAGCAAAACATTGCACAATGTAAAGATTATATTGGAGGGACGGAATTTGCAGTCATATTCGAGATCCCATGTCGCTCGCATGTTCTTGAAGTACCAGATTTGGCTATAAGGTTTGTTCATGTGAAACCGAACTACGACCATCCACCTCACGACTTCCGGTTGTGCTTCTTCATTGTTGTAGGTGACATCATCCACGTTTTTTTCACGGAGCCTTAGATCCACCATCATCTTCTCCATCCTACTCACAAGATTTGCGTCAGGAGCCACTGCTGTCAGCAAACAATTGATTACCATCTATGGAACGCTAACACCAAAGGAGATCTGATTAGGTGTTGCGATGAGCCCTAGCTCCCTTCACGCGACCAAAGGCCGATCAACGTCGGGCATTGCTCCAGGGATCACCCATGGATAGTCTAAATCAAACTAGCGACCGGATCAGGGGAGGGAAGAAAATCCTCGACGGCGGCGAGAGATCACCCCGGAAGAAGCTAAAACCTAAACAGAGGGAAATCTTCAACTATTAGTTTGTGCAGTGGGCTTCGCGGGGTTGCATGTTTGTCCTGGATGCTTTTCTTTTTAAAAAATAGTGCAAATACAGATGACCACATACGCGCACACACGCACACCTACAAACGCATGCGCATACATGCTACCCTACAAGCAATTTCTAGAGACTATGCCAATAGATCTTGAGATTGACAAAGACGCGACATACACCCCATAGTTGACGGACACATCACACCTATAAAGAGTAGCAATCACCCGTGTCAAATCTAAATCTTAAACTTGGTTGGCCAAGCTTCACCAAAACAATCCAACTCTCTTCGCTATATATACTCCTTCACTCTGCCTATTCTTGCATTTGTCAATCAATCTTTTTTAATACTCTACAAACACAAGCATTCATATACACGTGTATATACTCACCCCTATGAACACACACATGCACATTCTATCTCTACGAGCACCTCCGAAAGTCTGAGTTAGCATGTCATCTTGAGATTTGACGAAGTCAACATAGGTGCCTCATAGTCGACAAGAACGTCTTCTCCTACCGAACGCGCATTGTTGGAAATTCTGAAATAACTCCAAAAAATGCGAGCACGAGGACTTGAACCCCGATGGGCTGGAGATACCATTGCCGAAAAGGGTTTCCCCTTGCTTTATATTATAAAGCAACCATCACCGAATACAACCGAGAGACCATACACACACACCCAAGGCAACATACAAAAGTGTCGGGCACCGACACACCACCCCACCGACAACAATCGAGGTAGCTCATCAGGGAGGCCCTCCTACGTCGAGCGCCGCTGTCCAGCCGCAAGGGCCCGACTGGATGGGATCGCCCACATCCATCGATGTCGCGCTGCCCCCACACCACCACGCCATGGCGAGAGAAGTCGCCCGTGGCCCAGGCCGCCCTCGGCCTGCAGCGTCAAAGGTGGATCCGGAAGCACGGAGACGTCACCGCCATCATGGCCAGCTGGCCTCCATCACCACCAAAACGTCTGTCGCACCACTCTCACGCCCTCGTCGCCGGCCCACGCTGGAGCGCCGATGTGCCGTCGCGTGCGGCCACCAACGCTGCATCCCGACAGCGAGGATCGGCCTGCGCCGCACCCCCAAGCAAGGAAACGAAGGAGCCCGCCAACGCCGGCGACGCACGGGCTTTGCCCGCGCACTCCTTGACCACGACTGTGGGAGGGGGGGAGGGGAAAGGATGCGGCAGATATAGGGTTGCCACCCGAGGGCACCCGGGAGCAGGGCCGACCTTGAGCCATGGCAATGAGTGGGGCCACCTAGGGCCCATGCCGAGCATGGGCCCATACTCTTATGTATGCATAGTATGCAGTAGAATAGAAGACCGTTTTTCGGGGTGTTTCAAAAAGAACCACAAGAAAAGTAGATTAGAAGGAAAAAGGAAACAAAGAGCCCAGTCTATTAGGCTGGTTGTAATGCGGAGTACCGTATACTAGTATCATGCATATGATACTAGTGTATGATACTACATCCGTAATGCATAGTATTATGTGCTAGTATCATAGAAGAGTCCATTTATTGCATGCATGACACATCGTAGCACAACATTTAATATGATACGGTATCATAATATGTTACTCAATCCTCTCTTTTTCATTTAATTCTATGCCACCTCATCAAATATGCCTAGTTGGCATGCATGATACTATTTATGATACTTTCATTACGACCAGCCTTAGGGAGGGCGAAACCAGTTACGCACTAATTACTCTCACGTTCTTCCGGGCGCCAGCTCTCGTTCATCTCCCGGTCTTCAAATTAATGGGCAGTGCTAGGCGTCGGCGCGCCGGCCCGAGGGCTCGCGCCAGTCGCATAGCAGCCGTTAGATTAGGGCCCCCTGCCGTCAGATCTGGTCGCGCGCGCCCCCACTGCCCCGCCATCCCCGCACGCGCCGCCGTCCCCGCACGCGCCTAGCCCGCGCCGACGCCCCAGCACGCGCCGACCACCTCGCCTCACCTCCTCACCGCTGGCCGCCCTCCACCGTTGGTCGCCACCGGTCGCCACCCTCACCTATGTCGCCTTTCTGTGCGTTTCTAACCTCCATGGATGTAGTAGCGTGCACTCATGGTTGCAACCCCTTGTAAAGAACAATACGGTTGCAACAAAACAGAACGACAAATGTAGCAAAAATGTATAATGGTTGCGGCATTTCCCATCATGGTTGCAACTCGCCCATGTCAACGGTTGTAGCAAAAACACAATACGGTTGCAACAACAAAAAATGACTGATGTAGCAAATTTGTATAATGATTGCAGCATTTTCGATCATGGTTGCAACTCTCCCATGTCAACGGTTGTAGCAAAAAAACAATACAGTTGCAACAAAAAACAATGACTCATGTATCAAATTTGTATAATGGTTGCAGCATTTTTTCATCATGGTTGCAACTCCGCCTACAAAACTCCGGCGAGTTTGGTTGCAACTCTCATGGACGTGGTTGTAACTTCTTATATCAACAGTTGAAGCTTTTTTATGCCGTTTGAAGCTTTTTGCACACCGCTTGTAGCTTTTTTTAATACATGCATACACACAAATCAGTCCATGGCAGGAGGCAGCCATGTCATCTCCCCAGTGGCTCGGCCCGAGCACCGGTGATGGTGGTTTTGCAGCAGCGCCAGCGAAGGATACGAGGGCGTGCGGCGGTGCCTGCGAGGGAGGGGGCGACGGCGGCACGCACAGAGGAGAAGCACACGACAGCGGCGCCTGCGCGCGGGGAGGGGCGACGGCGACTTGCGTAGAGGGGAAGCACACAACGGCGGCGCCTGCATGGGGGGAGGGGGCAACGGCGACCTGCGCGGGGGGAAAGCACATGACGGCGGCGCTTGCGCGGGGGGAGGGGGTGACGGAGACCTGCGCGGGGGGAGGGGACGCGCGCGATCCACCCAGATCGAACGAACGTGGTGCGTCCGGCCGAAACGGTTCGGCCGGCGCGCCGTGTATAAACGTTTACCCAAATTAATTGTTACTTTTACTTGTGTCGTCGGGCGCCGGCTCTCGTTCATTTCCTGGTCTCATCTTCTTTCTTTTCCAATTAATTGAACCAAGTTCCCAAGAGGCTGGGGGCCCCAACCGATGCAAATGAATGAAAATTTTCTAGTACTACTCTGTATCTTTAATATCCCACGGAACCCTAACCTTCTGCTCTTCCATCTTATAAGTGAGGTTGCACGCGGGATGGGATGCGGCTGCCCATCGAACACCAAAGTAGGAGGCTGCGTTTTTAGCAGGCATCGCGTGCTCCTCGCTTCACGCCACTTCATTTTTGGCGGACAAAGCGGTAGACCGCATGAACCCGTTAAAGACCCGCCAAACACTCAATGCATGTACTACGTAGCGGCAATGTCGTTGCTCCTCAAGAACACCGAGGGCGGGGCCCGAGGGCAACGAGACCGAGAGCGGCGAGGGCGCCGTGCCGCCGCCGAAGCCACTGTTGTACCCGGAGTTCTAGCATGAGATGGCGCCGAGGTCGAGGGACCTCGAGGCCTGAGACGGCACCAGCACCGGGCGCTTTGCCTGCCGCGTGCCGGCCCTGGCGAGTGGAGCCCGACCCAGGCGTCCAGGGCGGCGTCGTAGTGGCCCTGGCCCTGGAACGGCAGCAGCCAGTCGCCGCGGGGCGTCTACTCGGCGTCCCCGCCCAACGAGCCGTCCGTCGTGTCGAGGGAAAAGGTGCCGGCATAGCGGCCGCGCCGCGTTGCGTGGGCGGATACGAAGATGGTGCGCCCGTCAGTGCGCAGTGCGTACGAGGACCTCGAAGTACCTCGCCCGCACGCAGTCCCTGGGGTCCCTCGGACCTCTTCGGCGTGAGCCGGGCAATGATCGCCGCTGCCAACAACCTGAGCTTGACCGACGAGGACGCGAGCGTTGCTGCCCAACCAGCCGCTGCTCGTGCCCGTCAGGTGCGGCTGCACCGGCGACAGCTCCTTCGTCAACGTCACCGGCGACACCTTCTACGCGCTCGCGCTCATCGGCTTCGAGAACCTCACCACCCCCTACGTCATCCAGGAGCTCAATGTCTCCCAGCTGGCCACCATACCGTTGTTCCGTCGGTGCCCCACGCCGGCGGAGCGGAGTGCCGGGGTGCAGCAGCAGATCACCTACATGTGGCGACGTGTCAACACCATGTCCGGGATGAGCAAGCTGATGGGATCCGATGCCACGGCCATCGCTGCGGCCAACAACGTCAGCATCGACTTCACCTCCACGACGATGCTGCAGATGCTGATCCCTGTGGCATGGCCGCCGGTGCTTCGTGGTGCGGATACACGGGACACGTGACGGACGAAGTAGTCATGCCGCCTGATCCCGCTTGAGCTGATGCGGTCAGCCCAGCGGCGTCAGCTAGGCCTTTTTTGCGGGGCGGCGTTGCGGCTTAGCGGGCAGTCCCGCTCGCCCTCCACCCGTTATAAGTATCCCAAAAACACAACGCCCCTGACGGGCTCCGGTGATGATCTGAGAATGGAGCATACTCGGTGGCTGGCCGGTGAGGCGTTGACAGTAGCCCACGCTCACAGGTAAGTTGTTCCTCATCTAGATTGCCCATGCTTCCTTGTAGATTGCAAATGTTGTGACAAATTCTTTTGCACGAAATTGTTCACAAGTTGTTGGTTCATATTAACGGGGATTAAGTATCACCAAATTAGCACAAGACTATTTGATATTGCCATGGTATTATGTTGTGGGATTTCCCTGTTGTTCATTCATGGAAGGCATATGTGTTTTTGTCAAAAGAGCTATGCGTGGACAGATCATCAAATGCGACGAGACTTCTAGTGTTTGAAATTTTTAATTTCAATTTACGCATTATCTAAAAAATAAGTCATATCTACACTTTGTATGAACTTGGTGGTGGCAACGGCGCGCGGCGAGACATGCATGTCCGTCGGGCCCACTGAAGGCCTCCAAATTATAGGGCCAGCCCTGCCCGCGAGAACGCCTAGGGAGGGAGGAGTGAGGAGAACTTACACTCAGAGCATCTCCAACAGCCGCGCTAAAACAGCGCCGCGCTGCCAAATTCACCTTTTTAGCGCACGCGCAATAGAAAAAGGTGCTCCAGTGGTCGCGCGATAAATGCGCGCACGACATATAGAGTATAGCACGCAGTTGGAATCGGCATCACGTGCTGCTTATTTGGTGTGTATGCTTCCGCGCGTTGCACACTCGAGTGCTGGCGCCGCACTCTCCCCACCGCGGCACCTTCGCCCCGACGCGCGCCGCCGCTGGCGAACTGACCCAATGGACGCCCCTGACTGCACCCCCTTCACCCTTCCTACACCCGCGACTCCTCCGCTGCGGCTGCCGCCGCCGCCTCCGCCGCAAACCCTAGCGCGGGGAGCTTTGGCTTCGCCTCCACCGATGCTCCTCCAAGCACCGGCGTCACGCGCGGCCTTTTCATGCCGCCATGGATGACCTCGACGGCGGGTAGGCGCCTGCCGTGAACCCACGTGCCCCCCTCTTGGAGCTCCCAAATGTGGCGGGAGCAAAGAAGGGCAAGGTTTCCGCGAAGAAGAAGAAGAATAAGGCGGACGGCTCTGGCTCCTCCAAGCCATCGAGAAAGAGACTTGCACGGCGTGTGACGGCCACGGCGGCTACCGAAGCGCCGATGAGCTCACTTGTTGAGCCACCGGCTGACGCGCAAAAGGTGTTCGAGGAAATGCACCAACGGTAAAAAAAATTCACGAACTTTTTGTTGTTGTTATTTTTTGAATGCATACATATAGATAGCTCATTTGCTTCGTTGTATATCCTTTATAGTGTCAACGATGAGGCATATATGTCAACTATGGGTGTTGGCTCCAACAATTCTCATTGGTCTCAAACCAATCACATGCATTTTGATGACCATGAGTTCGAGGTGGACGAGGATGGTGAGGGCATTGACGATGCACCGAAAGGAAGAGGAGGCAACTACACCAACAATGAAGACATATTGCTATGCAATACTTGGTTGCAAGTGTCAAGGTATGCATCCATTGGAGGTGATCAAAGTAAAGATGCATATTGGAACCGGACAAAGGAGCACTTTGATCTACACAACAAGATTGGAATTGACCGCTTGTTCTTGGTGTTTGTAGTGCTAACTTGTTTTTTTTTGTAGTTCAATATTGCACAAAACTTGTTCAAAGGAGAGGAGAAGAAGACCAAGAAAGGGAACATCAAGAAAGGTTGACCATTTATCTTGCTTCATTGCTATGAAGAATTGAAGGATGATGAGAAGTGGAAGAAGCGTGAGGGCATCAATGATGTTGATGAGAGCAATAAACGCAAGCGAACAATTGAGTTGGATCATGATGAGGAGTAGGCATCAAGTGATGACGGCAAGAGAAGTCCTACACCAAACTTGGTTTCATACTCGAAGCCAAAACGACAGGATGGGTGCAAGAAAGATGCAAAAGAAAATAAGAAGAGGAAAGGGGATGATGAGCTCAAAAATGCTATGGAAGCTATTGTGAAGGCATGAAAAGAAGCGAACGAGGTGAGGAAGATGGTAAGGACCCAACATGTCGCGGCCGAGCAGAGGAGGTTGGTGGCCGAGGAGAGGAGGGTGGCGGCCGAGGAGAGGAAGGTGACATTGGAGGAGAGGAAGGTGGCCATGGAAGAACGATCTAGGTTGTTGGAATGGGAGAAGTACTTGTTCTTCTTGGACACATCTACTCTCAGTGAGGCGCAAAAGGAGTATATCAATCTTACCCGTGAAGAGGTCTTCATGCAAAAAAGAGCCATGCTTCTGTTGGGGAACATTGCATGGGAAACAAAAAAATCCTACGCACATGAAGACCTATCATGGTGATGTCCATCTACGAGAGGAGATTTGGATCTACGTACCCTTGTAGATCGCACAGCAGGAAGCATTAAGAAACGTAGTTGATGTAGTGGAACATCTTCATGTCCCTCGAACCGCACCACGAACCATCCCACGAATCGTCCCGCGATCCGTCCCACGATCCGTACTGATCTAGAGCCGAACAGACGACACCTCCGCGTTCAGCACACGTACAGCTTGACGTTGATCTCGGCCTTCTTGATCTAACAATCAAGACAGAGAAGTAGATGAGTTCTCTGGCAGCGTGACGACGCTCCAATGGTGGTGACGATCTACTCCTGCAGGGCGGAGCTCCACAGAAATCCGATCTAGAGGTAAAGCTATGTGGTCTAGGGTTGAGTTGCACGTGGAAAAAGTTGTCTCAAATCAGCCCTAAAACACCACTATAGATAGGAGGGAGGGGGAGGGGCTTGCCGTGAGGGTCAAGCCCTCAAGGGGTGCGCTGGTGCTAGGAGCAGGAGGACTCCTCCTCCAATTCTGTTTGGGAAGGAGGAGTCCTCTTCCTTCCCACCTCCCAAATTCCCTTTTTCTTTTTCTATTATTTTGGTATTTCTTTAAGTGGCGCCATGGGCCCCTTGGGCTGACTCCACCAGCCCACTAGGGACTTGTGGCGCCACCCTATGGCCTCACTCCCGGGTGGGTGGGCCCCTCCCGGTGAACTCCCAGAACCCATTCTTCACTCCCGGTACACTGCCGGAATTGCCCGAAACTTTCTGGTAACCAAATAAACCATCCTATATATCAATCTTAATTTACAGACAATTCCGGGAACCCTCGTGACGTCCGTGATCTCATCTAGGACTCCGAACAACATTCGGTAACCATAGATATAACTCAACTATACTAAAACATCATCGAACCTTAAGTGTGCAGACCGTGCGGGTTCGAGAACAATGCATACATGCCCCGAGGCACTCCTCGGTCAATGTCCAATAGCGGGACCTTGATGCCCATATTGGATCCTACATATTCTCTGAAGATCTTATCGGTTGAACCTTAGTGCCAAGGATTCATATAATCCCGTATGTCATTCCCTTTGTCCTTGGGTCTGTTACTTGCCTGAGATTCGACTGTCGGTATCCGCATACCTATTTCAATCTCGTTATCGGCAAGTCTCTTCACTCGTTCCGTAATACAAGATCCCGTGACTTACACTTAGTCAGATTGCTTGCAAGGCTTGTGTGTGATGTTGTATTACCGAGTGGGCCCCGAGATACCTCTCCGTCACAAGGAGTGACAAATCCCAGTCTTGATCCATACTAACTCAACGGAGACCTTCGGAGACACCTGTAGAGCACCTTTATAGCCACCCAGTTATGTTGCGACGTTTGATGAACACAAGGTATTCCTCTGGTTTCACTAAGTTATATGATCTCATGGTCATAGGAACAAATACTTGACACGCAGAAAACAATAGCAATAAAACGACACGATCAATATGCTATGTTCATAGTTTGGGTCTAGTCCATCACATGATTCTCCTAATGATGTGATCCAGTTATCAAGTGACAACACTTGCATATAGTCAGAAAACCTTGACTATCATTGATCAACTGGCTAGCCAACTAGAGGCTTGCTAGGGACGTTGTTTTGTCTATGTATCCACACATGTATCTATGTTTTCATTCAATACAATTATAGCATGGATAATAAACGATTATCTTTAAACAGGAAATACAATAATAACTATTTATCATTGCCTCTAGGGCATATTTCCAACAGTCTCCCACTTGCACTAGAGTCAATAATCTAGTCCTCACATCGCCGTGCGATTTACATTGTAATAAATCGAACACCCATACAGTTCTGGTGTTGATCATGTTTTGCCCGTGGAAGAGGTTTAGTCATCGGGTCTGCTACATTCAGATCCATGTGCACTTTACAAATATCCACGTCCTCTCCTTCGACGTAGTGGCGGATGAGGTTGAAGCGTCGTTTGATGTGCCTGGTCTTCTTGTGAAACCTTGGTTCCTTTGCTAAGGCAATGGCACCAGTGTTGTCACATAACAGAGTTATTGGATTTAGTGCACTCGGCGCAACTCCAAGATCTGTCATGAACTGCTTCATCAAGACACCCACCTTTGTTGCCTCCAAGGCAGCCATGTGCTCCGCTTCACATGTAGAATCTGTTACGACGCTTTGCTTCGAACTGCTCCAACTTATCGCACCCCCACTAAGAATAAATATGTATCCGGTTTGTGACTTAGAGTCATCCGGATCAGTATCAAAACTTGCATCGACGCAACCTTTTACGACGAGCTCTTTGTCACCTCCATAAACGAGAAACATTTCTTTAGTCCTTTTTAGGTACTTCAGAATATTATTGACCGCCGTCTAGTGATCCACTCCTGGATTACTCTGAAACCTGCCTGCCATACTTATGGCCAAGCTGACGTCTCGTCTAGTGCACAACATTTCATACATGATAGAACCTACGGCTGAAGAGTAGGGGACGGAACTCATTTGTTCTCTATCTTCCGCAGTTGCTGGGCACTGAGCCTTACTCAATTTTATACCTTGTAACACTGGCAAGAACCCCTTCTTGGACTGATCCATTTTGAACTTCTTCAAAACTTTATCAAGGTATGTGCTTTGTGAAAGTCCTATCAGGCGTATCGCTCTATCCCTATAGATCTTAATGCCTAGAATGTAAGTAGCTTCTCCTAGGTCCTTCATAGAGAAACTTTTATTCAAGTAATCCTTTATGCTCTCCAAAAGCTCCACGTTGTTTCCAATCAGCAATATGTCATCCACATATAATATTAGAAACGCCACAGAGCTCCCACTCACTTTCTTGTAAATACAAGATTCTCCAACCACTTGTATAAACCCGAATGCTTTGATCACCTCATCAAAGCGCTTCTTCTAACTCCGAGATGCTTGCACCAGTCCATAAATGGATCGCTAGAGCTTGCATACTTTGTTAGCATTATTTGGATCGACAAAACCTTCAGGTTGCATCATATACAACTCTTCCTTAAGAAAATCGTTAAGGAACGCTGTTTTGACATCCATCTGCCAGATTTCATAATCGAAAAATGCAGCTATTGCTAACATGATTCGGACATACTTAAGCATCGCTACCGGTGAGAACGTCTCATCGCAGTCAACTCCTTGAACTTGTGAAAAACCCTTCGCCACAAGTCGAGCTTTATAAATGGTCACATTACCGCCTGCGTCCGTCTTTTTCTTAAAGATCCATTTGTACTGAATAGCCTTGCGGCCTTCAGGTAGTACTTCCAAAGTCCATACTTTGTTCTCGTACATAGATCCTATCTCGGACTTCATGGCCTCCAGCCATTTTTTGGAATCCAGGCCCACCATTGCTTCTTCATAATTCGCAAGTTTATTGTTGTCTAACAACATAATTGATAAGACAGGATTACCATACCACTCAAGAGCAGTACATGATCTTGTCGACCTGCGAGGTCCGATAGGAACTTGATACGAAGTTTCATGATCATAATCATCAACTTCCTCCTCAACCGGCACCGCATCAACAGGGGTTTCCCCTTGCCCTGCGCCACCATCTAGAGGGACTAGAGGTTCGACAACCTCATCAAGTTCTATCTTCCTCCCACTCAATTCTTTCGAGAGAAACTCCTTCTCAAGAAGAGCTCCGTTTTTAGCAACAAACACTTTGCCCTCGGATTTGAGATAGAAGGTATACCCAACTCTCTCTTTTGGGTAACCTATAAAGACGCACTTTTCCGATTTGGGTTCCAGCTTTTCAGGCTGAAGCTTTTTGACATAAGCATCACATCCCCAAACTTTAAGAAACGACAACTTTGGTCTTTTTCCATGCCAGAGTTCGTATGGTGTCGTCTCAACGGATTTTGATGGTGCCCTATTTAAAGTGAATGCAGCTGTCTCTAATGCATAACCCCAAAACGATAACAGCAAATTGTTAAGAGACATCATAGATCGCACCATCTCTAATAAAGTACAATTAAGACGTTCGGACACACCATTACGCTGTGGTGTTCCAGGCGGTGTAAACTTTGAAACAATTCCACATTGTCTTAAGTGAGGACCAAACTCGAAACTCAGATATTCACCCCCACGATTAGACCGTAGGAACTTGATCTTCTTGTTACGATGATTTTCAACTTCACTCTAAAATTGCTTGAACTTCTCAAACGTTTCAGACTTGTGCTTCATCAAATAGACATAACCATATATACTCAAATCGTTAGTGAAGGTGAGAAAATAACGATATCCGCCGCGCGGCTCCACACTCATCGGACCGCACACATCGGTATGTATGATTTCCAACAATTCACTTGCTCGCTCCATTGTTCCGGAGAACGGAGTCTTAGTCATCTTGCCCATGAGGCATGGTTCGCACGTGTCAAGTGAATCAAAGTCAAGTGACTCCAAAAGTCCATCGGAATGGAGTTTTTTCATGCGCTTTACACCAATATGACCTAAGCGGCAGTGCCACAAAAACATGGTGCTATCATTGTTACCTCTAACTCTTTTCGTCTCAATGTTATGTATATGTGTATCATCGCTATCAAGATTCAATATGAACAATCCTCTCACATTGGGTGCATGACCATAAAAGATATTACTCATAGAAATAGAACCATTATTCTCTAACTTAAACGAGTAACCGTATCGCAATAAACAAGATCCATATATAGTGTTCATGCTTAACGCAGGCACTAAATAACAATTATTTAAGTTCATAACTAATCTTGATGGTAACTGAAGTGAAACTGTGCCGATGGCGATTGCATCAACCTTGGAACCATTTACCACGTGCATCGTCAGTTCATCTTTCGCCAGCCTTCGCTTATTCCGCAGTTCCTGTTTCGAGTTGCAAATATGAGCTACAGAACCAGTATCGAATACCCAGGCACTACTACGAGAGTTGGTTAAGTACACATCAATAACATTTGTGTCGAATATACCTGATTTTTCCTTGGCCGCCTTCTTATCAGCGAGATACTTGGGGCAGTTGCACTTCTAGTGACCCAATACCTTGCAATAATAACACTCTATTTCAGACTTAGGTCCAGCCTTGGGTTTCTTCGTTGGATTGGCAACAGGCTTGCCTCTCTTCTTGGAATTACCCTTCTTGCCTTTGCCGTTTCTCTTGAAACTAGTGGTCTTATTCACCATCAACACTTGATGCTCTTTACGGAGTTCTGACTCTACGACTTTCAGCATCGTGAATAACTCGCCGGGTGACTTGTTCATCCCTTGCATGTTATAGTTCAACATAAAGCTCTTGTAGCTTGGTGGCAGTGATTGAAGAATTATGTCAATGATAGCCTCTTGCGGGAGTTCAATCCCCAGCTCAGCTACACGGTTTGAGTACCCACACATTTTCAGCACATGTTCACTGACACACGAATTCTCCTCCATCTTGCAAACATAGAATTTATCGGAGGTCTCATACCTCTCGATCCGGGCGTTCTTCTGAAAGATAAACTTCAACTCCTGGAACATCTCAAATGCTCCATGACGCTCAAAGCGACGTTGAAGTACCGGCTCTAAGCCACACAAAACTGCACATTGAACTACTGAGTAGTCCTCCTTGGATGTCAGCCAAGCATTCTTAGCATCTTGGTCAGCCGCGGCGGGTGGTTCATCTCCTAGCGCAGCATTAAGGACATAATCCTTCTTCCCAGCTTGCAGGAGCAACTTAAGATTACGAGCCCAGTCTACAAAGTTGCTTCCATCATCTTTCAACTTAGCTTTCTCTAGGAACGAATTAAAATTCAGGGTGACTGTTGCGTGAGCCATTGATCTACAACACAAATATATTCAAAGTGGACTTAGACTATGTTCAAGATAATTAGAGTTTAACTAATTAAATTACTTGCTAAACTCCCACTCAAAAAGTACATCTCTCTAGTCATTTGAGTGGTTCATGATCCAAATTCACTAACTCAAGTCCGTGTTGGGGAACATCGCATGGGAAACAAAAAAATTCCTACGCGCACGAAGACCTATCATGGTGATGTCCATCTACGAGAGGGGATTTCCGATCTACCTACCCTTGTAGATCGCACAGCAGGAAGTGTTAAGAAACGCGGTTGATGTAGTGGAACGTACTCACATCCCTCGATCCGCCCTGCGAACTGTCCTGCGATCCGTCCCACGATCCGCTCCGATCTAGTGCCAAACAGACGACACCTCCGCGTTCAGCACACGTACAGCATGACCATGATCTCGGCCTTCTTGATCCAGCAAGAGAGATGGAGAGGTAGATGAGTTCTCCGGAAGCTTGACAGCGCTCCTGAGGTTGGTGATGATCTTATCTCGGTAGGGCTCCGCCCGAGCTCCGCAGAAACGCGATATAGAGGAAAAACCGTGGAGGTATGTGGTCGGGCTGCCGTGGCAAAGTTGTCTCAAATCAGCGCCCTAATACCTCAGTATATATAGGAGGGAGGGGAGGGACCTTGCCTTGAGGCTCAAGGGATCCCCAAGGGGTTGGCCAAAGGGGGGGGAGGAGGATTCCTCCTCCAATCCTAGTCCAACTAGGATTGGAAGGTGGAGTCCTTCCCTTCCTTCCCACTTCCCTTTTTTTCTTTTCTCTTTGATTTTCTTTATCTCCTGCACAAGGGCCCTCTTGGGCTTGCCCACCAGCCCACTAAGGGCTGGTGCAGCACCCCTAAGACCTATGGGCTTCCCCCGGGTGGGCTGCCCCCCCCCCCCCCCCCCGATGAATACCCGGAACCCATTTGTCACTCCCGGTACATTCCCAGTAATGCCGAAAACTTTCCGGTAAAACATGAGGTCATACTATATATCAATCTTCGTCTCAGGACCATTCAGGAAACCCTCGTGACGTCCATAATCTCATCCGAGACTCCGAACAACATTCGGTAACCAACCATATAACTCAAATACGCATAAAACAACGTCGAGCCTTAAGTGTGAAGACCATGCGGGTTCGAGAACTACGTAGACATGACCCGAGGGACTCCTCGGTCAATATCCAATAGCGGGACCTGGATGCCCATATTGGATCCTACCTATTCTACGAAGATCTTATCGATTGAACCTCAGTGCCAAGGATTCATATAATCCCGTATGTCATTCCCTTTGTCCTTCGATATGTTACTTGCCCGAGATTCGATCGTCAGTATCCGCATACCTATTTCAATCTAGTTTACCGGCAAGTCTCTTTACTCGTTTCGTAATACATGATCCCGTGACTTACACTAAGTCACATTGCTTGCAAGGCTTGTGTGTGATGTTGTATTACCGAGTGGGCCCCGAGATACCTCTCCGTCACAGGGAGTGACAAATCCCAGTCTTGATCCATACTAACTCAACGGACACCTTCGGAGATACTTGTAGAGCATCTTTATAATCACCCAGTTACGTTGTGACATTTGATACAAACAAGGCATTCCTCCGGTGCCAGTGAGTTATATGATCTCATGGTCATAGGAATAAATACTTGACACGCAGAAAATAGTAGCAACAAAATGACACGAGCAACATGCTACGTTCATTAGTTTGGGTCTAGTCCATCCCATGATTCACCCAATGATGTGATCCAGTTATCAAGCAACAACACCTTGTACATAGTCAGAAGACCTTGACTATCCTTGATCAACTGGCTAGCCAACTAGAGGCTTGCTAGGGACAGTGTTTTGTCTATGTATCCACACATGTATCTAAGTCTTTCATTCAACACAATTATAGCATGGATAATAAACGATTATCGTGATACCGGAATTATAATAATAACTTATTTATTATTGCCTCTAGGGCATAATTCCAACAGTCTCCCACTTGCACTAGAGTCAATAATCTAGTCCTCACATCGCCATGCGAATTACATTGTAATAAATCTAACGCCCATACAGTTCTGGTGTTGATCATGCTTTGTCGTGGAAGAGGTTTAGTCAACGGGTCTGCCACATTCAGATCCGTGTGCACTTTGCATATATTCACGTCCTCCTCCTCGACGTAGTCGCGGATGAGGTTGAAGCGTCATTTGATGTGTCTGGTCTTCTTGTGAAACCGTGGTTCCCTTACTAAGGCAATGGCACTCGTGTTGTCACAAAACAGGGTTATTGGATTTAGTGCGCTCGGCACCACTCCAAGATCCGTCATGAACTGCTTCATCCAGACACCCTCCTTAGCTGCCTCCGAGGCAGCCATGTACTCCGCTTCACATGTAGAATCAGCTACGACGCTTTGCTTGGAACTGCACCAGCTTACCGCACCCACATTAAGAATAAATATGTATCCGGTCTGGGACTTAGAGTCGTCCGGATCTGTGTCAAAGCTTGCATCGACGTAACCTTTTACGGCGAGCTCTTTGTCACCTGGATATACGAGAAACATCTCCTTAGTCCTTTTCAGGTACTTCGGGATATTCTTGACCGCCATCCAGTGATCCACTCCTCGATTACTCTGGAACCTGTCTGCCATACTTATGGCCAGGCTAACGTCCGGTCTAGTGCACAACATTGCATACATGATAGAACCTATGGCTCAAGCATAGGGGACGGAACTCATTGTCTTTCTATCTTCCTCAGTTGCTGGGCACTGAGTCTTACTCAATTTTATACCTTGCAATACTGGCAAGAACCCTTTCTTGGACTCATACATTTTGAACTTCTTCAAAACTTTATCAAGGTATGTGCTTTGTGAAAGTCCTATCAGGACTTTCGATCTATCCCTATAGATCTTAATGCCTAGAATGTAAGCAGCTTCTGTTAGGTCCTTCATAGAGAAACTTTTATTCAAGTAACCTTTTATGCTCTCCAAAAGCTCCACGTTGTTTCCAATTAGAAATATGTCATCCACATATAATATTAGAAATGCCACAGAGCTCCCACTCACTTTCTTGTAAATACAGGATCCTCCAACCACCTGTATAAACCCAAATGCTTTGATCACCTCATCAAAGCGTTTATTCCAACTCCGAGATGCTTGCACCAGTCCATAAATGGATCGCTGGAGCTTGCACACTTTGTTAGCATTTTTAGGATCGACAAAACCTTCAGGTTGCATCATATACAACTCTTCCTTAAAGAAACCGTTAAGGAAAGCCGTTTTGACATCCATCTGCCAGATTTCATAATCGAAAAATGCAGTTATTCCTAACATGATTCTGACGGACTTAAGCATCACTACGGGTGAGAATGTCTCATCGTAGTCAATTCCTTGAACTTGTGAAAAACCCTTTGCCACAAGTCGAGCTTTATAAATGGTCACATTACCGTCAGCGTCAGTCTTCTTCTTAAAGATCCATTTGTTCTGAATAGCCTTGCGGCCTTCAGGTAGTACTTCCAAAGTCCACACTTTGTTCCTATCTTGGACTTCATGGCCTCCAGCCATTTGTTGGAATCCGGGCCCACCATTGCTTCTTCATAATTCGCAGGTTCACTGTTGTCCAACAACATAATTGATCAGACGAGATTACCGTACCACTCTCGAGCAGTACGCGATCTTGTCGACCTATGAGGTCCAATAGGAACTTGATCCGAAGTTTCATGATCATCATCATTAACTTCCTCCTCAACCGGCGTCGCAACGACAGGGGTTTCCCCTTGCCCTGCGCCACCATCCAGAGGGATGAGAGGTTCGGCAACCTCATCAAGTTCTATCTTCCTCCCACTCAATTCTCTCGAGAGAAACTCCTTCTCGAGAAAAGCTCCGTTCTTAGCAACAAACACTTTGCCCTCGGATTTTAGATAGAAGGCATACCCAACTGTCTCTTTTGGATAACCTATGAAGACGCGCTTTTCCGCTTTGGGTTCCAGCTTTTCAGGCTGGAGCTTTTTGACATAAGCCTCACACACCCAAACTTTAAGAAACGACAACTTTGGTCTTTTGCCATACCACAGTTCGTATGGTGTCATCTCAACGGATTTTGATGGTGCCCTATTTAAAGTGAATGCACTTTTTCTAATACATAACCCCAAAACGATAACGACAAATCGGTAAGAGACATCATAGATCGCACCATCTCTAATAAAGTACGATTACGATGTTCGGACAGACCATTACGCTGTGGTGTTCCAGGCGGTGTCAACTGTGAAACAATTCCACATTGTCTTAAGTGAGCACCAAACTCGAAACTTGGATATTTACCCCCACGATCAGACCGTAGGAACTTGATCTTCTTGTTACGATGATTTTCGACTTCACTCTGAAATTGTTTGAACTTTTCAAATGTTTCAGACTTGTGCTTGATCAAGTAGACATAATCATATCTACTCAAATCGTTAGTGAAGGTGAGAAAATAACGATATCCGCCGCGTGCGTCCACAGTCATCGGACCACACACATTGGTATGTATGATTTCCAACAAGTCACTTGCACGCTCCATTGTTCCGGAGAACGGAGTTTTAGTCATCTTGCCCATGAGGCATGGTTCGCACGTGTCAAGTGAATCAAAGTCAAGTGACTCCAAAAGTCCATCGGTATGGAGTTTCTTCATGCGCTTTACACCAATATGACCTAAGCGGCAGTGCCATAAAAATATGGCGCTATCATTGTTAAGTCTAACTCTTTTGGTCTCAGTGTTATGTATATGTGTATTATCACTATCAAGATTCAATATGAACAATCCTCTCACATTGGGTGCATGACCATAAAAGATATTACTCATAGAAATAGAACAACCATTATTCTCTGACTTAAACGAGTAACCATCTTGCAATAAACAAGATCCAGATATAATGTTCATGCTTAACGCAGGCACTAAATAACATTTATTCAAGTTCATAACTAATCCTGATGGTAACTGAAGTGAAACTGTGCGGACGGCGATTGCATCAACCTTGGAACCATTTCCCACGCGCATCGTCACTTCATCCTTCGCCAGCCTTCGCTTATTCCGCAGTTCCTGTTTCGAGTTGCAAATATGAGCAACAGAACCGGTATCGAATACCCAGGCACTACTAGAGAGCTGGTTAAGTACACATCAATAACATGTATATCGAATATACCTGATTTTTCTTTGGCCGCCTTCTTATCAGCCAGATACTTGGGGCAGTTGCGCTTCCAGTGACACATTCCCTTGCAATAATAGCACTCCGTTTCAGGCTTAGGTCCAGCTTTGGGCTTCTTCGTCGGATTGGCAACAGGCTTGCCGCTCTTCTTCAAATTACCCTTCTTTCCATTGTCGTTTCTCTTGAAACTAGTGGTCTTATTCACCATCAACACTTGATGCTCTTTACGGAGTTCTGACTCTGCGACTTTCAGCATCGCGAATAACTTGCCGGGTGACTTGTTCATCCCTTGCATGTTATAGTTCAACACAAAGCCCTTATAGCTTGGTGGCAGTAATTGAAGAATTCTGTCAATGATAGCCTCTTGCGGGAGTTCAATCCCCAGCTCAACTAGACGGTTTGAGTACCCATACATTTTGAGCACATGCTCACTGACACACGAATTCTCCTCCATCTTGCAAGCATAGAATTTATCGGAGGTCTCATACCTCTCGATCCAGACGTTCTTCTGAAAGATAAACTTCAACTCCTGGAACATCTCATATGCTCCATGACGCTCAAAGTGACATTGAAGTCCCGACTCTAAGCCATACAAGACTGCACATTGAACTACTAAGTAGTCCTCCTTGTGTGTTAACCAAGCGTTCTTAACATCTTGGTCAGCCGTGGCGGGCGGTTCATCTCCTAGCGCATCATTAAGGAAATAATCCTTCTTCCCAGCTTGCAGGAGCAACTTAAGATTACGAGCCCAGTCTACAAAGTTACTTCCATCATCTTTCAACTTAGCTTTCTCTAGGAGCGTATTAAAATTCAGGGTGACTGTTGCGTGAGCTATTTATCTACAACACAAATATATTCAAAGTGGACTTAGACTATGTTCAAGATAATTAGAGTTTAACTAATCAAATTACTTGCTAAACTCCCACTCAAAAAGTACATCTCTCTAGTCATTTGAGTGGTTCATAATCCAATTCCACTAGCTCAAGTCCGATCATCACGTGAGTTGAGGATAATTTTAGTGGTAAGCATCCCTATGCTAATCATATCAACTATATGATTCATGATCGACCTTTCGGTCTCATGTGTTCCGAGGCCATGTCTGCACATGCTAGGCTCGTCAAGCTTAACCCGAGTGTTCCGCGTGTGCAACTGCTTTGCACCCGTTGTATGTGAACGTTGAGTCTATCACACCCGATCATCACGTGGTGTCTCAAAACGACGAACTGTAGCAATGGTGGACAGTCGGGGAGAACGCAATTTCGTCTTGAAATTTTAGTGAGAGATCACCTCATAATGCTACCGTCATTCTAAGAAAAATAAGGTGCATAAAAGGATTAACATCACATGCAATTCATAAGTGACATGATATAGCCATCATCATGTGCTTCTTGATCTCCATCACCAAAGCACCGACACAATTTTCTTGTCATCGGCGCCACACCATGATCTCCATCAACGTGTCGCCATCGGGGTTGTCGTGCTACTCATGCTATTTCTACTAAAGCTACGTCCTAGCAATATAGTAAACGCATCTGCAAGCACAAACATTAGTTTAAAGACAACCCTATGGCTCCTGCCGGTTGCCATACCATCGACGTGCAAGTCGATATTACCTATTACAACATGATCATCTCATACATCCAATATATCACATCACATCGTCGGCCATATCAAATCACAAGCATACCCTGCAAAAACAAGTTAGACGTCCTCTAATTGTTGTTGCATGTTTTACGTAGTTGCCATGGGTATCTAGTAGGATCGCATCTTACTTACGCAAACACCAGAACGGAGATGTATGAATTTCTATTTAACCTCTCTCCAAGGACCTCCTCGGTCAAATCCGATTCAACTAAAGTTGGAGAAACCGACACTCGCTAGTCATCTTTAAGCAACGGGGTTGCTCGTAGTGATGAAACCAGTCACTCGTAAGGGTACGAGTAATGTCGGTCCGAGCCGCTTCGATCCAACAATACCGCAGAATCAAGAAAAGACTAAGGAGGGCAGCAAATCGCACATCACCGCCCACAAAAACTTTTGTGTTCTACTCGAGATGACATCTACGCATGAACCTAGCTCATGATGCCACTGTTGGGGAACGTAGCATGGGAAACAAAAAAATTCCTATGCGCACGAAGACCTATCATGGTGATGTCCATCTACGAGAGGGGATTTCCGATCTATGTACCCTTGTAGATCACACAGCAGGAAGAGTTAAGAAATGCGGTTGATGTAGTAGAACGTCCTCACATCCCACGACCCGCCCCGCGAACCGTCCCACGAACCGTCATCCGTCCCACGATCCGCTCCGATCTAGTGCCGAACGGACGGCACATCCGCGTTCAGCACACGTACAACTCGATGATGATCTCGGCCTTCTTGATCCAGCAAGAGGGACGGAGAGGTAGATGAGTTCTCCGGCAGCGTGACGACGCTCCGGAGGTTGGTGGTGATCTTATCTCGGCAGGGCTCCGCCCGAGCTCCGTAGAAACGCGATCTAGAGGAAAAACCTTCGAGGTATGTGGTCAGACTGTCGTGGCAAAGTTGTCTCAAATCAGCTCTAATACCTCAGTGTATATAGGAGGGAGGGGAGGGACCTTGCCTTGAGGCTCAAGGGAGCCCCAAGGGGTCGGCCGAAGGGGGGGAGGAGGATTCCTCCTCCAATCCTAGTCCAACTAGGATTGGAAGGTGGAGTCCTTCCCTTCCTTCCCACTTCCCCTTTTTTTCTTTTCTCTTTGATTTTCTTTATCTCCTGCGCAAGGGCCCTCTTGGGCTTGCCCACCAGCCCACTAAGGGCTGGTGCGGCACCCCTAAGGCCTATGGGCTTCCCCCGGGTGGGCTGCCCCCCCCCCCCCGGTGAACACCTGGAACCTATTCGTCACTCCCGGTACATTCCCGGTAATGCCGAAAACTTTCCGATAATCAAATGAGGTCATCCTATATATCAATCTTCGGCTCTGGACCATTCCGGAAACTCTCTGACGTCCGTGATCTCATCTGGGACTCCAAACAACATTTGGTAACCAACCATATAACTCAAAGATGCATAAAACAACGCCGAACCTTAAGTGTGCAGACCCTGCGGGTTCGAGAGCTATGTAGACATGACCCAAGGGACTCCTCGGTCAATATCCAATAGCGGGACCTGGATACCCATATTCGATCCTACATATTCTACGAAGATCTTATCGTTTGAACCTTAGTACCAAGGATTCATATAATCCCGTATGTCATTCCCTTTGTCCTTCGGTATGTTACTTGCCCGAGATTCGATCGTCAGTATCCGCATACCTATTTCAATCTCGTTTACCAGCAAGTCTCTTTACTCGTTCCGTAATACAAGATCCCGTGACTTACACTAAGTCACATTGCTTGCAAG
Source organism: Hordeum vulgare subsp. vulgare (assembly GCF_904849725.1). Lineage (NCBI taxonomy): Eukaryota > Viridiplantae > Streptophyta > Magnoliopsida > Poales > Poaceae > Hordeum > Hordeum vulgare. The sequence goes on along the minus strand of NC_058522.1, from coordinate 340,419,480 downwards.
GCTTGTGTGTGATGTTGTACTACCGAGTGGGCCCCGAGATACATCTCCATCACACGGAGTGACAAATCCCAGTCTTGATCCGTACTAACTCAACGGACACCTTCGGAGATACCTGTAGAGCATCTTTATAGTCACCCAGTTACGTTGTGACATTTCATACACACAAGGCATTCCTCCAGTGCCAGTGAGTTATATGATCTCATGGTCATAGGAATAAATACTTGACACGCAGAAAACAGTAGCAACAAAATGACACGATCAACATGCTACGTTCATTAGTTTGGGTCTAGTCCATCACATGATTCACCCAATGATGTGATCTAGTTATCAAGCAACAACATCTTGCACATAGTCAGAAGACCTTGATTATCCTTGATCAACTGGCTAGCCAACTAGAGGCTTGCTAGGGACAGTGTTTTGTCTATGTATCCACACATGTATCTAAGTCTTTCATTCAACACAATTATAGCATGGATAATAAACAATTATGTTGATACAGGAATTATAATAATAACTTATTTATTATTGCCTCTAGGGCATAATTCCAACAGTCCGATCATCACGTGAGTTGAGAATAGTTTCAGTGGTAAACATCTCTATGCTAATCATATCAACTATACGATTCATGCTCGACCTTTCGGTCTCATGTGTTCCGAGGCCATGTCTGCACATGCTAGGCTCGTCAAGCTTAACCCGAGTGTTTCGGGTGTGCAGCTGTTTGGCACCCGTGGTATGTGAACGTTGAGTCTATCACACCCGATCATCACGTGGTGTCTCGAAACGACGAACTATAGCAACGGTGCACAGTCAGGGAGAACACAATTTCGTCTTGAAATTTTAGTGAGAGATCACCTCATAATGCTACCGTCGTTCTAAGCAGAATAAGGTACATAAAAAGATTAACATGACATGCAATTCATAAGTGACATGATATGGCCATCATCTTGTGCTTCTTGATCTCCATCACCAAAGCACCGGCATGATCTTCTTGTCACCGGTGCCACACCATGATCTCCATCAACGTGTCGCCATCGAGGTTGTAGTGCTACTTATGCTATTACTACTAAAGCTACGGCCTAGCAATATAGTAAACGCATCTGCAAACACAAACGTTAGTTTAAAGACAACCCTATGGATCCTGTCGGTTGCCGTAGCATCGACGTGCAAGTCGATATTAACTATTACAACATGATCATCTCATACATCCAATATATCACATCACGTCATTGGCCATATCATATCACAAGCATACCCTACAAAAATAAGTTAAACATCCTCTAATTTGTTGTTGCATGTTTTACGTGGCTGCTATGGGTATCTAGTATGATCACATCTTACTTATGCAAAAACCACAACGGAGATGTGCAAATTGCTATTTAACCTCTCCAAGGACCGCCTCGGTCAAAACCAATTCAACTAAAGTTGAAGAAACCGACATCCGCCAGTCATCTTTATGCAACAAGGTTGCATGTTAGTCAATGAAACCAGTATCTCGTAAGCTTACGAGTAATGTCGGTCCGGGCCGCTTCAATCCAACAATACCGCCGAATCGAGAAAAGACTAAGGAGGGCAGCAAATCGAACATCACCGTCCACAAAACCTTTTGTGTTCTACTCGAGATAACATCTACGCATGAACCTAGCTCATGATGCCACTATTGGGGAACGTTGCATGGGAAACAAAAAATTTCCTATGCACACGAAGACCTATCATGGTCATGTCCATCTACGGGACGAGATTTGGATCTACGTACCCTTGTAGATCGCAAGGAAGCGTTAAGAAACGTGGTTGATGTAGTGGAACGTCTTCACGTCCCTCGAACCGCCCCACGAACCGTCGCACGAACCGTCCCGCGGTCCGTCCCACGATTCGTACCGATCTAGCACCGAACGGACGACATCTACGCGTTCAGCACACGTACAGCTCGACAATGATCTCGGCCTTCTTGATCCAGCAAGCAAGACGGAGAAGTAGATGAGTTCTCCGGCAGCATGACGACGCTCCGGTGGTGGTGACGATCTACTCCTGCAGGGCTCCGCCCGAGCTCCGCAGAAATCCGATCTAGACGTAAAACTATGTGGTCTAGGGTTGGGTTGCACGTGGCAAAAGTTGTCTCAAATCAGCCCTAAAACACCACTATATATAGAAGGGAGGGGGAGGGGCTTGCCTTGAGGGTCAAGCCCTCAAGGGGTGCGCCAGCGCTAGGAGGAGGAGGACTCCTCCTTCAATTCGGTTTGGGAAGGAGGAGTCCTCCTCTTCCTTCCCACCTCCCAATTTCCCTTTTTCTTTTTCTTTTCTTTTGGTATTTCTTGAAGTGGCGCCATGGGCCCCTTAGGCTGACTCCACCAGCCCACTAGGGACTTATGGCGCCACCCTATGGCTTTGGGCTCACTCCCGGGTGGGTGGGCCCCCTCCCGGTGAACTCCCGGAACCCATTTGTCACTCCTGGTACACTGTCGGAATTGCCCGAAACTTTCCGGTAACCAAATGAAACCATCCTATATATCAATCTTCATTTCCAGACCATTCCGAAAACCCTCGTGACATCCGTGATCTCATACGGGACTCCGAACAACATTCGGTAACCACACATATAACTCAACTATACTAAAACATCATCGAACCTTAAGTGTGCAGACCCTGCGGGTTCGAGAACTATGCAGACATGCCCCGAGGCACTCCTTGGTCAATATCCAATAGCGGGACCTGGATGCCCGTATTGGATCCTACATATTCTCCAAAGATCTTATCGGTTGAACCTCAATGCCAAGGATTCATATAATCCCGTATGTCATTCCCTTTGTCCTTGGGTATGTTACTTGCCCGAGATTCGACTGTCGGTATCCGCATACTATTTCAATCTCGTTACCGGCAAGTCTCTTCACTCGTTCCGTAATACAAGATCCCGTGACTTACACTTAGTCACATTGCTTGCAAGACTTGTGTGCGATGTTGTATTACCGAGTGGGCCCCGAGATACCTCTCTGTCACACGGAGTGACAAATCCCAGTCTTGATCCATACTAACTCAACGGACACCTTCGGAGACACCTGTAGAGCACCTTTATAGCCACCCAGTTACGTTGCGACGTTTGATGCACACAAGGTATTCCTCCGGTGCCAGTGAGTTATATGTGTTGGAATTATGCCCTAGAGGCAATAATAAATGTATAGTTATTATTATGATTCCTGTATCAAGATAATAGTTTATTATCCATGCTATAATTGTATTGAATGAAGACTCATTTACATGTGTGGATACATAGACAAAACACCGTCCCTAGCATGCCTCTAGTTGGCTAGCCAGTTGATCGATGATAGTCAGTGTCTTCTGATTATGAACAAGGTGTTGTTGCTTGATAACTGGATCACGTCATTGGGAGAATCACGTGATGGACTAGACCCAAACTAATAGACGTAGCATGTTGATCGTGTCATTTTGTTGCTACTGTTTTCTGCGTGTCAAGTATTTATTCCTATGACCATGAGATCATATAACTCACTGACACCGGAGGAATGCTTTGTGTGTATCAAACGTCGCAACGTAACTGGGTGACTATAAAGATGCTCTACAGGTATCTCCGAAGGAGTTAGTTGAGTTAGTATGGATCAAGACTGGGATTTGTCACTCCGTATGACGGAGAGGTATCTCGGGGCCCACTCGGTAATACAACATCACACACAAGCCTTGCAAGCAATGTAACTTAGTGTAAGTTGCGGGATCTTGTATTACGGAACGAGTAAAGAGACTTACCGGTAAACGAGATTGAAATAGGTATACGGATACTGACGATCGAATCTCGGGCAAGTAACATACCGAAGGACAAAGGGAATGACATACGGGATTATACGAATCCTTGGCACTGAGGTTCAAACGATGAGATCTTCGTAGAATATGTAGGATCCGATATGGGCATCCAGGTCCCGCTATTGGATATTGGCCGAGGAGTCTCTCCAGTCATGTCTACATAGTTCTCGAACCCGCAGGGTCTGCACACTTAAGGTTCGACGTTGTTTTATGCGTATTTGAGTTATATGGTTGGTTACCGAATGTTGTTCGGAGTCCCGGATGAGATCACGGACGTCACGAGGGTTTCCGGAATGGTCCGGAAACGAAGATTGATATATAGGATGACCTCATTTGATTACCGGAAGGTTTTCGGAGTTACCGGGAATGTACCGGGAATGACGAATGGGTTCCGGGAGTTCACCGGGGGGGGCAACCCACCCCGGGGAAGCCCATAGGCTTTGGGGAGACACACCAGCCCTTAGTGGGCTGGTGGGACAGCCCCAAAGGGGCCTATGCGCCAAGAGAAAGAAAATCAAAGGAAAAGAAAAAAAAAGGAGGGAAGAAGTGGGAAGGGAGGGGGACTCCTCCCACCAAACCAAGTCCAACTCGGTTTGGGGGGGGAGTCCTCCCCCCCTTGGCTCGGCCGACCCCTTGGGAGTCCCTTGGACCCCAAGGCAAGGTCCCCCTCCCTCCTCCTATATATATGGGGCTTTTAGGGCAGATTTGAGATGACTTTCTCACGGCTGCCCGACCACATACCTCCATATTTTTCCTCTAGATCGCGTTTCTGCGGAGCTCGGGCGGATTCCTGCTGAGACGAGATCATCACCAACCTCCGGAGCGCCGTCACGCTGCCGGAGAACTCTTCTACCTCTCCGTCTCTCTTGCTGGATCAAGAAGGCCGAGATCATCGTCGAGTTGTACGTGTGCTGAACGCGGAGGTGCCGTCCGTTCGGTACTAGATCGTGGGACTGATCGCGGGATTGTTCGCGGGGCGGATCGAGGGACGTGAGGACGTTCCACTACATCAACCGCGTTCTCTAACGCTTCTGCTGTTCGATCTACAAGGGTACGTAGATCACTCATCCCCTCTCGTAAATGGACATCACCATGATAGGTCTTCGTGCGCGTAGGAAATTTTTTGTTTCCCATGCGACGTTCCCCAACAGTGGCATCATGAGCTAGGTTCATGCGTAGATTGTTGGGGAACGTCGCATGGGAAACAAAAAATTTCCTACGCGCACGAAGACGTATCATGATGATGTCCATCTACGAGAGGGGATGAGTGATCTACGTACCCTTGTAGACCGTACAGCAGAAGCGTTAGAGAACGCGGTTGATGTAGTGGAACGTCCTCACGTCCCTCGATCCGCCCCGCGAACAATCCCGCGATCAGTCCCACGATCTAGTACCGAACGGACGGCACCTCCGCGTTCAGCACACGTACAGCTCGACGATGATCTCGGCCTTCTTGATCCAGCAAGAGAGACGGAGAGGTAGAAGAGTTCTCCGGCAGCGTGACGGCGCTCCGGAGGTTGGTGATGACCTTGTCTCAGCAGGGCTCCGCCCGAGCTCCGCAGAAACGCGATCTAGAGGAAAAACCGTGGAGGTATGTGGTCGGGCTGCCGTGGAAAAGTCGTCTCAAATCAGCCCTAAAACCTCCGTATATATAGGTGGGAGGGAGGGGAGGAGGCAGCCTCAAAACCTAAAGGTTTGGCCGAAATTGGAGGTGGAGGAGTCCTACTCCAATCCTACTTGGAGTAGGATTCCACCTTCCCACTTGGAAACTCTTTCCACCTTGTGTTTTTTTCCTTCTCAAACCTTATGGGCCTTAGTGGGAACTTATTCCAGCCCACTAGGGGCTGGTTTATCTCTTCCCATAGCCCATGAGACCCCTTGGGGCGTGACACCCCTCCCGATGGTCCCCGGCACCCCTCCCGGCACTCCCGGTACACTACCGATGAGCCCGAAACTTTTCCGGTAATGCACGAAAACCTTCCGGTAACCAAATGAGGTCATCCTATATATCAATCTTCATTTCCGGACCATTCCGGAAACCCTCGTGACGTCCGTGATCTCATCCGGGACTCCGAACAACATTCGGTAACCAACCATATAACTCAAATACGCATAAAACAACGTCGAACCTTAAGTGTGCAGACCCTGCGGGTTCGAGAACTATGTAGACATGACCCGAGTGACTCCTCGGTCAATATCCAATAGCGGGACCTGGATGCCCATATTGGATCCTACATATTCTATGAAGATCTTATCGTTTGAACCTCAGTGCCAAGGATTCATATAATCCCGTATGTCATTCCCTTTGTCCTTCGGTATGTTACTTGCCCGAGATTCGATCGTCAGTATCCGCATACCTATTTCAATCTCGTTTACCGGCAAGTCTCTTTACTCGTTCCGTAATACAAGATCCCGCAACTTACACTAAGTCACATTGCTTGCAAGGCTCGTGTGTGATGTTGTATTACCGAGTGGGCCCCGAGATACCTCTCCGTCACACGGAGTGACAAATCCCAGTCTCGATCCATACTAACTCAACTAACACCTTCGGAGATACCTGTAGAGCATCTTTATAGTCACCCAGTTACGTTGCGACGTTTGATACACACAAAGCATTCCTCCGGTGTTAGTGAGTTATATGATGTCATGGTCATAGGAACAAATACTTGACACGTAGAAAACAGTAGCAACAAAATGACACGATCAACATGCTACGTCTTATTAGTTTGGGTCTAGTCCATCACATGATTCTCCTAATGATGTGATCCCGTTATCAAGTGACAACACTTGCCTATGGCCAGGAAACCTTGACCATCTTTGATCAACGAGCTAGTCAACTAGAGGCTTACTAGGGACAGTGTTTTGTCTATGTATCCACACAGGTATTGTGTTTCCAATCAATACAATTATAGCATGGATAATAAACGATTATCATGAACTAAGAAATATAATAATAACTAATTTATTATTGCCTCTAGGGCATATTTCCAACAGTCTCCCACTTGCACTAGAGTCAATAATCTAGTTCACATCACCATGTGATTCCAACGAATCCAACACCCATATGGGGTCTGATCACGTCTTGCTCGTGAGAGAGGTTTTAGTCAACGGTTCTGAAACTTTCAGATCCGTGCGTTCTTTACAAATCTTTATGTCATCTTATAGATGCTGCTACTACGTGCTATTCGGAAATGCTCCAAATATCTACTCTACTATACAAATCCGTTTCACTACTCATAGTTATTCGGATTAGTGTCAAAGCTTGCATCGACGTAACCCTTTACGACGAACTCTTTAACCACCTCCATAATCGAGAAAAATTCCTTAGTCCATTAGTTACTAAGGATAAATTTTGACCGCTGCTAGTGATTCAATCATGGATCACTCTCTGTACCTCTCAACATACTTTGAGTCAAGGCACACATCAGGTGCGGTACACAGCATGGCATACTTTAGATTCTACGGCTAAGGCATAGAAGACGACCTTCGTCTATTCTCTTTATTCTGCCGTGGTCGGGTTTTGAGTCTTACTCAAATTCACACCTCACAACGCAACCAAGAACTCTTTCTTCGCTGATCTATTTTGAACTCCTTCAAAAACTTGTCAAGGCATGCATTTTATTGAAACTTTCATTAAGCGCTTTTGATCTATCTCCATAGATCTTTGATGCTCAACGTTCAAGTAGCGCAATCCAGGTATTCCTTTGAAAACTCCTTTCAAACAACCTTATATGCTTTACAGAGATTCTACATCACTTCTGATCCACAATATGTCAACCACATATACTTATCAGAAATTCTATAGTGCTCCCACTCACTTCTTTGGAAATACAAGTTTCTCATAAACCTTGTACAAACCCAAAATCTTTGATCATCTCATCAAAGTGTATATTCCAACTCCGAGATGCTTGCACCAGTCCATTGAAGGATCCCTGGAGCTTGCATACTTGCTAGTATCTTTAGGATCGACAAAACCTCCTGGTTGTATCACATACAATGTTTGCTCAAGGAAACCGTCGAGGAAACAATGTTTTGACATCCTACGTGCAATATTTCATAAATAATGCATCAACAACTAACATAATTCTAACAGACCTTTAGCATCGCTACGAGTGAGAAAGTCTCATCATAGTCAACTGTTTGATCTTGTCGAAAACATCTTTGCGACAAGTCGAGCTTTTCTTAATAGTGACTTATCACCATCATCGTCTGTTTTCCTTTAAAGATCCATCTTTACTCAATAGTCCTATGACCATCAAGTAATTCTTCCAAAGTCTACACTTTGTTTTCATCCATGGATCCTCTCTCGGATTTCATGGCTTCCAGCCATTTGTCGGAATCTGGGCCCACCATTGCTTTCTCCATAACTCGTAGGTTCACTGTTGCTCAACAACATGACCTCCAAGACAGGGTTACCGTACTACTCTGCAGCAGTACGCGACCTTGTCGACCTACGAGGTTTGTAGTAACTTGATTCGAAGCTCAATGATCACCATCATCAGCTTCCACTTCAATTGGTGTAGGCGCCACAGGAACAACTTCCTGCACCCTGCTACACACTGGTTGAAGTGATGGTTCAATAACCTCATCAAGTTCTACTACCCTCCAACTCAATTCTTTCGAGAGAAACCTTTCCTCGAGAAAGGATCCGTTTCTAGAAACAAACACTTTGCTTTCGGATCTGAGATAGGAGATGTACCCAACTGTTTTGGATATCCTATGAAGATGCATTTATCCGCTTTGGGTTCGAGCTTATCAGACTGAAACTTTTTCACATAAGTGTCGAAGCCCCAAACTTTCAAGAAATGACAGTTTAGATTTCTCTAAACCTCAGTCTATACTGTGTCATCTCAATGGAAATACGCGGTGCCCTATTTAAAGTGAGTGCGGTTGTCTCTAATGCATAACCCATAAACGATAGTGGTAATTCGATAAGAGACATCATAGTATGCACCATACCAAATAGTGCGTGGCTATGACATTCAGACACATCATCACACTATGATGTTCCAGGTGGCATGAACTGCGAAACAATTTCCACATTGTCTTAACTGCGTACAAAAACTCGTAACTCAGATATTCATTTCTATGATCATATCGTAGACAGTTTATCCTCTTGTTACGACGAACTTCACTCCGAAACAGAATTGAACTTTTCAATATTTCAGACTTGTGATTCATTAAGTAAATACTCTAGTATCTACTCAAATCATCATTGAAGTAAGAACATAATGATATCCACTGCGTGCCTCAGCACCCATTGGACTGCATACATCAAAATGTATCACTTCCAACAAGTTACTATCTTGTTTCATCTCAATGAAAATAAGGCCTTGCTCATGTGGTATGATTTGCATGTCACTAGTGATTCGAAATCAGGTGAGTACAAAGATCCATCAGCATGGAGCCTCTTCATGCAATTTATACTAACATGACTCAAGCGGCAGTGCCACAAGTAAGTGGTACTATCATCATTAACTCGTATCTTTTTGGCACCAATATTATGAACATGTGTAACACTACGATCGAGATTCAATAAACCATTGAAGGTGATTATTCAAGAAAATAGAGTAACCATTATTCTCCTTAAATGAATAATCGTATTGCAATAAACACGATCCAATCATGTTCATGCTTAACGCAAGCACCAAATAACAATTATTTAGGTTTAACACCAATCCCGATGGTAGAGGGAGCGTGCGACGTTTGATCATATCAACCTTGGAAACACTTCCAACACGTATCGTCACCTCGTCTTTAGCTAGTCTCCGTTTATGCCGTAGCTTTCATTTCGTGTTATTAATCACTTAGCAACCGAACCGGTATCCAATACCCTCATGCTGCTAGGAGTACTAGTAAAGTACACATCAACATCATGTATATCAAATACACTTCTTTCGACTTTTGCCAGCCTTCTTATCTACCAAGTATCTTGAGTTGCTCCGCCTCAGTGATTGTTCCCCTCATTACAGAAGCACTTAGTCTCGGGTTTGGGTTTAATCTTGGGTCTCTTCATTAGTGCAGCAACTGTTTTGCCGTTTCACGAAGTATCCCTTCTAGCCCTTGCCTTTCTTGAAACTTAGTGGTTTTACAAACCATCAACTATTGATGCTCCTTCTTGATTTCTACTTTCGCAGTGTCAAACATCGCGAATCGCTCAAGGATCATTGTATGTGTCCTTGATATGTTATAGTTCATCACGAAGCTCTCACAGCTTGGTGGCAGTGACTTTGGAGAACTATCACTATCTTATCTGGAAGATTAACTCCCACTTGATTCAAGCGATTGTCGTACTCAGACAATCTGAGCACACGCTCAACGGTTGAGCCTTTCTCCTTTACTTTGTGGACAAAGAATCTTGTCGGAGGTCTCGTACCTCTTAACAAGGGCACAAGCATGAAATCACAATTTCATCTCTTTAGAACATCACTTATGTTCCGTGACGTTTTACAACGTTTTCGGCGCCTTGCTTCTAAGCCATTAAGTATTTTGCACTGAACTATCGTGTAGTCATCAGAAACGTGTATGTCGGATGTTCATAGCATCCACAGACGACGCTCGAGGTGCAGCACACCGAGTGGTGCATTAAGGACATAATCCTTCTGCGCAGCAACGAGGACAATCCTCGGTTTTACAGACCCAGTCTGCAAAGTTTTGCTACTATCAATTTTCAACTAAATTTTCTCTAGGAACATGTAAAAACAGTAGAGCTATAGTGCAAGCTACATCGTAATTCGCAAAGACCATTAGACTATGTTCATGACAATTAGTTCAATTAATCATATTACTTAAGAACTCCCACTCAAAAAGTACATCTCTCTAGTCATTTGAGTGGTACATGATCCAAATCCACTATCTCAAGTCCGATCATCACGTGAGTCGAGAATAGTTTCAGTGGTAAGCATCTCTATGCTAATCATATCAACTATACGATTCATGCTCGACCTTTCGGTCTCATGTGTTCCGAGGCCATGTCTGCACATGCTAGGCTCGTCAAGCTTAACCCGAGTGTTCCGCGTGCGCAACTGTTTTGCACCCGTTGTATGTGAACGTTGAGTCTATCACACCCGATCATCACGTGGTGTCTCGAAACGACGAACTGTAGCAACGGTGCACAGTCGGGGAGAACACAATTTCGTCTCGAAATTTTAGTGAGAGATCACCTCATAATGCTACCGTCGTTCTAAGCAAAATAAGGTGCATAAAAGGATTAACATCACATGCAATTCATAAGTGACATGATATGGCCATCATCACGTGCTTCTTGATCTCCATCACCAAAGCACCGGCACGATCTTCTTGTCACCGGCGTCACACCGTGATCTCCATCATCATGATCTCCATCAATGTGTCGCCATCGGGGTTGTCGTGCTACTCATGCTATTACTACTAAAGCTACATCCTAGCAAAATAGTAAACGCATCTGCAAGCACAAACGTTAGTTATAAAGACAACCCTATGGCTCCTGCCGGTTGCCGTACCATCGACGTGCAAGTCGATATTTCTATTACAACATGATCATCTCATACATCCAATATATCACATCACATCGTTGGCCATATCACATCACAATCATACCCTGCAAAAACAAGTTAGACGTCCTCTAATTTTGTTGTTGCATGTTTTACGTGGTGACCATGGGTATCTAGTAGGATCGCATCTTACTTACGCAAACACCACAACGGAGATATATGATTTGCTATTTAACCTCATCCAAGGACCTCCTCGGTCAAATCCGATTCAACTAAAGTTGGAGAAACCGACACTTGCCAGTCATCTTTGAGCAACGGGGTTGCTCGTAGCGATGAAACCAGTCTCTCGTAAGCGTACGAGTAATGTCGGTCCAAGCCGCTTCAATCCAACAATACCGCGGAATCAAGAAAAGACTAAGGAGGGCAGCAAAACGCACATCACCGCCCACAAAAACTTTTGTGTTCTACTCGAGAATACATCTACGCATGAACCTAGCTCATGATGCCACTGTTGGGGAACGTCGCATGGGAAACAAAAAATTTCCTACGCGCACGAAGACCTATCATGGTGATGTCCATCTACGAGAGGGGATGAGTGATCTACGTACCCTTGTAGACCGTACAGCAGAAGCGTTAGAGAACGCGGTTGATGTAGTGGAACGTCCTCACGTCCCTCGATCCGCCCCGCGAACAATCCCGCGATCAGTCCCACGATCTAGTACCGAACGGACGGCACCTCCGCGTTCAGCACACGTACAGCTCGACGATGATCTCGGCCTTCTTGATCCAGCAAGAGAGACGGAGAGGTAGAAGAGTTCTCCGGCAGCGTGACGGCGCTCCGGAGGTTGGTGATGACCTTGTCTCAGCAGGGCTCCGCCCGAGCTCCGCAGAAACGCGATCTAGAGGAAAAACCGTGGAGGTATGTGGTCGGGCTGCCGTGGAAAAGTCGTCTCAAATCAGCCCTAAAACCTCCGTATATATAGGTGGGAGGGAGGGGAGGAGGCAGCCTCAAAACCTAAAGGTTTGGCCGAAATTGGAGGTGGAGGAGTCCTACTCCAATCCTACTTGGAGTAGGATTCCACCTTCCCACTTGGAAACTCTTTCCACCTTGTGTTTTTTTCCTTCTCAAACCTTATGGGCCTTAGTGGGAACTTATTCCAGCCCACTAGGGGCTGGTTTATCTCTTCCCATAGCCCATGAGACCCCTTGGGGCGTGACACCCCTCCCGATGGTCCCCGGCACCCCTCCCGGCACTCCCGGTACACTACCGATGAGCCCGAAACTTTTCCGGTAATGCACGAAAACCTTCCGGTAACCAAATGAGGTCATCCTATATATCAATCTTCATTTCCGGACCATTCCGGAAACCCTCGTGACGTCCGTGATCTCATCCGGGACTCCGAACAACATTCGGTAACCAACCATATAACTCAAATACGCATAAAACAACGTCGAACCTTAAGTGTGCAGACCCTGCGGGTTCGAGAACTATGTAGACATGACCCGAGTGACTCCTCGGTCAATATCCAATAGCGGGACCTGGATGCCCATATTGGATCCTACATATTCTACGAAGATCTTATCGTTTGAACCTCAGTGCCAAGGATTCATATAATCCCGTATGTCATTCCCTTTGTCCTTCGGTATGTTACTTGCCCGAGATTCGATCGTCGGTATCCGCATACCTATTTCAATCTCGTTTACCGGCAAGTCTCTTTACTCGTTCCGTAATACAAGATCCCGCAACTTACACTAAGTCACATTGCTTGCAAGGCTCGTGTGTGATGTTGTATTACCGAGTGGGCCCCGAGATACCTCTCCGTCACACGGAGTGACAAATCCCAGTCTCGATCCATACTAACTCAACTAACACCTTCGGAGATACCTGTAGAGCATCTTTATAGTCACCCAGTTACGTTGCGACGTTTGATACACACAAAGCATTCCTCCGGTGTTAGTGAGTTATATGATGTCATGGTCATAGGAACAAATACTTGACACGCAGAAAACAGTAGCAACAAAATGACACGATCAACATGCTACGTCTTATTAGTTTGGGTCTAGTCCATCACATGATTCTCCTAATGATGTGATCCCGTTATCAAGTGACAACACTTGCCTATGGCCAGGAAACCTTGGCCATCTTTGATCAACGAGCTAGTCAACTAGAGGCTTACTAGGGACAGTGTTTTGTCTATGTATCCACACAAGTATTGTGTTTCCAATCAATACAATTATAGCATGGATAATAAACGATTATCATGAACTAAGAAATATAATAATAACTAATTTATTATTGCCTCTAGGGCATATTTCCAACATAGATGTCTTCTCGAGTAGAACACAAAAGGTTTTGTGGGCGGTGATGTGCGTTTTGCTGCCCTCCTTAGTCTTTTCTTGATTCCGCGGTATTGTTGGATTGAAGCGGCTTGGACCGACATTACTCGTACGCTCACGAGAGACTGGTTTCATCGTTACGAGTAACCCCCTTTGCTCAAAGATGACTGGCAAGTGACGGTTTCTCCAACTTTAGTTGAATCGGATTTGACCGAGGAGTTCCTTGGATGAGGTTAAATAGCAACTCATATATCTCCGTTGTGGTGTTTACGTAAGTAAGATGCGATCCTACTAGATACCCTTGGTCACCACGTAAAACATGCAACAACAAAATTAGAGCACGTCTAACTTGTTTTTGCAGGGTATGATTGTGATGTGATATGGCCAATGATGTGATGTGATATATTGGATGTATGAGATGATCATGTTGTAATAGAAATATCGACTTGCACGTCGATGGTACGGCAACCGGCAGGAGCCATAGGGTTGTCTTTATACTAACATATGTGCTTGCAGATGCGTTTACTATTTTGCTAGGATGTAGCTTTAGTAGTAATAGCATAAGTAGCACGACAACCACGATGGCAACACATTGATGGATGATCATGGTGTGGCGCCGGTGACAAGAAGATCGTGCCGGTGCTTTGGTGATGGAGATCAAGAAGCACGAGATGATGGCCATATCATGTCACTTATGAATTGCATGTGATGTTAATCCTTTTATGCACCTTATTTTGCTTAGAACGACGGTAGCATTATGAGGTGATCTCTCACTAAAATTTCAAGACGAAATTGTGTTCTCCCCGACTGTGCACCGTTGCTACAGTTCGTCGTTTCGAGACACCACGTGATGATCGGGTGTGATAGACTCAACGTTCACATACAACGGGTGCAAAACAGTTGCGCACGCGGAACACTCGGGTTAAGCTTGACGAGCCTAGCATGTGCAGACATGGCCTCGGAACACATGAGACCGAAAGGTCGATCATGAATCATATAGTTGATATGATTAGCATAGGGATGCTTACCACTGAAACTATACTCAACTCACGTGATGATCGGACTTGGGATAGTGTAAGTGGATCATGAACCACTCAAATGACTAGAGAGATGTACTTTTTGAGTGGGAGTTTAGCATATAATTTGATTAAGTTGAACTCTAATTATCTTGAACATAGTCTAAGTCCACTTTGAATATATTTGTGTTGTAGATCATGGCTCACGCAAGTGTCATCCTGAATTTTAATACGTTCCTAGAGAAAGCTAAGTTGAAAGATGATGGAAGCAACTTTGTAGACTGGGCTCGTAATCTTAAGCTAATCTTACAAGCTGGAAAGAAGGATTATGTCCTTAATGCTGCGCTAGGAGATGAACCACCCGCTACGGTTGATTAGGATGTTAAGAACGCTTGGTTAGCACGTAAGGAGGACTACTCAATAGTTCAATGTGCAGTCTTGTATGGCTTAGAACCGGGACTTCAACGTCGCTTTGAGCGTCATGGAGCATTTGAGATGTTCCAGGAGTTGAAGTTTATCTTTCAGAAGAACGCCCGGATCGAGAGGTATGAGACCTCCGATAAATTCTATGCTTGCAAGATGGAGGAAAACTCGTCTGTCAGTGAACATGTGCTCAAAATGTCTGGGTACTCAAACCGTCTAGCTGAACTGGGGATTGAACTCCCGCAAGAAGCTATCACTGACAGAATCCTTCAATCACTGCTGCCAAGATATAAAGGCTTTGTGTTGAACTACAACATGCAAGGGATGAACAAGTCTCCCGGCGAGTTGTTTGCAATGCTGAAAGTCGAAGAGTCTGAACTCCGTAAAGAGCATCAAGTGTTGATGGTGAGCAAGACCACTAGTTTCAAGAGAAACGGCAAAGGCAAGAAGGGCAATTGAAGAAGAGCGGCAAGCCTGTTGCCAATCTGCCGAAGAAACCCAAGGCTGGACCTAAGCCTGAAACAGAGTGCTTCTATTGCAAGGGTATGGGTCACTGGAAGCGCAATTGCCCCAAGTATCTGGCAGATAAGAAGGCGGGCAAAGAAAAATCAGGTATATTTGATATACATGTTATTGATGTGTACTTAACCGGCTCTCGTAGTAGTGCCTGGGAATTCGATACCGGTTCTGTTGCTCACATTTGCAACTCGAAGCAGGAACTGCGGAATAGACGAAGGCTGGCGAAAGACGAAGTGACGATGCGCGTAGGAAACGGTTCCAAGGTTGATGCAATCGCCGTCGGCACAGTGTCACTTCAACTACCATCGGGATTAGTGATGAACTTAAATCATTGTTATTTAGTGCCTGCGTTGAGCATGAACATTATATCTGGATCTTGTTTATTGCGAGACGGTTACTCTTTTAAGTCTGAGAATAATGGTTGTTCTATTTCTATGAGTAACATCTTTTATGGTCATGCACCGAATGTGAGAGGATTGTTCATATTGAATCTCGATAGCGATACACATATACATAACATTGAGACCAAAAGAGTTAGAGTAAACAATGATAGCGCCATATTTTTGTGGCACTGCCGCTTGGGTCATATTGGTGTAAAACGCATGAAGAAACTCCATGCTGATGGACTTTTGGAGTCACTTGACTTTGATTCACTTGACACGTGCGAACCATGCCTCATGGGCAAGATGACTAAGACTCCGTTCTCCGGAACGATGGAGCGTGCAAGTGACTTATTGGAAATCATACATACCGATGTGTGTGGTCCAATGAGCGTGGAGGCACGCGGCGGATATCGTTATTTTCTCACCTTCACTGACGATTTAAGTAGATATGGTTATGTCTACTTGATGAAGCACAAGTCTGAAACATTTGAAAAGTTCAAGCAATTTCAGAGTGAAGTGGAAAATCATCGTAACAAGAAGATCAAGTTCCTACGGTCTGATCGTGGGGGTGAATATCTGAGTTTCGAGTTTGGTGCTCACTTAAGACAATGTGGAATTGTTTCGCAGTTAACACCGCCTGGAACACCACAGCGTAATGGTGTGTCCGAACGTCGTAATCGTACTTTGTTAGAGATGGTGCGATCTATGATGTCTCTTACTGATTTGCCGTTATTATTTTGGGGTTATGCATTAGAAACAGCTGCATTCACTTTAAATAGGGCACCATCGAAATCCGTTGAGACGACACCATACGAACTGTGGTATGGCAAAAGGCCAAAGTTGTCATTTCTTAAAGTTTGGGGATGTGATGCTTATGTCAAAAAGCTTCAGCCTGAAAAGCTGGAACCCAAAGCGGAAAAGTGCGTCTTCATAGGTTACCCAAAAGAGACAGTTGGGTACACCTTCTATCTCAAATCCGAGGGCAAAGTGTTTGTTGCTAAGAACGGAACTTTTCTCGAGAAGGAGTTTCTCTCGAGAGAATTGAGCGGGAGGCAGATAGAACTTGACGAGGTTGTCGAACCTCTCATTCCTCTGGATGGTGGCGCAGGGCAAGGGGAAACCTGTGTCGTTGCGACGCCGGTTGAGGAGGAAGTTAATGATGATGATCATGAAACTCCAGTTCAAGTTTCTGTTGAACCACGCAGGTCGACGAGATCACGCGCTGCTCCAGAGTGGTACGGTAATCCCGTCTTATCAATCATGTTGTTAGACAACAATGAACCTGCAGATTATGAAGAAGCAATGGTGGGCCCAGATTCCAACAAATGGCTAGAAGCCATGAAATCCGAGATAGGATCCATGTATGAGAACAAAGTGTGGACTTTGGAGATACTACCTGAGGGCCTCAAGGCTATTCAGAACAAATGGATCTTTAAGAAGAAGACGGACGCTGACGGTAATGTGACCGTTTATAAAGCTCGACTTGTGGCAAAGGGTTTTTCACAAGTTCCAGGAGTTGACTACGATGAGACTTTCTCACCCGTAGCGATGCTTAAGTCCGTCAGAATCATGTTAGCAATAGCTGCATTTTTCGATTATGAAATCTGGCAGATGGATGTCAAAACGGCGTTCCTTAACGGTTTCCTTAAGGAAGAGTTGTATATGATGCAACCCAAAGGTTTTGTCGATCCTAAAAATGTTGACAAGGTGTGCAAGCTCCAGCGATCCATTTATGGACTGGTGCAAGCATCTCGGAGTTGGAACAAACGCTTTGATGAGGTGATCAAAGCATTTGGGTTTATACAAGTGGTTGGAGAATCTTGTATTTACAAGAAGGTGAGTGGGAGCTCTGTGGCGTTTCTAATATTATATGTGGATGACATATTACTGATTGGAAACAACGTAGAGCTTTTGGAGAGCATAAAAGGTTACTTGAATAAAAGTTTCTCTATGAAGGACCTAGGAGAAGCTGCTTACATACTAGGCATTAAGATCTATAGGGATAGATCAAAACGCCTGATAGGACTTTCACAAAGCACATACCTTGATAAAGTTTTGAAGAGGTTCAAAATGGAACAGTCCAAGAAAGGGTTCTTGCCAGTGTTACAAGGTACGAGATTGAGTAAGACTCAGTGCCCAGCAACTGATGAAGATAGAGAGCATATGCGCTCCGTCCCCTATGCTTCGGCCATAGGTTCTATCATGTATGCAATGCTGTGCACTAGAACGGATGTTAGCCTGGCCATAAGTATGGCAGGTAGGTTCCAGAGTAATCCAGGAGTGGATCACTGGACGGCGGTCAAGAATATCCTAAAGTACCTGAAAAGGACTAAGGAGATGTTTCTCGTGTATGGAGGTGACGAAGAGCTCGCCGTAAAAGGTTACGTCGATGCAAGCTTTGACACAGATCCGGACGACTCTAAGTCGCAAACCGGATACGTATTTATTCTTAATGGGGGTGCAGTAAGCTGGTGCAGTTCCAAGCAAAGCGTCGTAGCAGATTCTACATGTGAAGCTGAGTACATGGCTGCCTCGGAGGCGGCTAAGGAGGGTGTCTGGATGAAGCAGTTCATGACGGATCTTGGGGTGGTGCCAAGTGCACTGGATCCAATAACCTTGTTCTGTGACAACACTGGTGCCATTGCCTTAGCAAAGGAACCAAGGTTTCACAAGAAGACCAGACACATCAAACGACGCTTCAACCTCATCCGCGACTACGTCGAGGAGGAGGACGTAAATATATGCAAAGTGCACACGGATCTGAATGTAGCAGACCCGCTGACTAAACCTCTTCCACGGCCAAAACATGATCGACACCAGAACTGTATGGGAGTTAGATTTATTACAATGTAATTCACATGGTGATGTGAGGGCTAGATTATTGACTCTAGTGCAAGTGGGAGACTGTTGGAATTATGCCCTAGAGGCAATAATAAATGTATAGTTATTATTATAATTCCTGTATCAAGATAATAGTTTATTATCCATGCTATAATTGTATTGAATGAAGACTCATTTACATGTGTGGATACATAGACAAAACACCGTCCCTAGCATGCCTCTAGTTGGCTAGCCAGTTGATCGATGATAGTCAGTGTCTTCTGATTATGAACAAGGTGTTGTTGCTTGATAACTGGATCACGTCATTGGGAGAATCACGTGATGGACTAGACCCAAACTAATAGACGTAGCATGTTGATCGTGTCATTTTGTTGCTACTGTTTTCTGCGTGTCAAATATTTATTCCTATGACCATGAGATCATATAACTCACTGACACCGGAGGAATGCTTTGTGTGTATCAAACGTCGCAACGTAACTGGGTGACTATAAAGATGCTCTACAGGTATCTCCGAAGGAGTTAGTTGAGTTAGTATGGATCAAGACTGGGATTTGTCACTCCGTATGACGGAGAGGTATCTCGGGGCCCACTCGGTAATACAACATCACACACAAGCCTTGCAAGCAATGTAACTTAGTGTAAGTTGCGGGATCTTGTATTACGGAACGAGTAAAGAGACTTACCGGTAAACGAGATTGAAATAGGTATACGGATACTGACGATCGAATCTCGGGCAAGTAACATACCGAAGGACAAAGGGAATGACATACGGGATTATACGAATCCTTGGCACTGAGGTTCAAACGATGAGATCTTCGTAGAATATGTAGGATCCGATATGGGCATCCAGGTCCCGCTATTGGATATTGGCCGAGGAGTCTCTCGGGTCATGTCTACATAGTTCTCGAACCCGCAGGGTCTGCACACTTAAGGTTCGACGTTGTTTTATGCGTATTTGAGTTATATGGTTGGTTATCGAATGTTGTTCGGAGTCCCGGATGAGATCACGGATGTCAGGAGGGTTTCCGGAATGGTCCGGAAACGAAGATTGATATATAGGATGACCTCATTTGATTACCGGAAGGTTTTCGGAGTTACCGGGAATGTACCGGGAATGACGAATGGGTTCCGGGAGTTCACCGGGGGGGGCAACCCACCCCGGGGAAGCCCATAGGCTTTGGGGAGACACACCAGCCCTTAGTGGGCTGGTGGGACAGCCCCAAAGGGGCCTATGCGCCAAGAGAAAGAAAATCAAAGGAAAAGAAAAAAAAAAGGAGGGAAGAAGTGGGAAGGGAGGGGGACTCCTCCCACCAAACCAAGTCCAACTCGGTTTGGGGGGGGGAGTCCTCCCCCCCTTGGCTCGGCCGACCCCTTGGGAGTCCCTTGGACCCCAAGGCAAGGTCCCCCTCCCTCCTCCTATATATATGGGGCTTTTAGGGCAGATTTGAGACGACTTTCTCACGGCTGCCCGACCACATACCTCCATAGTTTTTCCTCTAGATCGCGTTTCTGCGGAGCTTGGGCGGAGCCCTGCTGAGACGAGATCATCACCAACCTCCGGAGCGTCGTCACGCTGCCGGAGAACTCTTCTACCTCTCCGTCTCTCTTGCTGGATCAAGAAGGCCGAGATTATCGTCGAGCTGTACGTGTGCTGAACGCGGAGGTGCCGTCCGTTCGATACTAGATCGTGGGACTGATCGCGGGATTGTTCGCGGGACGGATCGAGGGACGTGAGGACGTTCCATTACATCAACCGCGTTCTCTAACGCTTCTGCTGTTCGATCTACAAGGGTACGTAGATCACTCATCCCCTCTCGTAGATGGACATCACCATGATAGGTCTTCGTGCGCGTAGGAAAATTTTTGTTTCCCATGCGACGTTCCCCAACAATATGATCTCATGGTCATAGGAACAAATACTTGACACGTAGAAAACAATAGCAATAAAACGACACGATCAATATGCTACGTTCAAAGTTTGGGTCTAGTCCATCACATGATTCTCCTAATGATGTGATCCAGTTATCAAGTGACAACACTTGCATATAGTCAGAAAACCTTGACTATCATTGATCAACTGGCTAGCCAACTAGAGGTTTGCTAGGGACGTTGTTTTGTCTATGTATCCACACATGTATCTATGTTTTCATTCAATACAATTATAGCATGGATAATGAATGATTATCTTTAAACAGGAAATATAATAATAACTAATTATCATTGCCTCTAGGTCATATTTCCAACAGCTTCACGGCATGGGTGGCGGTGGCATTGGCGGCATGGGTGGCGGTGGCATAGGCGGCATAGGTGCCATGGGTGGCTTCGGAGCACCTCCGGGCGGCATTGGCGGCATGGGTGGCGGTGGCATGGGCGGCATGGGTGGCGGTGGCATGGGAGGCATGGATGGCTTTGGAGCACCTCCGGGCTGCATTGGCGGCATGGGAGGCGGTGGCATTGGCGGCATGGGTGGCGGTGGCATGGGCGGCATGGGTGGCGGTGGCATGGGAGGCATGGATGGCTTTGGAGCACCTCCGGGCTGCATTGGCGGCATGGGAGGCGGTGGCATTGGCGGCATGGATGGTTTCGGAGCACCTCCGGGCGACATTGGCGGTATGGGAGGCATGGATGGCTTCGGAGCACCTCCGGGCGACATTGGCGGTATGGGAGGCATGAGTTTTGCCTCTCTCATGGGAGGCATGGGAGCACCTCCGGGCGCCATGGGCAGCATGTCTTCTGGTGTGCCAACACCTTCGCATGATCTTGCCAACACCCCGTGAAGAGGAGGAGGACGAATCCACTTCGGATGATGAATCGGAGGAAGAGGAAGAGGAAGATGAAGATGAAGATGAAGACGAGGACGAGGCTTATGTGGCTATGAATTTGAGCTAGCGGGCATGAACTTGGTTGGATGATTTTGTGGACATTTACTTTTTTATGTCATCATGGACTTGTTTGTGTGATTTAAAATATGCCATGTCTTTGTTTTGATGTTTGAAATTCATTTTGTGTTCAAAATAGATTAAAAATGCAACACATGGCAAACGTCGTCTGCTTGCGCGCTGTATTTTAACGCAACTGCTGGAGCTAAGAGCGGACGCTGCATTTTAACACACATGCTGGAGCCAGCGCTGACCGCCGCGCCAAAACAAGCAAACGGCGCGCTGGAAACTGTTTTTTAGCGCGCCGCGGATATCGCGGCTGTTGGAGATGCTCTTAAAAAACAATCAATCTAAACATTCAAATCCAAACAGGTTGGTTCGTCAATGGGTCGATCAATGGAAGACGATGGATGGATCGATGGACAGAGTGTGGAACGAAGTATGGTCAGATCGAGATTGGCCGCGACCAATCCGCCAAAACAAAGCGACAGCGACGGGTGTGGATGCCTCCCCCTCTCCGCCTCGCCTCCTTGCTCATGTCTCCTTCCCAAGCCATATCGATCCATCCATCTGTAGCCAAGATAAGCGAGTGTGGGATACTATCCCGTACGTACTACGTGGACAGACTGGAACCCGGGCCCCAGCCCGTCGTCGTCTGCCTCGGCTGAACAACTAGCCCATCACGGCAGCAGGGCAGAAGCAGAAGCAGTAGCAGTAGCGGTACCGGTGCCGGTGCCCCCCAATTCCTTCCTCCCTCCGCGACCATGCCGCACGGTCTTCTGAGCGGCCATATACTGTACAGTGCAGATCGCTTCTCGCAGATTGGCCCGCCCATGCATGCTAGTAACGTTGTTCACGCACCCCGGCGCGCCGCTGTAGCTACCTAGTTAAATTGCTGCTGCCTCAGCTGCTCTGCTTTCGACCTCTTCAGCAACCCTTCTTCCTCTTCCTCGTAGCTGATTCCGGTGCCCAGTAAATAAATAAAATATGAGGAGATGAAGAGCTGAGGACGTAGCACGTCTTGGTTTCTCGGATCACGCGCGCGTGGAGCCCGAGGAAGAAGAGGAGGGAAGGAGGAGTGCTAGCTAGCTGAAGCTTCGTACTACTGACGATGGCTTCCAAAGGTACCGCCGTAACCATTTCGATGCTGCTTTTCTTTGAATAGATTTCGATGCTGCTTCATCATTCTTCTTTACTTTCTGAATCGAGAGTCAGGCTCTCAGCTAGTCTGATTCAAATTCGGTGCCGGTAAATTTGAGCAGACGTGCTAGCTAGGACGTAGAACTGCGCGCGCGGTGTTGCTCCCATGAGTGCCAGTGTGGTTTATTTCAGATATTTAGATTTGCATTGACCCTAAATTACATCCTAAGCTTAGGATGTTCAGGTGTGCACGCGGTTGAGAATCCATTGACTCGCCTCGATCAGCCACTAGTATGAGTATCACTCTTGTGATTAGTATTTCAGTGTACCTAGACAACCTTGCTGTTAATTATTCGGACTGAATTAATTGATTGATAGCCTTGTTGTACCTACACGAGCCAGCAGCGGACTAACAATTCGTGCTGAATTATCTGGTCCGCCCAAAGGAAATAAATAAAAGATTAGTCCCTCTGTCCACAATTGTAAGGCGTTTTGGCAGTTTATTTTTGGACCGAGTAAAATACTTAAAGCTCCTATATTTGTTTACGGAGGGGGTAGGAAGTAGGAACTAGAACCGGATAAACGGAAAAGTGTAAATGCAACGGTAGCTGCCTGATTAGAGGTGTGATGCCCTGAGGCTGAGGGTGAGGAGAGGAGGAGGAGGGACACGCATGTTTGTGTATGTGTGTGGTGGCAGCAAATTCCGTGGCGTGGATCGATCTTGCTTGCTTCCATTGGGTTGGCTGGATGGATGAGCATGAGTATGATACCCATGTGGATGAGACAAGACACACTTGCCCGGCTGGAGGATGCGGTACTGCTGTGCTTTCCTCTCTTCATCGTCACTTTCAACCTTCACATGGCTTTCACTCCACTTGCTGATGGTGCTAGCTAGCTAGTGTACTAACACTTCACATTAGAGACAAACAGTAGTTAACTGATTGCAATCCGACTTGCACCAGCAGCCGACTAGCAGTGGAGCGACATGCGTCGCACTCACTCTAGCTACAGAAAATATCTCAACAGCCCTGGGGATCGATGCTGTGGTATCTGAATCCCATGGTCCGGGAATAAAGCGATGCAGATCGATCGACATGCATAGAGAATCCAGTTAACTTTCTGTGGTAATTAAGCAGGGTGCCGCCTTTTTCAGCTCAACCACCAGTCCCGTCCACGGGAGGAACAACAAGTGCCCCATTTCTGGAGTACTTATGTAGTATGACATGCACAAAGAAATAGTTAGCACGCTCCACAGTGCTCCAGCTGACTGATTTGATAGAGAAACGCACGAACAATATCATCCATCCACCCGTACCCGTCCGTCCATGCTTCCCAATGGTAGTGCTGCTGGCAGCCGCGGATGACACTATTTGGATTAGACCTTAATTAACTAATGTGTCCCATTCAGTTCGTGATAATTCACATCACAAGCCCACGAATCCATCCATCCATCGGCCGGTTTCTGAATGATCAATCCGCAGCGTCCTAAATGTATGATAAACGATTTTGGGAGGCAAAATGCTTCTTCAATTTCTATGGAATTGCTAGCTTGACGTAGTATAATCCTTTTCTTCTTTTCTTTTCGAATTGCTAGCTTTTGATATAGCGGAGGGAGTATAGTATACTTACCTAGGTAGGTAGCTGATGCTAAGTGGTGGTGGTGGGTGCAGGTGCAGGAGGCGGCGGCGGCCATGAGGAGCCTCCTCAGCGGCCGAAGCAGCAGCTGCCGCGCGACTCCCGTGGCTCGCTCGAGGTCTTCAACCCCTCCGCCGCCGCGGCCGAGCCGCCCGCCGCGTTCCGCCCCGCCGCCACCGCCTCGCCGTTCAGGCAGGACGACGACAACATCGAGGATGTGGACAGGGCGACGCAGCGGGCGGCGGAGTGGGGCCTCGTGCTCCAGACCAACGAGCAGACGGGCCGGCCGCAGGGCGTCTCCGCCCGCAGCTCCGGGGCCGGCTCCGCCCGCAGCAGCTCCGACGACAAGGCCGTCGCCGGCGGCGGCATCCCCCGGGTGTCGGAGGAGCTCCGGGCGGCGCTCTCGGCGTTCCAGCAGACCTTCGTCGTGTCGGACGCCAGCCGCCCCGGCCACCCCATCATGTACGCCAGCGCCGGCTTCTTCAACATGACCGGCTACACCTCCAAGGAGGTCGTCGGAAGGAACTGGTATCGAATCCATCATCCATCCATCCATCCCTTCAATCTATCCTCCTTCATCACAAAACTCAGGAATCCATGGAGTTGAAATGCGGCAATTGTGCTGTGCAGCCGCTTCCTCCAGGGCTCCGGCACCGACCCGGCGGAGATCGCAAAGATCAGGCAGGCTCTAGCCGACGGATCAAACTACTGCGGCCGTGTCCTCAACTACAAGAAGGATGGCACGGCATTCTGGAACCTGCTGACCATTGCCCCCATCAAGGATGAGGATGGCAGGGTCCTCAAGTTCATAGGGTCACCTCTCCTCTCTCCCCTTACACGAGTGCCGCGAATTAGACATACATATATCTTACCATTCATGCTGCTGTTCCAGGATGCAAGTGGAAGTGAGTAAATACACTGAAGGGAACAAGGACACTGTTGTTCGTCCAAATGGACTGCCAGAGTCACTCATCAAATATGATGGTATTTTACCTTGTTTTTTTTTAAAGATAGTGCTACTAGTTAGCAGATCTTGTTATTTTCAGAAATTAAATTGGTTCCATATTGAATAGAAAAACATATGTCTGCAGCTAGGCAGAAGGATCAGGCCCGTAGCTCGGTGTCTGAGCTTCTGTTGGCTCTCAAGAACCCGCGGTCATTGTCAGAATCAAGTAATAGCACCTTCAAAAGAAAATCACAGGAATCAGTAGGCGTGTTAACAGGTGATGGTACTGGCAAGAGAAGCTCAGAGAGTGGATCTCGACGTACCTCACGTACTGGAGCAAGAAGCTCACTGCAGAAGATCAGCGAAGTACCTGAAGGAGGCAATAAAGCTAGAAAATCGGGTCTGTTTTCACTTATGGGGTAAGCTCGTGGATACAAGTCAAAGGGTAGAATTTCAGCATCTCATTTCTTAATTCGGTTCTCATTTCATGTTCCTGTGTTTTATCTTGTCTTATTCAATCTGTGACTGCAGTTTACTTGGTATGGGCCATGGAAATGTAGAAAAGAACATGCTGAAACCAAGAGATGAAGATCCGCTACTTGACAGTGATGATGAAAGACCTGAGAGCTTTGATGACGAGCTAAGGAGGAAAGAAATGAGAAGGGGTATAGACTTGGCTACTACACTTGAACGTATCGAGAAGAACTTTGTCATTACTGACCCAAGATTGCCAGATAATCCTATTGTAAGATTCACAGGGACCTCCTGTACCTTTTACCTCACCCATCTTTTCATTCATATAGATATTAACAAAATGAGTGTTCATTTTTCTATCGGTGTTTCAGATATTTGCATCCGATAGTTTCTTGCAATTGACTGAATACAGCCGTGAAGAAATATTGGGAAGAAACTGCAGGTGAATGGTGATCTCGCCTTGCACATTTTTTGCACAATTTCACTGGCATGGTTTTCTGATCTTTAGCAAGTTTTAGCCCTTTGTAGATTAACGGTTACACAGTGTCGTAAAAATCCTGATATTGGACCTCTATTGCTCTGCATATTTGTAGATTGGTATATGCTACTGTTTCATGCAAAAGACTAATGCGTCACTTTCTTGTTGCTTCCCTGGGTCCTCTCGCAGGTTTCTCCAAGGTCCTGAAACTGACCGTGCTACAGTGAGGAAAATTAGAGATGCCATAGATAACCAAACAGAGGTCACTGTTCAGCTGATTAATTATACAAAGAGTGGTATGTTACTCTTCACATGCTTTTCGTGCCCATGCCATGCAAGAGTACCATACCATGCAATTTCTGTCAATACTTCTGTTTACCGAAATGTTTGGCTGAGATACAGTATATTTGTATCAGTTACTAACACTAAGATATTTTTGTGTTTGAGTATGTCCCTTAATGGTAGACAATCCAGCTAAAATTACTTATTGCCGTTTATCACTTTTACAGGTAAAAAATTCTGGAACCTGTTTCACTTGCAGCCTATGCGTGATCAGAAGGTACTATAACGATGGACATCATATGGGAAATATTATCCAACTTACTCTATATAATGGAGTTTGCATGTAATTTGAGATGCATCAATTTTGACTGTTGACCAGGGAGATGTCCAGTATTTTATTGGGGTTCAGTTGGATGGAACTGAGCATGTCCGAGATGCTGCCGAAAAAGAGGGTGTCATGCTGGTTCGTATCCATTTTACTTAAATCTAAATTACTTGTGCATGCATATATGCTATGAAAAGTGGCAAAAATAGATATATGGGCCTTCAATGGCTACGATTTTACCAGCACCAAGAATTTGTAGTGCAAAACTTGCAAAAAATTGTTAATATCAACCGGCATCACATGATAATGTAATATGATGCACCATAAGTAGTCAACTCTAATGCTAGTAAAGTTGTAAATCGTTATGCATATGGCATGTTAGTCTTTGAGTCAACATTCTATTCTGTGAAATGCACGGAACATGTTTTTTAGAAGACGTGCAAAACATGTTATGTCAATTTTCTTTAATGGATTTATGTTATTTTTGTCTGGATAAGCCAAGTTGACCACTTAATTTTTTATTGACCTTAAATCAATTTTAAATTTGTCAGATCTAACCCGAGTTCTTCATGTTACAGATTAAGAAAACTGCAGAAAATATTGATGAGGCTGCAAAAGAACTTCCAGATGCTAATTTGGTAAGATAAAATCATTATTCCAACACTTCATCAAACTAGTATATTTCTAATGATCAAACAAGTACATGTGTGGAGTTCTGACAGTCATCCATTCTTTTCAGAGGCCGGAGGACTTATGGGCCAACCACTCAAAAGTAGTTTTGCCAAAGCCACATATGAAGGATTCTGCATCATGGAGAGCTATCCAAAAAGTATGATATAGTTTTACCAAACCGCTTTTTGCATGTCATTTTAAAGTCACTGGATGAAACTAGCATTATATAAAGAAACTAGAGATTTGGGTGCCTCTCATTTTGTTCATGGAAATATATACCTAGTTCCACCCATGCATTCTGCTGAAGAATTCAGTCCATTACAGAACAGTGATTATATGTGTAACGTAGGAGTATTCTATATTGTCAAAACCAGGGGATCGTTGGAGACGTACATTTGGCATTTTTGTGATGATCGTGTTGCTTCTTTTGTAGGTTCGTGAGGGTGGAGAAAACATTGATCTGAAACATTTCAGGCCTGTAAAACCTTTGGGGTCTGGTGACACTGGAAGGTAAATCTTATCATACTTTGTTTGAAACAGAATTAACTTAAGTCTTAGCACTGTTTGAGTTATGTTGCCATCAGAAGTTTCAAATAGTAAACTATGTACATTATTGTTGAAATTGTAGTGTGCACTTGGTGGAGCTGCTAAAGACAGGTGAATACTTTGCCATGAAAGCGATGGATAAAAATGTCATGCTTAACCGCAATAAGGTTTGATTTTTTTTCACCTTTTGAAATGATAACAACATTAATTATCATAGGAAAATGGGTTTCACTTATATGGTTCTAATTATGGCCATTGTTTCATGTTTCTGATAACTATAATGCCTCTAGGTCCATAGGGCTACTGCTGAACGACAAATCCTTGATATGTTGGACCATCCATTCCTTCCAACATTGTATGCATCATTTCAGGTTTGTTCATCAATATAAGGAAGCAAATTTATTATAGATCACATTGTACTTGTTCATGTGTAATCATCTTGATGAGTAAGCTTGTCTAATTCCTAGAACAATTTAACATAGGTCCAAGTTTGAATATAAATTTTTAAGCTCATTTGAGAAGAAACACACTAGGTCCAAGTTTTTTACTTTGTTTAAATCCTACCATAGAAGACCTGGTTCGCAATCCAATGGCCTTCAATCATGTTTGGGAGAGAGGGCAGGAATGGGGTTAGAAAGAGGTTGCTTTCATTGACACCATGACTTCTCATGTTCCACCAGAGAGTGACATTTTATTTCTGCTCAAATGTTGCAGACGAAGACACATATATGTCTTATTACAGATTACTACCCTGGTGGGGAGCTCTTTCTGCTCCTAGATAGGCAACCTCAGAAGGTTTTACGGGAAGATGCAGTCAGGTCATAACTGAAACTGTTTATTATTCTTAGATCTGGTGTGGTGATTTGTGACATAAGATACTGATCACAGTCGCAGGCGTGTCACTTCATTGTTTTGGGGTTTTATCCACTCTAGATGTTGTACAAGAGGCACTATTTAACATTTTTCATTATTGAGACAGGTTCTATGCAGCTGAAGTTGTCATTGCACTTGAATACTTGCATTGTCAAGGTATAACCCCCCCCCCCCTCCCAATACACCAATAAAAGTCCCTTAGATTGTGTTACATCACAGCATTATTAATGGCGATTATGTTCACCTTTCAAATGCATACGCCTTCAGTAAGGATTTAGCCCGTGCAGCATGTTTTCTATAAGGCCTTAAAAGCAATATTTCCTTACCCAAATAAAAAAAGGGCTGGCCACAATACAGTTTAGATTTGTACTGCTTATAAGGTGTCATGTTTACTCTTGTTTAATATTATTTATATCCTCAGGTATAATCTACCGAGATTTGAAGCCAGAGAATATCTTACTTCATAGAGACGGGCACATATCCCTGACAGACTTTGATTTGTCTTGCCTGACATCTTGCAGACCGCAGGTAAAAGGACACTAAATTTAATTTGAAGTTAACTTAATTTTGAAGCTCTTTCTCTTTGAATAAAATCACAAAACATGCATGTACTTTTTATGTATTGCTGGCCCTTAAAAGGGAAGGTCGACTTCAGTATATTCATCGGTTATGTGAGGTGAAGTAATTGCATTTTCCTGTTTTGGTAGGTCTTTCTTCCAGAAGAAGCTAATAAGAAAAGTAGGAGGAAAAGCAGGAGTTCACCCATATTTTTTGCGGAACCGATGCGAGCATCCAATTCATTTGTTGGTACAGAAGAGTACATTGCACCTGTATGTATTTTATCTTGGTTTTTTTGTTTATTCTGCACCATTTTTGCTACATCTCCGTTATTTTTTTGTGCATAATGTAGAGTATTTGATTCTTATACTGGTCCTTGTGTTGCAGGAGATTATTACCGGAGCTGGCCATACAAGTGCTGTTGATTGGTGGGCGCTAGGTACATAGCTCTTCCACCAAATATGCAGTTTCTTTGGGACTTTCTTTGTGCATATGTTATACGGTAATTCTAATGAAGTCATTTGGTTCTCCAGGGATTCTTCTGTATGAAATGCTGTATGGTTACACACCCTTCAGAGGTAAAACCAGGCAAAGGACATTTGCCAACATCCTACACAAGGACATCAGATTCCCCGCAAGTATATCGGTACGGTAATTAAGAAAGCGGCTAGCATATATTCCTATATCTTCTGAACAGAATTTTGGCTGACATGGAAAGTTCACTCGGTTGCCCGTGGGTGCTGTGCGGATGAGCAGGTGAGCCTCCCAGCTAGGCAGCTGATCTACAGGTTGCTGCACAGGGATCCCGCGAATAGAATGGGATCGTATGAGGGGTCGAACGAGATAAAACAACACCCGTTCTTCCGCGGCATCAACTGGGCTCTTGTGCGCGGCACGGTAATGAATACTCACTCCATTATTATTATGCCTAGCTAGCAATACCAACCATTTGTGATCTTTCTCCTAAAGATGAAATGGGACACGGGTTTCTTATGCCTGTTTGATAGAAGAAAACCAAAACCGAAATTTGTTCAGAGTCTTAGGCCCTGTTTGGAACCATAATAGATTATAATAATCTGAATTATGAACATAGATTATATAATCTAGTTTATAAAAATAATCCAGGTGGACATGTTTGGAGGCCAGATTATATAAACTGTAAACCAGCTTATAAATTGTACAATGACATATTTGCCATCACTTTACAAGGAAAAATAGAAAAGTGGCGGTGGCACTGTGTAATTCTCTTGAAGTTTACAAGGATAACACGTCATTTGTAATCCATAATCTCATTTTAGCTGGGGTAGAGGAGATTATGAGATTATAATAATCTGGTCATCTAGTTTATAAAATCTACAATATAAACTGTCCTGTTTGAAAATACAATAGATTATAAAAACCAGATTATATAATCTTGGTGGTTCCAAACAGGGCCTTAGTTGTTAGCTAGCAAAATAATGGGTGTGTGACTAATTTATTTTGTGTGAAATTGGCGTGGTGCAGGCTCCTCCGAAGCTGGACGCTCCACTGTTTTCCAAGGACGTGGGCAAGGGAATGGGCGATGCTGCCGCCGCCGATAATGGCACCGACATGTTCTGAACGAAGAAGGTGGATGGAAAGACATGCCAAAGATGTAGTATCTCGGCCGTGCTCGCTCAATCATGGGTCGTGTGTTGTTGGTTGTTGCTGGCTGTTTTCTTTTTCTGTTCGTACTCGTAGTTAGGACGGTAGGAGATGGAATAAGCGCTGGAGTTGTTGAGCGCAGTGGAGTAATCTTGTATCGGGATCATATTAAATAAGCAATTAAGATGCATCGTCTTCCAAAATTACCAGCAGGAGATGCTGGAGCGGCAACGGAGGCCCCAAAAAATGCTAAATATATAAAGACTTATAAAGGGTTACAAGCTGATTAATTTTGTTTCGCGCAGCCCCGCTCGGCGTTTGGGCCGGCCCAATTTCGCAATTTCTTTTTGTTAAAGATCAAATAATGTTGCTACAATTCCGGATCGAACCCACGAGATCACGCTTCGCAAAAAGCACAATGACCACCAGGCCATCGCAATGATTTAGTTCTTCGTTTCCTCCCTTTAATTTTCTTTTTCATGGCTGTTTCGGTTCACTACTGTTTTTGGCGTTTTATTCTGTTTTTCTTGTCTTTTTCTTTGTTTCTCAAATGCACGGATTATTTTTTTCAAATTATTTGAACTTTTTTCTGTTTTATAAACTCTATTAAAAATTCAATGAATTGTTTTCGAAATTCGATGAAAACAATTCGATGAACTTTATTCAAACTGATGAACTCTTTTCAAATTTGTGAACTTTTTTTCTAATGCGTGACCTTTTCTAAACTTTGATGAATTTTTTTTCGAATTCAATGAACTTTTTTATGAATTGATGAACTCTTTTTAAATTTAATGATTTTTTTATAATTTAATGAACTTTTTTAAAATTTGATGAACTTTTTTTAGCTTTTGAAGTATTTTTCAAATCGGTGAACTTTTTTTAATCTATTTTCTAGAAGTCAACGGTCAAATGGTTTCACCAATCAACAGTATTACACATTTAACCGAGCAATCCAGCGCAAGGAAACGAAAACGAACGAAGTTGCTTGTTGGGCCGGCCCACAAGCTCGAAGTTGTGAGCGCGAGTTTACCTAATTGGCGCCTGCAACGCCAATTAGGAGCTCCCGCCATGTGGTCCTGGCCAGTGGCAAATCTAGAAACAAATAGAGGGGGTTGGGTTGTCTGGGTCGTGTAAATATGTGTTGGGGTGGGCTAACACGTGACTTGATTAGCCTTTGAAACTACTAGTAAAAAAATTTATAGGGCTGGAAATATGGGGGAACGTCGCATGGGAAACAAAAAAAAATTCTACGCGCACACAAGATCTACCCATGGTGATGACCATCTACGAAAGGGGGGAGTGCATCTACATACCCTAGTAGATTGCTAAGCGGAAGTGTATATAACGCGGTTGATGTAGTGGTACGTCTTCGCGATCCAATCACGATCCGTCCCACGAACTCCCGATCGAGCGCCGAATGGACGGCACCACCGCGTTCACACGTAAAGCTTGATGACGTCTCTGCCTCCTCGATCCAGCGAGCGAGGGCAGAGTAGTAGATGAGTTCTTCAGCAACACGAAGGCGTGGTGGCGGTGGTGGTGGTGCTATCCCGACAAGGCTAGGCCTAGCATTACCGAAACCGCGAATGGAGGAGAAAACGATCTAGGGAGAGAGAGGGGCGCCAAGGGCTTCGTGTGTCCTCTTGGGGCGCCCCCTCCTCTCTATATATAGGTGGAAGGGCATGGGGAACAGCCCCTCCAAGCCCTAGGGCGCATCCAAGGGGAGAGGAGGTGGAATCCTAGTCCCCTTCCTTCCCTTCCATACAAAGGTGAACTTTCCACCTTTCCAACTGCATGGGCCTTGAGGGACTTGTGCGCTTGGCCCAATAAGGCCACGACGTCTCCCCTCAGCCCATGCAAACCCTTGGGACGTGGTGGAACCCTTGGTGGACTTCCGGACTCCCCCGGAAGTTTTCGGAACCTTCTAGAAGCTTCCTGGTACTTTACCGGAAAAAACGATTTCCGGTAGCCAAAATATGACTTCACATACATAAATCTTTACCTCTGAACCATTATGGAGCTCCTCGTGATGTCTGGGATGTCATCCGGGACTCTAAGAAACTTTCGGTTACTATCACACATAACTCATTAATACCAAATCGTCACCAAACCTTAAGTGTGCAGACCCTGCGGGTTCGAGAACTATGCAGACATGTCCGAGACACTCTCTGGCCAATAACCAATGGCGGGACATACATGTCCATATGGGCTCCTATATATTATATGAAGATCTTTATCGGTCGAACCACAATGTCAAGGATTCAATTAATCTCGTATACTATTCCCTTTGTCTATCGGTATGTTACTTGCCCGAGATTCGATCGCCCGTATCTCTATACCTAGTTCAATCTCGTTATCGGCAAGTCTCTTTACTCGATTCGTAATACAAGATCCCGTGGCTAACTCTTTAGTCACATTGCTTGCAAGCTTGTTGTGATGTTGTATTACCGAGTGGGCCCTAAGATACCTCTTCGTCACACGGAGTGACAAATCCCAGTCTTGATCCACGCCAACCCAACACACACCTTCGGAGATATCTGTAGAGCACCCTTATAGTCACCCAGTTACATTGCGACGTTTGATACATGCTACCTCTTGAGCTTGCGTTGTTTTTTCCCTTGAAGAGGAAAGGGTGATGCAGCACAGTAGCAGTAAGTATTTCCCTCAGTTTGAGAACCAAGGTATCAATCCAGTAGGAGTACCAAGGCAAGTCTCCAAAGTACCTGCGCAAAAACAAACAAACTTGCACCCAACGCTACAAAGGGGTTGTCAATCCCTTCATGATTGATTGCAAGGTGAGATCTGAAGGCGGAAAGTGCAACAAAGTGAAAGTGTAGAGCTGAAAATATGAAGTGAAGTAGACCCGGGGGCCATATTGTTCACTAGAGGCTTCTCTCGTGATAGCAAATATTACGGTGGGTGAACGAATTATTGTCGAGCAATTGATAGAACCGCGCAAAGTCATGATGATATCTAAGGCAATGATCATACATATAGGCATCACGTCCGAGACAAGTAGACCGATACTTTATGCATCTACTACTATTAGACCACACATCGACCGCTATCCAGCATGCATCTAGTGTATTGAGTTCATAACAAACAGAGGAACGCCTTAAGCAAGATGACATGATGTAGAAGGATAAATTCATGCAATAGATATAAACCCCATCTTTTTACCCTTGATGGCAACAACACGATACGTGCCTCGCTACCCCTTCTATCACTGGCTGAGGACACCACATGGTATGAATCCAAAACCAAGCACTTCTCCCATTGCAAGAATTATAGATCAAGTTGGCCAAACAAAACCCACAACTCAAAGAGAATTACAAGGATACGAAATCATGCATATAAGAGATCAGAGGAAACTCAAATAACATTCATAGATAATCTGATCATAAATCCAAAATTCATCGGATCTCGACAAACACACCGCAAAAGAAGATTACATCGGATAGATCTCCATGAAGATCATGGAGAACATTGTATTAAAGATCCAAGAGAGAGAAGAAGTCATCTAGCTACTAGCTATGGACCCGAAGGTCTGTGGTGAACTACTCACGCATCATCGGAGAGGCAATGGTATTGATGAAGAAGCCCTCCGTGTCCGAATCCCCCCTCCGACAGGGCACCAGAACGTGCCCCAGATGGGATCTTGCGAAGGCAGAAGCTTGCGGCGGCGGGAAAGTATTTTTGTGGCTCTCTCTGGCAGTTTCAGATTTTTGGAGAATTTATAGGCGGAAGAAGTAGGGCAGGGGAGCCACAGGGGGCCCACAAACCTGCTAGGCCCGAGCCCCCTAGGCCGGGCCTGGGTGGCTTGTGACCTCCTCCGAGGTCCCCTGCCTTGGTTCTCAAGTTTCATGCGTGTCTTCTGTTATGGAAAAAATCATTCCGCAGGTTTTATTCCGTTTGGACTCCGTTTAATATTCTCCTCTGAAAAAGGTCAAAAACACGGAAAAACAGGAACTGGCACTTGGCACTGAGTTAATAGGTTAGTCCCAAAAAAGATATAAAATAGCATATTCATGCATACAAAACATCCAAAGTTGACAAGATAATAGCATGGAACCATAAAAAATTATAGATACGTTGGAGACGTATCAAGCATCCCCAAGCTTAACTCGTGCCCGTCCTCGAGTAGGGAAGTGTTAAAGACTGAATTTTTGATGTGGAATGCTACCTAACATATTTGTCCTTTGTAACTTCTTTCTCATGACATGAATGTTCAGATCCGTAAGATTCAAAACAACAGTTTATTATTGACATGAAAACAATAGTACTTCAAACATACTAGCAAATGATCATGAACTTTTGAAATAACATGGCCAAAGAAAGTTATCCCTACAAAATCATATAGTCTGGCTATGCTCCATCATCCCCACACAACGAATTTAAATCATGCACAACCCCGGTATTGGCCAAGTAATTGTTTTCGCACTCTTACTTTCTCAAAAAAATTCAACTCTCACGCAATACATGAGCGTGAGCCATGGATATAGGACTATAGGTGGAATAGAGTGTGGTGGAGGTTGTGAGGCAAAAAGGAGGAGATGGTCACATTGACTTTGCGTATTAATGAGCTATGGAGATGCCCATCAATAGATATCAATGTGAATGAGTAGGGATTACCATGCAACGGATGCACGAGAGCTATAAGTGTGTGAAAGCTCGAAAGGAGAACTAGTGGCTGTGCACCCAACTTGCTTGCTCACGAAGACCTAGGGCAATTTTGAGGAAGCCCATCATTGGAATATACAAGTCAAGTTTAATAATGAAGATTCCCACTAGTATATGGAAGTGTCAAAACAAGAGACTCTCTATCATGAAGAACATGGTGCTATTTTGAAGCACAAGTGTGGAAAAACATAGTAGCATTGTCCCTTCTCTCTTTTTCTCTCTTTCTTTTTTTCTTTTCTTTTTTGCTTTGGCCTCTTTTTTTTCATTTTTTTGGTGGGCAACTTTGGCCTCTTTTTTTTCCACACATGGGACAATGTTCTAATAATGATGATCATCACACTTTTATTTACTAACAACTCAACACTTAGAGCAATGATGACTCTATAGGAAATGCCTCCGGCAGTGTACCGGGATGTGCAACGATCTAGCTTAGCGTATGACGTTGAAACATCTTGCTAGCTATCTTACGATCATGCAATGGAAATATGAAAGTGACGGCACAAGTCATGAGACGGAACGGTGGTAGTTGCATGGCAATATATCTCGGAATGGCTATGAAAATGCCATAATAGGTAGGTATGTTGGCTTTTTGAGGAAGGTATATGGTGGGTTTGTGCACCGGCAAAAGTTGCGCGACACTAGAGAGGCTAGCAATGGTGGAAGGTGAAAGTGCATTTATTCCATGGACTCACATTAGTCATGAAGAACTCATATACTTTTTGCGGAAGTTTTATCAGTAATCGAAACAAAGTGCTAAACGCATACTCCTAGGGGAAGGTTTGGTAGGTGTTAACCATTGCGCGATCCCGACCGCAACACAAAGGATGACAGTCAATAAATCAATTATTCTCCGACTTCCTAACATAGCGGTTCACCATACGTGCATGCTACGGGAATCACTAACTTCAACACAAGTAATTCTAGATTCACAACACCCTACTAACATAACTCTAATATCACCAAATCCATGTCTCAAAACTAATTGAGAGGAATCAAACTTCTCTTTACTAATCAATGCACATGAATATGTAAGTTTTTATTATATCCTCTTTGGATGCCTATCATCTTTAGGACTACTTTCATAGCACAAGCCAATTACCAAGTTACTCAGAGAGAGCACTCTCAAAAAGATATAAGTGAAGATCGAGAGTTCTTATTTCTCCAAAATATGACACCGCCGTGCTCTAAAAATATCTAAGTGAAGCACTAGAGCAAAGTTATCTAGCTCAAAATATATAAGTGAAGCACATGCGAGCTAAATTGCCTAACTCAAAAGATATAAGCGAAGCTCAATGAGTATTCTAGCAAATTCACGATGAGTGCATGTCTCTCTCAAAAAGGTGTGCAGCAAGGATGATTGTGACACAACAAAATGAAAATAATCCTATAATACATGACGCTCCAAGCAAAACACATATCATGTGGTGAATAAAAATATAGCTCCAAGTAACATTACCGATGGATTGAAGACGAAAGAGGGGATGCCTTCCCGGGGCATCCCCAAGCTTAGGCTTTTTGGTGTCCTTGAATTTGGCTTGGGATGCCTTGGGAATCCCCAAGCTTGAGCTCTTTCCACTCTTTATCCCATTGTCCATGATAACATCACCCAAAACTTAAAAACTTCACAACACAAAACTTGAACAGAAACTCGTGATATCATTAGCATAAGAAAACAAACTACCAACTCTTTAGGTACTATAGTAAACTTGATTTCTATTTAGATTGATGTTAAATTACTTTATTTTCACTTCTCCATGGCTAGTACCCCCCGATACTATCCATAGTTTCATCAAAATATGCAATCAACACAACAAAAACAGAATTTGTCAAAAACAGACCAGTCTGTAGCAATTTGTATACTTTGTATACTTCTGTTATCTCAAAAATTCTGAACTATTATGAAAATTAGGGAAATTGGCATATCAACCAGCAGCAAAAAGAATCAACTCAAAAGCTCTTTATGGATATAAATTAAAAATAATTTCGTGAGCGCAAAGTTTCTGTCTTTTTGAGCAAGATCAAACAACCAACACCAAAACTAGTCATAAAGGTTTTACTTGGCACAAAAACAAAAAGAAACACAAAAAACAAAATCATAACAGAATTATGATGGTGTGGACACAACAAAACAGAAAGCAAAAATCAAATAAAAATTCATTGGGATGCCTCCCAACAAGCGCTTTTCTTTAAAGCCTTTTAGCTAGGCATTGATAATTCAATGATGCTCACATAAAAGATAGCGATCGGACACGAAGAGAGCATCATGAAACATGTGACAAACATATCTAAGTCTAACATACTTCGTATGCATAGGCATTTTATAGGAAAACAAATTGTCAAGACAACCAATAGCTACCATATGCAAGGAAGAAGAAAGAGACAATATGAATCTCAGCATAACGAGAGGTAATTTAGTAACATGAAAGTTTCTACCAAAATATTTTCCTCTCTCATAACAATATAGCTATCACATAGGATATTCTTTTCATGATCCACATGCATGCAAAGTTGACGCTCTTAAAAAATAGTGGG
Organism: Hordeum vulgare subsp. vulgare; assembly: GCF_904849725.1. NCBI lineage: Eukaryota > Viridiplantae > Streptophyta > Magnoliopsida > Poales > Poaceae > Hordeum > Hordeum vulgare. The sequence continues at coordinate 340,381,039 of NC_058522.1, read as the reverse complement.
ATTATCATCAACTAAAGTCATGACTTCTCCAAACCCACTTTCAATATTATTGCAAATATCATATTCATCATGAGGCTTAAACAAATTTTCAAGATCATAAGAAAAATCATTACCCCAATCATGATCATTGCAACATGTAGTGGACATAGCAAAACTAGCATCCCCAAGCTTAGGGTTTTGCATATTTTTAGCATGATTGACATTAATAGAATTCATAGTGAAACCATTGCAATCATTCTTTTCACTCAAGGAGCCCTCGTGAATCACTTCATAAATAAGATAAAACCTCTTCATGAGAAGGGCTGCAGATGGAAACACCGACTCGCTCGGGCGTGGCGACGGGAGAGGGTTCACCTACCGCCATTAATGGCAATTACTGCCGGCCATCTCTCATCCTCGAGCTGCCCCACCTGCCCCACCGCTCGTCTCCATCTGACTCCGAGCCTCCCCTTCACTTCCAATCTTCGACGCGCGACGCGAAGGACCGCGGCGTCTCCTCTTCCCCGGGCTTTCTCGATGGCGGGCGAAAGGAGGAGGATCCGGGTGCGGCGACTTTGCCCGGAGATGGTGTCGCCGCCGCGGGCTCTGGTCGCTCCGACCCCGATGGGGCTGCTGCCATCAGCAGAGCTTCGATCGGAGGAGGCCCGTGCAGAGATGCTGCGGGTGGTTCGGGGGAAATTTCCAGATCGTGCGAGTTGGCCAGCGGTGATGGTGGAGATAATCCGCATGGCAACCTTCGCGGAACGAGCTCGTTTCTACGGGGATGAGGGAGGCATGGACTACGAGTTCGTGTATTGGGCGATGCGGGAGGCGGAGGCCACGGATCCAGGAGTGGCGAGGAAATGGAGTCGCTTCAAATCGACGATTCCATTCCTCCTCAACATCAGGCCGCCATCGGTGCTAGAGCTGTCTTAGATTCCTCGCGGGGAGTTGCCGCCGGGGGTCGATCCTCCTCAAGCCAATTGACTTCGCGGGCTCCTGGTGGACGTGCTTCGTGGCGAACTACTTCGAGGCGAGGACGTCGGGTGGGGGAGGGTCATCACTTTGAACCTCTGCCATGGCCAGGAGATCGAGGTTTGGTTCCTCCTCATAGTAATCGGGTTAGTCGATTTCCTTTTTCTATCCGTCACATAATTTCGATATCTGGTTGCTGTGATCATTTGATCACTGATGGGGGTGAGAGGGATCATAAGAAAATCTCGTGCGACCTTTTGGTTTATACTGGTAGTAGTCATACTATTTCTGATCTGGTTTCAGATAAAAAATCTGTAGGGATCTGTATTCCACCCCATATCCCTGCATCAGGACCAAACGATTTATGTGAGTTGAGCATGGGTCTGATGCTAAATCAGGAAACTCCTCCTCTATTTTGGTGAACGATGCTGGGGACTGTAATAATAGTTTTGTTTCCCCAAGGTTTGTAACAGAGTCTGATAGCTGTTTGGTGAGAATTCCCGGGTTTATACCCGAGGACAAAAATCAAGGAATGATAGACCTATCTGTGATTTCGTGTCAGAAGTTAGATGTGCCAGTTTGTACTGAGGGGAAGCACAAATCTAGTGAAGCTGGCTGTGTAGATGTTAATGGGAATGGGATAGATGAGAAAGAGAAAGATATAATTCGAGGTTCAGTGGTGATGTGTGGAAAAAAAGTCTTTAAAGAAGGGGAACAGGAAAGCACGCGGGCTGTTTCTGCAAATGTGAGGGGTGCTTTTGATAAAGGTATCAAGGACTGGCCTCTTTTGGGGTCCAAGGTAGTTTCTAAACCGTTGATCAGAGGATCTGTGGTGCACAGGAAAACAGGAAGAAGGAATACGCCTTCGGGGTCACATTGCAGTTTTGAGGAGGAAGTGGCTGAGCTTTATGGGCAGCTCTGGGTTATCCCTTCCCCCAGCCGCCGCCAGAATAGACGCAGGCTGGTTTTGCCCCCTCCAAACCCTAGTTCTATAGGTAATCGGCTCTTCTGGATCAAGAAAGACATATTTAGATCTGGTTGCTTCTCTGTAGAAGACTGCTATCCTGTAGTTCATCCCGGTCGATTTGACCCCATCCCCACTGAGTTCCAGATTGATAGTGGGGGTTTGTGCCCTGGCAAGCTATCTTTCGTGGGTGCTGTGAAGAAAAAGATGGATCCAAGAGGGGGACATCGTGCTAGGAGACAACCTCCGAAGAAAGGGGACCAGGGGGCTTCCTCTAACCCTCCTGCTGCTCCTACTGCTCCCACTTCTCCACCCCCAGTTCCTGTGGTGAAGGCCGGGGGCCCTGTCCATAAACCAGTCACTGGTGTTAAGGCTGCTGGTGCTGCTGTGGGGCAAGTTGCTGTTCCTGTTTCAAGTACTCCTGTGGTGCAACCTCTGGATCCAAGGTATAAGGATATTATTTGTTTCAATTGCAGTTGGCCTGGTCATTATGTTGGGAATTGTGTAGAGCCAAAAAGATGTTTTATCTGTTCTGGAAATCACAATGTCAACAATTGTGTTGCTTGGGCTAAGCTGCAACCTTCTGCTGAGTTTTTTGGAAGTGCTGCTAATGGGCTTGGTTTTCATCACATTGATATCCCCATGGCTGCAGAATCTAATTGGATGAATTTCAATAACTGTGCTATTCTTAAAGTTCTTAAAGGAGAGGTTTCTGCCTCTGATCTCATCATTCAATTGAATGGAATTTTTTGCAAAGGAAAAGAGTGGCCTTGGCAAATCAGAGAACTTGAGGAAAACAAATTCCTTCTGAGGTTTCCCCCTTGGAAGAAGGTGGAGGATTTAATTGAATTTCCATCTTTTGATCTACCTATTGATGGTGTTTCTGTCAAGATATGTGAATGGATTGGTATGTTGGATCACTTTGGAGAGCTAACTCAGGTTTGGATTCAGGTGGAAGGGATTCCTCCAAAGTGGTGTGCTTGGAAGGTGTTTGCTCAAATTGCATCCTGTTTTGGGATACTTGTTGATGTTGATTGGAATGGGATTTTCAAGAGTTTCTATGAAAAAAATCAGGATTAAGGTGGCTTGCAGGGACCCCACAAAAAATCCTTTTGAAAGATTGGTGGAGATGAAGAAGAAGTTGTACATCCTATATTTTACTGTGGAAGGTTTTACTCAGATTGGAGAGGGGGTCTGATGGGGATGATGAGGACCCTGATTTAGACATTGATGATGAGGATAAGCTCGAGGAGGATTTAAGTCAAGATAAAGATGTTCTGGATGAGGGAGCTGAACCTATTGATGAGTTAGACAAAGCTAACTTTCCTACTCGAGAACCTTCTGGTTCTGGGGGTAAAATGGATGACAAATATATGGCTGCTGCTCAATTTCACCCTGTGATGTTGGATGATAACCTTCATGAACAATTCATTGAATAGGTAGGGAACAAGACCCCAAATGACCATGGAGAGGAAGGTCTTGAGGAGGTTGGTGACTTTATTCAAGAAAGTCTGGACATTGGTTCTCACATGGATTACTGTTCTGCTCAACTTAGGAAAATTGAAATGAATGATTCTGATGGAGAGGAGGATATTCTTATGCCTGAGATGGTCTGTCTACCTGAGAAAATTGCAGTTGGTATTGGTTCTGCCAAAAGATCTTTACTGGAATCTTTGGATATGGTGGAGATGGAGAAAAAAAGGAAGAGTGAATCAAACAAAATGAAGAAGTGGGGGCCTGTGCTCTCTTCTAGACCAACTACAAGACAACATGGAAATGTCAAGATTATGGATAAAGCTACAACTTATTTATAGAAGAAAAATCTGGAGATACCTTCTTCTTTTCAAGGTAACTCTTTTACTACTACTAATATCAATGTTTTGGCTAGTCAAATTACTAGTATTGATTTGTGTGTGGGGCAAAATGGTGAAGAACATAGTGATATTATTCAGGATCTTATCCTGAGAGAACAAATTAGATGTTTAGATTTTGCTGATCAAAATCCTGAAACTGTTTTGCCTGTGGACTTATACACTCCTGTTCGTGGAAAGGAAAAAAAATCAGATTCGACTAATACTTCTAGATCAGTTGACGCTGATGATCTAGATGCTATCTGTCCGAATTTAGTACAGCATAAGAGGCTTTGTAGCCTGTCTCACCCCTTCAAGATATCATGATTGGTGCCTTCTGGAATATTAGGGGTTTGGGGCAACCTGGTAAAATACAGCGTCTAAGGGATTTTGTTTGTAAAAATTTGGTAGATTTGGTTGGTTTCTTTGAAACCAAGAGAGAGGTTATTGATAGTAACACCTTAAATACAATTGCTGGTAGTAGGAATTTTTCTTGGCATCAATTACCTGCAATTAAAACGGCTGGGGGTGTCCTTGTGGGCATTAATAATGATGTATTTGATGCTATTGGTTTTGTCAACAAAAGATACTGTGTGGTTGCTACTATTAAAAACAAACAAGATGGGAAAGTGTGGCAATTTGCTGCTATCTATGGTACTTCTTATAATGAACTTAAATTGGATTTTATTGCTGAGTTGCACGAAGTGTTGAGTTGTGCTACTTATCCCATTCTTCTGGGTGGGGATTTCAATCTGGTTAGGTCTGATTTGGATAAAAGTAATGGTGTTATAAACCATTCTACATCCTTTCTTTTCAATGATTGGGTTAATAAATGGGGTCTAATGGAGATTAATGTGGCAAACAGGAAATATACTTGGTGCAACAATCAGAATGACCCTATTTATGCTACTATTGATAGAGTGTTTGCATCCCCTTCCTGGGATGCTATTTTCCCATTATCTGTACTGAGGGCCCTACCTAGGATTGGTAGTGATCACACCCCGCTGGTGTTAGATACTTTGGCTTGGAGGGTTGTCTCTCCTAAACTGTTTTGGTTTGAGAAATGGTGGTTGGATCAACCTGACTTTCGGGATATGGTTATGAATAATTGGAATACTCCATGTTTAGGGGATAAAGCTGTTAATGTTTGGATTATTAAAACCAAACGTCTGAGGAAGAAAATTAAAGGTTGGGATGTGAATAGAGAAGCTGCTATCAAGAAGAAAAAGAGGGATTTGATTCAGGAATTTGATATACTTGATGTTTTTGCTGAATCTAACCGTGTTTCTCGGGATGATCAGAAGCGTATGAAAGAGATTAAATCCTAATTAGAAGTCATAATGAGAAAAGAAGAATCTGCTTTGTGGCAGAGGTCTAGGGATAGGAGAATTAAAGAGGGGGACAAGAATAATGCATATTTTCATGCTTTGGCTAATTACCGACATCGTAAGAATCATCTATCTGAGTTGATGGGTGATCATGGTCTTGTTTTTAGTACTGAGGAGATGTTACCTGTTGCGACTGCCTATTACAAAAACTTATTTGCTAAAGAAGAAAGACATAACATTCAGCTGGCCCCTACCTTTTGGCAGGAGGAGGAAAAGATTTCTGACTGTGAAAATGATGAGCTTCAAAAACATATATCTGAGGGAGAGGTTAAGGATGCTATTTTTAGTTCTTATGCTAGTGGTGCTCCTGGTACTGATGGTTTTTTCCTTTCTCTTTTACCAATCTTTTTGGGAAGTGATCAAATATTATCTTATGGCCATGGTGAAAGATTTTGAGGAGGGCAATCTGGAATTGCATAGACTAAACTTTGCTTTAATTATTCTTCTGCCTAAGGAACCAGAAGCTAACACTATGAAAAAATTTAGACCTATCAGCCTTAGCAACCGTGTGGTTAAGATTTTGTCTAAAATTCTTACCAATAGATTGTCTCCGATATGCAATAGGCTGATTTCCCCTAATCAAACTGCTTTTATCAAGGGCAGATATATTCTTGAAAGTGTGGTCCTTGCTCATGAAGTGATTCATGAGGTTAAAAAATCTAATAGGCCTGGGCTTGTGCTCAAATTAGATTATGAAAAAGCATATGATAGAGTTAGTTGGGGTTTTCTTTTTGATATGCTTGAATCTAGGGGGTTTTGTACTAAGTGGATCTCTTGGATCAAGTGTCTGTTATTTCAAAATACTTTCAATGTCAGATTGAATGATACTATAGGCCCTTATTTTATAAGTGGTAAAGGCCTTAAACAAGGGGATCCAATATCTCCCCTTCTTTATAATTTAGTTGCTGGTGTCTTTTCTAAGATGTTATTCAAAGCTGCTGCTCAGGGATTAATATCTGGTTTACTTGAATATGCCATTCCTGGGGGGGTGATTAGTCTTCAATATGCAGATGATACTCTCCTCTTTTTAGAGGATTCTGTTGAAAAGGCTAAGAATTTTAAATGGATTTTGTCCTATTTTGAGAATCTTTCTGGTATGAAAATCAATTTTCACAAAAGTGACCTAATTACTATTAATGTGGATGAATGTAGGGCCAAGTCTTTTGCCCAGATTTTTTGCTGTAATATAGGATCTTTTCCTATTAAATACCTTGGGGTACCTCTTCACTATGATAAGTTGAGGAGGGAAGACTTACAATCTTTGATTGATAAGATCATCAAGGGAATTTCTGGTTGGTTGGGTAGATATCTTACTTTCAAAGGGAAAATTGTGTTGCTGTGTGCTTGCATAGTGAGCATCCCTGCTTCTCTCATGGCATTTGTGAAGTTCCCAAAATGGTCTATCAATGCCATTAACTCCCAGATGGCTCATTTTTTGTGGGGCAATATGGGGGATCAGCATAAATTCCATTTGGCCAAATGGGGCTTGGTGTCTAGGAAGAAGGATTTTGGTGGTTTAGGCATACCGAATATTAAAGATTATAATATGGCTTTGTTGGCGTCCTGGGGGAAGAGATTTTTTATGAATAATTCTGGGGACTGGAAAAATGTGATTACTTATAAGTATGATGTGAATTGTCCAAATATTTTTTGGACCAAAACAAAATTTGGGTCTCCTTTCTGGAAAAGTGTTTCCTGGGCCTTACAAGCTTCTTGAACTTTTTATCATTGGAAGATTGGGAATGGTGCTAATATAAGCTTCTGGCATGATGTGTGGGCTGGGGAATGTTCCCTTAAAGTTAGTTTTTGGAAACTATTTGACATTTGTAATAAACAGGAATGTGCTGTGTCCCAGGTTTGGGATGGGACAACACTTAGACTATTTTCTAGAAGGTGTGTTGATCATAGTGGGCTAAGTGACTCGAATATGCTGATTAATCACATAAAGAATTACCCCTTATCTGATTCTCCTCATACTCCTATGTGGGATTTGGAATCAAAAGGCATTTACTCTGTTAAGTCTTTTTATAAGTGTATCAACTTTGGAGGTGTGGTGTATCCTTTTGGTGATCCTCTATGGAAAACCTTGTGTCCTCAAAAAAATCATGTGTTTTTGTGGCTGTGTCTATATAACAAATCTTTGACTAGAGATAATGTGGCTAAAAGGATAATAATTGAGGATAAATCTTGCCTATTTTGTAGTGAAGATGAATCCATCCAACATCTATTTTTTGAGTGTGTGAATTCTAGTCTGATTTGGGATATTATATCTGATTTCTTTAAGATCTGCAGAGTAAGTTGTATTAATGAGGTTGCTTCCTTTTGGAAAGTTAATAAACAAAAGCCTGTTCTTAACTTGGTAATTGCTGCCTCCTTGTGGAGTATTTGGAAGTTAAGGAATGAATTCTGTTTTCAGGGTCGCAAGTGGAAAAGTCTGGACTGCAACATTGCCAAGCTAAGAGGGATTTTGCTTCGATGGGAAATTCTCTGTGGCGCTGCTCAGCAAACCGAACTGAAGCAGTTCATTCGACTGCTGGACAAGCGCCGGGGGGAGATTCCGAGGATTGCGTGGCGATGATATGAAGACTATCCTTAGACTTATCCCTAGTTTCTTTCTCTCCTTAGCAGTCTATCTTGGCTTTGCAATAAATAAGTAGAGCACTTTCCAGGACAGTTTCCTTGTTTTGGGGTCTGCCTGTGGATTTCTTTCGGTTGGTGTGGTAAAACTGCTATGTAGTTGGTTATGGGCTGTTTTCTGCTCCAATTATAAAAAAGTGGGGTAGGGGGGGAGACCCCTTTCGTTTCAAAAAAAATTCACTTCATAAATTTCTTCATCACAATTTTCAGATTCACGCATCTCAAGAAAAACTTCATAAAGATAGTCAAGTGCACTCAACTCACTAGCAATTGGTTCAACATAATTGGATCTCTTAAATAGATTAGCAAGTGAATGAGGATCCATATCAATAGATTTTCAGCAAGCGAAGATGCAAGCATATTGAAGGCACATAGCACACAAGCAAAGGAAAGGCAAACGAAAAACACAAATATTTTTGTAATTTTGTTTTTCAGAAGTGGGGGAGAGGAAAACGAGAGGCAAAAAAAGGTAAATGCAAGAGATGAGTTTGCGACAGTTACTTGGATAAGCTTCACTTAGAATAGTCCCTGGTGCCAGAAATTGACACGTTGGAGGAAGACTATTCTTGACTTGATACTCCCCGGCAACAGCGCCAGAAATTCTTCTTGCTACCTCTTGAGCTTGCGTTGGTTTTTCCCTTGAAGAGGAAAGGGTGATGCAGCACAATAGCAGTAAGTACGTCCCTCAGTTTGAGAACCAAGGTATCAATCCAGTAGGAGTATCAAGGCAAGTCTCCAAAGTACCTGCGCAAAAACAAACAAACTTGCACCCAACGCTACAAAGGGGTTGTCAGTCCCTTCATGATTGATTGCAAGGTGAGATCTGAAGGCGGAAAGTACAACAAAGTGAAAGTGTAGAGCTGAAAATATGAAGTGAAGTGGACCCGGGGGCCATAGTGTTCACTAGAGGCTTCTCTCATGATAGCAAATATTACGGTGGGTGAACGAATTACTGTCAAGCAATTGATAGAACCGGGCAAAGTCATGATGATTTCTAAGTCAATGATCATACATATAGGCATCATGTCCGAGACAAGTAGACCGATACTTTCTGCATCTACTACTATTACTCCATACATCGACCGCTATCCAGCATGCATCTAGTGTATTGAGTTCATAACAAACAGAGTAACGCCTTAAGCAAGATGACATGATGTAGAGGGATAGATTCATGCAATAGATATAAACCCCATCTTTTTACCCTTGATGGCAACAACATGATGCGTGCCTCGCTACCCCTTCTGTCACTGGGTGAGGACACCGCACGGTATGAACCCAAAACCAAGCACTTCTCCCATTGCAAGAATTATAGATCAAGTTGGCCAAACGAAACCCACAACTCGAAGAGAATTACAAGGATACGAAATCATGCATATAAGAGATCAGAGGAAACTCAAATAACATTCATAGATAACCTGATCATAAATCCACAATTCATCGGATCTCGACAAACACATCGCAAAAGAAGATTACATCGGATAGATCTCCATGAAGATCATGGAGAACTTTGTATTGAAGATCCAAGAGAGAGAAGAAGCCATCTAGCTACTAGCTATGGACCCGAAGGTCTGTGGTGAACTACTCATGCATCATCGGAGAGGCAATGGTGTTGATGAAGAAGCCCTCCGTGTCCGAATCCCCCCTCCGGCAGGGCACCAGAACGTGCCCCAGATGGGATCTTGCGGACACATAAGCTTGCAGACTCTCTCTGGCAGTTTTAGATTTTTGGAGATTACATCGCAAAAGTATTTTCGTGACTCTCTCTGGCAGTTTTAGATTTTTGGAGAATTTATAGGCGGAAGAAGTAGGGCAGGCGAGCCACGGGGGGCCCACAAGCCTGCTAGGCCCGCCCCCTAGGCCGGGCCTGGGTGGCTTGTGACCTCCTCCGAGGTCCCCTGCCTTGGTTCTCAAGTTTCTTGCGTGTCTTCTGTTATGAAAAAAATCATTCCGCAGGTTTTATTCCGTTTGGATTCCGTTTAATATTCTCCTCTGAAAAAGGTCAAAAACACGAAAAAAACAGGAACTGGCACTTGGCACTGAGTTAATAGGTTAGTGTCAAAAAGATATAAAATAGCATATTCATGCATACAAAACATCCAAAGTTGACAAGATAATAGCATGGAACCATCAAAAATTACAGATACGTTGGAGACGTATCAATACACACGAGGTATTCCTCCGGTGTCCGGGAGTTTCATGAGCTCATGGTCATAGGAACAGATACTTGACATGCAAAAAATAGTAGCAATAAACTGACACGATCATATGCTACGTTCATAGTTTGGGTCTTGTCCATCACATAATTCTCCTAATGATGTGATCCCATTAGCAAACGACATCTCATGTCTATGGCCAGGAAACCTTGACCATCTTTGATCAACAAGCTAGTCCTTCAGAGGCTCACTAGGGACAGTGTGTTGTCTATGTATCCACACATGTATTTGAGTTTCCAATCAATACAATTCTAGCATGGATAATAAACGATTATCATGAACACGGAAATATAATAATAACCAATTTATTATTGCCTCTATGGCATATTTCCAACATGAAAGGGGGGAGGGGGGCTTGAGCCTGTTAAAGATAGCCCCATCTATACATTCGTCACTGGTCTTGGCTGACAGTCGCTTTGCGTGCAAGACAAGTTCAATATTTTGTGTCAATGTAGAAAGATAAAAGGAGAAGATTGAGAGTATTTTGCTTCCGTCTGGCCCCTCAGAGCATCTCCAACACCGTATGTGAATGTCTGGGCCGCGTGGTCTGGACACTTTGAGCCCTCCAACAACATCCATCAAACTTTCATGGACCGGTCCGGTGTTTGAAATCTCACAAACCGAAAGGAAACATGGGGTAGGTTTGGAGGAGTTCGAACAACTATCACGTCGAACTCTAACACTCCAAGCCCACACAAAAACGAGGTGGAGTCTGTGCAATAGACCATTTCTGCATTGTTTATGCAGTGGAGCCTGCCCTTTCCCACATTGTCTTTGTTGTGGTCGCTGCCGCAACCAACCCACGTCCTTCCCTCATTTCGTAGTCCATTGTCGTGATGGAGCCGAAGGAGGTGGCAATGGAGATGTTTCTAGTCACTCTGGGTCCAGCGCTAGAGGACCCATCGGTGGTGGTCGTCCACAAGGCCAACATGGCAACACACACAATCCGCCCACGCAAACAAAGGGAGAGGGAGAGGGACGATGCTTTAGCAGTTGCCGGTCACCCGATTATTCGTCTGGACATGCCACTCGGAGGGTGTCGGTCACGCAAATGCCTTCGCCGTTACCAACATAGATGACCATGCCACATGACTTCACCGCCACACAACTCGGTCCGCAACAACACCGATGCCTACCGTCATCGCCGGTGAATGTGCAATCATGCCCTTAATCATACTGTTTTGAATTACTTGTGGCGGAAATGGATAGAAATGGGTGTAACTAGAACTAAAAATACATCTAGATATATCCATTTCTGCGATAAATAATTCGAGACGAAGGGAGTATTTTGATGTTGATGACAATATAAGTATAGGTGGCAATTATGTTTGCTAAGTGAATATACAGATTCTTAGTCCCATTGGTAACTATGCATGTGGATCTTGGACCCACCAAAATGAATATCACTCAAGCAGGGTGTAAACAATATAAGGAGCACACCTTCTTGAGTTATAGGGATTTCGCGCTACTAAGATGGGATCGGGATTCATAAAAGATTTTCTCAACTCTACATCTTCCCAGCATCATTTCACTCACACGTGTACAAAATACTTGTAGGTCAACCTAGCCACCAAGTTCATCTTGTCATTATACCAATACCTCCGGAGTACTACCCGGATGTCCGGCCGTAGGCCGGATGATGCGTTTTCATTGTATCTATAATTTTTAATCATTTCGTGTTAATATTCCACAATTTTCGTATACTTTTGTCAATATTTTATGTTATTTTTGGGAGTAACTTACTTATCCAGTGTCCAATGCCAGTTCATTTTTTGTTTCGTAAGAAACTATATCAAAGTCCGAATGCGATAAAAATTTATAAAGATTTTTTTGGAATATGTATGAATTTTGGGAAGGAAAATCAACACAACATGGTGGCCGATGCTCTCACATTACCGCAAGATGGTCCAAAGACGACACATCAATCAGAGACCCTTCGACAAAACTATGTGTGATGCATGAATCACAAACGGTATAGTTCAAGCTCCGTCTCCAATAACAAGAACTGTATGCGATGGCAGATCCATCAAAGACGATTCAAAAAATAGTTGCATGTGCGTTCTACAATAGACAGTTGACTTGTGCAAAGTATTTGTGATGGAAAAAATAATGCAAACGATCAACTTAATACAAGTTTGCGTGAAATACGACATGCAGTTCATCCGGATAAACTATTTTGATGACATAAAATAACAGAAATGGTTAGCATAATACATGTGTGTGCGATGTACGACATATAGTTCACCCGAATAAACTGTTTGTAATGACCTAAAATAACAAACGGTTTACATAATACAAGTGTGTACGATGTACGACATAGAGTTCATCCGAAAAAACTGTTTGTGATGACATAAAATAACACAAACGGTTAACATAATACAAGTGTGTGTGATGTACGGCATAGAGTTCACCCGGATAAACTATTGGCGATGACATAAAATAACACAAACGATCACCTAGATCAAGATGTATGCGATATAAGACAAACACGTTGCCCGGATGAACTGTTTGCGAGGAGTCAAAATAATACAAACGGTTGCTCAGATCAAGTTGTGTGTGATATACAACATACATGTCACTCGGATGAACTGTACGCGATTAGGCAAAATAACATAAATGATTCCACAAGATAAATGCTTACAAATACAAGACCCATAACCGATGCAATGGTACACAAGCTTTTGGTAGGAATTATTTAGTTACGTTAATTAAAAGCAAATTCATGTTATGTCACTGCCCAAAGCACACTCTATCCTCCTTATTGGTGTGCCATGTTAATTTTTTTTTACTTATATGTGGCATGCGTAGTGCTGACATGCAACTATTCCTGACTTGATGCCTCCACGGCAACGGAGCCAGAAAAGAGCTTGTCCCAGTTGCTCAACAATTAGCAATTGTCTTGCAATGGCCCACCAGCGCGTGGGTTCGCGGCAGTTTTTGAGGGTAGAGTGTTCAACCCAAATTTGTTGGTTCACACGACGGGAAGTGAAAGAATAAATATTAGCAACTGAATGTGTCAGATTCAACCACACCTGAAAGATTAGTATCTGCAAGCAAGGTATCAACAAAAAAGTAGTATGATAACAACGGTGCCAGAAATGATCTATTGATGGCAGACTATTCCTAACTATTGTATCAATGGCGCCAGAAGTTGCCCGTGGACGGGAAATATTCTTTCCCGACAACGGTGCTAGAAAATTATTGTAGCAGGTAGCAGCAGTGTAACGAGTAACAGCAGTGGCAAGGAACAGCAGTGGCAGCAACAACAGGACAAAGCAAGTAACAGTGACAACAAGTAACAGTAGCAGCAACAATAGTAATAGCAGCAAAGCAAAACAAGTAACATCAGCAGCAACAGTAGTAACATAAGCAGAGCAAAGCAAGTAACAACAGCAATGGGACAAACTCGTAGGCAATGGGTCGGTGATTTGTCGGATGATATTCATCATGCAACAGTTATAACAAGGAGAGATGTGTGGCTAGCTCCCGTTCATCAATGTGATGTAGGCATGCATTCCGTGTGTCGTCATACGTGCTTAGGGAAAAGAACTTGCATGACATCTATTGTCCATCCCTCCCGTGGCAGCGGGGTCCAAAAGGATACTACAGGATATTAAGGTTCTGCTTTTAATAAAGAATCGGACCAACGCATTAGCACTTGGTGAACGCATGAACTCCTCAAACTATGGTCATCACCGGGAGTGGTTCCGTTTATTGTCACTCCGGGGTTGCCGGGTCATAACACATAGTAGGTAACTACAACTTGCAAGATCGGATCTAAAACACACATATGTTGGTGACAACATAATAATTTCAGATCTGAAATCATGGCACTCGGGCCCTTGTGACAAGCATTAAGCATGGCAAAGTAGTAGCAACATCAATCTCAGAACATAGTGGATACTAGGGAACAATCCGCGTCAAAACTATCTCGATTACATGATAGATCTCATCCTACTCATCACCGCCCAGCGAGCCTATGAATAGATTACTCACGAACGATGAAGAGCTTCATGGAATTGGAGAGGGAAGAAGATTGATGATGACGATGGCGACGATTTCCCCTCTCCGGAGACCAAAACAGACTCCAGATATGCCCTCCAGATGAAGAACAGGATGTGGCGGCGCCTCCGTATCGCAAACGCGATGAAATCTTCTCTTCTGATTTTTTTCGGGGCGAAAGGGAATAAATAGAGCTAGAGTTGGGGGCGGCAGAGCCATGTGGGCCCCACAAGCTTGGTTGCCGCGGCCAGGGGGGAGGCCGCGACAACAGGGCTTGTGGCCCACTGACCCGTCCCCTCCGGTGGATCTTTGCGCAGGTATTTTTCATATTTTCCAAAAATATTCTCCTAAATTTTTAGGATGTTCCGAGAACTTTCATTTCTGCACAAAAACAACACCATGGCAATTCAGCTAAAAACAGCGTCAGTCCGGGTTAGTTCCATTCAAATCATGCAAACTAGAGTCCAAAACAAGGGCAAAAGAGTTTGGAAAAGTAGATACGATGGAAACGTATCAAACTCCCCCAAGCTTAAAACCTTGCTTGTCCTCAAGCAACTCAGTTGACAAACTGAAAGAGAAAGAAAAACTTTGACAAACTCTGTTTGATCTTGTTGTTGCAACTATGTCTAACTCATAACCAGAATTTCAGCAAGATCACAAGTTAACCACATAAGCAAGTGACACAAAGGTCTCATGGTAAACTAATATCAATGGCATAATCAGCTAGCGAGCAAATAATAATGAGTTTCAGATACAAACAATTCAATCAAAACAAGCATGACGCAATATGAATAGGTGGTATCTCGCTAGCTCTTTCTGAGACCGCAAAACATAAATGCACAGCACTTTCAAAGATCAAGGGCTGACTAAACTTTGTAATTCATAGCAACGAAGATCCAGTCATAGTCATACTCAATATCAATCAGAAGAAAAGCATAAAAATGACAGAGGTGCTCTCTAATTGGTGGTTATGTAAGAAGAGGATAATTCAACAGGAAAATAAATAGACAGGCCCTTCGCAGAGGGAAGCATTGACTAACATGGAGTGCAAGCATGAACATGATATAAATCACCATGAACACGAACATCATAGATGCTATGTTGATTTAATTTCAACTACATGCATGAACATGCGCCAAGTCAAGCCATTTGAATCATTCAAAGGAGAATACCATCCTATCATACTACATCATAGTCATCTCAAAATCTATGTTGGCATTCAAGACAAACAATTATAAGCTCCTAGCTAATTAAGCATGGCATCAGAAACTATGATCTCTAAGTTGTCATTGCAAACATGGTTCTCTCACAACAAAGCTGAATCTGGGACGACAACCTAGTCATATTTACAAAAACAAAATAGATAGAGTTCATACCAGCTTTTCCAGTCTCGGTCACTTCATCATATATCATCATTATTGCCTTTCACTTGCATGAACGAACGATGTGAACAATAATAAGCGTGCTCGTGCATTGGACTAAAGTTGGAATCTGCAGGCAAACACAAAGGAGAAGACAAAGTAATATGGCCCTTTGAAAGCTAAACAGGTATGCATGCAAGAGACACTAAACATTGTAACCAATATCTTCTACCTCGACCCAAAGAAAAAGAAAAATATTTACACGGGAAAGCTCCCAACAAGCAAAAGAAGAAAGGAAAATCTTTTTGGGTTTTCTCAAAAGGACACAAAACAAGAAAACAAGAAAACGAAAATAAACTAGGATGGATAATACAGCGGCAAAGTGTAAACACCGACTAACAAAGTGAAAGCATAAGCATGAATGTAAAGTTGGTGCAAACACGTACTCCCCCAAGCTTAGGCTTTTGGCCTAGCTTGGTCTACTCCCAAGGATGGTCCTGGCGAAACCCAAAATCATAATCGAGGTTATACGGGAGCGCTGCAGCAACTGTCCGAATAGCTGCCTCACGGAGATGAGCAGTCGTCGCCTCCCTCTCATACTCCTCTGCCTCTCCTATGGTTATGTAGTATCTCCATTATACCTGAAAGTCAAAGAAAGTAGGAGCAGGAAGGGTAATATGGAAAACACGCTGCCGGTTAAATATCAATCAGTATAGGAGGGATTCATCATCGCTCTCAAGTAAATGGTAGCGTGTCATAGCGACGCGGTCAAGGAAAGCTGTATGGAGTGGGGGATCTCTTGCGCGTATGGGTACTCCAAGAAAATTTGCTATGCGAGTGGAATAGATGCCGCCAAAGAAATCCCCATCAATAGCATTCTTATTCAGCCTCCTTGCTATAATAGCTCCCATGTTGAAGCTTTTGTCACCCGTCACTGCACTCTTAAGAATACTAAGGTCGGATGCGCATAGGTGACAATGTTCAACCTTGCCGTTAATGCATCTACCTATGAAGAGGGCAAAGTAGTGCAAGGCAGGGAAATGAATGCTTCCTATGGTAGCTTGCGTGATGTCTCTAGTTTCTCCAACAGTTATACTAGAGGCAAAATCTCTAACCGAAGACTTAGCAGGATCTTTAAGATTACCCCCATCGGGTATCTTGCAAATCCTATTGAAATCCTCCAAATCCATGGCGTAGGATTTATCATACAGATCAAACAGTATCGATGAGTCACGGCCAACTGAAAACTTAAATCTACGCACGAAAGAGGCAGTGAGCAAAGCATACTGTTCACATTTATCTCAGAGGAATTCTTCTAACCCGGCATTGCGGACAAGTGTATGAAACTCATCCTTGAAGCCTGCTTCGATCATGAACTCATCGAAAGGCCATTCACATGGTTGTACCGGTGCGTCCCTTAGTTGATAAGGATCGGGCTCCCGAATAGAAAGACGGGGACCCTTCTTACTTGAGGAACCACCATGAAACTTC
The DNA here is from genome assembly GCF_904849725.1 of Hordeum vulgare subsp. vulgare. Taxonomy (NCBI): domain Eukaryota; kingdom Viridiplantae; phylum Streptophyta; class Magnoliopsida; order Poales; family Poaceae; genus Hordeum; species Hordeum vulgare. The sequence goes on along the minus strand of NC_058522.1, from coordinate 340,364,179 downwards.
CTCCTGAACATAATTTCCTTTTGCTGAAATTTTTGAAGTTCAAGAGAAAAGTGAATAAAGACCAACCACACCTTGTAGCAACTACCCCTACTAGTGTCTAGAGACCATATCGCGCGCTAAAACTACTTGGGACCAGCTAAAATCAACATTTCAAGCTCAAGAACAGGGTCACCAAGGTAACAAGAATACGCGAAGGATAAAGCACTAGAGTAGAAACTAATTAGACCAATGGAGGAGTCACTTACCAAGGAGTAATTTCCCCAAAACGGTTCGGAGAATGGTGCTTGAGCAAGGAGATCGAAAATCACAGCCAAATGAGCAAGAACACGGGTTTGAGCTGCGAAATGATTTTTTTGTGGAGGTAGAAGAAGAGGATGGGAGCTGGAATGAGTGGAGGGGGTCCCTGTGGGCCCCACAAGCTTGGTCCCCGCGGATAGTGGGGTAGGCCGCGGTGACAGGTCTTGTGGCCCACTGGTGTGGCCTCCAGGCCAGCTCTCAGTCCCAGTATTTTTCAAATATTCCAGAAAAAATCATACTAGATTTTCACAGCGTTCGCATAACTTTTATTTTCGGGGTATTTTTCTCCGGGACGCTGAAATAGGAAACAGGGAAAACTAAACTAAATCTATCATTTTTCTTCCAAGCAACAGAAAGTGAAAGCTTAAAACAGAGGTATGTGACTCTTTGATTCATCCATTTCATGGTCATCGAAAGAAATCCGTCAATGGGGTTGATCAAATCCTCATGACAAAACCTTCTCGAATCGCAAAAGAGAACGGAGAATTTTTGAATAGCCACTAAGTCACCTCAATGGGGATATGTATCTCCCCAACAAAAAAATCATACTTCATCTTGACACGAGGAATAGGGCATTCAAAGCTCCCAATAAGAATCGATGAAGTTTTTTTGATGGCATTGAAGCAATGTACTTGATATCGTTTCTTCGGAAAGTGCACGGTATGCTCATTACCGTTGACATGGAAAGTGACATTGCCTTTGTTGTAATCTATAACAGCCCCTGCAGTGTTTAAAAAGGGTCTTTCGAGGATGACAGCCATGGAATCATCCTCGGGAATATCCAAGATAACAAAGTCTGTTAACATAGTGGTGTTAGCAACCACAACAGGCACATCCTCGCAAATGCCGACAGGGAAAGAAGTTGATTTGTCGGCCATTTGCACAGAGATTTCAATGGGTGTCAACTTATCCAGTTCAAGTCTACGATAAAGAGAGAGCAGCATAACACTAACACCGGCTACAAGGTCACATAAGGCAGTTCTTACGTAGTTTCCTTTAATGGAGCAAGGTATAATGGGCACTCCGGGATTACCAAGTTTCTTAGGAGTTCCACCTTTAAAAGTGTAATTGGCGAGCATGGTGGATATCTCAAGATCTGGTATCTTCCGTTTATTAGTCACGATATCTTTCATGTACTTGGCATACGGAGACATTTTGAGCATATCAATTATCCGCATCTGCAGAAAGACGGGTCTTATCATTTCAATAAAGCGCTCAAAATCCTCATCATCCTTTTTCTTGGATGGCTTAGGAGGAAAGGGCATAGGTCTCTGAACCCATGGCTCCCTTTCTTTACCATGCTTCCTAGGGGTGAAGTCATTCTTATCATATCTCTTAGGTTGTAGGTTATCAGGATTAACCGTAGGTTCAATCTCCACATCCTTATCATTGCTAGGTTGAGCATCATTATGAACATCGCTGTCCATATTATCACCAGGTTCATGTTCATCACCAGATTGTGTTTCTACATCAGACGCAGAAATATCATTTGGTTCTACAGGTGTGGCAGTATTTGGTGAACTGACATGTAGGTTTCTATCATCCTTCTTCTTCTTCTTAGGATGACTGGGTGTATCATCATAATTCCTTGAGAATCTTGATCAATTCTCTTAGGATGGCCTTCAGGATACAAAGGTTCCTGAGTCATTTTCCTTCCTCTAGTAATGACTTTGACAGAGTTGTCATTTAATTCATTGAGCAAGTCATTCTGAGTCATCTTCAGATCTAATGCCTTTCTCTTGCATATATTTCTTGGCTTCTTGCATATCTTCGGGACTGAGGAATAGAATACCTATTTTCTTAGGAGTTGGCTTAGGAGGTGGTTCGGGAATAGTCCAAGCATTATCGTTGATCAAGATGTTATTCAGTAGAATCTCAGCTTGTTCTACAGTTCGTCCCCTAAAAACACAACCGGCACAACTATCTAGGTGGTCTCTAGAAGCATCGGTAAGTCTGTTCTAGAAGATATCAAGTATCTCGTTCTTCTTAAGAGGGTGATCATGCAAAGCATTCTATAGCTGGATGAGCCTCTCCCAAGCTTGTGGGAGACTCTCTTCTTTGAGTTGAGCAAAGTTGTATATTTCCTGCAAGGCAGCTTGCTTCTTATGGGCAGGGAAATATTTCTCACAGAAGTAATAGACCATATCCTGGGGACTACTCACACATCCAGGAGCAAGAGAAGTGAACCAGGCTTTAGCGTCATCCTTTAGAGAGAAAGGAAACAACTTGAGGATATAGTAGTAGCGAATCTTCTCCTCACTAGTGAAAAGGGTGGCTATATCGTGTAGTTTGTAAGATGGGCTACGACCATCTCAGACTCATAACCGTGGAAAGGATCAGATTCGACTAGAGAGATTAACTCAGGGTCGACAGAGAATTCATAATCCTTATCGGTGACAAAGATAGGTGAAGTGGCAAACTTCGGGTCGTATTTCATCCTAGCTTTCAGAGATTTTTCCTTCCACTTGAGAAGTAATTTCTCAGCGTCATAGGCATCCTTACATGCAAGAAAATCCTCAGCTATCTCTCCCTCCATAACATAACCCTCAGGTATATCAGGCAATTCATATCTAGGAGAGCTAGATCTAGCAGGAGCAAAAGCAAGTTCTATCTCTATAGTATCGGTAGTTTCAGAAGCATCACAAGCATTGGCAGTAACTCTAGCAATATGAGCATCAAGGAATACCCCTAGCTGCATATCAGGCAAATTAGTATCAAGCATAGCATCATCAGGCAAAATAGCATCTCTAGCATCATCAGGCAAAGCAGTATCAAGCATAGCATCTCTAGCATTATCAGGCATAGCATCTCTAGCAGTATCTGGCATAGTATCTCTAGCAGTATCTGGCATAGCATCTCTAGCAGTATCAGACATAGCATCTCTAGCAGTATCAGGCATATCATCTCTAGCAGTATCATGCATAGTATCTCTAGCAGTATCAGGCATAGCATCTCTAGCAGTATCAGACATAGCATCTCTAGCAGTATCAGGCATAACATCTCTAGCAGTAGCATTATAAGCATCATCAAGCACATGCGACATATGAAGATTTCTAGCAGGAGGTGGTGTCGCAAACTTACTCATAACTGAAGGTGAATCAAGTGCAGACCTAGATGGCAGTTCCTTACCTCCCCTCGTAGTTGAGGGCAAGACTTTGGTTTTTGGATCTTTCAGATTCTTCATAGTGATCAGCAGATATAAATCCCAAGTGACTCAAAGAATATAGCAATCCCTTCCTGGGCAACGGCGCCAGAAAAATGCTGCTGACGTGCAACTATTCCTGACTTGATGCCTCCACGGCAACGGAGCGAGAAAAGAGCTTGTCCCAGTTGCTCAACAATTAGCAATTGTCTTGCAAGGGCCCACCAGCGCATGGGTTCGCGGCAGTTGTCTAGGGTAGTGTATTCAACCCAAATTTGTTAGTTCATACAACGGTATGTGAAAGCATATCCTCAAGTATTAGCAGTTGAACGTGTCAGATTCAACCACACCTGAAAGATTAGTATCTCCAAGCAAGGTATCAACAGAAAAGTAGTATGATAACAACGGTGCCAGAAACGATCTGTTGATGGCAGACTATTCCTAAATGTTGTATCAATGGCGCCAGAAGTGCCCGTGGACGGAAAATATTCTTTCCCGGCAACGGTGCTAGAAAAGTATTGTAGCCGGTAGCAGCAGTGTAACGAGTAACAGCAGTGGCAAGGAACAATAGTGGCAGCAGGAACACGACAAAGCAAGTAACAGTGGCAGCAAGTAACAGCAGCAGCAACAGTAGTAACAGCAGCAGAGCAAAACAAGTAACAACAGCAGCAACAGTAGTAATAGCAGCAGAGCAAAGCAAGTAACAGCAGCAGTGGGACAAACTCATAGGCAATGGGTCAGTGATTTGTCGGATGATATTCATCATGCAACAGTTATAACACGGAGAGATATGTGGCTAGCTCCCGTTCGTCAATGTGATGTAGGCATGCATTCCGTGTGTCGTCATACGTGCTTAGGGAAAAGAACTTGCATGAAATCTATTGTCCATCCCTCCCGTGGCAGCGGGGTCCAAAAGGATACTACGGGATATTAAGGTCCTCCTTTTAATAAAGAAGCACACCAACGCATTAGCACTTGGTGAACACATGAGCTCCTCAAACTATGGTCATCACCTGGAGTGGTTCCGGTTATTGTCACTCTGGGGTTGCCGGGTCATAACACATAGTAGGTAACTACAACTTGCAAGATCGGATCTAAAACACACATATATTGGTGACAACGTAATAATTTCAGATCTGAAATCATGGCACTCGGGCCCTAGTGACAAGCATTAAGCATGGCAAAGTAGTAGCAACATCAATCTCAGAACATAGTGGATACTAGGGATCAATCCCCGTCAAAACTAACTCGATTACATGATAGATCTCATCCTACTCATCACCGCCCAGCGAGCCTACGAATAGATTACTCACGAACGATGAAGAGCTTCATGGAATTGGAGAGGGAAGAAGGTTGATGATGACGCTGGCGACGATTTCCCCTCTCCGGAGCCCAAAACGGACTCCAGATCTGCCCTCCAGATGAAGAACAGGATGTGGCGGCGCCTCCGTATCGCAAACGCGATGAAATCTTCTCTTCTGATTTTTTTCAGGACGAAAGGGAATAAATAGAGATCGAGTTGGGGGCGGTAGAGCCACATGAGCCCCACAAGCATGGTTGTCGCGGCCAGGGGGGAGGCCGCGACAACAGGGCTTGTGGCCCACTGGCCCGTCGCCTCTGGTGGATCTTTGCGTAGGTATTTTTCATATTTTCCAAAAATATTCTCCATAAATTTTCCGGACGTTCCGAGAACTTTCATTCCTGCACAAAAACAACACCATGGCAATTCTGCTGAAAACAGCGTCAGTCCGGGTTAGTTCAATTCAAATCATGCAAATTAGAGTCCAAAAGAAGAGCAAAATAGTTTGGAAAAGTAGATACGATGGAGACGTATCACTGCTACTGCAACAAAAGACCTTCCAATGGCGCCAGAAACGTGCTGACGGCACCAGGAATCCTTCTGCTACGGCTACGCCTTAAGGGACTTCCTAGGCAAATATGCAAAGGATTTCCCTCGTGGCCTTGGAGCCTTGCGTCGGTGTTCCCTCGAAGCGGAAAGGGTGATGTAGCGCAGCGGTGGTAAGTATTTCCCTCAGTTTGAGCACCAAGGTATCGATCCAGTGAAGGAGTATCTCAAGTGCCTGCACAAACACAAAAAGCTTGCTCCCAACGCTATGAAGGGGTTGTCAATCCCTTATAGATTGTTCTCCAAGGGAGAACTGAAAGCAACAAAGTAACAAAGCAAAGTAAAAGTGAAAGTGGAAACGATAGGTGTGAATAGACCCGGGGGCCGTAGTGTTTACTAGTGGCTTCTCTCATGAAAGCAAGTAGACGGTGGGTGAACAAATTACTGTCGAGCAATTGATAGAACCGCGCAAAGTCGTGACATCATCTATGGCAATGATTATATCTACAAGGATATCAAATCATGCATATAAGAAATCAGCAAAGACTCAAATATATATCATAGATAATCTGATCACAAATCCACAATTCATCGGATCTCGACAAACACACCGCCAAAGAGGATTACATCGGATAGATCTCCATGAAGATCATGGAGAAGTTTGTATTGAAGATCCAAGAGAGAGAAGAAGCCATCTACCTACTAACTACGGACCCGTAGGTCTGAAGTGAACTACTCACGAGTCATTGGAGGGGCGATGATGTTGATGTAGAAGCCCTTCAACTCCAAAGTCCCCTCCGGCAGGGCACCGGGAAGGGTCTCCAGATAAGATCTCGCAGAAACGGAAGCTTGCGACGGCGGAAAAGTATTTTCGTGGATCCCTTGTTTTCTTCTGTATTTTAGGGAATATATAGGCAAAGGAGCTAGGTCAGGGGGGTGCCAGGGAGGCCACAAGCCTGCTGGCCGCCGCCCCCTGGTGGCGGATAGGGGGCTTGTGGGCCCTCTGTAGCCCTCGTGGCTTGGCCCTCAAGCCTCTGATGTTCTTCCATTCGGGAAAAAATTATTTCGGGGATTTTATTCCGTTTGGACTCTGTTCCAAAATCAGATCTGAAAAGAGCCAAAAACACAGAAAAACAGGAACTGGCACTGAATTAATAAGTTAGTCCCAAAAAGATATAAAAGGTACATAAAACATCCAAAGATGACAAGATAACAGCATGAAACCATCAAAAATTATAGATACGTTTGAGACGTATCAAGCATCCCCAAGTTTAACTCCTGCTCATCCTCGAGTAGGGAAGTGATAAAGAATGAATTTTTGATGCTTTCATGCTACCTAGCATAGATGTCCTTTGTAACTCCTCTTATGTGATGTGAATGTTCAGATCCATTAGATTCAAAACAATAGTTTACTATTGACGTGGAAACAATAATAATTCAAGCAAACTAGCAAGGTAATCATGAACTTTCAAAATAACAAGGCCAAAAGAAAGTTATCCCTACAAAAGCATATAGTCTGGCTATGCTCTATCATCATTGCACAACGAATTTAAATCATGCACAACCCCGATATTGGCCAAGTAATTGTCTCACACCTTTACTTTCTCAAACCTTTTCAACTCTCACGCAATACATGAGCGTGAGCCATGGTTTTAGCACTATAAGTGGTATGGAGTGCGGTGGAGGTCGCAAGAAAAAAAGGAGAAGATGATCACATTAACTAGGCATATCAATTAGCTGTGGAGATGCTCATCAATAGATATCAATGTGAATGAGTAGGGATTGCCATACAAATGATGCACTATAGCTAAGAGTATGTGAAAGCTCTTAAAGAAAACTAGTGGGTGTGCATCCAACTTGCTTGCTCACGAAGACCTAAGGAAATTTTGAGGAAGCCTATCATCGGAATATACAAGCCAAGTTATGTAATGAAAATTTCCCACTAGCTATATGGTGGTGACAAAATGAGAGACTCTCAATCATGAAGATCATGGTGCTTAATATGCACAAGTGTGGAAAGGTGGTAGCATTGTCCCTTCTCTCTTTTTCTCTCATTTTTTATTTATTTATTTTTTTTGGTGGGCTCTTTGGCCTCTTTTGTTTTTTTTTGGTGGGCATCTTTGGTCTCTTTTATTTCCTCACATGGGACAATGCTCCATCAATGATGATCATCACACTTTCACCTCAAAACTTAGAGCAATGATGACTCTATATGGAATGCCTTCGGTAGTGTACCGTGACAATGATCTAGCATGGCATAGACATTAATGGAAACATCATGCTAGCTATCTTACGATCATGCAATGGCAATGTAGACGTGGTGGCACATGTCATGGTGGTAGTTGCATGGCAATATATCTCGGAATGACTTTGAAAAAGCCATAGTAGGTAGGTATGGTGGCTGTTTCGAGGGAGGCTAATGGTGGGTTTTGTGCACCGGCGAAAGTTGCACGACACTAAGAAGATAGTGATGGTGGAAGGTGAAAGTGCATCTAAACCATGGACTCAACATTAGTCATGAAGAACTCATATACTTGTTGCAAAAGTTTTATTAGTAATCGAAACAAAGCATTCAACGCATACTACTAGGGGAAGGGTTGGTAGCTATAAACCATTGCGCGATCCCGACCGCCACGCAAAGGATGACAATCAATAGACTAATCATGCTCAGATATCATCACATAGCGGTTCACCATACGTGCATGCTACGGGAATCACTAACTTCAACATAAGTATTTCTAGATCCACAACACCTTACTAGCATAACTTCAATATTACCATAACCACAACTCAAAACTAATTGAGATGAATCAAACTTCTCTAACTATTCAATGAACACGAAGGTGGAAGTTTTTGTATCCCTTTGGATAACTACCCCTTTTGAGACTAATTTCAAAGCATAGATCAACTACCAAGCCACACACCGCTGTGCTCTAAAAGATATAAGTGAAGCACAACGAGCAAAAGTATCTAGCTCAAAAGATATAAGTGAAGCACATGTGAGCTGAATTGTCTACCAAAGGATATAAGTGAAGCTCGACAAAATCACGGTGAGTGCATGTCTCTCTCTCTAGGTGTGCAGCAAGGATGATTGTGACACAACAAAAATAAAAGACTCCTACGATACAAGACGCTCCAAGCAAAAACACATAACATGTGGTGAATAAAAATATAGCCCCAACTAACGTTACCGATGGATTGAAGACGAGAGAGGGGATGCCTTCCTGGGGCATCCCCAAGCTTAGGCTTTTAGGGCATCCTTGAATCTCTTGGGGTGCCTTGGGCATCCCCAAGCTTGAGCTCTTGCCACTCTTTATCTTTTTGTCCATAATAACTTCACCCAAAACTTGAAAACTTCACAACACGAAACTTAAACAGAAACTCGTGATAACATTAGTATGAGAAAGCAAACCACCACTTCCTTAGGTACTGTAGCAACTTAAATTCTACTTATACTGATGTTGGGTTACTGTATTTTCAATCTTCCATGGCTAATACCCCCCGATACTATCCATAGTTTCATCAAAATAAGCAACCAACACAACAAATTCATAATCTGTTAACAGTAGACCAGTCTGTAGCAATCTGTATACTTCGTATACTTCTGTTACTTCAAAAATTCTGAATAATTACGAAAGTATGAAGAATTTGCGTGGCAATCAGCAGTAAAAAGAATCAACTCAAAAGCTCTTACAGAAAAAAATGAAAATTCTTTTCGTGAGAAGAAAGTTTCTGTCTTTTCCAGCATGACCAAACGATCATCCCCAAGACTAATCATAACGATTTTGCTTGGCACAAACGCAAAAAGAAACACAAAAATCACAATCATAACAGAATTATGAAAGTGTGGAAAACACAAAACAGAAAGAAAAAGGATAGATTCGTTGGGTTGCCTCCCAACAAGCGCTATTGTTTAACACCCTTAGCTAGGCATTGATTTCAATGATGCTCACATAAAAGGTAAGGATTGAAACACGACGAGAGCATCATGGAGCATATGGCTAGCACATTTAAGTCTAACCCACTTCCTATGCATAGGGATTTTGTGAACAAACAACTTGTTGGAGCAAGAATCAACTAGCATAGGAAGGCTAAACAAGCATAGCTTCAAAAATTTCAACACATGGAGAGGAAGCTTGATACTATTGCGATAAGTAGAAGCATATGATCCTCTCTCATAGTAATTTTTAGTAGCATCATGAATAAATTGAACAATGTAACTATCACATAGGATATTATTTTCATGATCCACATGCATGCAAAGTTGACGCTCTTCAAAAATAGTGGGATTATCATCAACCAAAGTCATGAATTCTCCAAACCCACTTTCAATAATATTGCAAATGTCATATTCATCATGAGGCTGAAACAAATTTTCAAGATCATAAGAAAAATCATCGCCCCGCTCATGATCATTGCAACAAGTAGTGGACATAGGAAAACTAGCATCCCCAAGCTTAGGGTTTTGCATATTTTTAGCATGATTGTTACTAAAAGAATTCATAGTGAAACCATTGCAATCATGATTTTCATCCAAGGAGCCCTTGTGAATCACTTCATAAGTTTCTTCATCAAGATTTTCAAATTCACGCATCTCAAGCAAAACTCCATAGAAAAAGTCAAGTGCACTCAACTCACTAGCAATTGGATCAACATAATTGGATCTCTTAAAGAGATTAGCAAGTGGGTGAGGATCCATATCACTAGATTTTTAGCAAGCGAAGATGCAAGCATATTGAAGGCACATAGCACACAAGCGAACAGAAAGCAAGCGAGAGAAAAGGGCAAACAAAAAAGGCAAACGAAAAAAGGCAAAGGAGAAAGGAAAATGAAAACGGCAAATGTGAAGTGGGGGAGAGGAAAACGAGAGGCAACTAGCAAAAAAAGTAAATGCAAGAGATGAGTTTGTGAGACCTACTTGGATAGATCTTTCCTCCCCGGCAACGGCGCCAGAAATACTTGTGCTACTGCAACAAAAGACCTTCCAATGGCGCCAGAAACATGCTGACGGCACCAGGTATCCTTCTGCTACGGCTACGCCTTAAGGGACTTCCTAGGCAAATATGCAAAGTATTTCCCCCGTGGCATTGAAGCCTTGCGTTGGTGTTCCCTCGAAGCGGAAAGGGTGATGTAGCGTAGCGGTGGTAAGTATTTCCCTCAGTTTGAGCACCAAGGTATCGATCCAGTGAAGGAGTATCTCAAGTGCCTGCACAAACACTAAAAGCTTGCTCCCAACGCTATGAAGGGGTTGTCAATCCCTTATAGATTGTTCGCCAAGTGAGAACTGAGAGCAAAAAAGTAACAAAGCAAAGTAAAAGTGAAAGTGGAAACGATAGATGTGAATAGACCCGGGGGCCGTAGTGTTTACTAGTGGCTTCTCTCATGAAAGCAAGTAGACGGTGGGTGAACAAATTACTGTCGAGCAATTTATAGAACCGCGCAAAGTCGTGACGTCATCTATGGCAATGATTATATCTATAGGCATAACGTCCAAAACAAGTAGACCGATACTTCCTGCATCTACTACTATTACTCCACACGTCGACCGCTATCCAGCATGCATCTAGTGTATTAAGTCCAAAAGAACAGAGTAACGCCTTAAGCAAGATGACATGATGTAGATGGACATTCTCATATCTACGACAAATCCCACCTTGTTACCCTTGATGGCAACTACACGATGTGTGCCTTGCTGCCCCTACTGTCACTGGGAAAGGTCACGACACGGTAAGAACCCAAAACCAAGCATTTCTCCCATTACAAGAATCATAGATCTAGTTGGCCAAACAAAACCCAAGACTCAGAGAGACTTACGAGGATATCAAATCATGCATATAAGAAATCAGCAAAGACTCAAATATATATCATAGATAATCTGATCGCAAATCCACAATTCATCGGATCTCAACAAACACACCGCCAAAGAGGATTACATCGGATAGATCTCCATGAAGATCATGGAGAACTTTGTATTGAAGATCCAAGAGAGAGAAGAAGCCATCTAGCTACTAACTACGGTCCCGTAGGTCTGAAGTGAACTACTCACGATTCATTGGAGGGGCGATGATGTTGATGTAGAAGCCCTCCAACTCCAAAGTCCCCTCCGGCAGGGCACCGGGAAGGGTCTCCAGATGAGATCTCACGGAAACGGAAGCTTGCGGCGGCGGAAAAGTATTTTCGTGGATCCCTTGATTTTTTTCTGTATTTTAGGGAATATATAGGCGAAGGAGCTAGGTCAGGGGGGCGCCAGGGAGGCCACAAGCGTGCTGGCCGCCGCCCCCTGGTGGCGGATAGGGGGCTTGTGGGGCCCTTGTAGCCCTCCTGGCTTGGCCCTCAAGCCCCCTGATCTTCTTCCGTTCGGGAAAAAAATATTTCGGGGATTTTATTCCGTTTGGACTCCGTTCCAAAATCAGATATGAAAAGAGCCAAAAACACAGAAAAAACAGGAAGTGGCACTTGGCACTAAATTAATAAGTTAGTCCCAAAAAAGATATAAAAGGTACATAAAAGATCCAAAGATGACAAGATAACAGCATGAAACCATCAAAAATTATAGATACGTTTGAGACGTATCAATCACTTAGCACCTGTACACCCTGGATCACTAGGAAGAGCGTCACTTCTTATCAACCGTCATCTGGCACCCATGGGAGGTGATCCGGCCCGTCCATCAAGCACTGAGGATGGGTGGATCGTTTGTGATAGTGGGCAAACACGTACACACATCCGAGAACACGAGCCCATGTACGCCATCCCACACGGTTTCTAAAAACCATAAATCGTTTTGGGAATGGGAACCAAAACCATCAATAATTTTTGACCTTGTTTCGTGTCACATTCTAAATTACCATGCTTTAATTTATTGCAAATCAGTTCGAACCTAGGAAACCTAAATGTGTTCCCACTTAGCAGTTGTTTACTAGTAGGCTATAAAAACACCTACTAAAAAATTACCACACATTCCTCTCCCCATCACAAAAAACATGCCTTTCTTGTTAGTCGCTCCTTCTTCCAGCTGCCATGGCCAGTAGGGGGGGGGGGTTCTGGGTCGACATATAACCAGGGAAGGAAGACCAAGGCCACAAAAGTAATAGAGAGGTCCCGTCGCCGCGTCGAGGAAGCGCCAAAGAGCTCTAGCCACGCCGTGTTTGCCATAGCAGAGATGTTCGACAGCACCGCATACGCATCGGAGGATCTTTCACGGAGAAGCGACATATCTCACAACTACAAGCGCATTCACCTCGGAGGTGAACTAGACGATCTTGCAGTGTTGGATTCCTCAGCCAGCAACGACATGCGCGTTGAGTTCGATAATAAGGAGGTGGTAATTGATGCCTTGGTGATGCTAATGGAGAAGAGCAACACCTCGGTTGACAAGGCCACCGGCCTCGTGGTGAAACTTATGGGGCAGAACACCGCTTCGAAGAAACTGGTCAAAAAGAAAAGTACCTCGGTGGGGAGGCTGAAAGAACTCACCGAGGAACTTCTGGAAGACTTGGCAAAGCTTCACATCGAGCACGAGGGGCTGGTGAAGGAATCTGTGGTGCGTATGAAGGAACTTCATGTCCACGTGATGGAGAGCATCTATGCTCTCGAGCAAAAATCCTGCGCCATGGACGCAATGCGGAAGATGGCGGAGGAAAGGCAAGAGGGGGTGGAGTTCGTGTGGGCGATGAAGAAGGAGATTGAGGAACTCCTCGCCCAGCAATCCATCAAGAATTAGATAGCTACTGCCTAGATCGTTGGATGTGTCTTCCTTCTTCAGCCTCTTCCTTCTTATTTTGCCCCTGTATCTGGGAGTTGCCCCATGTGGCATTTTGTATTATCCCGAATATGCAAGAGAATAATTATCCTTTGCCGATGCGAATTTATAGTTATATTACTTCGTTCGTAGGTACATGTCTACGAATTGAAAACATATGAAAAGTCAAGTTCTTAGTGAGGCACGAAAAAAACAATGGTTACGTTGAGCGGGGCAACGGGATCACAAGCAAACTAGTCCCACCATTTAGGCGCATCAATCACATGATAAACAATGGGTCAGACGCCATTAATTTAGAAGTTGTGAGCAAGGCGAGCGGGGGTGGAGGTCAAAGTATCGCTTCCCGATGAGCCTGCACAGTAGAGTGCTCTAATGCGTCCCGTCAAGCATGCACGGCGGACATCTCTCATGTGTCCCATTGAGCCTGCACGGCGGACAACTCTCACGCATCCCGCCAAGCCTGTGCGATGGAAAGCTCGCACGTGTTATTGTCATCAAACAACTGCTCGCATGACACCCACATATCAAGTAAAAAAAGTTGGACGCGTGGCACCAAATAAATTATCATCAGAACACACACGATTGACGTCATACAACCGTTTATGATAATAACGTGGCAACTATTTGTTCCAAAATGTACACGTTGTCTGTTATTGTGTGAACCTCTACGTTGTCAGTTTTGTAATTACGGGAATTTAGAAACCAAGATTATCAATGATTGCGGTTCCACGAACTATCATGCCCATTTTTTTAATTCATTCACATTCGTTGCATCGGACCTAATCAAACACCCACACGCACAAAAATGATTTTCCAACAAATTTTCATGCACTAGAGCATATGCTTCTGGTTGAAAATTAGAGTTCTGCATATTAAATCCCTAGAAAACTCAACTAATGTATAAAAAGGGCCTAATTAGTGCATTAAAGGGACGCATTGAATGTAGTTTCACTACCAAAGGTGACATGTTCTCTATTGAAATCACTAGGCTTGTTGCATAAGCTTTGGCTTGTAACATGCATGCCCCAATATTTGTCCCAAATTCATAAAACAATAGCACGCCATATATGTGTCGTGGCATGACGATGGGTAAGTTTCATTAATTTCAGACGAGCATTGGGTTCTCGAGGATTTAAAAACCAATATTCTCAGTGTTTGTGGCCTAGTCAGTACGCGAAGATGTTTGCATTTCATTGACCTTGAGTGCATGAGATCTAAATAGGGACCACAAAATTGTTTTTAATCCATTTTTGGTGCCCTAGAGCACGTGCTTTTTATAGTTCAAATTTAAGTTCTTAACATTAAGTGCTTGACTAGAAAAATCAATGTCTTTTTCGACCACAAAGGTGACATGTTCCCTATGGAAACCACAAGGATTCTCTTGAGAAGCTCTGATTTGTAAGAGATTTGTCCCAAAACTTGTCCCAAATTGGTAAGAAAACATGTCGTATAAGAGTTGTGTAGTGACACCGGAGTAACACTAGTAGAAAACATGGCTTTAGTTCTAGCCCGATCAGAGTAATAGTTCCAGTCGCGTTAAGAACTGGGACTAATGTGGGCATTAGTCCCGGTTTGAACGACTAGGAGCAGACGGGGGGCACGGCCATCTTTTCTCCCGGTTGTTGTGGGACCTTTGGTCCCAGTTGGTGATACCAACCGGGACTAAAGGGGTTGTGGTAGGAGCGATACCCTTTAGTCCTAGTTGATTTCTCCAACTAGGATTAAATTTTTGTCTTCAGTCCCGGTTTTAGGCACCAACCGAGACTAAACATTTGCCTATATATATCTCGCCCCTGCCCGCCCTCTCCTCTGTTTTTTCCTCATAGAAGGTGGGTGGTGTGTGTTTGTTTGTTTTCCCTTCCTATGCACAAGAGGTGCTCGATGAAATGCATGAGAGAGCATGATGCCACTGGAGGCCACACAAAACAAATATGATATGAAGTGCCCGAGCCACACTTAAGCTTTCTCTTCTTTCTTTGCATATGTGTAGGGGTGTGATTTAGGGTACCACCCCGTCCTTGTCCCCGCCCGCGTGGATCTCATCGTCGGCACCACCGTGGTGAGCCTCTTGTTCTTATCTTGTATAATTTAGGTAGTTACTTGTACAATTTTCTTGTTTGTATTATTGTTTGTTATTATATAGTGCCATGGTTTTGATATCCGCCCCGTTGGCTCTCGTCTGGTCTATGATTTGGATGTATAATGTATGTTAGTTAGACCAACTATGTATGAACTTTATGTAAATATTTTTGCAGTAATAACATATGATCACTACTATATTTTGGTTTTAATGTGATGAACTTGTATTAATTTAATCATTTCTTATTCAGTATGTTGGTTTTTGATATACGTAATTATATAATGCAGATGAACACTACGGGAATCAGGTAATTTGCCGTGTGTGAAGATCTTTGTCGTCAGCTTTTCAGCGTGGATAACGGCAAAGATCACTTTTGCTGTCAGGTGCTGACGACAAATAATGACTAACGGCATAGATATAATTTGTCGTTTGTAATAAAAGCACTTGACGACAAAGATATTTTACCGTCTATAAAAAAATTAATGACAACAAAGACATATTTTGCCGTGTGTAAAATACACTAATGAAGGCAAAGACATATTTTGCCCTCTTTAAAATACACTCATGACGGCAAAGACATATTTTTCCGTTTGTAAGAAAAACTGATGACGACAAAGATATGTTGCCGACCGTAAAATAAATTCGCAGACGGCAAAGAAACAACACATCTCACGGATCAGTCCTATGGATCGATGACATGGCGGTATCTCGTCCGCACATCTCAAAGGTTAATTTGCCGTTTGTTTTTGGTTGGCAGACGGCAAAAAAAAATTATCGTCTGCTATTTATTGTAAAGACGGCAAAGAAGTAGCACATCACACGGATCGATCACTCGGATCGATGATGTGGCAACATCTGGTCTGCACATCCACATCACAAGGACCCACCTCCCACCTGTTGGGGAAGGTAGTAATAATTCAAAAGATTTCCTACGTCACACCAAGATCATCTAGGGGAAACCATCAACGAGTGAGGAAGAGCATCTTCATACCGTTGAAGATTGCAAAGCGGAAGCGTTACTATGAACGCGGTCGATGGAGTCGTACTCCTGGCTATTCAAATCTCGGAAGATCCGATCCGAACACCGAACGTGCGGTGTCTCCGGGTTCAGCACACCTACAGCCCGGGGACGTATCCTCCTTCTTGATCCAGCAAGGAGGGAGGAGAAGTTGAGGGAGAATACCGGCATCACGACGGCGTGGTGGCGATGGAGTTGTTGGAAATATGCACTAGAGGAAATGATAAAATAGTTATTATTATATTTCCTGTTTCAAGATAATCGTTTATTATCCATGCTATAATTGTATTGAATGAAAGCATAGATACATGTGTGGATATATAGACAAAACAATGTCCCTAGTAAGCCTCTAGTTGGCTAGCCAGTTGATCAAGGATGGTTAAGGTTTTCTATTCATATGCAAGTGTTGTCACTTGATAACTGGATCACATCATTAGGAGAATCATGTGATGGACTAGACCCAAACTATGAACGTAGCATGTGATCGTGTCATTTTGTTGCTATTGTTTTCTGCGTGTGAAGTATTCATTCCTATGACCATGAGGTCATGTAACTCACTGACACCAGAGGAATACCTTGTGTGTATCAAACGTCACAACGTTACTGGGTGACTATAAAGGTGCTCTATAGGTATCTCCGAAGGTGTCCATTGAGTTAGCATGGATCAAGAATGGGATTTGCCACTCCGTGTGACGGAGAGGTATCTCGGGGCCCACTCGGTAATACAACATCACATACAAGCCTTGCAAGAAATGTGACACAAGTCTAAGTTACGGGATCTTGTATTACGGAATGAGTAACGAGACTTGTTGGTAACGAGATTGAAATAGGTATAGGGATACCGACGATCAAATCTCGGGCAAGTAACATACCGAAGGACAAAGGGAATGTTATACGGGATTATATGAATCCTTGGCACAGAGGTTCAACCGATAAGATCTTCGTAAAATATGTAGGATCCAATATGGACATCCAAGTCCCGCTATTGGATATTGACTGAGGAGTGTCTCGGGTCATGTCTGCATAGTTCTCGAACCCACAGAGTCTGCACACTTAAGGTTTGATGATGTTTTAGTATAGTTGAGTTATATGTGTTGGTGACCGAAGGTTGTTCGGAGTCCCGGATGAGATCACGGACGTCACGAGGATTTTTGGAATGGTCCAGAAATGAAGATTGATATATAGGATGGTTTCATTTGGTCACCGAAAAGATTTCGGGCATTACCGACAGTGCACCGGGAGTGTCGAATGGGTTCCAGGTATTCACCGAGAGGGGCCCACCCACCCGAGAGTGAGCCCAGTGACCCTAGGGTGGCGCACCAGCCCTTAGTTGGCTGGCATGGGACATGGGGCCACAAGTGGAAAAAACCAAAAGAAAAGAAAAAACAAGGAAAGAGGGAGGTGGGAAGGAAGGAGTGGACTCCTACCCCCAAACCGAATTGGGGTGGGAGTCCACCTCCTCCCATCGGCCGACGCCTTTGGGGATCCCTTGAGCCCCATGGCTAGCCCCTCCCCTCCTCCTATATATATTGGTGGTTCTAGGGCTTTTGAGACACAACTTTTGCCACATGCAACTCAAACCTATACCACGTACTTGTTCCTCTAGATCGGATTTCTGCGGAGCTCGGGCGTGGCCCTGCAGGAGTAGATCATCACCACCACCGGCGCGCCGTCACACTGCCGGAGAACTCATCTAGTTATCCGTCTCTCTTGCTGGATTAATAAGGCCGAGATCGTCATCGAGCTGTACGTGTGCTGAACGCGGAGGTGTCGTCCGTTCGGCACTAGATCGGAACGGATCGTGGTACGGATCATGGGACGACGGTGATTTGATTCACGGAGCTGTACCACTACATCAACCACGCTTCTTAACGCTTCCCGCTTAGCATTCTACAAGGGTATGTGGATCTAATCTCCTCTCGTAGATGGGCATCACCATGATAGGTCTTCGTGTGCGTAGGAATTTTTTTGTTTCCCATGCAACGTTCCCCAACAGTGGCATCATGAGCTAGGTTCATGCGTAGATGTTATCTTAAGTAGAACATAAAAGGTTTTGTGGGCGTTGATGTTCGATTTGCTGCCCTCCTTAGTGTTTTCTCGATTCGGCGGTATTGTTGGATTGAAGCGGCCCGGACCGACATTACTCGTACGCTAACGAGAGACTGGTTTGATCGACTGACATGCAATTCGTTGCATAAAGATGACTGGCGGGTGTCAGTTTCTTCAACTTTAGTTGAATTGGATTTGATCGAGGCGGTCCTTGGAGAGAGGTTAAATAGCAATTTCCACATCTCTATTGTGGTTTTGCGTAAGTAAGATGCGATCATACTAGATACCCATAGCAACCACGTAAAACATGCAACAATAAATTAGAGGACGTCTAACTTGTTTTTGCAGGGTATGCTTGTGATATGATATGGCCAAAGACATAATGTGATATATTGGATGTATGGGATGATCATGTTGTAATAGTTAATATCGACTTGCACGTCGATGCTACGGCAACCGGCACGAGCCATAGGGTTGTCTTTAAACTAACGTTTGTGTTTGCAGATGCGTTTACTATATCGCTAGGTGGTCACTTTAGTAGTAATCACATAGATAGCATGACAACCTCGATGGCGGCACGATGATGGATATCATGATGATGGAGATCATGGTGTGGCGCCGGTGACAAGAATATCATGCCAGTGCTTTGGTGATGGAGATCAAGAAGCACAAGATCATGGCCATATCATGTCAGTTATGAATTGCATGTGATGTTAATCCTTTTATGCACCTTATTTTGCTTAGAATGACGGTAGCATTGTAAGGTGATCGCTCACTAAAATTTCAAGATGAAATTGTGTTCTCCCCGACTATGCACCGTTGCGACAGTTCATCATTTTGAGACACCACGTGATGATCGGGTGTGATAGACTCAACGTTGACATACAACGGGTGCAAAACAGTTGCACACGCGGAACAGTCGGGTTAAACTTGACGAGCCTAGCATGTGTAGACATGGCCTCGGAACACAAGAGACCGAAAGGTCGAGCATGAATTGTATAGTTTATATGATTAGCATAGAGATGTTTACCACTAAAACTATACTCAACTCACGTGATGATCGGACTTGAACTAGTGGATTTGGATCATGCACCACTCAAATGACTAGAGGGATGTACTTTTTGAGTGGGACTTTATTAAGTAATTTTATTAGTTAAACTCTAATTATCTTGAACATAGTCTAAGTCCACTTTGCAATATTTTATGTTGTAGATCAATGGCTCACGCAGTAGCAACCCTGAATTTCAATACGTTCCTAGAGAAAGCTAAGTTGAAAGATGATGGAAGCAACTTTGTATACCGGGCACGTAATCTTAGGCTCATCCTACAAGCTGGAAAGAGAATTACGTCCTTGATCCTGCGCTAGGAGATGAACCACCCTCTACGTCTGACCAAGATGTTTCGAACGCTTGGCAATCGCGTAAGGAGGACTACTCAGTAGTTCAATGTGTAAACTTGTATGGCTTGGAACCGGGACTTCAACGTCGCTTTGAGCGTCATGGAGCATATGAGATGTTCCAGGAGTTGAAGTTTATCTTTTAGAAGAACGCCCGGATTGAGAGGTATGATACCTCCGATAAATTCTATACTTGCAAGATGGAGGAGAATTCGTCTGTGAGTGAACATGTGCTCAAAATGTCTGGGTACTCAAACCGTCTAGTTGAGCTGGGGATTGAACTCCTACAAGAGGCCATGACTGACAGAATTCTTCAATCACTACCACCTAGCTATAAGAGCTTTGTGTTGAACTATAACATGCAAGGGATAAATAAGTCACCCCGCGTGTTATTCGCGATGCTGAAAGTTGCAGAGTTAGAACTCCGGAAAGGGCATCAAGTGTTGATGGTCAATAAGACCACTGCTTTCAAGAAAAACGGCAAAGGAAAGAAGGGTAACTGCAAGACGAGCGGCAAGACTGTTGCCAATCCGACGAAGAAACCCAAGGCTGGACCTAAGCCGGAAACAGAGTGTTATTATTGCAAGGGGATGGGTCACTGGAAGCGCAACTGCCCCAAGTATTTGGCTGATAAGAAGGCGGCCAAAGAAAAATCACGTATATGTGATATACATGTTATTGATGTGTACTTAACCAACTCTCGTAGTAGTGCCTGGGTATTTAATACCGGTTTTGTTCCTCATATTTGCAACTCGAAGGAGGAACTGCGGAATAAACGAAGGTTGGCAAAGGATGAAGTGACGATGCATGTGGGAAATGGTTCCAAGGTTGATGAAATCGCCGTCGGCACAGTCTCACTTCAGTTACCATCAGGATTAGTTATGAACTTAAATAATTGTTATTTAGTGCCTGCGTTAAGCATGAACATTATATCTGGATCTTGTTTATTGCGAGACGGTTACTCGTTTAAGTCAGAGAATAATGGTTGTTCTATTTATATGAGTAATATATTTTATGGTCATGCACCCAATGTGAGAGGATTGTTCATGTTGAATCTTGATTGTGATGACACACATATACATAACATTGAGACCAAAAGATGTAGAGTTAACAATGATAGCACCATGTTTTTGTGGCACTGCCGCTTAGGTCAAATTGGTGTAAAGCGCATGAAGAAACTCCATTCCGATGGGCTTTTGGAGTTACTTGATTTTGAATCACTTGACACGTGCGAACCATGCCTCATGGGCAAAATGACTAAGACTCCATTATCCGGAACAATGGAGCGTGCAAGTGACTTGTTGGAGATTATACTGTTAGCAGTTCCCCGGCAATGACGCCAGAAAAATGCTGTTGACGTGCAACTATTCCTGACTAGATGCCTCCACGGCAACAGAGTTAGAAGAGAGTTGCTCCCAATTGCTCATTAATTAGAAATTGTCTTGCAATAGCCCACCAGCGGTGGGATCGACGCAGTTTTGGAGGGTAGAGTATTCAACCCAAATTTGTTGGTTCGCACGAAGGGAAGTGAAAGAATATTCTCAAGTGTTAGCAGCTAAATGTGTCAGATTCAACCACACCTGAAATATTAGTATGTGCAAGCAAAGTGTCAACAACAAAGAAGTATGATAACAACGGTGCCAGAAACGATCTGTTGACGGCAGACTATTCCTAGCTGTTGTATCGATGGCGCCAGAAAAGTATTGTAGCAGGTAGCAGCAGTGTAACGAGTAACAACAGTGGCAAGGAACAGCAGAAGTGACAACAGTAGCAAGTAGCAACAGTAGCAAGTACCAGCAGAGTAAAGCAAGTAACAGCAGCAGCAACAGTAGTAACAACAACAGAGTAAAACAAGTAACAACAGCAGCAACAATAGTAACAACAGCAGTGGGACAAACTCGTAGGCAATGGGTCGGTGATTTGTTGGATGACATTCATCATGCAACAGTTATAACACGGAGAGATATGTGGCTAGCTCCCGTTCGTCAATGTGATGTAGGCATGCATTCCATGTGTCGTCATACGTGCTTAGGGAAAAGAACTTGCATGACATCTATTGTCCATCCCTCCCGTGGCAGCGGGGTCCAAAAGGATACTACGGGATATTAAGGTTCTCCTTTTAATAAAGAACCGGAACAACGCATTAGCACTTGGTGAACACATGAACTCCTCAAACTATGGTCATCACAGGGAGTGGTTCCGGTTATTGTCACTCCGGGGTTGCAGGATCATAACACATAGTAGGTAACTACAACTTCCAAGATCGGATCTAAAACACACATATATTGGTGACACAATAATAATTTCAGATCTGAAATCATGGCACTCGGGCCCTAGTGACAAGCATTAAGCATGGCAAAGTAGTAGCAACATCAATCTCAGAACATAGTGGATACCAGGGATCAATCCCCATCAAAACTAACTCGATTACATGATAGATCTCATCCTACTCATCACCGCCCAGCGAGCCTACGAATAGATTACTCACGAACAATGAAGAGCTTCATGGAATTGGAGAGGGAAGAAGATTGATGATGACGATGGCAACGATTTCCCCTCTCCGGAGCCCAAAACGGACTCCAGGTCTGCCCTCCAGATGAAGAACAGGATGTGGCGGCGCCTCCGTATCGCAAACGCGATGAAATGTTCTCTCTAGATTTTTTTCGGGATGAAAGGGAATAAATAGCGCTGGAATTGGGGGCGGCAGAGCCACGTGGGCCCCACAAGCTTGGTAGCCGCCGCCAGGGGGTGGCGGCTACAGGGCTTGTGGCCCACTGGCCCGTCCCCTCCGGTGGATCTTTGCGCAGGTATTTTTCATATTTTCCAGAAATATTCTTCGTAAATTTTCAGGACGTTCCAAGAACTTTCATTTATGCACAAAAACAACACCATGGCAATTCTGCTGAAAACAGCGTCAGTTTGGGTTAGTTCCATTCAAATCATGCAAATTAGAGTCCAAAACAAGGGCAAAAGAGTTTGGAAAAGTAGATACGATGGAGACGTATCAACTCCCCCAACCATAAAAAATTGCTTGTCCTCAAGCAACTCAGTTGACAAACTGAAAGAGAAACAAAAACTTTGACAAACTCTCTTTGATCTTGTTGTTGCAACTATGTCTAACTCATAACCAGAATTTCAGCAAGATCACAAGTTAACCACATAAGCAAGTGACACAAAGGTCTCACGGTAAACTAATATCAATGGCAGAATCAGCTAGCGAGCAAATAATAATGAGTTTCAGATACCAACAATTCAATCAAAACAAGCATGAAGCAATATGAATAAGTGATATCTCACTAGCTCTTTCTGAGACCGCAAAACATAAATGCAGAGCACTTTCAAAGATCAAGGGCTGACTAAACATTGTAATTCATAGCAACGAAGATCCAGTCATAGTCATACTCAATATCAATCAAAAGCAAAGCATAAAAATGATAGAGGTGCTCTCTATTTGGTGCTTATACAAGAAGAGGATGACTCAACAGGAAAATAAATAGACATGCCCTTCGCAGAGGGAAGCATTGATTTGCAGAGGTGCCAGAGCTCAAGCTTTGAAAACAGAGATAATAATTTTGGGTGGCATGCTTTCATTGCCAACGCAATGACCAAGAGTTCTCAATATCTTCCATGCTACTCATGCTATAGGCGGTTCCCAAACAAAAAAGTAAAATTTTAATTCCCCCACCACCAATCAATCGCACTCCACGGCGAGCCGAATCCTCGGGTACCGTCCATACTATCATCAATCTGGGGGGAGTCTTGTTTTATAGTTATGTTTTCGATTTAAGCGTGGAACTGGGCATTCCAATTACCGGCCCCTTTCTTGTGAATGATAGTGAATAAACACATGTCAAGGATAACACGCCTAACATGGAAGATATCAATAGCCCCCTGTCACCACCTGAGCGGTTCGGGCATGCAAAACAGATTATTTCTTGAAGGTTTAGAGAATGGCACATGCAAATTTACTTGGAACGGCAGGTAGATACCGCAAATAGGTAGGTATGATGGACTCTCATGGAAAAACTTTTGGGTTTATGGAAGTGGATGCACAAGCAGTATTCCGCTTAGTACAAGTGAAGGCTAGCAAAAGTCTGGGAAGCGACCAACTAGAGAGCGAAAACAGTCATCAAGATGCAATGACTTTGACTAACATTGAGTGCAAGCATGAGAAGGATATAAATCACCACGAATACGAACATCATAGAGGCTATGCTGATTTTGTTTCAACTACATACATGAACATGCGCCAAGTCAAGCCACTTGAATCATTCAAAGGAGAATACCATCCTATCATACTACATCATAGTCATCTCAAAATCTATGTTGGCATTCAAGACAAACCATTATAAGCTCCTAACTAATTAAGCATGGCATCGGAAACTATGATCTCTAAGTTGTCATTGCAAACATGGTTCTCTCATAACAAAGCAGAATCTGGGACGACAAGCTAGTCATATTTACAAAAACAAAATAGATAGAGTTCATACCAGCTTTTCCAGTCTCAGTTCATCATATGCCATCATTATTGCCTTTCACTTGCACGATCGAACGATGCGAACAATAATAAGAGTGCTCGTGCATTGGACTAAGCTGAATCTGCAGGCAAACACAAAGGAGAAGACAAAGTAATATGGCTCTTTGAAAGCTAAACAGGTATGCATGCAAGAGCCACTAAACATTGTAACTAATATCTTCTACCTTGACCCAAAGAAAAAGAAAACTATTTACACGGGAAAACTCCCAACAAGCAAAAGAAGAAAGGAAAATATTTTTGGGTTTTCTCAAAAGGACACAAAACAAGAAAACTAGAAAAAGAAAATAAACTAGCATGGATAATACAGTGGCAAAGTGTAAACACCGACTAACAAAGTGAAAGCATAATCATGAATGTAAGGTCGGTGAGAACACGTACTCCCCCAAGCTTAGGCTTTTGGCCTAGCTTGGTATACTCCCATGGATGGTCCCGGCGAAACCCAAAATCATAATGGGTGTTATACGGGAGTGTTGTAGCTACTGCCTGAATAGATGCCTCACGAAGACGAGCAGCCGTCGCCTTCCTCTCATACTCCTCTGCCTCTCCTATGGTTATGTAGTATCTCCGTTTTACCTGAAAGTCAAAGAAAGCAGGAGCAGGAAGGGTAATATGGAAAACACGCTGCCGGTTAAATATCAAACGGTATAGGAGGGATTCATCATCCCTCTCAAGGAACTGGTAGCGTGTTAGAGAGACATGATCAAGGTAGGCTGTACGGGGGTCTCCTGAACGGATGGGTACTCCAAGAAAATTTGCTAAGCGCGTAGCATAAATTCCACCAAAGAAATCCCCATCAATGGCAGTATTATTCAACCTCCTTGCTATTATAGCTCCCATGTTGAAGCTCCTGTCACCTGTTACTGCGCTCTTAAGGATACTAAGGTCGGATGCGCATAGGTGACAATGTGCAACCTTGCCGTTAGTGCATGTACCTATGAAGAGGGCAAAGTAGTGCAAGGCAGGGAAATGAATGCTTCCTATGGTAGCTTGCGTGATGTCTCTAGTTTCTCCAACAGTTATACTAGAGACAAAATCTCTAACCGAAGACTTAGTAGGGTCATTAAGACTACCCCCATCGGCTATCTTGCAAATCCTATTGAAATCCTCCAAATCCATGGTGTAGGATTTATCATACAGATCAAACAGTATGGATGAGTCACGGCCAACTGAAAATTTAAATCTACGCACGAAAGAGGCAGTGAGCATAGAATACTGTTCACATTTATCTGAGAGGAATTCTTCTAACCCAGCATTGCGGACAAGTGTATCAAACTCATCCTTGAAGCCTGCTTCAATCATGAACTCATCGGAAGGCCATTCACATAGTTGTACCGGTGCGTCGCTTAGCTGATAAGGACCGAGCTCCCGAATAGAAAGACGGGGACCCTTCTTACTTGAGGAACCACCATGAAACTTCCTCCTGAACATAATTTCCTTTTACTAAAATTTGGAAGTTCAAGAGAAAAGTGAATAAAGACCAACCACACATTGTAGCAATTACTCTAACTAGTGCCTAGAGATCATATCACGCGCTAGAACTACTTGGGACCAGCTAAAAGCAACCTTTCAAGCTCAAGAACAGGGTCACCAAGGTAGCAAGAATACGCGAAGGATAAAGCACTAGAGCAAAAGCTAATTGGACCAATGGAGGACTCACTTACCAAGGAGTAATTTCCCCAAAACGGTTCAGAGAATGGTGCTTTGAGCAAGGATATCGAAAATCTCACCCAAATGAGCAAGAACACGGGTTTGAGCTGCGAAATGATTTTTTTCTGGAGGTAGAAGAAGAGGATGGGAGATGGAATGAGTGGAGGGGGTCCCTGTAGGCCCCACAAGGTTGGTAGCCACAACCAGGGGGGTGCCGGCTACAGGGCTTGTGGCCCACTGGTGTGGCCCCCAGGCCAACTCTCAGTCCTAGTATTTTTCAAATATTCCAGAAATAATCATACTAGATTTTCAGGACCATGGGAGAACTTTTATTTTCGGGGTATTTTTCTCCGGGATGCTAAAACAGAAAGCAGGAAAACTAAGCTAAATCTATCATTTTTCCTCTAAGCAACAGAAAGTGAAAGCTTAAAACAGAGGTATGTGACTCCTTGATTCATCCATTTCATGGTCATCGAAAGAAATCCGTCAATGGGGTTGATCAAATCCTCACGACAAAACTTTTTCGAATCGCAAAAGAGAACGGAGAATTTTCGAATACCACTAAGTCACCTCAATGGGGATATGTATCTCCCCAACAAGCAAATCATACTTCATCTTGACACGAGGAATAGGGCATTCAAAGCTCCCAATAAGAACCGATGAAGTTTTTTCAATAGCACTGATGCAATGTACTTGATATCGTTTCTTCGGAAAGTGCACTGTATGCTCATTACCGTAGACATGGAAAGTGACATTGACTTTGTTGCAATCTATAACAGCCCCTGCAGTGTTTAAAAAGGGTCTTCCAAGGATGACAGCCATGGCATCATCTTCGGGAATATCCAAGATAACAAATTCTGTTAAGATAGTGGTGTTAGCAACCACAATAGGCACATCCTCGCAAATGCCGATAGGGAAAGCAGTTGATTTGTCGGCCATTTGCAGAGAAGTTTCAGTGGGTGTCAACTTATCCAGTTGAAGTCTACGATAAAGAGAGAGAGGCATAACACTAACACCGGCTCCAAGGTCACATAAGGTAGTTCTTACGTAGTTTCCTTTAATGGAGCAAGGTATAGTGGGCACTCCGGGATCACCAAGTTTTTTAGGAGTTCCACCTTTGAAAGTGTAATTGGCAAGCATGGTGGAGATCTCAAGATCTGGTATCTTCCGTTTATTAGTCATGATATCTTTCATGTACTTGGCATATGGAGACATTTTGAGCATATCAATTAACTGCATCTGCAGAAAGACGGGTCTTATCATCTCAACGAAGCGCTCAGAATCCTCATCATCCTTTTTCTTGGATGGCTTAGGAGGAAAGTGCATGGGTCTCTGAACCCATGGCTCCCTTTCTTTACCATGCTTCCTAGGAGCGAAGTCATTCTTATCGTATCTCTTAGGTTGTGGGTTATGAGGATAAACCGTAGGTTCAATCTCCACGTCCTTATCATTGCTAGGTTGAGCATCATTATGAACATCGTTGTCCATATTGTCACCAGATTCATGTTCATCACCAGATTGTGTTTCTGCATCAGACGCAGAAATATCATTTGGTTCTTCAGGTGTGACAGTATTTGGTGAACTGACATGTAGGTTTCTATCATCCTTCTTCTTCTTAGGATGAGTGGGTGTATCAGCATTAATTCCTTGAGAATCTTGATCAATTCTCTTAGGATGGCCTTTAGGATACAAAGGTTCCTGAGTCATTTTGCCTCCTTTAGTAATGACTCTGACAGAGTTGTCATTTAATTCATTGAGCAAGTCATTCTGAGCTTTAAGTACTTGTTCTACCTTAGTAGTAATCATAGAGGCATGTTTACTCAGAAGCTTCAGATCATTGACATTTCTGTCTACACAAGCACTTAAATGACTAAGCATACGAGTACTTTGTTCCAAATGTCTGCTAACATAATCATTGAAACTCTGTTTTTTGGCAACAAAGTTGTCAAATTCATCAAAGCATAGGCTAGAAGGTTTGTCAAAAGGATATCACTCTCATCAAACCTACGCAGAGAATTCACTTCTACTACTTGTACCGGGTTATCGAGACCATGGATCTCTTCGATAGGTGGTAGCTTTTTGACATCTTCAGATCTAATGCCTTTCTCTTGCATAGATTTCTAGGCTTTTTGCATATCTTCGGGACTGAGGAATAGAATACCTCTTTTCTTAGGAGTTGGCTTATGAGGTGGTTCGGGAATAGTCCAAGCATTATCGTTGATCAAGATGTTATTCAGTAGGGTCTCCCCTTATTCTATAGTTCGTTCCCTAAAAACACAACCGACACAACTATCCAGGTGGTCTCTAGAAGCGTCGGTGAGTCCGTTATAGAAGATATCAAGTATCTCGTTCTTCTTAAGAGGGTGATCAGGCAAAGCATTCTGTAGCTGGATGAGCCTCCCCGAAGCTTGTGGGAGACTCTCTTCTTTGAGTTGAGCAAAGTTGTATCTTTCCTGCAAGGCAGCTTGCTTCTTATGGGCAGGGAAATATTTCTCACAGAAGTAATAGACCATATCCTGGGGACTACTCACACATCCAGGATCAAGAGAAGTGAACCAGGCTTTAGCGTCATCCTTTAGAGAGAAAGGAAACAACTTGAGGATATAGTAGTAGCGGATCTTCTCCTCACTAGTGAAAAGGGTGGCTATATCGTGTAGTTTGGTAAGATGGGCTACGACCGTCTCAGACTCATAACCGTGGAAAGGATCAGATTCGACTAGAGAGATTATCTCAGGGTCGACAGAGAATTCATAATCCTTATCGGTGATAAAGATAGGTGAAGTGGCAAACTTTGGGTCGTATTTCATCCTAGCTTTTAGAGATTTTTCCTTCCACTTGAGAAGTAATTTCTCAGCATCATAGGCATCCTTACACGCAAGAAAATCCTCAGCTATCTCTCCCTCCATAAAATAAACCTCAGGTATGTCAGGCAAATCATATCTAGGAGAGCTAGATCTAGCAGGAGCAAAATCAGGTTCTATCTCAATAGTATCGGCAGTTTCAGAAGCATCACGAGCATTGGCAGTAACTCTAGCAATATGAGCATCAAGGAATACCCCTAGTGGCATATCAGGAAAAGTAGTATCTCTAGCATCATGAGGCAAAGCAGTATCAAGCATAGCATCATCAGGCAAGGCAGTATCCGGCATAGTATCTCTAGCAGTATCAGGCATAGCATCTCTAGCAGTATCAGGCATAGTAGCATCATAAGAATCATCAAGCACAGGCGACATATCAAGATTTTTCTAGCAGGAGGTGGTGTCGCAAACTTACTCATAACTGAAGGTGAATCAAGTGCAGAGCTAGATGGTAGTTCCTTACCTCCCCTCGTAGTGAAGGGCAAGACTTTGGTTTTTGGATCTTTCAGATTCTTCATAGTGATCAGCAGATATAAATCCCAAGTGACTCAGAGAATATAGCAATCCCTTCCCCGGCAACGACGCCAGAAAAATGTTGTTAGCAGTTCCCCGGCAATGACGCCAGAAAAATGCTGTTGACGTGCAACTATTCCTGACTTGATGCCTCCATGGCAACGGAGTCAGAAGAGAGCTCTCCCAATTGCTCAACAATTAGAAATTGTCTTGCAATAGCCCACCAGCGCGTGGGATTGAGGCAGTTTTCAAGGATAGAGTATTCAACCCAAATTTATTGATTCGCACGACGGGAAGTGAAAGAATATTCTCAAGTGTTAGCAGCTGAATGTGTCAGATTCAACCACACCTGAAAGATTAGTATCTGCAAGCAAAGTGTCAACATCAAAGTAGTATGATAACAATGGTGCCAGAAACAATCTGTTGACGGCAGACTATTCCTAGCTATTGTATCGATGGCGCCAGAAAAGTATTATAGCAAGTAGCAGAAGTGTAACGAGTAACAGCAGTTGCAAGGAACAGCAGTAGCAAGTAGCAACAGTAGCAAGTAATAGCAGTAGCAAGTAGCAGCAGAGCAAAGCAAGTAACAGCAGCAGCAACAGTAGTAACAGCAGCAGAGCAAAACAAGGAACAGCAGCAGCAACAGTAGTAACAGCAGCTGTGGGACAAACTCGTAGGCAATGGGTTGTTGGATGACATTCATCATGCAACAGTTATAACATAGAGAGATATGTGGCTAGCTCCCGTTCGTCAATGTGATGTAGGCATGCATTCCGTGTGTCGTCATACGTACTTAGGGAAAAGAACTTGCATGACATGTATTGTCCATCCCTCCCGTGGCAGCGGGGTCCAAAAGGATACTACGGGATATTAAGGTTCTCCTTTTAATAAAGAACTGGAACAACGCATTAGCATTTAGTGTACACATGAACTCCTCAAACTGTGGTCATCATCGGGAGTGGTTCCGGTTATTGGTACTCCGGGGTTGTCGGATCATAACACATAGTAGGTAACTACAACTTGCAAGATCGGATCTAAAACACACATATATTGGTGACAACATAATAATTTCAGATCCGAAATCATGGCACTCGGGCCCTAGTGACAAGCATTAAGCATGGCAAAGTAGTAGCAACATCAATCTCAGAACATAGTGGATACTAGGGATCAATCCCCGTCAAAACTAACTCGATTACATGATAGATCTCATCCTACTCATCACCGCCCAGCGAGCCTACGAATAGATTACTAACGAACGATGAAGAGCTTCATGGAATTGGAGAGGGAAGAAGGTTGATGATGACGCTGGCGACGATTTCCCCTCTCCGGAGCCCAGAACGTACTCTAGATCTGCCCTCCAGATGAAGAACAGGATGTGGCGGCGCCTCCGTATCGCAAACGCGATGAAATCTTCTCTCTTGATTTTTTGGGATACGGAGGCACCGCCACATCCTGTTCTTCATCTGGAGGGCAGATCTGGAGTCCGTTTTGGGCTCCGGAGAGGGGAAATCGTCGCCATCGTCATCATCAACCTTTTTCCCTCTCCAATTCCATGAAGTTATTCATCGTTCGTGAGCAATCTATTCGTAGGCTCGCTGGGCGGTGATGAGTAGGATGAGATCTATCATGTAATCGAGTTAGTTTTGACGGGGATTGATCCCTAGTATCCACTATGTTCTGAGATTGATGTTGCTACTACTTTGTCATGCTTAATGCTTGTCACTAGGGCCCGAGTGCCATGACTTCAGATCTGAAATTATTATGCTGTCACCAATATACGTGTGTTTTAGATCCGATCTTGCAAGTTGTAGTTACCTACTATGTGTTATGACCCGGCAACCCCGGAGTGACAATAACCGGAACCACTCCCGGTGATGACCATAGTTTGAGGAGTTCATGTGTTCACCAAGTGCTAATGCGTTGGTCCGGTTCTTTATTAAAAGGAGAACCTTAATATCCCGTAGTTTCCTTTTGGACCCCGCTGCCATGGGAGGGATGGACAATAGATGTCATGCAAGTTCTTTTCCCTAAGCATGTATGACGACACACGGAATGCATGCCTACATCACATTGACGAACGGGATCTAGACAAGTATCTCTCCGTGTTATAACTGTTGCATGATGAATATCATCCAAACAAATCACCGACCCATTGCCTACGAGTTTGTCCCACTGCTGATGTTACTTGTTTTGCTCTGCTGCTGTTACTACCGGTGTTGCTGATGTTACTTGTTTTGCTCCACTGCTGTTACTACTGTTGCTGCTGTTGTTACTTGCTTGCTCTGTTGTTACTTTGTTGTTGATACTTTGCTTGTAGATACTAATCTTTCAGGTGTGGTTGAATCTGACACATTCAGTTGCTAATACTTGAGAGTATCCTCTCACTTCCTACTGGCGAATCAACAAATTTGGGCTCAATACTCTACCCTCGAAAACTACCTCGATCCTACGCGGTGGTGGGTCATTGCAAGCCAATTTCTAATTGTTGAGGAATCGAGAATAGCATTTGTCTAGCCATTGCCAGAGATCTGCTAAACAACATTTTTCTTGCGCCGTTGCCGGGGAAGCAATTGCTATATTCTCTGAGTCACTTGGGATTTATATCTGCTGATCACTATGAAGAATCTGAACGATCCAAAAACCAGAGTTTTGCTCTCAACTACGAGGGGAGGTAAGGAATTGCCATCTAGCTATGCACTTGATTCACCTTCAGTTATTAGTAAGTTTGCGACATCACCTCCTGCTAGAAATCTTGATATGTCGCCTGTGCTTGATGATGCTTATGATGCTGCTATGCCTGATACTGCTTTGCCTGATACAGCTAGATATGCTATTCCTGATACTGCTAGAGATGCTATGCCTGATACTGCTTTGCCTGATACTGCTAGAGTTGCTATGCCTGATTCTGCTAGAGATGATATGCCTGATACTGCCTTGCCTGATGATGCTATGCTTGATATCTCTAGAGATACTACTTTGACTGATATTCCACTAGGTGTGTTCCTCGATGCTCATATTGCTAGAGTTACTGCCAATGCTCGTGATGCTTCTGAAACTGCCGATACTATTGAGATAGAACCTGCTTTTGCTCCTGATAGATCTAGCTCTCCTAGATATGAATTGCCCGATATACCTGAGGGTTATGTTATGGAGGGAGAGATAGCTGAGGATTTTCTTGCGTGTAAGGATGCCTATGACGCTGAGAAATTACTTCTCAAGTGGAAGTAAAAATCTCAGAAAGCTAGGATGAAATACGACCCGAAGTTTGCCACTTCACCTATCTTTAGCACCGATAAGGATTATGGATTCTCTGTCGACCCTGAGATAATCTCTCTAGTCGAATCTGATCCTTTCCACGATTATGAGTCTGAGACGCTCGTAGCCCATCTTACCAAACTACACGATATAGCCACCCTTTTCACTAGTGAGGAGAAGATCCACTACTATTATATCCTTAAGCTGTTTCATTTCTCTCTAAAGGATGACGCTAAAGCCTGGTTCACTTCTCTTGCTCCTGGATGTGTGAGTAGTCCCCAGGATATGGTCTATTACTTCTGTGAGAAATATTTCCCTGCCCATAAGAAGCAAGCTGCCTTGTAGGAAATATACAACTTTGCTCAACTCCAAGAAGAGAGTCTCCCACAAGATTGGGGGAGGCTCATCCAGCTACAAAATGCTTTGCCTGATCACCCTCTTAAGAAGAATGAGATACTTGATATCTTCTATAACGGACTTACCAATGCTTCAAGAGACCACCTAGATAGTTGTGCCGGTTGTGTTTTTAGGGAACGAACTATCGAACAAGCTGAGATCCTTCTGAATAACATCTTGATCAACGATAATGCTTGGACTATTCCCGAACCACCTCCTAAGCCAACTCCTAAGAAAAGAGGTATTTTATTCCTCAGTCCCGAAGATATGCAAGAAGCCAAGAAATCTATGTAAGGGAGAGGCATTAGATCTGAAGATGTCAAAAATCTACCACCTATCAAAGAGATCCATGGTCTCGATAACCCGATACAAGTAGTAGAAGTGAATTCTCTGCGTAGGTTTGATGAGAGTGCTATTCCTTTTGACAAACCTGCTAGTCTATGCTTTGATGAATTTGACAACTTTGTTGCCAAACAATAGAGTTTCAATGATTATGTTAGCAGACATTTGGAACAAAGTACTCGTATGCTTAGCCATTTAAGTGCTTGTTTAGACAGAAATGTCAGTGATCTGAAGCTTCTGAGTAAACATGCCTCTATGATTACTACTCAGGTAGAACAAGTACTTAAAGCTCAGAATGACTTGCTCAATGAATTAAATGACAACTTTGTCAGAGTCATTACTTGAGGAGGCAAAATGACTCAGGAACCTTTGTATCCTCAAGGCCATCCTAAGAGAATTGATCAAGATTCTCAAGGAATTAATGCTAATACACCCAGTCATCCTAAGGAGAAGAAGAAGGATGATAGAAACCTACATGTCGGTTCACCAAATACTGTCACACCTAAAGAACCTAATGATATTTCTGCGTCTGATGCAGAAACACAATCTGGTGATGAACATGAACCTGGTGACAATATGGACAGCGAAGTTCATAATAATGCTCAACCTAGCAATGATGAGGATGTGGAGATTGAACCTACGGCTAATCCTGATAACCCACAACCTAAGAGATACGATAAGAATGACTTCACTGCTAGGGAGCATGGTAAAGAAAGGGAGCCATGGGTTCAGAGACCTATGCCCTTTCCTCCTAAGCCATCCAAGAAAAAGGATGATGAGGATTTTGAGCGCTTCGTTGAGATGATAAGACCCGTCTTTCTGCAGATGCGGTTAACTGATATGCTCAAAATGTCTCTATATGCCAAGTACATGAAAGATATCGTGACTAATAAACGGAAGATACGTGATCTTGAGATCTCCACCATGCTTGCCAATTACACTTTCAAAGGTGGAACTCCTAAGAAACTTCGTGATCCTCGAGTGCCCACTATACCTTGCTCCATTAAAGGAAACTACGTAAGAACTGCCTTATGTGACCTTGGAGCCGGTGTTAGTGTTATGCTGCTCTCTCTTTATCGTAGACTTGAATTGGATAAGTTGACAACCACTGAAATTCCTCTGCAAATGGCCGACAAATCAACTGCTTTCCCTATCGGCATTTGCGAGGATGTGCCTGTTGTGGTTGCTAACACCACTATCTTAACAGACTTTGTTATCTTGGATATTCCCGAGGACGATGCGATGGCTATCATCCTCGGAAGACCTTTTTGAACACTGCACGGGCTGTTATAGATTGCAACAAAGGCAATGTCACTTTCCATGTCAACGGTAATGAGCATACAATGCACTTTCCGAAGAAACGATATCAAGTACATTGCATCAATGCTATCGAAAAGACTTCATCGATTCTTATTGGGAGCTTTGAATGCCATATTCCTCGTGTCAAGATGAAGTATGATTTGCTTGTTGGGGAGATACATATCCCCATTGAGGTGACTTAGTGGCTATTCGACAATTCTCCATCTCTTCTTGCGATTCGAAAAGGTTTTGTCATGACGGTTTGATCAACCCCATTGACGGATTTCTTTCGATGACCATGAAATGGATAAATCAAAGAGTCAAATACCTCTGTTTTAATCTTTCACTTTCTGTTGCTTAGAAGAAAAATGATAGATTTAGTTTAGCTTTTCCTGTTTTCTGTTTTAGCGTCCCGGAGAAAAATACCCCTAAAATAAAAGTTCTCCGATGGTCCTGAAAATATAGTATGATTTTTTCTGGAATATTTGAAAAATACTGGGCCTAAGAGCTGGTCTGGGGGCCACACAAGTGGGCCACAAGCCCTGCAGCTGCCGGCCCCCTGGTGGCGGCTAGCATGCTTGTGGGGCCCACAGGGACCCCCTCCACTCATTCCAGCTCCCATCCTCTTCTTCCACCTCTAGAAAAAAATGTTTCGCAGCTCAAACCCGTGTTCTTCCTCATTTGGCTGTGATTTTCGATCTCCTTGCTCAAAGCACCATTCTCCGAACCGTTTTGGGGAAATTACTCCTTGGTAAGTGACTCCTCCATTGGTCCAATTAGTTTTTTCTCTAGTGCTTTATCCTTCACGTATTCTTGCTACCTTGGTGACCCTGTTCTTGAGCTAGAAATGTTGATTTTAGCTGGTCCCAAGTAGTTTTAGCGCGTGATACGGTCTCTAGGCACTAGTAGGAGTAGTTGCTACGAGTTGGGTTAATCTTTATTCACTTTTCTTTCGAAGTCTCTAAAAATTTCAGAATTTTTTAGAGCTAGAAAAGGGAAAAGATGAGGAGGTTCTTGGGAGGCTCTTCAAGCCGTAACCCCAAGGATAATGAGAAGAACCACCCCAAGTACGTGGTTCCTCGAGTCACAGAAGTTCGAGCGTGCGAGTGGCCAAGTGATGAATTTTTACGTGCTGCCGGGCTTTATGAAGACTTTTATTACTTGGTGGAGAACGTAGGTCTTACTGCGTTCGTTGAAGATAAGTGCTTGCAGTACCTCCTCCTCACCAATATTTTCATTCAAAGCTTCAACTTTTATCCGAGTAAGAATCCTCCCATGGTTGAGTTCATGGTACACAACATCCCCCAGTGCATGACACTACAGGATTTTTGCAATGTATGCAAATTACCTTATGTTGGGGATATCCGTGACCCTCGTCCACGGGATTTGGAGGATTTCATTGGTACTATTGCTGTTGGAGAGGAGAGAGGAGTGTCTCGCGCTAGAATTGCTAGCATACCTTTTCCTGTGCTTCGGTACTTCTCATTCTTTGTGGGAAAATGTTTGATTGGCCGTGGGAAGGCTGGATCACTTAGCTCTCCACACCTTGCGGTTTTGCGCGAAGGCCTTTATAACGATAAGACTTATAGCCTAGGTGCTATAGTAGCCCAGCGGTTGAACACCAACCGTTCCAAGGGTGTCGTCTATGGAGGTATCTATGCTACCCGTCTTGCCAGACACTTTGAGATACCCGTTAGACTGGGAGAGGAAGGAGACATGCTTCTTCCTGAGAAATATCTGGATTATGACAGCATGGTTCGCCATGATTTTCTGTATAGAGATGCTAGTAGACGGATGATTTATAACCTGGTATTTAGTCAGGGTACTCGAGAGACTATTACTTTGCATGCTCCTTCTTTGGTTCGATCTTCATGCAGGCAGGTACACTATTATGCCCTCGGACATCTACGCATATTGGGCTTGGCCCAACCACAGGTGCCCGTGCCCGAGCCGCCAGTCGAGTACCAGACGCCAGTTTATCAGTGCGAGCCAGAGGAGCTCACACAGCAGTGGCATCCACAGTCTGCTCCGGTGTATCTCGGAGCTGGTTATTTCCCACATTGGGAGTAGACCAAGCTAGGCCAAAAGCCTAATCTTGGGGGAGTATGTGTTCTCACCAACCTTACATTCATGCTTATGCTTTCACTTTGTTAGTCGGTGTTTACACTTTGCCACTGTATTATCCATGCTAGTTTATTTCCGTTTTCTTATTTTCTTGTTTTGTGTCCTTTTGAGAAAACCGAAAAAGATTTTCCTTTCTTCTTTTGCTTGTTGTGAGTTTTCCCGTGTAAATAGTTTTGTTTTTCTTTGGGTCAAGGTAGAAGATATTGGTTACAATGTTTAGTGGCTCTTGCATGCATACTTGTTTAGCTTTCAAAGAGCCATATTACTTTGTCTTCTCCTTTGTGTTTGCCTGCAGATTCAGCTTAGTCCTTTGCACGAGCACTCTTATTATTGTTCACATCGTTCGATCGTGCAAATGAAAGGCAATAATAATGATATATGATGAAGTGACTGAGACTGGAAAAGCTGGTATGAACTCTATCTATTTTGTTTTTGTAAATATGACTAGCTTGTCATGCCTGTTTCAGCTTTGTTGTGAGAGAACCATGTTTGCAATGACAACTTAGAGATCATAGTTTCTGATGCCATGCTTAACTAGTTGAGAGCTTATAATGGTTTGTCTTGGATGCCAACATAGATTTTGAGATGGCTATGATGTAGTATGATAGGATGGTATTCTCCTTTGAATGATTTAAGTGGCTTGATTTGGCGCATGTTCATGCATCTAATTGAAACAAAATCAACATAGCCTCTATGATGTTCGTGTTCTTGGTGATTTATATCCTGTTCATGCTTGCATTCAATGTTAGTCAAACTCATTGCATCTTGATGACTGTTGTCGCTCTCTAGTTGGTTGCTTCCCAGTCCTTTGCTAGTTCCACTTCCATAAACCCAAAAGTTGTTCAATGAGAGTCCACCATACCTACCTATTTGCGGTATCTACCTGCCGTTCCAAGTAAATTTGCATGTGCCACTCTCTAAACCTTCAAGAAATAATCTGTTCTGCATGCCCGAACCGCTCATGTGGTGACAGAGGGCTATTGATATCTTCCATGTTAAGCGTGTTATCCTCGACATGTGTTTATTCACTGTCATTCGCGAGAAAGGGGCCGGTAATTGGAATGCCAAGTTCCACACTCAAATCAAAAACATAATTGTAAAACAAGACTCCCCCCGGATTGATGTTAGTATGGACGGTACCCGAGGATTTGGCTAGCCGTGGAGTGTGATTGATTGGTGGTGGGGGAGTTAAAACTTTACTTTTCTGTTTGGGTGGCATGAGTAGCATGGAAGATATTGAGAACACTTGGTCATTGCATTGACAATGGAAGCATGCCACCCAAAATTATTATCTCTGTTTTCAAAGCTTGAGCTCCGGCACCTCTGCAAATCAATGCTTCCCTCTGCGAAGGGCTTGTCTATTTATTTTCCTATTGAGTCATCCTCTACTTATATAAGCACCAATTAGAGAGCACCTCTGTCATTTTTATGCTTTGCTTTTGATTGATATTGAGTATGACTATGACTGGATCTTCGTTGCTATGAATTAGAATGTTTAGCCAGCCCTTGATCTTTGAAAGTGCTCTGCATTTATGTTTTGCGGTCTCAGAAAGAGCTAGCGAGATACCACCTATTCATATTGTGTCATGCTTGTTTTGATTGAATTGTTGGTATTTG
Organism: Hordeum vulgare subsp. vulgare; assembly: GCF_904849725.1. Lineage (NCBI taxonomy): Eukaryota > Viridiplantae > Streptophyta > Magnoliopsida > Poales > Poaceae > Hordeum > Hordeum vulgare. The sequence continues at coordinate 340,326,001 of NC_058522.1, read as the reverse complement.
AAACTCATTATTATTTGCTCGTTAGCTGATTATGCCATTGATATTAGTTTACCGTGAGACCTTTGTGTCACTTGCTTATGTGGTTAACTTGTGATCTTGCTTAAATTCTGGTTATGAGTTAGACATAGTCGCAACAACAAGATCAAATAGAGTTTGTCAAAGTTTTCTTTCTCTTTCAGTTTGTCAATTGAGTTGCTTGAGGACAAGCAAGGATTTAAGCTTGGGGGAGTTGATACGTCTCCATCGTATCTACTTTTCCAAACTCTTTTGCCCTAGTTTTGGACTCTGATTTGCATGATTTGAATGAAACTAACCTGGACTGACGCTGTTTTCAGCAGAATTGCCTTGGTGTTGTTTTTGTGCAGAAATGAAAGTTCTCGGAACGTCCTGAAAATTTACGGAGAATATGTCTGGAAAATATGAAAAATACCTGCGTAAACATCCACCGGAGGGGATGGGCCAGTGGGCCACAAGCCCTGTAGCCACCACCCCCTGTTGGCGGCTAGCAAGCTTGTGGGGCCCACGTGGCCCTGGCGCCCCCAAACTCAACTCTATAAGTTCACTTTCGTCCCAGAAAAAATCAAGAGAGAAGATTTCGTCGCGTTTGCGATACGGAGGCGCCGCCACATCCTGTTCTTCATCTGGAGGGCAGATCTGGAGTCCGTTTTGGGCTCCGGAGAGGGGAAATCGTCGCCATCGTCATCATCAACCTTTTTCCGTCTCCAATTCCATGAAGCTCTTCATCGTTTGTGAGTAATCTATTCGTAGGCTCGCTGGGCGGTGATGAGTAGGATGAGATCTATCACGTAATCAAGTTAGTTTTGACGGGGATTGATCCCTAGTATCCACTATGTTCTGAGATTGATGTTGCTACTACTTTGCCATGCTTAATGCTTGTCACTAGGGCCCGAGTGCCATGACTTCAGATCTGAAATTATTATGTTGTCACCAATATATGGGTGTTTTATATCCGATCTTGCAAGTTGTAATTACCTACTATGTGTTATGACCCGGCAACCCCGGAGTGACAATAACCGGAACCACTCCCGGTGATGACCATAGTTTGAGGAGTTCATGTGTTCACCAAGTGCTAATGCGTTGGTCCGGTTCTTTATTAAAAGGAGAACCTTAATATCCCGTAGTTTCCTTTTGGACCCCGCTGCCACGGGACGGATGGACAATAGATGTCATGCAAGTTCTTTTCCCTAAGCACGTATGACGACACACGGAATGCATGCCTACATCACATTGACGAACGAGAGCTAGCCACATATCTCTCCGTGTTATAACTGTTGCATGATGAATATCATCCAAACAAATCACTGACCCATTGCCTACGAGTTTGTCCCACTGCTGCTGTTACTTGTTTTGCGCTGCTGTTGTTACTACTGTTGCTGCTGCTGTTACTTGTTTTGCTCTGCTGCTGTTGTTACTTGCTTGCTATGCTTTTACTTTGCTGTTGATACTTTGGTTGCAGAAACTAATCTTTCAGGTGTGGTTGAATCTGATACATTCAGCTGCTAATACTTGAGAGTATCCTCTCACTTCCTACTGGCGAATCAACAAATTTGGGTGAATACTCTACCCTCGAAAACTGCCTCGGTTCCACACGCTGGTGGGTCATTGCAAGACAATTTCTAATTGTTGAGCAATTGAGAATAGCATTTGTCTAGCCATTGCCAGAGATCAGCTAAACAGATGCTTATGTCAAAAAGCTTCAGCCTGAAAGCTAGAACCCAAAGCGGAAAAGTGCGTCTTCATAAGTTACCCAAAGGAGATAGTTGGGTACATCTTCTATCTCAAATCCGAGGGCAAAGTGTTTCTTGCTAAGAACAAAGCTTTTCTGGAGAACTAGTTTCTCTCGAAAGAATTGAGTGGGAGGAATATAGAACTTGATGAGGTTGTCGAACCTCTACTCCCTCTAGATGGTGGCGCAGGGCAGGGGGAAACCTCTGTCGAAGCGACGCCGGTTGAGGAGGAAGCTAATGATGATGATCATAAAGGTTCAGATCAAGTTCCTATCGGACCTCGCAGGTCGACAAGATCACGTACTGCTCCTGAGTGGTACGGTAATCATGTCTTATCAATCATGTTGTTAGACAACAATGAACCTGCGAATTATGAAGAAGCAATGGTGGACCCGGATTCCAACAAATGGTTGGAGGCCATGAAGTCCGAGATAGGATCTATGTATGAAAACAAATTGTGGACTTTGGAAGTATTACCTGAAGGCCGTAAGGCTATTCAGAACAAATGGATCTTTAAGAAGAAGACGGACGCGGACGGTAATGTAACTGTTTATAAATCTCTACTTGTGGGAAAGGGTTTTTCACAAGTTCAAGGAGTTGACTACGATGAGACGTTCTCAGTGGTAGCGATGCTTAAGTCCGTCCAAATCATGTTAGCAATAGCTGCATTTTTTGATTATGAAATCTGGCAGCTGGATGTCAAAACGGTGTTCCTTAACGGTTTTCTTAAGGAAGAGTTGTATATGATGCAAACCGAAGGTTTTGTCGATCCAAAGAATGCTAACAAAGTATGCAAGCTCCAGCAATCCATTTATGGACTGGTTCAAGCATCTCGGAGTTGGAATAGGCGCTTTGATGAGGTGATCAAAGCATTTGGGTTTATACAAGTTGTTGGAGAATCTTGTATTTACAAGAAACTCAGTGGGAGCTCTGTGGCGTTTCTAATATTATATGTGGATGACATATTGCTGACTGGAAACAATGTGGAGGTTTTAGAGAGCGTAAAAGATTACTTGAACAAATGTTTTTCTATGAAGGACCTAGGAGAAGCTGCTTACATTCTAGGCATTAAGATCTATAGGGATAGATTGAGGCGCCTAATACGACTTTCACAAAGCACATACCTTGATAAAGTTATGAAGAAGTTCAAAATGGAACATTCCAAGAAGGGGTTCTTGAAAGTATTACAAGGTATAAAATTGAGTAAGACTCAGTGTCCAGTAACTGCGGAAGATAGAGAAAAGATGAGTACCATCCCCTATGCTTCAGCCATAGGGTCTATCATGTATGCAATGTTGTGCACTAGGCCGGACGTCAGCCTGGCTATAAGTATGGCAGTCAGGTTTCAAAGTAATCCAGGAATGGATCACTGGACGGCGGTCAAGAATATTCTGAAGTACCTGAAAAGAACTAAGGAAATGTTTCTCATTTATGGAGGTGACGAAGAGGTCGTCGTAGAGGGTTACATCGACGCAAGCTTTGACACTGATCCGGATGACTCTAAGTCTCAAACCGGATACGTATTTATTCTTGGGGGTGCGGTAAGCTGGTGCAGTTCCAAGCAAAGCGTCGTAGCAGATTCTACATGTGAAGCAGAGTACATGGTTGCCTCAGAGGCAGCTAAGGAGGGTGTCTAGATGAAGCAGTTCATGACGGATCTTGGAGTTGTGCCGAGCGCACTAAATCCAATAACTTTGTTCTATGACAACACTGGTGTCATTGCTTTAGCAAAGGAACCAAGGTTTCACAAGAAGACCAGACACATCAAACGATGCTTCAACCTCATCCGCGACTACGTCGAAGGAGAGGACGTAAATATTTGCAAAGTGCACACGGATCTGAATGTAGCAGATCCGCTGACTAAACCTCTTCCACGAGCGAAGCATGATCAACACACCAGAACTGTATGGGTGTTAGATTCATTCCAATGTAAATCGCATAGCGATGTGAGGACTAGATTATTGACTCTAGTGAAAGTGGGAGACTGTTGGAAATATGCCCTAGAGGCAATGATAAAATAGTTATTATTATATTTCCTATTTCAAGATAATCAATTATTATCCATGCTATAATTGTATTGAATGAAAGCATAGATACATGTGTGGATATGTAGACAAAACAATGTCCCTAGCAAGCCTCTAGTTGCCTAGCCAGTTGAGCAAGGATGGTTAAAGTTTTTTGACCATATGCAAGTGTTTTCACTTGATAACTCGATCACATCATTAGCAGAATCATGTGATGGACTAGACCCAAACTATGAACGTAGCATGTGATCATGTCATTTTGTTGCTATTGTTTTCTGCGTGTCAAGTATTCATTCCTATGACCATAAGGACATGTAACTCACTGACATCGGAGGAATACCTTGTGTGTATCAAACATCACAACGTTATTGGGTGACTATAAAGGTGCTCTACATGTATCTCCGAAGGTGTCCGTTGAGTTAGTATGGATCAAGACTGGGATTTGTCACTCCGTGTGATGGAGAGGTATCTTGGGGCCCACTCGGTAATAGAACATGACATACAAGCCTTGCAAGAAATGTGACTCAAGTGTAAGTCACGGGATCTTGTATTACGGAACGATTAAAGATACTTGCTAGTAACGAGATTGAAATAGGTATAGGGATACCGACGATCAAATCTCGGGCAAGTAACATACTGAAGGACAAAGGGAATGTTATACGGGATTATGTGAATCCTTGGCATAGAGGTTCAACTGATAAGATCTTTGTAGAATATGTAGGATCCAACATGGACATCCAGGTCCCGCTATTGGATACTGACCGAGGAGTGTCTCGGGTCATGTCTCCATAGTTCTTGAACCCGCAGGGTCTGCACACTTAAGGTTCGATGATGTTTTAGTATTGTTGAGTTATATGTGTTGGTGACCGAAGGTTGTTCAGAGTCCCGGATGAGATCACGGATGTCACGAGGGTTTGCGTAATGGTTCGGAAACAAAGATTGATATATAGGATGATTTCATTTGGTCACCGGAAAGATTTCGGGCATTACCGACAGTGTACCGCGAGTGACGAATGGGTTTCGGGTATTCACCGGGAGGAGCCCACCTACCAGGGAGTGAGCCCAGTGACCCTAGGGTGGTGCACCAGCCCTTAGTAGGCTGGTGAGGCCAGCCAAAGAGGGCCATGGTGCCACAAGTGGAAAAACCAAAAGAAAAGAAAAAACAAGGAAAGAGGGAGGTGGGAAGGAAGGTGTGGACTCCTTCCCCCAAACCGAATTGGGGTGGGAGTCCACCTCCTCCCATCGGTCGGCTCCCTTGGGGCTCTCGTGAGCCCCAAGGCTAGCCCCTCCCCTACTCCTATATATATTGGTGGTTTAGGGCTTTTGAGACACATCTTTTGCCACGTGCAACTCAAACCTATACCACGTAGTTATTCCTCTAGATCGGATTTCTGCAGAGCTCGGGCGGAGCCCTGCAGGAGTAGATCATCACCACCACTGGCGCGCCATCACGCTGCCGAAGAACTCATCTACTTCTCCGTCTCTCTTGTTGGATCAAGAAGGCCGAGATCCTCATCGAGCTGTACGTGTGCTGAACGCGGAGGTGTCGTCCGTTCGGTACTAGATCGGAACGGATCGTGGGACGACGGTGATTTGAATATGAAGTTGTACCACTACATCAACCGCGTTTCTTAACGCTTCCCGCTTAGCGATCTACAAGGGTATGTGGATCTAATCTCCTCTCATAGATGGACATCACCATTATAGGTCTTCATGTGCGTATGATTTTTTTGTTTCCCATGCAACGTTCCCCAACAGGAGTATGTGGCTCTCCGGCAGGGCTTTGCCAAGCACCACGGAGGAGGAGAAGTGGAGAGGTAGGGCTACACCATAGGTGAGAAAATCAGGTGTGTGGATCCCTCCCAAAACCCTCTCTGTATATAGGAGGGAGGGAAAGGGGGCCGGACAACCTAGGTTTTCCCCTAGGTGGTGCGGCGTCCAAGAGGAGGAGGGGGCAGCGCCCTAGGGGGTGGCTTGCCACCTAAGGCAGCCACCACGCCCTAGGGTTTGCTGCCCTAGGCGACTTGGGCCTAGGTGGGTGGCGCACCAGCCAATGTAGGGGTTGGTTCCCATCCACTTTTGGCCCATGTGGCCCTTCGGGGCTGGTGGACCCTCCCGGTGGACCCCCGGAACCCTTCCGTTGGTCCCGGTACAATACCGACGATCCCTGAAACACTTCCGGCAACCAAATCTCCACTTCCTAGATATGAATCTTTACCTCCGGACCATTCTGGAAATCCTCGTGACGTTCGGGATCTCATACGCGACTCCGAACCTTAGGTAACCACATATACGATTCCCATAACAACTCTAGCGTCACTGAACCTTAAGTGTGTAGACCCTACGGGTTCGGGAAACATGCAGACATGACCGAGACATCTCTCCGACCAATAACCAACAGCGGGGTATGGATATCCATGTTGGCTCCCACATGTTCCACGATGATCGCAATAGATGAACCATGATGTCGAGGATTCACTTAATCTCGTATGCAATTCCCTTTGCCTACCGGTATGACACTTGCCCGAGATTCGATCGTCGATATCCATATACCTTGTTCAATCTTGTTACCGGTAAGTCTCTTTACTTATTCTGCAACACATCATCCCATGACTAACTCCTTAGTCACATTGAGATCATTATGATGATGCATTACCGAGTGGGCCCAGAGATAGCTCCCCGTCACACGGAGCGACAAATCCCAGTCTTGATTCGTACCAACCCAACAGACACTTTCGGAGATACCTGTAGTGCACCTTTATAATCACCCTGTTACGTTGTGACGTTTGATACGCCCAAAGCACTCCTACGGTAACCGGGAGTTGCACAATCTCATAGCCTATGGAAATGATACTTGATATTATAAAAGCTCTAGCAGACGAACTACACGATCTTGTGCTATGCTTAGGATTGGGTCTTGTCCATCACATCATTCTCCTAATGATGTGATCCTGTTATCAATTACATCCAATGTCCATGATCAGGAAACCATGACCATCTATTGGTCAACGAGCTAGCCAACTAGAGGCTCACTAGGGACATGTTGTGGTCTATGTATTCAGACATGTATTACGGTTTCCGGTTAATACAATTATAGCATGAACATAGACAATTATCATAAACAAGGAAATATAATAATAACCTATTTATTATTGCCTCTAGGGCATATTTCCAACAGTCCCCCACTTGCACTAGAGTCAATAATGTCGTTCACATCACTATGTGATTGAAATGAATCTAACACCCATACAGTTCTGGGTTCGATCATGTCTTGCCTGTGAGAGAGGTTTTAATCAACGTGACTGAACCTTTCAGATCCGTGTGTGCTTAACAAATCTCTATGTCATCCTCTAGATGCAGCTACCACGCGACATTTGGAACTGTTCCAAAATGACTGTTCCACTATGCGAATCCGGTTTACTACTTAGAGTCACCCGAATTAGTGACAAAGCTTGCATCATCATAATCCTTTATGACGAACCCTTTTACCACCTCCATAATCAAGAATAATTCCTTAGTTCACTAGTTACTAAGGATAACTTTGACCGTTGTCGAGTGATCCATTCCTGGATCATTCTTATACCCCTTGACTGACTCATGGCAAGGCACACTTTAGGTGCGGTACACAGCATAGCATACTATAGAGCCTACGACTAATGCATAGGGGATGACCTTCGTCCTTTCTCTTTCTTCTGCCATGGTCGGGCTTTGAGTCTTACTCAAATTCACACCTCACAACATAGCCAAAAACTCCTTCTTTGCCGATCTATTTTGAACTCCTTCAAAAACTTGTCAAGGCATGCATTTCGGTTGAAAGTTCTATTAAACACTCTGATCTATCTCCATAGATCTTGATGCTCAATGTTCAAGTAGCTTAATCCAGGTTTTCCTTTGAAAAACTCCTTTCAAACAACCCTTTATGCTTTCCAGAAATTCTACATTATTTCCGATCAACAATATGTCAACCACATATACTCATCAGAAATTCTATAGTTCTCCCACTCACTTCTTTGGAGATACAAGTTTCTCATAAACCTTGTATAAACCAAAAAACTTTGATCATCTTATCAAAGCATATATTCCAACTCCGAGATGCTTGCTCCAGTCCATAGAAGGATCACTGAAGCTTTGCATACTTGTTAGCATCCTTTAGGATCAAAAAAACCTTTGGTTGTATCAGATACAACCTTTCCTCAATGAAACCGTCGAGGAAACAATATTTGACATCCTATCTGCAATATTTCATAAATGATGCAGTAACTGCTAAAATAATTCCAACAGACTTTCAGCATCGCTACGAGTGAGAAAGTCTCATCGTAGTCAATTCTTTGAACTTATCGGAAACATCTTTGCGACAAGTCGAGCTTTATTAATGGTGACTTTTCACCATCATCGTCTATCTTCCTTTTATGGATCCGTCTATAGTTTAACAGTTTTACGACCATCAAGTAGTTCTTCCAAGGTCTACACTATGTTTTCATACATGGATCCTCTCACGGATTTCATGACCTCGAGCCATTTGTCGGAATCCGGGCCCACCATCGCTTCTCCATAGCTCGTAGGTTCATTCTTTTCTAGAAACATGACCTCCAAGACATGATTACCTACCACTCTGGAGTAGTACGCGTCCTTTCTGACCTACGAGGTTTGGTAGTGACTTGATCCAAAGCTTCATGATCACTATCATCAGCTTCCACTTCAATTGGTGTAGGCGCCACAGAAACAACTTCCTGCGCCCGGCTACACACTGGTGGAAGTGATGGTTCAATAACCTCATCAAGCTTCCACCACACTCCCACTCAATTCTTTCGAGAAAAACTTTTCCCCGAGAAAGGACCCATTTCTAGAAACAAAGACTTTGCTTCCGGATCTGAGATAGGTGGTATACCCAACTATTTTGGGTGTCCTATGAAGATGCATTTATCCGCTTTGGGTTCGAGCTTATCAGGCTGAAACTCTTTCACATAAGCATCGCAACCCCAAACTTTTAAGAAACGACAGCTTAGGTTTCTCTAAACCATATTTCATACGGTGTCATCTCAACGGAATTACGTGGTGCCCTATTTAAAGTGAATGCGGTTGTCTCTATTGCCTAACCCATAAACGATAGTGGTAATTTGATAAGAGACATCATGGTATGCACCATATCTAATAGGGCACGCCTACGACATACGGACACACCATCAGACTATGGTGTTCCAGGTGGCATGAGTCGTCAAACAATTTTCACGTGAAACAATTTTCACATTGTCTTAAATGTTTACCAAACTCGCAACTCACATATATATGTTTACCTCCACGATCACATCGTAGACATATTATCCTCTTGTCACGATGATCTTCAACATCACTCTGAAATTACTTTATCCTTTCAATATTTTAGACTTGTGTTTCATCAAGTAAATATACTAGTATCTAGTCAAAATATTTGTGAAGTAAGAACATAATGATATCCACTGCGTGCCTCAGTAGTCATTGGACTGCACACATCAAAATGTATTAGTTCCAACAAGTTACTTTCTTGTTCCATCTCACTGGAAAATGAGGTCTTCAGTCATCTTGCCCATGTGGTATGATTTGCATGTCTCAAGTGATTCAAAATCAAGTGAGTCCAAATGATCCATATCCATGGAGTTTCTTCATGCGTTTATACCAATAGACATGGTTCGCATGTCCCAAAATTTTCAAAAATGAGTGAGCCCAAAGATCCATCAGCATGGAGCTTCTTCATGCGTTTTATACCAATATGACTCAAGCGGCAATGCCACAAGTAAGTGGTAATATCATTACTACTTTATAACTTTTGACATCAATATTATGAACATGTGTATCACTACGATCCAGGTTAAATAAACCATTCATTTTATGTGCAAGACCATTGAAGGTATTATTCAAGTAAACAGAATAACCATTATTCTCTTTAGATGAATAACCGTATTGCAATAAACATAATCCAATCAAGTTCATGGTCAACGCAAACACCAAATAACAATTATTTATGTTTAACACTAATCCCCATGGTAGAGGGAGCATGCGATGTTTGATCACATCAACCGTGGAAACACTTCGAACACTTATTGTCACCTCTCCTTTAGCTAGTCTCCGATAAATCTGTAGCTTTTATTTCGAGTTACTAACACTTAGCAACTGAACCGGTATCTAATAACCTGGTGCTACTAGGAGTACTAGTAAAGTACACATAGATATCATGTATATCCAATAACCTTTTATTGACTTTGCCAGGCTTCTCATCTACCAAGTATCTAGGTTAGTTCCTCTTAAGTGATTGTTCCCCTCATTACAGAAGCACTTAGTCTCGGGTTTGGGTTCAACCTTGGGTCTCTTCACTAGAGCAGCAACTGGTTGTCCGTTTCATGAAGTATCCCTTCTTGCCCTTGCCCTTGTTGAAACTAGTGGTTTTACTAACCATCAACAATTGATGCTCCATTTCAATTTCTACTTTCGCAGCGTCAAACATCGCGAATAGCTCAAGGATCATCATATCTATCCCTGATATGATATAGTTCATCACGAAGCTCTAGCAGCTTGGCGGCAGTGACTTTGGAGAACAATCACTATCTCATCTGGAAGATTGACTCCCACTCGAATCAAGTGATTGTAGTACTTAGACAATCTAAGCACATGCTCAACGATTGAGCTTTTCTCCCTTACTTCATAGACAAAGAATCTTGTCGGAAGTCTCATACCTCTTAACAAGGGAACAAGCATGAAATCCCAATTTCATCTCTTGGAACATCTTGTATGTCCCGCGACGTTCAAAACGTCTTAAGCTCCTCAATTCTAAGACGTTTAAGCATTATGCATTGAACTATCATGTAGTTATCAAAAACGTGTATATGTCAGATGTTCGCAACATCCACAAACGACGCTTGGGGTTCAACACACCGAGTGATGCATTACAGACACAAGTCTTCTGCGTAGCAATGAGGACAATACTCAGTTAACGAACCGAGTCCGCATAATTGCTAGTATCATCTTCCAACTAAGTTTTCTCTAGGAACATATCAAATACCGTAGAGCTATAGCGCAAGTTACAACATAATTTGTAAAGACCTTTTGACTATGTTCATGATAATTAAGTTCATCTAATCAAATTATTCAATGAAATCCCACTCAGATAGACATCCCTCTAGTCATCCAAGTGATACATGATCCACATCGACTAGGCCGTGTCCGATCATCACATGAGACGGACTAGTCATCAATGGTGAACATCTCCATGTTGATCGTATCTACATATGATTCATGTTTGACCTTTGGGTCTCCCGTGTTCCGAGGCCATGTAAGTACATGCTAGGCTCGTCAAGTCTACCTAAGTGTTTCGCATGTGTAAATCTAGCTTACACTCGGTGTATGCGAACGTTAGAATCTATCACACCCGATCATCACGTGGTGCTTCGAAATAACAATCCTTCGCAATGGTGCACACTTAGGGGATACATATTTCTTGAAATTTAAATGAGGTATCATCTTATTTACTACCATCGTTCTACGCAAATAAGATATGAAAACATGATAAACATAACATGCAAATCATATAGTGACATGATATGGCCAATATCATCTTGCTCCTTGGATCTCCATCCTCAGGGCACGACGCCATCGTCATCACCAACACTCCTCTCGTCGGAGGGGAGTCATCTCCATCAACATCTTCATCAGCACCATATCCTCTCCAAACCCTAGTTCATCTCTTGTAACCAATCTCCGTCTCGCGACTCCGATTGGCACTTGTAAGGTTGCTAGTAGTGTTGATTACTCTCTGTAGTTGATGCTAGTTGGATTACTTGGTGGAAGAGTTTATGTTCAAATCCTTGATGCTACTCATTACACCTCTCATCATGATTATGATTATGCTTTGTGAGTAGTTACTTTTGTTCCTGAGGACATGGGATAAGTCATGCTGATAATAGTCATGTGAATTTGGTATTCGTTCGGTATTTTGATATGCTATATGTTGTCTTTTCGTCTAGTGGTGTTATGTGAACATCGACTACATAACACTTCACCATGTTTGGGCCTAGAGGAAGGCATTGGGGAGTAGTAAGTATATGATGGGTTGCTGGAGTGACAGAAGCTTAAACCCTAGTCTATGCGTTGCTTTGTAAGGGGCTGATTTGGATCCACTAGTTTAATGCTATGGTTAGACGTTGTCTTAATTCTTCTTTCGTAGTTGCGGATGCTTGCGAGAGGGGTTAATCATAAGTGTGATGCTTGTCCAAGTAAGGGCAGTACCCAAGCGCCGGTCCACCCACATATCAAACTATCAAAGTAACAAACGCGAATCACGTGAACATGATGAAACTAGCATGACAGAAATTCCCGTGTGTCCTCGGGAGAGTTTTTCCTCCTATAAGACTTTGTTCAGGCTTGTCCCTTGCTACAAAAGGGATTGGGCCACTTTGCTGCACCATTGCTACTACTTGTTACTTGTTACTTTTCACTTGCTACGTTTCACCTCGCTACACCATCACTTGTTACCGCTACTTTCAGTGCTTGCAGTTATTACCTTGCTGAAAACTGTTTATCAGAGCCTTCTGTTCCTTGTTGGGTTCGACACTCTTACTTATCGAAAGGACTACGATTGATCCCCTATACTTGTGGGTCGTCAATCTACATACCCTTGTAGATCACTACGCGGAAGCATATATAACGCGGTTGATGTAGTGGAACATCTTCGCGATCCAAATCGCAGCCCGTCCCGCGATCTCATCACAATCTGTCCCGTGATCCCATCACGATCCATCCCGATCTAGTGCTGAACAGACGGCACCTCCGCGTTCAGCACACGTACAGCTCGATGACGATCCCCGCCTTCTTGATCCAGCTAGAGGGACGGAGAGGCAGATGATTTCTCCAACACAACGGCGTGGTGGTGGTGGTGGTGGTGGACAATCCAGTAGGGTTTCGACAAGCACTGCAGAACTAATCTAGAGGAGAAAACGATCTAGAGAGAGAGGGCAACACGTGGCTAATTAGGGTTAGGGCTGCCTCTAATTCCTCTAGTATATATAGGAGGGAGGGAGGGAGGGGAGGAGGCAGCCTCAATCACTCAAGGTTTGGCCGAAATTGGAGGTGGAGGAGTCCTACTCCAATCCTACTCCAAGTAGGACTCCTCCCACTAGGAATATTCCTCCTCTCCCTTTTGGGATTTTCCCTCTTTGCTCCTTGGACGAAATAGCCTTATTGGGCTGGCCACACCAGCCCACTAGGGGTGGTGCATGATACGTCTCCAACATATCTATAATTTTTGATGGTTTCATGCTATTATCTTGTCAAACTTTGGATGTTTTGTATGCCTTTTATATGTTTTTTGGAACTAACCTATTAACTCAGTGCCAAGTGCAAGTTCCTGTTTTTTCTGTGTTTTTTACCCTTTTCAGAGGAGGATTTTAAACGGAGACCAAACGGAATAAAACTTCCGAAAAGATTTTTCCGAAACAGAAGATGATCGGGAGACTTGAGAACCAAGGCAGAGGGTCACCAGGGACCCCACAAGCCCTCATGGCGCGGCCAGGGGGCCCGCACCTCCCAGGCTTGTGGGCTCCCTGGGCCTCCCCTGCCCTAGATCCTTCGCCTATATATTCCCTAAAATCCTAGAAAAAATCAGGAGATCAACAAAAATACTTTTCCACCGCCGCAAGCTTCTGTCTCCGCAAGATCCCATGTGGGGCACGTTCTGGTGCCTTGCCGGAGGGGGATTCAGATACGGAGGGCTTCTTCATCAACACCATGACCTCTCTGATGATGCGTGAGTAGTTCACCATAGACCTACGGGTCCATAGCTAGTAGCTAGATGGCTTCTTCTCTCTCTTGGATCTTCAATACAAAGTTCTCCATGATCTTCATGGAGATCTATCCGATGTAATCTTCTTTTGCGGTGTGTTTATCAAGATCCGATGAATTGTGGATTTATGATCAGATTATCTATGAATCTTATTTGAGTTTCTTCTGATCTCTTATATGCATGATTTCATATCCTTGTAATTCTCTTCGAGTTGTGGGTTTTGTTTGGCCAACTTGATCTATGATTCTTGCAATGGGAGAAGTGCTTGGTTTTGGGTTCATACTGTGCGGTGACCTCACCAAGTGACAGAAGGGGTAGCGAGGCACGCATCATGTTGTTGCCATCAAGGGTAAAAAGATGGGGTTTTCATCATTGGTTTGAGTTTATCCCTCTACATCATGTCATCTTGCTTAAGGCGTTACTCTGTTCGTCATGAACTCAATACACTAGATGCATGCTGGATAGAGGTCGATGTGTGGAGTAATAGTAGTAGATGTAGAAAGTATCGGTCTACTTGTCTCGGACGTGATGCCTATATGTATGATCATAGCCTTAGATATCGTCATGACTTTGCACGGTTCTATCAATTCCTCGACAGTAATTTGTTCACCCACCGTAATATTTGCTATTTTGAGAGAAGCCTCTAGTGAACACTATGGCCCCCGGGTCTACTACACACCATATTTTCAGCCTTACTCTTTTACTTCGTTGCACTTTCCGCCTTCAGATCTCACTTTGCAATCAATCTTGAAGGGATTGACAACCCCTTTATAGCGTTGGGTGCAAGCTCTTTTGTGTTTGCGCACGTACTCTGGACTTGATGCGATTCTCCTACTGGATTGATACCTTGGTTCTCAAACTGAGGGAAATACTTACTGCTCCTGTGTTGCATCACCCTTTCATCTTCAAGGGGAAAAGCCAATGCAAGCCCAGTCTCCGTCAACATGCCAATCTCTGGCGCTGTTGTCTGTTGTCGTAGCAGAAGAATTTCTAGCGCCGTAGCCGGGGAGGATCAAGTCAAGAACTCGTCCAAGTAAGTGTCGCAAACTTATCTCTTGCATTTACTTTTCTGCCTCTCGTTTTCCTCTCCCCCACTTCTGAAAAACAAAAATTTACAAAAATATTTGCCTTTTTCGTTCGCCCTTTTCTCTCGCTTGCTTTCTGTTCGCTTGTGTGCTTGTTTGCTTGCTGAAGTCATAATGACTGAAAACGCCAAACTTTGTGACTTCTTGAATACTAATAATAATGATTTTATTAGTACTCCGATTGCTCCCGCCACTAGTGCAGAATCATATGAAATCAATGCCGCTTTGTTGAATCTTGTGATGAAAGAGCAATTCTCCGGCCTTCCTAGTGAAGATGCCGCATCCCATATTAATACCTTCATTGAGCTTTGCGATATGCAAAATAAGAAAGATGTGGATAATGATGTGATTAAATTGAAGCTTTTTCCTTTCTCGTTGTGAGGTCGAGCAAAAACTTGGTTTTCGTATTTGCCCAAAAATAGTATTGATTCTTGGAACAAGTGCAAATATGCTTATATAGCCAAGTATTTTCCGCCGGCTAAGATTATCTCTCTCTGTAATGATATCATGAATTTTAAGCAACTTGATCATGAACATGTTGCACAATCTTGGGAGATAATGAAATTGATGATTAGAAATTGTCCCGCTCATGGCTTGAGTCTTTGGATGATTATACAAATCTTCTACGCTGGCTTGAATTTCGCTTCTAGAAATATCTTGGACTCCGCCTCAGGTGGAACGTTCATGGAAATCACATTAGGATAAGCCACAAAACTCCTAGAAAATATCATGACGAACTACTCTCAGTGGCACACTGAAAGGTCACCTACTAGTAAGAAGGTACACGCTATAGAAGAAATTAACTCGTTGAGTGCTAAGATGGATGAGTTAATGAATTTGGTTGCTAGTAGAAGTGCTCCTTTAGATCCTAATGATATACCCATGTCTTCCTTGATTGAGAGTAGCAACGCTAGCTTGGACGTTAATTTTGTTGGTAGGAATAACTTTGGCAACAACAATGCTTTCAGAGGAAACTATCTTCCTAGGCCTTTTCCTAGTAACCCCTCTAATAACTTTGGCAACTCCTACAACAATACTCATGGAAATTACAATCGATTACCCTCTGATCTAGAGAGTAATATCAAAGAGTTTATCAACTCACAAAAGATTTTCAATGCGTCCATAGAGGAAAAACTACTCAAAATTGAGGATTTGGCTAGGAGCGTTGATAGAATGTCTGGTGATATTGATGCTTTGAAAGTTAGATGTGCTCCTCCCAAGATCAATATGGAGGAAACTTTGAAAGCTATGCGTGTTTCCATGAGTGAGAGCAAAGAAAGAACCGCCCAAATTCGTGCTAGACATGAATGGCTTAAAAAGGCGTGTTCTCGTGATAAGAATCACGAAGATCTTAAAGTGCTTGGTGTGACTTCCATTGAATCTTTGTTTTCTTGTGTCAAACCTAATGATGATGGGGCTGGATATGAATTCACCTTGGTTGAAAAACGCCCCAATGATTCGAAGTCCATCTATCTTGATGCTAAAAGCATTGAAAGTGGAGTAGAAGATATTAAAATCTTGAGTGGTAATGAAACTACTACTTTGGATTTCAAGGAATTCAATTGTGATAGTTGCTCCTTGATTGAATGCATTTCCTTGATGCAATCCATGCTAAACTCTCCACATGCTTATAGCCAAAACAAGGCCTTTACCGATCATATCGTCGAAGCTATGATAAAATCTCTTAAAAGAGAAACTTGAAGGGGAAGTTTCTATCCCTAGAAAGCTTCATGATAAGTGGGAACCTACTATCAAAATCAATATCAAAAACTATGAATGCAATGCTTTGTGTGATTTGGGTGCTAGTGTTTCTGCGATTCCAAAGTCTTTATGTGATGTTCTGGGTTTAATGAGATTGAGGAGTGTTCTCTTAATTTGCATCTTGCGGATTCTACTGTCAAGAAACCCATGGGAAGGATCAATGATGTTCTTATTATTGCAAATAGGAACTATGTACCCGTGGATTTCATTGTGCTTGACATTGATTGCAATCCTACATGCCCTATCATTCTTGGTAGACCTTTCCTAAGGACTATTGGTGCTATCATCGATATGAAGGAAGGGAATACTATATTTCAATTTCCTTTAAAGAAGGGCATGGAGAATTTTCCTAGAAATAAAATAAGATTGCCTTATGAATCCATGATGAGGGCTACTTATGGTTTGAGCACCAAAGACGATGATACGTGATTCTATCGCCTTATGCCTAGCTAAGGGCGTTAAATAATAGCGCTTGTTGGGAGGCAACCCAATGAATTTATCGTTTTGTTGCGTCCACACCATCATAATTCTGTTATTATAGTGTATTTTGTGTTTCTTTTTGTGTTTGAGCCAAGCAAAACCTTTATGACTAGTCTTAGTGATGGTTGTTTGATCCTGCTGGAAAAAGACAGAAACTTTTCGCTCACGAGATTATTTTTCATTTTTATTCAGAAAGAGCTTTTGAGTTGATTCTTTTTGCTGCTGGTTTACATGCCTTTTTCCCAGGCATTCGTAATGTTTAAGAGTTTTTGAGGTACAAGAAGTATACAAAGTATACAGATTTCTACAGACTGGTCTGTTTTTGACAGATTATGTTTTTATTGAGTTGGTTGCTTGTTTTGATGAAACTATGGATAGTATCTGGGGTACTAGCCATGGAAAAGGGAGAATACAGTAATCTAACACCAATATGAATAGAATTAAAGTTTTCCACAGTACCTAAAGTGGTCGTAGTTTGTTTTCTTGTGCTAATGATATCACGAGTTTCTGTTTAAGTTTTGTGTTATGAAGTTTTCAAGTTTTGGGTGATGATCTCATGGACAAAGGGATAAAGAGTGGAAAGAGCTCAAGCTTGGGGATTCCCAAGGCATACCAAGCCAAATTCAAGGGCACCAAAAAGACCAAGCTTGGGGATGCCCCGGGAAGGCATCCCCTCTTTCGTCTTCAATCCATCGGTAACATTACTTGGAGCTATATTTTTATTCGCCACATGATATGTGTTTTGCTTGGAGTGTCTTATATCGTAGGAGTCTTTTCTTTTTGTTGTGTCACAATCATCCTTGCTGCACACCTTTTGAGAGAGACATGCACTCATCGTGATTTTGCTAGAATGCTCATCGTGCTTCACTTATATCTTCTGAGCTAGACAGTTTTGCTCTATGTGCTTCACTAGATCTTTTAGAGCATGGCGGTGCGTGACTTGGTAGTTGGCTTGTGCTATGAAAGTAGTCCCAAAGGTGATAGGTACCCAAAGAGGATACAAAAACTTCCATCTTCATGTGCATTGAGTAGAAAGAAAAGTTTGATTCCTCTCAATTAGTTTTGAGACGTGGATTTGGTAATATTAAGAGTTATGTTAGTAGGGTGTTGTGAATCTAGAAATGTTTGTGTTGAAGTTAGTGATTCCCGTAACATGCACGTATGGTGGACCGCTATGTTAGGAAGTTGGAGCATAATTGATCTATTGATTGTCATCCTTTGTGTTGCGGTCGGGATCGCGCGATGGTTAACACCTACCAACCCTTCCCCTAGGAGTATGCATTTAGCACTCTGTTTCGATTACTAATAAAAACTTTTGCAACAAGTATGTGAGTTCTTCATGACTAATGTGAGTCCATGGTATAGATGCACTTTCACCTTCCACCATTGCTAGCCTCTCTAGTACTACGCAATTCTCGCCGGTGCACAAACCCACCATATGTCTTCCTCAAAACAGCCACCATACCTACCTACTATGGCATTTTCATAGCCATTCCGAGATATATTGCCATGCAACTCCCATCGTTCCGTCTCATGACTTGTGCCGTCACTCTCATATTGCCATTGCATGATCGTAAGATAGCTAGCGAGATGTTTCAATGTCATACGCCAAGCTAGATCGTTGCACATCCCGGTACACTCCCGGAGGCATTTCCTATAGAGTCATCATCATTCTGAGCTTTGAGATGTGAGTAAATAAAAGTGTGATGATCATCATTATTAGAGCATTGTCCCATGTGAGGAAATAAAAAAAAAGAGGCCGAAGAGCCCAAATAAAAAAAGAGGCCAAGAGCTCAAATAAAAAAAAGAGAAAAAGAGAGAAGGGACAACGCTACTATCTTTTTCCACACTTGTGCTTCATAATAGCACCATGTTCTTCATGATTGAGAGCCTCTCGTTTCGTCACCACCATATGCTAGTGGGAATCTTCATTATATAACTTGGCTTGTATATTCCAATGATGGGCTTCCTCAAATTGCCCTAGGTCTTCGTGAGCAAGCAAGTTGGATGCACACCCACTAGTTCTCCTTTTGAGCTTTCATATACTTATAGCTCTAGTGCATCCTTTGTATGGCAATCCCTACTCATTCACATTGATATCTATTAATGGGCATCTCCATAGCTCTTTGATACGCTGATTCAATGTGACCATCTCCTCCTTTTTTGTCTCACAACCACCACCACACTCTATTCCACCTATAGTGCTATATCCATGGCTCACGCTAATTTATTGGGTGATAGTTATAAAAGGTTTGAGAAAGTAAGAGTGCAAAAACAATTACTTGGCCAATACCGGGGTTGTGCATGATTTAAATTAGTTGTGTGAGGATGATGGAGCTTAGCCAGACTATACGATTTTGTAGGGATAACTTTCTTTGGCCTTGTTATTTCAAAAGTTCATGATTACCTTGCTAGTTTGCTTGAAGTATTATTGTTTTCATGTCAATAGCAAACTATTGTTTTGAATCTTACGGATCTGAACATTTATGTGACATGAAAGAAGTTACAAAGGACAACTATGCTAGGTAGCATTCCACATCAAAAATTCAGTCTTTATCACTTCCCTGCTCGAGGACAAGCAGGAGTTAAGCTTGGGGATGCTTGATACGTCTCCAACGTATCTATAATTTTTTATGGTTTCATGCTATTATCTTGTCAAACTTTGGATGTTTTGTATGCCTTTTATATATTTTTTCGAACTAACGTATTAACTCAGTGCCAACTGCCAGTTCCTGTTTTTTCCGTGTTTTTGACCCTTTTCACACGAGGATTTTAAACGGGGTCCAAACGGAATAAAACTTCTGAAAAGATTTTTTTTTCTGAAACAAAAGACGATCGGGAGACTTGAGAACCAAGGCAGAGGGTCACCAGGGACCCCACAAGCCATCATGGCGTGGCCACGGGGCCCGCGCCTCCCAGGCTTGTGGGTTCCCTGGGCCTCCCCTGCCCTAGCTCCTTCGCCTATATATTCCCTAAAATCCCAGAAAAAATCAAGAGATCAACAAAAATACTTTTCCGCCACCGCAAGCTTCTGTCTCCGCAAGATCCCATCTGGGACACATTCTGGTGCCCTGCCAGAGGGGGGATTCGGATACGGAGGGCTTCTTCATCAACACCATGACCTCTCCGATGATGCGTGAGTAGTTCACCATAGACCTACGGGTCCATAGCTAGTAGATAGATGGCTTCTTCTCTCTCTTGTATCTTCAATACAAAGTTCTCCATGATCTTCATGGAGATCTATCCGATGTAATCTTCTTTTGCGGTGTGTTTGTCGAGATCCGATGAATTGTGGATTTATGATCAGATTATCTATGAATCTTATTTGAGTTTCTTCTGATCTCTTATATGAATGATTTCATATCCTTGTCATTCTCTTCGAGTTGTGGGTTTTGTTTGGCCAACTTGATCTATGATTCTTGCAATGGGAGAAGTGCTTGGTTTTGGGTTCATACCGTGCGGTAACCTCACCTAGTGACAGAAGGGTTAGCGAGGCACGCATCGTGTTGTTGCCATCAAGGGTAAAAAGATGGGGTTTTCATCATTGGTTTGAGTTTATCCCTCTACATCATGTCATCTTGCTTAAGGAGTTACTCTGTTCGTCATGAACTCAGTACACTAGATGCATGCTGGATAGCGGTCGATGTGTGGAGTAATAGTAGTAGATGCAGAAAGTATCGGTCTACTTGTCTCGGACGTGATGCCTATATGTATGATCATTGCCTTAGATATCGTCATGACTTTGCGCGGTTCTATCAATTGCTCGACAGTAATTTGTTCACCCACCGTAATATTTGCTATTTTGAGAGAAGCCTCTAGTGAACACTACGGCCCTCGGGTCTACTTCACACCATATTTTCAGCCTTACTCTTTTACTTCTTTGCACTTTTCGCCTTCAGATCTCACTTTGCAATCAATCTTGAAGGGATTGACAACCCCTTTATAGTGTTCGGTGCAAGCTCTTTTGTGTCTGCGCAGGTACTCTGGACATGACGTGATTCTCCTACTGGATTGATACCTTGGTTCTCAAACTGAGGGAAATACTTACTTCTCATGTGCTGCATCACCCTTTCCTCTTCAAAGGAAAAAGCCAACGCAAGCCCAGTCTCCGTCAACGTGCCAATCTCTGGCGTTGTTGTCTGTTGCCGTAGCAGTGCACCACCTCTAGGTCTATTAGGTTCTCTCCCGGGTGGGTGGCCCCTCCCAGTAAAACCATGGAACCCATTCATCACTCCCGGTACTTTACTGGTAATGCCCGAAAACTTTCCGGAAGTCAAACGGAACTTTCCTATATATCAATCTTTACCTCCGGACCATTGCGGAGCTCCTCGTGACGTCCGGTATCTCATCCAAGACTCCGAACAACTTTCGGTCACCAACATACATAACTCAATAATACCAAAACGTCACTGAACCGTAACTGTGCAGATCCTGCGGGTTCGAGAACTATCCAGAGATGACGTGAGACACTCTCCGGTCAATAACCAATAGTGGCACCTAGATGACCTTATTGGCTCCTTCATATTCTATGAAGATCTTTATCGGTTGAACCTCTATGTCAAGGATTCAATTAATCATGTATGTTGTTCCCTTTGTCCTTCGGTATGTTACTTGCCCGAGATTCGATCGTCGGTATCTCTATACCTAGTTCAATCTCGTTACCGGCAAGTCTCTTTACTCGTTCCGTAATACTAGATCCCGTGACTAACTCCTTAGTCACATTGCTTGCAAGGCTTATTGTGATGTTGTATTACCTAGTGGGCCCTGAGATACCTCTCCATCACATGGAGTGACAAATCTCAGTCTTGATTCACGCGAATCCAACAGACACCTTCGGAGATACCTGTAGAGCACCTTTATAGTCGCCCAGTTACGTTGCGATGTTTGATACGCACAAGGTATTTCTTCGGTGTTTGGGAGTTGCATGATCTCATGGTCATAGGAACAGATACATTAACATGCAGAAAACAGTAGCAATAAACTGACACAATCATATGCTACATTCATAGTTTGGGTCTTGTCCATCACATCATTATCCTAATGATGTGGTCCCGTTATCAAGTGACAACACTTATCTTTGGCTAGGAAACCTTTGACCATCTTTTGTCAACGAGCTAATCAACTAGAGGCTCACTAGGGACAGTGTGTTGTCTATGTATCCACACATGTATTTGAGTTTCCAATCAATACAATTCTAGCATGGATAATAAACGATTATCATGAACAAGGAAATATCATAATAACCAATTTATTATCGCCTCTAGGGCATATTTCCAACAGGAGTACCCAGACATTCTGAGTATGTGTTCACTGGCACACCTGTTCTCCTTCATTTTGCAAGCATAGAACTTATTGGAGGTTTCATACCTCTCGATATGGGCATTATTCTCAAAGATAAACTTCAACTCCTTGAACATCTCATATGGTCCATGACATTCAAAACGTCGTTGAAGTCCCGGTTCTAAGCCATACAAAACTGCACATTAAACTAATGAGTAGTCATACTTGCGTGTTTTCGAGACGTTCATAACTTCTAGCAACGCTGGTTGGTGTGGTTCATCACCTAGAGGTGCATCAAGAACATATTGCTTTCGGGCAGCCGTGAGGATAAGCCTCAGATTACGGGCCCAGTCAACAAAGTTGCTTCCATCATCTTTCAGCTTAGCTTTCTCTAGGCACGCATTAAAATAAAGGGTTGCTACTGCACGAGCCATTGATCTACAACATAAAATGTTGCAAAGATTACTTAAACTATGTTCAAGATAATTGAGTTTAGCTGGTCATATTACTAATAAACTCCCACACAAATTGACATCCCTCTAGTCATTCGAGTGTCGCATGATCCAAATTCAATAACTCAAGTCCGATCATCACGTGAATTAAGGTTAGCTTCAATGGTGAACATCTCCATGTTGATCATACCCACTATATGATTCATGCTCGACCTTTTCGTATCTTGTGTTCCGAGGCCATGTATGTGCATGCTAGGCTCGTCAAGTTTAACCCGAGTGTTCTGCATGTGCAACTGTTTTGCACCCGTTGTATGTGAACGTTGAGTCTATCACACCCAATCATCATGTGGTGTCTCGAAACTGCAAACTGTCGCAACGGTGCACAGTCGGGGAGAACAAAATTTTATCTTGAAATTTTAGTGAGAGATCACCTTATAATGCTACCGTCGTCCTAAGAAAAATAAGGTGCATAAAAGGATTAACATCACAGGCAAATCATAAGTGACATGATATGGCCATGAACTTGTGCTTCTTGATCTCCATCACCAAAGCACCGGCATGATCTTCATCGTCACCGGCGCCACACCATGATCTCCATCATTGTGCTTCCATTGAGGTTGTCGCGCTTCCTATGTTGTTACTACTAAAGCTACTACTCGCGATAAAGCAAAGCATCACCAAGCGCTTAAAGACAACCCTATGGCTCCTGCCGGTTGCAGGTAGCATCGACGTACAAGTCGATATTTAACTATTACAACATGATCATTTCAAACATCCAATATATCATATCATGTATTTGGCCATATCACATCACATGCATACCCTGCAAACACAAGTTAGATGTCCTCTAATTTGTTGTTTTAAATTTTACGTGGCTGCAATGGTATCTAGTATGATCACATCTTACTTACTTAAAGACACAACGGTGATATGCAAATTGCTATTTAACCTTCTCCAAGGACCGCCTCGGTCAAAACCGACTCAACTAAAGTTGTAGAAACAGACACCCGCCAGTCATCTTTATGCAACAAGTTGCATGTTAGACGATGAAACCGGTCTCTCGTAAGCGTACGAGTAATGTTGGTCTGGGCCGCTTCAATCCAACAATATCGCCGAATCAAGAAAATACGAAGGAGGGCAGCAAATTGAACATCAACACCCACAAACTTTTTTGTGTTCTACTCAAGATATCATCTACACATGAACCTAGCTCATGATGCCACTACTGGGGAACGTAGCATGGGAAAGAAAAAAATTCCTACGCACACGAAAGACCTATCCATTGTGATCATCATCTATGAGAGGGGAGATTGGATCCACATACTCTTGTAGATCGGTAAGCGGGAAGCATTAAGAAACACGGTTGATGTAGTCGAATGTCTTCGCGATCCAAATCTCAAGCGTCCCACAAACTCTGTCCCGGTCTAGTACCGAACGGACGGCACTTCCGCGTTCAGCACAGGTATAGCCCGATAACGATCTCCACCTTCTTGATCCAGCAAGAGAGACGAAGAAGTAGCTGAATTCTCTGGCAGCACGTCGGCATGGCGGTGATTGTGGTGGAGCTACTCCAGCAGGGCTTTGCCGTGCCGTACCGATCTAGCTACGAGGGTGTCACGAAGTGGTGGAGGGAGAGAGGGCTGCACTTTGGCTTTGGGGACCAAAATCCTCTTTCTCCTCAACTATATACAGGTGGGAGGGAGGGGTGGCATCCTAGGGGAAAATCCTAGGGTTAGCCGCACGCCAAGCAAGGAGGAGGAGTCCTCCTTCAATCCGATTGGAAGGAGGAGTCCCTTCCTATTTCGGTTTGCCCCACCTCTCCTTTCCTTTCTCCTCCTTCGGCCGAACCACGCACACTTGGGTTGGCAACCAACCCACTAAGAGCTGGTGTGCCACCCTTGGGCCTCTTTGTTCCGCTCTCGGGTGGGTGGCCCCTCCAAGTAGAACTCCGGAACCCATTCGTCACTCCGAGTACTTTACCGGTAATGCCCGAAAACCTTCCGGAAGCCAAATGGATACTTCCTATATATCAATCTTCATATCCAGACCATTCCGGAAACCCTCGTAGCGTCCGGGATCTCATCCAGGACTCCGAACAACATTCGTCTACCAACATCAATAATTCAACTATACCGAAAACCCCTGTTCAAGAATTTGTCCGATTAAGCAGTTAACTTGCCGATTAATCCCTACTCGTTGGGTCACGAGTAACCGATTAATTGATAAATCGCCCGATTAACTGATTAAATGGCCGATTAACTTGTCAATTAGCCTATTAATCCCCTACTCGCTAGCCAACCGAGCAGCTACCAGTTAACGATTTCCTCAACAATGTCGAAAACGTCACCGAACCTTAAGTGTACACACCCTGCGGGTTTGAGAACTATGTAGACATGACCGAGACACTCTCCGGTCAATATCCAATAGCAGGGCATGGATGCCTATATTGGATCCTACATATTCTGTGAAGATCTTATCGGTTGAACCTCTATATCAAGGATTCAGTTAATCTCGTATAACATTCCCTTTGTCCTTCGATATGTTACTTGCCCGAGATTCGATCGTCGGTATCTCCATACCTATTTCAATCTCGTTACTGGAAAGTCTCTTTACTCATTCCATAATACAAGATCATGTTGCTAACTCTTTAGTCACATTGCTTGCAAGGCTTGTTTTGTGATGTTGTATTACCGAGTGGGCCCCCGAGATAACTCTCCGTCATACAGAGACAAATCCCAGGCTTGATCCATGCTAACTCAACGGACACCTTCGGAGATACCTGTAGAGCACCTTTATAGTCACCCAGTTACGTTGCGACGTTTGATACACACAAAGCATTCCTCCGGTGTCAGTGAGTTACATGATCTCATGGTCATAGGAATGTATACTTGACATGCAGAAAATTGTAGCAACAAAATAACACGATCATATGCTACGTTTATAGTTTGGGTCTTGTCCATCACATCATTCTCCTAATTATGTGCTCCCGTTATTAAGTGACAACACTTGTCAATGGCTAGGAAACCTCAACCATCTTTGATTAACGAGCTAGTCGACTAGAGGCTTACTAGGGACAGAGTTTTGTCTATGTATCCACACATGTATCTGAGTTTCCATTCAATAGAATTATAGCATGGATAATAAACGATTATCTTAAAACAGGAAATATAGTAATAACTATTCTATTATTGCCTATAGGGCATATTTCCAACAATTGGCAGTAGGTAGGGTGAGACAAGTTCAATCCAGAAAATATATGAAACACTGCTGTTATTTAAAACAATTTTATCTCGCTCCCCCTTAATGGTGTTATTCCCCCTGAATATGTAAGGTTTGATATATCTCCCCCTTTGGTAGATCTCCCCTTAGGTAGACCTTCCTTTAGGAAACATATATCTCATTTCTCCCTTTTGTGTAAGCTTATTGGAAGCTTTGATATTTCTCCCCCTTTGGTATTAATTTCCAAAATGGTCAGAAGGTAAAAGCTCATTGAGAGTAAGGGATCCTGGATTCATCTCTTTCTGATAGGGGTTCCTTGAATTTTCTCTCCCTTAGGTATGGATAAGATTTCATTGATTTATCCCCCCCTTTGGAATAGGTTAGAGTTCATTGAATGTTCTCCCCCTTTAATATGGATAAGAGTTCCTAGAAAAATCTCCCCCTGTTTGTTAGGGATCCTAAATGTCTCTCTCTCTTTCATTGTAGGACCAGTGAGTCTTCTCCCTCTTTTTGAAGATTTCTCCTCTTTTGTAAATCTGAAAAGTTCAATAAAAATTCACGAGGTTATAAACTTGAGATCACAAAATATCTTTATCCCCCTTAGGAAAATAGTAGATAAATTCAGTGTTACCGAGGCATTGTGGTTCGATAGAACCGAGTATGTGAATTAGGCCTCGGGAAGAAATCGGTGGGACTGATTTTTCCAATTCGGTGAAACCGAGTTGCATTGAAAATCAACTCCTTAAATATATATACCAATTGTAAATGGATACCAATTTGAAAAATACCAATTGAGAAATTTCAAATGAGAAAGAACATGATAAAATAGTAATATATTTTTTGAATTTTAAATTTTAAACAAATATAGATGAATGTTGAATGGTTCCAAGAAATCAAGTATCAAAAACATGAACCATAGAGGAATATCCATCTAGATGTTTGGCGGTGACTAGGTCACCTATATTAGAGTATATTCACTTGAGGAGTCAAGCAAGAATGCTTGATCATATGTCATACTCATCGTTAAGCGCAAAATGGGGTTACCATTTTTGTATTAAGCCTTTTTATGCCTTCCTATCACTTGAGTTGCTTTACCTCATGACTTGGTGAAAAGCTTTATCAAGGATATGAGTACATACCTTCGAATGATGTTGATGATGTGGCATGTAGGTGAACTTGTCATGGATGCTCAATCTTGATGAAGATTATCTTGAGTTGGGAGCAATCCTTGTTGTTTTGGTTCACTTTTCACCTACATTGGTTAGTCGTGCAAGGAAGACAATAATATATCCAAATGACAAGAGTGAATGAATTCAACAAATGATTGTCAAGGATATGATTTTGTTGTCTTCTTCCTTCATCTCTAAAGAAGGGGTTGTTGATACTTGGCCATGTCAAGATTGCTTTTGATGAGAGTTAATTGCAATCTTGTGGAGTGTAGTTGTTCCAAGTACCTACAAAAGATTGATGCAATACACGGGAGCATAGTTTTCCAAGATATAAGATAGTCATATCAATAGCATCATGGAATAGACAGTCAAGCTCATGCCCTCGCATGCATCCGGGTGAGTCGAGCTCAAGTTTGAAGCATCAATGATGTTCAACTCACTCCTCGAATGACAAAGCATGCCGCCAAAACTTATCTCACCAATGGAATCATTTTGTACCGAGGAGAGAGAATATTTTAGCATGAATAGTCTTGAAGGTGACACCCTGTTCCTTAGTGTCCGCATAATACTACCAACCTGCAAAAAATACAAATGAATTCAAACTAAAAGTAAGGACACGCTACTATGTCTGATAAACTGAGCAACCACAACTATGTTACATAGAAACTGCTACTAATGTGTTAGGCAACTGCTACTACTGTGTTATACAACTACTACGCTTCTTGTCCCAAATAAGGTGAAGACAGAAACAAAAACTAACATGATGATTTTTCAACCTACGATCATATTATCATACCCCACACATGTGCTGCTTGTCAACCATAGCAATTTGAAGTTTTCTAAAAAATACCTCGTGTCCTCCTTTCTTCGCATGTTTCGCATGCCCCCTTCTTCATCACAAGGGGCAGAATCGGTGCCCCGTTTCCCCGCCCGTCCACCCCGGACAGGATTCTGATTCGGCCTCCCACGCTTGCGTCCAACAACGCGTCTCATTTGGGCCTCCTCCTCTTCTCCATCAATTCTTTTTGCAATCCTTTTGCTCTTTCGTGTCGTTCTATAAAAAAATACAATAAAGACAAAAGAACAAAATGTCATGTTGGTGAAAGCAACTAAGCAGAAAAAACAACTACTGTCCCTATTTCCTTACAACTGCCGCCACGATGAACCGCCTTTACCCCCTTCCCATCTACAACTGGATGAAAAACAAAACTAAGCAACTACACTCATATTTCTATACAACTGCATATGGAGATTCAAGCAACTCCACATTGCAAATGTCGGCATGGAGAACTACCATTACCCCTTCACATGTGCTATTGGACGAAACAAAAACTAAGCAACTGCATTTAACAATTCTGAACAACTGCTAGTGTATATTCAAGCAACTCCGCGGAAAAACAAAAAACGGACACCTCCATCGTTAGAAACTTTAGTAGCCGACGCGCTGGATCTCGGTGGCTTCGTGATGCTAGCCTCCCGCATCGCGGCCAACACCTCCTCCTCAAGCACGAGCTCCTCGAAGTGGCCGACACATTGGATCTCAATGGGATTCGTGGTGACAACCTCCCGTATCGCGACTAGCACCTCCTGCAAGAGCCCGAGATCCTCGAAGCTCTCCACCTCGAGACTCACCTGTTGTTTCAGTTGCGAGCCCATCTCCCTGCCCCTGTCCCTCTCCTTCAGCGGCCTTGGGTCATGTGGTGCCCGCGGACGCGCCGCATAGCCTCCGTGCTTGCACACTCGTAACCTCGTCGTCCCAAATCGACTGTCACACCACCTAAACCCCTAACCTCGCCGTCCCAATAGAGATCTGGAGAAGATGCGCGTGAAGAGATGCCGAGATTTCCGACGACACGCTGCGCCCACGGGGAGCCTCCCGCGCCGGCGTATCTCCGACCAAACCACCATCGGAGCCCCGCGCCCGTTGACGTCGTGGTAGATGGTGATGGAGGAGGGAGGAGACGAGAGGAAAGGGGAGTTCGAAATGGGGAGGAGGGCAATGCGGCAGTTTCGTCTCTAAATTAAGGGCCTCTGGCCCACCACTGCACCGCAGCCTGTCGCCACCTATGTCAGGACGACCACCGTGCGGTTTGTCGCGATCGGACAGCTGCGACGGGTGCGTTCGGAGAGGTGAAATAATGTACATGCACTTTTAAGTACCCTCCGTCCCAAATAACTGTCTCAACTTCTACTAGAGCTAGTACAAAGTTGTACTAAGCTTTTAAGACAGTTATTTTGGGACAGAGGAAGTATTTGGGATTAATGAAAGGGTTAAAAAAGGTTGCATCGGGCGTACAGCCGTACACGCAGCGACCGGCCCAAATTTTGGGCCGGCGTGCCGGCGCATAGTACTGATTTTCTGCCAAGTCCATCGCGTAGGAGGGCGGGTGGGGTTGTCTTTCTCGTCAGAAGAAGAAAAGAAGAAAAAATGACGTGGAGGGTGGAGGGTTCCCAATCCACCGCCGCCGGAGGAGGAGACCACCTCTCCGATTCCAAAATGGAGAGGACTACCGCCATCTAACCCTATATCACTCCAGGGCGGAGCGGAATCCCGCCATATAATTACTCCAGGGCGGTGCGGACTGGCGCCATAGTACATCAGGAAGGAAGGATTCGGGGGCAGAGTGTTTGATTCCCATCCAAGCACAAAATTGCTACCTTTATGTCGATCGGTCGATCGATTTCCGCCGGGCAGCGCCACCGCACTCGAGTTTTTGTGGTGGCGCAAGACTCCAGCGAGGTAGGCAACCTCGTCTTCAAAATCAATCTCAAGCATCTCTTCTCCCCCTTCCCCTCCCCCTCTCAGCCGGAGGAAGAGGAACCCCATGCCCAACCCGAGGCCGTCGCGTGCTTCAAGCAAGTCGACAACTTTGAGCGCATGGCGTTCGCAGCCTCTGCCTCTGGTGACGCTATCGTCGCCGTTAACTACGGCCGTTGCGGCCGGACCCTGATCTACGCCGCCGCCGCCGGCGTCTCCCCCGGGCCGGAGATGCGCTCCGTCAAGAACTACCTGTTCCTTGTCCCGGTCGGAGACCGCATCTTCTTCGGCATGTCCGTCTACTCGCACCGGGACGTCCCCCAGGGGGGGCCCTGGTTCGAGGTTCTGCAGCAGCAGCTCCTCCCCGGCGGCGGCGGCCGCTGGGCCTGGAGCGCCCTTCCTGACCCACCCGGCCTTGCTCATGGCCAGAGGGAGAGTGTCCTAGCCTACTTCGTCGCGGGCGCGCGCATCTGGATCTCGCTGCGCCTCCAGGGTACCTATTCCTTCGACACGGCGCGCCAACGGTGGCGCAAGGAGGGCGCCTGGGTGCTGCCCGTCCGGGGCCGGGCCGTCTTGGTGCCCGACTTTCTGGGCAGCGGCCGGCGGCTGCTTTTCGGCATCCGCTTCTTGGGTCACATGTTTTGCGCCGTCGACATGGACGCCAGGCCGCCGGCGGTCCTGGGGTCATGGCGTGAGGCATGTCCCACCGTCGGGTGGGCCGCCGGATATAGAAGGTGCTCCTTCATCCCCCAGGTGAGCTACTTTGGGGGCGGCAGGTTTTGCGTTTCCATGACTAATGAGACCAACGAGGAGGATCCACGCAGCATCGTCTCCTTCAAGGCCGTCGAGCTCACCGCCGACCTGCAGCTGATCGAACGCCGGTCCAGCTGCTACTTGATGCCACAAAACTCCTGCGGGTCGCCGGTCACAGTAATTTAGCTTGCCAGTAAATCATGGTACTTATAATATCTTCCCTCCTTTGTAAAAATCCATCTTTGTATCAATCAGTCTATTTCTCTGTCAAACAAACCGACTGCTGTACTTTCCTCCAACAATGTATATATCCGTGCTGCCCTTTTGTCAGCAAATGGACCTCTGTTGCTACTCTTCCGTCCATCTTTGGCTTCTTTTGGTGTTGCTAACAATAAATTGCCTGAAAAATCATCAATGTGCAATCCACAGATAAAATTTCCGGGTTTTTTTTACAGCAACTTGACTACATTTTACAACTTTATGATTGATTACAGGCTATGTAGTTATGTGTAAATTGTTTCTGTGTGGATAGGCTGTGTAAATTGATGGTCCTGAGTTGGCAAAACTAAAAGGAAAGTGCATGCTGAATTGGAATTTTTGCAGGCTTAGGGCATTTCCAGCCGTTCGGCCCCCTAAGGGTCTGAAATAGCATCGTTTGGGGGCGAGACGACCCTAAATTTAGAGCCGACCCACCAAGGTCGCCCCCGAGCCGACACTTTCGGCGCAAATTCGGACCAACTTTGGCTCACTTTCGACACAAATTCAACAAAACTAAATTTTTATGACAAAGTTCGTCACAGAAATCAATACAAATCAAATAATTCAACAAAGCAAGCCCGTCATAATTCAAACACAAACTAAAACAAATCGAACTAGGCGTTGCCCTTGAGCCTCCATATGTGCTCGTCCTGCAGTTGTTGATGCATCTGTCACTCTCGGATCTCCTAACACATATTGAGGAAGACAACCCACGTTGCCGGGACCTCGTGATCAACAACTGTAAGAGGACCATGTCTGAAATATGGTTCAGTTACAAACACTGGCTCTTCGTGCTCGTTCTCAATGATCATGTGGTGTAAAATGACACAACAGTTCATCACCTCCCACATCTGATATTTCGACCAGGTCAGAGCGGGACCATGTCTGAAATATGGTTCAGTTACAAACACCGGCTCTTCGTGCTCGTTCTCAATGATCATGTGGTGCAAAATGACACAACAGTTCATCACCCCCTACATTTGATATTTCGACCAGGTCAGAGCGGGGTACCGGACAACAACAAATCAAGATTGGAGTAAACCGAATGCTCGTTCGACATCCTTCCTCCAAGCCTCCTCACACTTAGCAAATGTGACTTCTTGCCTCCTGGCACATGGTTTGAGATGGTCTTTACAAATGTTGACCATCTCGGATAGATAACATGTGCTAGATAGTATCCCAACTGCACACTCAACGTTAGTGCACTGCATCCTACAAACGAAACACTGCAATGTCGCCACACAAAAACTGCACGCTTTTTTTCAATACCGTTCTGGCTCCAGTGTTTAAATCATTTGTCAGAATGAGCAGTATAATATATTGTTGGATTTCTATGGAAAATCCCCAACTCCGTCATGTTGAACATTTTTCGCTATTCCTCCTGGTTTGAGAGCAGTTTCAAAAATGATGGCGCATGTCGGGCTACACCGAGCTATTTTCGCGATTATTTCTAAACCGCTCGTCGGAATGAAGCAAATAATATGGCGTTTGAAAGATATCATTGAGACGCATCTTTTTCATATATATTACTCTCTCTAATTCCTTACGGTTTACGAGTAATCTAAAATTTACAAAAAAATCAGAATTCTGTTTTTTTTTTGGAACTGTTTTCGCTGCAATTTTTAAAGTTTATCGGAACGAGAAGTATGATACGGCGTTGAAAAGCTGTGGAATATGCACAACTTTCATATGTTGGCCATCTGTTGAGATTCCTCGTGGTTTTAAATGAATTTTTAAAATGATTTGACTGCCTACGATTTGTAGCAAACATATTTTCATAAAATTTTCCAAACCGCTTGTCGGAACGATGCAAATGATACGGCATTGGAAAGATATCGACGAGGCGTAACTTTTTCATGTAGACCACTCTCGCTAAATCCTTACGGTTTAAGAGCATTTTTGAATTTAACGAAATGAGAAGACTATGTTTTTTCGCGACACCCAAATCAACACGTGAACCGCATCGGATAGAAGAGTGCACTGCTTTTTGACGAAAAATCACACTACATCTGACGGACAAGTGCACTGTATGTTTTATAAGTACATTTTGTTTTAAAGGAAGTGTACCGAAATGTCCTCCGTTGTTGACTTTTTATATGACCAAAGTGCACCACATTTGCATGTTTTTAAATGCATTTTTTTGTTTTAATGGAGTGTACTGAACAGATCCTCGGAGGAGTGCGAACTTGTGGTGACCGCGCACCTCGATGCTCTGAATCCGGGACGTCCAGCAGCACATTGGGATGGTAAGCTGTCTGCTGGCTGTCCCCTGCTAGCTCGTGTTAGGTTGAGGATCTAGGCATCATAGACGTCTTGGTTTGGCACACATGTTTCGTAATACATGTGTCTACTGTTCTCTTATGGCCCCGATTAAGAGACTGAACGATTAAATATCTAGTTAGAGGAAGGGTGACTGATGAGATAGAAAAGACAAGTCGTGATGTGTGACCCCGGTGAACGATTAATGAATTTGTGGGCCTGAGCACCACCGCTTGCATGCATACGCAGCCTACAGTCATGCAACGTGGCCGCATTTTTTAATGGGCTAAACCTAATTAGCTTTTAGTGATGCATTAAGGTTTATGTGAGGGTGTGCATGTTTAATTGTTTTCATCCTATTTTAAGTTTAATGTCATCTACGATATGAGATGAATACGTCGACAAAATATTTTCATATTGAATACATATGCGTCGATACCTCATTAAAACTTCATATATTTATTTCAATACGCCACGTGTATATTTTGTTAGCGCAATATATTTTTTATGCGTCGCATCGATATTTCTCACCAAGGATGGAACAAGGGCTTCATTTACTCACCAAGGATGGAACAAGGGCTTCATTTACCATACGGTTGATATTTCGAAACTACTATGATTTTATGTAGATATTTGACACCCGCCGTAGTTGGCGGCGTGCATGGATGAACGTTATGTGTATTTGAATATGTATTATTATCCGAGTGTGTCATTTTAATTAGGACAAATAATTCATGGAGATTTCTATTCATTTTGCCAATTTTAGAAATATCGACCCATTTATTAATCTACTTCTTGGGTTTGCTATTTTATACAGAGTGACGACAATTCATCATGGTCATTTCTCAATGGTGTACTTCATCATTTCAAGTAATTTATTCGTTTGAATTGCATTATATTTTCTTCGGTCAAAACCGCTGTCAACAGGATGCCAATTTTTTTGATTCGTTTTTTTCTTTTCGAGTGACAATTTTAGTTTTAGAAAATGCCACGGTGAAGTTGCTTTATGCCACATGTGTGACACTTATCATTTATAAAAATAGAGATAATAAGATTTATCTTAAATCTTTTTCGTAAATTTTTTTTATCTTAAATCCAACTTCATAAAGTGTGACCCAATTTATTTATAATATAATCAACTTCTGGAACATTGGAGATATACAGTATCATCTAATGATATCAATTTTATATCGTGAATGCTGATTTTTTATATAATCATAATCAAACTTTAACGTTTGATTTAATATATTTTTTACATGCTGACTTAAAAAAGGGAGGGAGTACTTTGACACTGTGGTGCTTGTTATGTGCCACGTACTAAGAAGGGCGGTTATTTAAATTTTTATTTTGCCTTGAAAAACATGTCTATTACCCGCAAAAAAGAAAAACATGTCTATTGGCTATTTTGCACTTCCCGCAAAAAAAGATTACAACTTCTATATACATTTTTTCTTAACTTGGAAAAGTTAACGTTTTCTGATTTCAGCTTTTCTCTACACGTTTGCTGTTGTCTGGAATATCTGTGGGTTTATTTACATGTAAGATTAGCAAACGAGGGTCACGTTTGATGGGAAAGGGGAGGAACAGTTCGTCCCTTGGTGAAAAAGTTTGTCACGTGCACGAGCAGTCAAAAAGTATGACGGAGACAGCATGTCAGTCCTCAATACACGGGCTGCTGGCTAGATTTGGGGGAGCGGCCGCCGCGAATACAGGGAATGCACGCATCCCAATAGTGTGTGAGCGGCCAGGATTCAGTGCACCGAAGGGCTCGGCCATCATTGGGAATTTTCGCCCTCGGAGTGAACTTTCTGTAAGATGAAAGTGCTCTTAATTTGCATGTTTCCTTTAATGCATTTTGTTATAAATGGAGTGAACTAAAGAATTCTTTGGAGTGTACTGCGGAGTCCTTCGGAGTGGACTTCTTTTAGACCAAAGTGCACAACATCTGCATGCTTTTGGAAATACATTTAGTTTTCAATGGAGTGTATTGCAGAGTCCTTTGGAATGGACTTCTTTTTTGACCGGAGTGCACTGCTCTTTTATTGTTTCTAATGTGCATAGCAACCAAATGAACCGCTTGGAAACAATCCAAAAAATTAAATTCAATCGTGAACCGTGTGCCTTGGGCAGGCAAATTGCATCGTTTTTTCTCTTGGCACATTTCTATAATAAAGTGAGCTGCAACAACAAATGCCCGCGTCCCGTGCGTGAATGCATGGACGTCTGTGCTGAAGGGACCATTTGTTCGCAAGTACAAAGTCTCCGTGTAGGAAACAAAACTGTACAACTCCTTTTTGAACACATCAAATCCACAACTAGTACGAGAGCACAACTATTTTGCAGACAAGGAAAATTGAATCACACACTCAACACCAGGGAACTGTACACCGCCAGCAAGCAGTCCAACAAAGAGGAGTTGGATCATGCGGAGGTGCTCGTAGTTGTTGTAGCGGAGGAAGTAGGGTACATACGTTGCAATCCAAGAGCTCATCTGCACGAGTGTTGCTTCACGCTTGTTGTAGCGACCGACTCAAAATAAATCAAGCCTTTGTGCATTTATGCCATTCCTGTATCACTATGCTGGCACACATAGTATATCAATGTATATATCAAAGTCCAATCATGTAAATAGCATAAAACTGGTATATACCTCATGAGTCTCAGCAGAAACAGTCAAACGAGAGTGGAATCCCATCAACACCCACGGCAGGTTGAGTGTAGACCGTAACCCTAAATCGTATAAATATCTGCAACATAAGACGTTGTGGCCGTGTAGGTCAGTACATTGAATGGACCAACAAGATCACAATAAGAGAAAACAGATAATAAAACTATTCTATATGCAATAAGGCTTTGTGGCTCCCAGTCTGAGTTTTTGCATAAAAGCTAGTTTTATTTTATTTTTCCTACAACAAAGGAATACTCATGAATTTTTACTATGGAGTTATCGTCTCATAACCCAAAATCATCATAAGTTGCCCACAATTAATTATCAGTCCGGTGTTGAGAGTTCAAAGATAGATCCAAGTCCAGAGGCTCAAATTGTCCATAACCGAGGACACGGCTAATCGATTAGGTTTTAAACTCTGCGAAGTGTTGTGTACTTTACCCACAAGATTCGTTCCCTCCTTGTAAGTCCTCGCACTGCGAGTTGTTTGAGAACAGGACAAACGAAACAAGGTCTTCCAAAGAGTTCCTCTGACCTCTATCCGGGCCCATCCATCCTAACATAGTTCTACATCTCGTAGCACGGCCCTAGCAAGAGTCACAACTAAGGTTAACCAAGCCAGAGCCCATAAGACTTGTGATTACATAGGTAAGCTTCCGGGCATGAAGTACTCATCCGTCTCTTTAAGTCTAGATGAAGCTTTTCACAAGATGTCATGGTGCTTCTCCATGCATCCCGGGCCATCCACTGGCTTTTCGAGGGTGCCCATCTAAACCATCCTTCACCGAGTAGTGTGTATTGTAAACTTGTCTCGAGTCTCAAAGTCTTGAGGTCTTGAAGCTGCAGGCCTTGAAGATGGCATCATAAAGTTGTCGTCTTTGACATAGAGTCCTCCATCTGACACCACTCCTGAACACTTATACCAACCCCGTCTACTATAGCGTAGCATCAAAATGAATAACGTCCCGGTGCTTGATAAGAGGGTAGTGGGTTTTCCTACCTCATGCATACTACTCAAGTACAAGATTCAATAACACTACTGGAGGGATTTTTGAAAAGTTGACACTACATGCAAGTAAAAACATAGGCAATAAACAAATGATCAAAGTGAATTTGCGTGGTAATGTTGATGAAGGTAATATCGCTGTCACAAGATAACTTGATAGAACTATTCGTCACTCCGAGAAAATTCTATATAATCAAACATAGTATTCACATAAGCAATTATACTAGCAATAATTCTAACAATCAATATAACAAACATCAATTAAAATTTATCCAATAAATCACTAAGAAAAATCAAACAAGAATCCAAAAGAAAACTTCAAAGAAAACTACAAAGAAAACTATGGAGTTTTCTACTACAACAACACAAAATAGTTTTTTTCCTAATTAAACTTAACAGCAAAGAAAACAATAAAATAGTAAAATAAAAGAAAATAAAGTAAAACTGGTCTACTAATATAAAATAAAATGATTAAAACAAAAGAAATAGCAAAACTCCTAAAAAGAACTAAAACATATTTTGTTTTGCTGGAAACCATACTTTAAAATATTCTAAAATCCCCAAATTATAAATACTGATAAGTAAAGTCACTAGTGACCAGTAGCAAAAAGAATTATAAATACTAAGATTGCACTTTTTTGAAAAAACTAAAGTACGAGATTTCGTGGATCTCATCGTAGTAGTCGCCGGAGTTGGGGAAGAAGAAGTAAATGAGCTCGGATCCGACAACGGGGTGGTCCTACGCAACGTGAGAGACAGGTACGTGGAAGAGGAGGTATCAACAACCTCGGAGGAAGCCGGTTCAGGACCAAGCGGTCCTCGTACGGTGGTGGAGAAGCTGCCGGAGTTCACGAACTCCAGCGAGCAATTGCTCTGGATGGGGAGGGTAGTTTGGGCTCTTCATGGGAAAAATCGGTCGAGGGAAACTAGGGTTTAAATGGGACAGTATTTATAGGCGCGGTGAGGTGTCCAGGTGCAGTGGACGGGGTGGTCAAAATCCGTCAAGGCCGGATCTCCGGCGAGGAATACCGGAACCGTCATGGCGCAATAATGGTGATTGGTTCTTGGGGGGCATGAGATATTTGAGGAGGAGCTTCTAGGGCAAGGATATGCAAGGGCAAGCAGGGGCGTGAGGTTTCCGGCGTCCATGGCGATGTGGAGCTCGCAAAGTGGAGGTAGGGGACGACCTCATCTTGGGCTGGGCCTTGACTTTTTTTTTTGAAATACTGAGAAAAAAACTATGAATAAATAAAAATTTTATACATACATATTATATATCAAAATTTTCAGAAAAATATTTCCCACAACCTGACATTTTATTACATACATTTGAAGTACTTAAATAAATATTTTTGAAAATTCAAAAAATGACTTTGATCCAAAGATCAAATGTTTTTCAAAAAAATTTAGTTTATAAATTCAAATGAAATTCAAATTTGCCTCTCGTTTGGAGGGTCATGTTCCTTCACTCATTTTTTTTAAATTGGTCAGGGCATTTGAATTCATCTGAATTTAAAATTGAAATGGATCAAATTTGCAAATGGAAACACTCGAGATGGAAACTTTTAAATACCTTCAAAGAAAAATTTCAAATTCTTTATTTTAAGAAGTCACGTCATCTTCTCTCTATGATTTTAAACTTGAATTGGATTTGAATTCAAAAAGCAAAGAAGAAAGTTTTGGGAAAGTCGTTTTATTCCTCTATTTTATTTTCCAAAAGTTTTCAAATTCACTCAATTTCACACAATCTATCAATATAGTTAATTTAGTATAACATTCCAAAACTTAGAGTTTTCGGATGTTACAAACTACCACACTTAAAATGAATCTCGTCCTCGTGATTCGAAGAGGCTAGAAGTAGGTTGGGGTTGGGGTATTCTTGCAAATCCATTAATGATCACCAATGTCGGGGGTGCTACCACACTTAAAAACAAAGTTACGGTTCCAACAAAAACTCAGGTACTCCATCCTTAGAGTTGATGGTGTCGGTATTCTCATACTCTCTCGGATAACTCTTCCGCCGGAGCTCTTCAGGTGAGGGCATAACCTTGTCCTCAAATCTTGAGTCCTTTCATCCTGGTAAGGTTTGTCCAAGGTTGGGTATTTTGTCAGGTGTGTCTCCAATACTAATTACTTATCTAAATCTCATGGGGGTCAATCAATTAATGGTTTCTCCTGTAGGAAATGGGTCTAGGTTAAACCTCACCGTATAATTCCTACGATTCGCAACAATTGCCATGTAGAGGGGTTCATCATCATACCATTCTAAGGCTTAAACAAAAGCTTCAAAGATCGTCATCTCTTTACTATGGGTAAGTCACTCAGATTTACAATCCTGAATTGCAAGAGAATGATAAGGGAAGTCGTCATGGTGGCCAAGCCATGTCGCACTCAAATCATTACCTTGTATAAGTTTTGACGAATCCCATATTCTAACACTTGGGCTTCCTTACAAGCATTGCAAAATTTTCTCTTGTCCATGAATGAAGTTTGGATAAATCCATTGATTATGCAAGCTAAACAAAGCATCTACCGTTTCTTCACAACTCTTAGGTTTTCGTATCCTCCTAAGGGAACATCCGTTGATCATCACAACTTCTTCCAAGTTTCTTCCTTCATGAGGGTAGTGCTTGATTCCTTATTAATCATGAGGTATGTGGGTTGCAGGCCCACTTTAACTCATCCTTGGAGTTACTAGTAAAACATTTTCCAACATTACACCTCTTTTAAATCCTATAGTGCTTCATTCCATCATACTTATGGGGTAAACATTATATTAAAGTAATTGTGAGACATATTATTGGTACAGACTCCACTCTATGGAAAATATTTTCCTTTCCATTTGTCCGTTTACCATTAAAAGGTATTGGTTCATCCATAAGTCATATTCATTTCATAATCACCCCTTTATTACATCCTTAACTTCTTCTCAAAACTCCAATTCAAAAGCACTTTATCACAAATGCTTCCATCCACATAGTTTGATATGGTACAACATTACTTTCATGTGTATTCATTTCGCCAAACTCCTTGGTGTGAATTGTACGTTCTTTTTCTTTGGTTCTGGTGGTTTTACCGGTTACTACCACACTTCAAATAAAATGTAAAAATGCAGGCATAGACCATATTTTCTCATATCCTCGAAAATGGTTGGAGATCTTTGTTTACAAAGTAACAACTCATAGCAAAATCATGACACATTAATTTATTGATTCATGAACTCATTACAATCTGTGAGACCTCCATTCCAAAATTCAACTCCATAACTTCATGAAAGCAAGATTGCTTCTTATTACACTTATTGCCATTATCAAAATCTCAACTACTCAGTTCGAGCTTTCTTCTTCTCTAGACATTTATTAGCATAATGTCCTGCTTCCTTGCAATGAAAGCAAATGACTTCCAATAAGTCTTGGGGCTTCTTGGTGTTTGCGTTTGCTCCTTAGGTTGTCTGCTTCCTTTCTTAGGCACGTATTGGCATAGTGACCTAATTCCTTACACTTGAAACATGTGATATACCTTAGGTCCTTTTCTGTAGGGACATGTATCTTCCTGGTACACTTTCTCTTCTTCTTCTTGGACTCTAGTGTATAGATTTTAGATTCTATTTTGTCACGATCATACTCAAACTCCACTGTCTGGAAGTCTTCCATATTTTCCTTCGGAAAATCCTAGGAGATATGTCCTTCTTCTCCACATGAATAACATGTCTTGGTGTAAATCTCCATTGAGGTATATCCAAATGGTACCTGTTCTGCCATCATTGGTACTTGCATACCTATCACATGTTCTTCTAGATTTTTCCTTGAGGGCCTCTTTCTGCTGCTTGATAACCTGTTGCACCTTGGGTAAATGTGGCACTGAGCTGGGTAGTGGGTGGTTCCTTCACACAAGAAACAAGTCACCTCACTAGTTGGGCAGTCCTCAGCGGGGTGATTTTCTTTACAATGAGGGCATCCTTCCTTGTGTTCTTCGTGGGTGTGTCCTATATCTCCACATATCTCACATACACCATTATAACGGGGATTTTCGGTGTTGGTTACAAAATGAGATTTTTGCAGAGTCATCTCGAGTTCTTCCCAAGTGATTGCACCTTGCCTTCCATGGATAGCTTCATGCATCTTCCACCAAGTTGCAGCACCTTCTACAAAGTACCGAAGAGCATACTGGACGATCTATTTCCTTACAACAAAGTTACTCCTTAGGTGATCCTCTATGTTCTGAATCCATTGTTCCATCTGTTGGAAATATTCCCTAGAGGCAATAATAAAATGGTTATTATCATATTTCCTTGTTCATGATAATCGTCTATTGTTCATGCTGTAATTGTATTAACAGGAAACAGTAATACATGTGTGAATAAATAGATCACAATGTGTCCCTAGCAAGCCTCTAGTTGGCTAGCTCGTTGATCAATAGATGATCAAGGTTTCCTGATCATGGACATTGGATGTCATTGATAACGGGATCACATCATTAGGAAAATGATGTGATGGACAAGACCCAATCCTAAGCATAGCACTAGATCATGTTGTCCGTATGCTAAAGCTTTTCTAGTGTCAAGTGTCTTTTCCTTCGACCATGAGATTGTGCAACTCCCGGATACCGTAGGAGTGCTTTGGGTGTATCAAACGTCACAACGTAACTGGGTGACTATAAAGGTGCACTACAGGTATCTCCGAAAGTATCTGCACAAATCGAGATCAGGATTTGTCACTCCATGTGACGGAGAGGTATCTCTGGGCCCACTCGGTAGAACATCATCATAATGAGCTCAATGTGACTAAGGAGTTAGTCATGGGATGATGTGCTACGGAACGAGTAAAGAGACTTACCGGTAACGAGATTGAACAAGGTATGGGATACGGACGATCGAATCTCGGGCAAGTTCTATACCAACAGACAAAGGGGATTGTATACGGGATTGACTGAATCCTTGACATTGTGGTTCAGCCGATGAGATCATCGTGGAACATGTGGGAGCCACCATGGGTATCCAGATCCCGCTGATGGTTATTGGCCGGAGAGGTGTCTCGGTCATGTCTACATGTCTCCCGAACCCGTAGGGTCTACACACTTCAGGTCCGATGACGCTAGGGTTATAGGGAATTGTTATACGAGGTTACCGAAGGTTGTTTGGAGTCCCGGATGAGATCCCGGACGTCACGAGGAGCTCTGGAATGGTCCGGAGGTAAAGATTGATATATAGGATGGATGGGTTTGGACGCCGGAAATGTTTCGGGCACCACCGGCAACGTGTCGGGACCACCAGAAGGGTTCTGGAGGCCCACTGGGAGGGGCCACCAGCCCCGGAAGGCTACATGGGCCAAGTGTGAGAGGGAACCAGTCCCTGGGTGGGCTGGTGCACCCCCCACACCCAGCCCAAGGCGCCTAAGAGAGGGAAGGGGGAAACCCTAGCGCAGGTGGGCCTAAGGCCCACCAGGGGGTGCGCCACCCCCTCCTACCCTCTTGGCCGCCGCCCTGGCCTCCCATCTAGGGCTGCCGCACCCCTTAGGGGTGGGAACCCTAAGGGGGGCGCTACCCTCCCCTTCCCCCTATATATAGTGGGGTTTTTGGCCATTGGAGACACGCAAATTCATCTCTCTCTCTCGGCGCAGCCCTGCTTCTCTTCTTCCTCGTCTCCCACGGTGCTTGGCGAAGTCGTGCCGGGAGACATCGTCGCTCCATCGCCACCATGCCGTCATGCTGCTGTAGCTCTTCCCCAACCTCTCCCTCCTCCTTGCTGGATCAAGGTGCGGGAGACGTCACCGGGCTGCACGTGTGTTGAACACGGAGGTGCCGTGGTTCGGCACTAGATCGGAATCACACCGCGATCTGAACTGCTGCGAGTACGACTCCATCAACCGCGTTCTAGCAACGCTTCCGCTTAGCAATCTTCAAAGGTATTAAGATGCTCTCACCCCTCTCTCGTTGCTGGTTTATATGCGTAGATTCTTTGCACGAGTAGAACACAAAAGGTTGTGGGCGCTGATATTGTCAATTGCTTGCCGCTACTAGTCTTATTATTTTCCGGCGGTATTGTGGGATGAAGCGGCCCGGACCGACCTTACACGTACGCTTACGTGAGACAGGTTCCACCGGCTAACTTGCACTAGGTGCATAAGGTGTCTAGCGGGTGTCTGTCTCTCCCACTCTAGTCAGATTGAATTTGATGAAAAGGGTCCTTATGAAGGGTAAATAGCTTTGGCATATCATCGTTGTGCCTGTCATGTAGGTAAGAAGGCGTTCTTGCTAGAAACCCAAATCAGCCACGTAAAACTTGCAACAACAATTAGAGGACGTCTAACTTGTTTTTGTAGGGTTTGACATGTGATGTGACATGGCCAAAGGATGTGATGTTACATGTGTGATGTATGAGATGATCATGTTCTTGTAATAGGATTCACGACTTGCATGTCGATGAGTATGACAACTAGCAGGAGCCATAGGAGTTGTCTTAATTTATTGTATGAGATGCAACGCCATGTATTTACTACGTTTACTTCAATGCTAACTGTTTGATGTAGTAGTAGTAGTAGTAGTAGTAGTAGTTGGCGTGACGACTTCACGGAGACACGATGATGGAGATCATGGTGTCACGCCGGTGACGATGATGATCATGCGATGCCCGAAGATGGAGATTGAAGGAGCAAAGATGATAATGGCCATATCATGTCACTATATGATTGCATGTGATGTTTATCATGTTTTTCATCTTATTTCTTAGAATGACGGTAGCATAATAAGATGACCCCCCATAAAATTTTGAGAATGTATTCCCCTAAGTGTGCACCATTGCGAAGGATCGTTGTCTCGAAGCACCACGTGATGATCGGGTGTGATAGATTCTAACATTCGGATAAAACGGGTGTAAGCCAGATTTACACACACGAAACACTTAGGTTGACTCGACGAGCCTAGCATGTACAGACATGTTCTCGAATACAAGAGACCAAAAGGTCGAACATGAGTCGCATGGTCGAATGCGATCGGCATGAAAATGCTCACCATCAACGACTAGTCCATCTCACATGATGATCGGACACGGGTTAGTCGGCATGGATCATGTAACACTTAGATGACTAGAGGGATGTTGATTTAAGTGGGAGTTCATACATAATTTGGTTAGATGAACTTAATTATCATGAACTTAGTCTAAAAGTTGTCTTTACAAATATTGTAGATCCAATGG
The DNA here is from genome assembly GCF_904849725.1 of Hordeum vulgare subsp. vulgare. NCBI lineage: Eukaryota > Viridiplantae > Streptophyta > Magnoliopsida > Poales > Poaceae > Hordeum > Hordeum vulgare. Next base: position 340,282,081 of record NC_058522.1, on the reverse strand, counting down.
CCAACATACCTGTCAGCCTCAATTTCAACGCGTTCCTAGAAAAAAACAAGCTGAAAGATGATGGTAGCAACTATGCGGACTCATTCCGCAACTTGAAGCTCATCCCCATTGCATCCAAGAAGGCTTATGTCCTTGATGCGCCGCTAGGTGACCCTCCTGTTCTTGCGGCAGCCCAAGATGTTCAGAACGTCTCGTAGATGCAGAGTGATGACTACTCTCTGGTTAGGTGTGGCATGTTATACAGTTTAGAAATGGGGGCTCCAAAGGCGTTTTGAGCAACACAGAGCATATGATATGTTCCAGGAGCTTAAGCTAGTTTTTCAAGCTCATGCCCGGGTCGAGAGATATGAAGTCTCGACAAGTTCTTTAGCTGGAAGATGGAGGAGAACAGTTCTGTTAGTGAGCATATACTCAGAATGTCTGGGTTGCACGATCGTCTGACCCAGCTTGGAGTCGAACTTCCGGATGACGCTGTAATTGACAGAATCCTCCAGTCTCTCCCACCAAGCTACAAGGGTTTTGTGTTGAACTACAACATGCAAGGGATGGAGAAGACCATTCCCGAGTTGTACTCGATGCTGAAATCTGCAGAAGTAGAAATCAAGAAGGAGCATCAAGTGTTGATGGTCAACAAGACCACTAGTTTCAAGAAGGGCAAGGGTAAGAAGAACTTCAAGAAAGACGGCAAAGCCGTTGCCGCGCCCGGTAAGCCAGATGCCGGGAAGAAGAAAAATAATGGACCCAAGCCTGAGACTGAGTGCTTCTATTGCAAGGGAAAAGGTCATTGGAAGTGGAACTGCCCCAAGTACTTAGCGGATAAGAAGGCCGGCAACGTCAAAGGTATATGTGATATACATGTTATTGATGTGTACCTTACCAGTGCTCGTAGTAGCTCCTGGGTATTTGATACCGGTGTTGTTGCTCACATTTGCAACTCAAAGCAGGAACTGCGGAATAAACGGAGGCTGGCCAAGGACAAGGTAACAATGCGCGTTGGGAATGGATGCAAGGTCGATGTGATCGTCGTCGGCACACTGCCTCTACATCTACCTTCGGGATTAGTTTTATACCTTCATAATTGTTATTTAGTACCAGCTTTGAGCATGAACATTGTATCAGGGTCTTGCTTAATGCGAGACGGCTACTCATTTAAGTAAGAGAATAATGGTTGTTCTATTTATATGAGTGATATGTTTTATGGTCATGCTCCGCTCGTGAATGGTTTACTCTTGATGAATCTTGATCGTGATGTTACACATATTCATATTGTGAATACCAAAATATGTAAGGTTGATAATGATAGTCCCACATACTTGTGGCACTGCCGCCTTGGTCATATCGGTGTCAAGTGCATGAAGAAACTCCATACTGATGGACTGTTAGAGTCTCTTGACTTTGAATCATTTGACACATGCGAACCGTGCCTCATGGGCAAGATGACTAAGACTCCATTCTCACGAATAATGGAGAGAGCAACCGACTTATTGGAAATAATACATACTAATGCGTGTGGTCCAATGAACGTTGAGGCTCGCGGCGGCTATCGTTATGTTCTCACTCTCACCGATGATTTGAGTAGGTATGGATTGTTGGAAATATGCCCTAGAGGCAATAATAAATTAGTTATTATTATATCTCTTTCTTCATGATAGTCGTTTATTATTGATGCTATAATTGTATTGATTGGAAACACAGTGCATGTGTGGATACATAGACAAAACAATGTCCCTAGTAAGCCTCTAATTGACTAGCTCGTTGATCAGAGATGGTCAAGGTTTCCTGACCATAGGCAAGTGTTGTCACTTGATAATGGGATCACATCATTAGGAGAATCATGTGATGGACTAGACCCAAACTAATAGACATAGCATGTTGATCGTGTCATTTTATTGCTACTGTTTTCAGCGTGTCAAGTATTTGTTCCTATGACCATGAGATCATATAACTCACTGACACCAGAGGATTGCTTTGTGTGTATCAAACGTCGCAACGTAACTGGGTGACTATAAAGATGCTCTACAGGTATCTCCGAAGGTGTTCGTTGAGTTAGTATGGATCGAGACTAGGATTTGTCACTCTGTGTGACGGAGAGGTATCTCGGGGCCCACTCGGTAATACAACATCACACACAAGCCTTGCAAGCAATGTGACTTAGTGTAAGTTGCGGGATCTTGTATTACGGAACGAGTAAAGAGACTTGCCGGTAAACGAGATTGAAATAGGTATGCGGATACTGGCGATCGAATCTCGGGCAAGTAACATACCGAAGGACAAAGGGAATGACATACGGGATTATATGAATCCTTGGCACTGAGGTTCAAACGATAAGATTTTTGTAGAATATGTAGGATCCAATTGTTGAAATTATGCCCTAGAGGCAATGATAAATGTAGTTATTATTATAATTCCTGTATCAAGGTAATCGTTTATTATCCATGCTATAATTGTATTGAATGAAGACTCATTTACATGTGTGGATACATAGACAAAACACCGTCCCTAGCAAGCCTCTAGTTGGCTGGCCAGTTGATCAAAGATAGTCAGTGTCTTCTGATTATGAACAAGGTGTTGTTGCTTGATAACTGGATCACGTCATTAGGAGAATCACGTGATGGACTAGACCCAAACTTATAGACGTAGCATGTTGATCGTGTCATTTTGTTGCTACTGTTTTCTGCGTGTCAAGTATTTATTCCTATGACCATGAGATCATATAACTCACTGACACCGGAGGAATACTTTGTGTGTATCAAACGTCGCAACGTAACTGGGTGACTATAAAGATGCTCTACAGGTATCTCCGAAGGTGTTGGTTGAGTTAGTATGTATCAAGACTGGGATTTGTCACTCTGTGTGACGGAGAGGTATCTCGGGGCCCACTCGGTAATACAACATCACACACAAGCCTTGCAAGCAAAGTGACTTAGTGTAAGTTGCGGGATCTTGTATTACGAAACGAGTAAAGAGACTTGCCGGTAAACGAGATTGAAATAGGTATGCGGATACCGACGATCGAATCTCGGGCAAGTAACATACCGAAGGACAAAGGGAATGACATACGGGATTATATGAATCCTTGGCACTGAGGTTCAAACGATAAGATCTTCGTAGAATATATACGATCCAATATGGGCATCCAGGTCCCGCTGTTGGATATTGACCGAGGAGTCTCTCGGGTCATGTCTACATAGTTCTCGAATCCGCAGGGTCTGCACACTTAAGGTTCGGCATTGTTTTATGCGTATTTGAGTTATATGGTTGGTTACCGAATGTTGTTCAGAGTCCCGGATGAGATCACGGACGTCACGAGGGTTTCTGGAATGGTCCGGAAACGAAGATTGATATATAGGATGACCTCATTTGACTACCGGAAGGTTTTCAGAGTTACCGGGAATGTACCGGGAATGACGAATGGGTTCCGGGAGTTCACCGGGGGGCAACCCACCCCGGGGGGGCCCATGGACCTTGGGGGTGGCGCACCAGCCCTTAGTGGGCTGGTGGGACAGCCCAAGAAGGCCTATGCGCCAAGAGAAGAAAAATCAAAGAGGAAAGAAAGAAAAAAAAGGAAGGAGGTGGGAAGGGAAGGAAGGACTCCCACCAAACCAAGTCCAACTCGGTTTGGGGGGGGAGTCCTTCCCCCCTTGGCTCGGCCGAACCCCTTGGGGCTCCCACCTATATATACAGAGGTTTTAGGGCTGATTTTACACGACTTTCTCACGGCAGCCCGACCACATACCTCCACGGTTTTTCCTCTAGATCGCGTTTCTGCGGAGCTGGGCGGAGCCCTGCTGAGACAAGATCATCACCAACCTCCGGAGCGCCGTCACGCTGCCGGAGAACTCTTCTACCTCTCCGTCTCTCTTGCTGGATCAAGAAGGCCGAGATCATCGTCGAGCTGTACGTGTGCTGAACGCGGAGGTGCCGTCCGTTCGGTACTAGATCGTGGGACTGATCGAGGGATTGTTCGCGGGGCGGATCGAGGGACGTGAGGACGTTCCACTACATCAACCGCGTTCACTAACACTTCTGCTGTACGGTCTACGAGGGTACGTAGATCACTCATCCCCTCTCGTAGATGGACATCACCATGATAGGTTTTCGTGCGCGTAGGAAAATTTTTGTTTCCCATGCGACGTTCCCCAGCAGTGGCATCATGAGCTAGATTCATGCGTAGATGTCTTCTCGAGTAGATCACAAAAGTTTTTGTGGGCGGAGATGTGCGTTTTGCTGCCCTCCTTAGTCTTTTCTTGACTCCGCGGTATTGTTGGATGAAGCGGCTTGGACCGACATTACTCGTACGCTTACGAGAGACTGGTTTCATCGCTACGAACAACCCTGTTGCTCAAAGATGACTGGCAAGTGTCGGTTTCTCCAACTCTAGTTGAATCGGATTTGACCGAGGAGGTCCTTGGATGAGGTTAAATAGCAACTCATAGATCTCCGTTGTGGTGTTTGCGTAAGTAAGATGCGATCCTACTAGATACCCATGGTCACCACGTAAAACATGCAACAACAAAATTAGAGGACGTCTAACTTGTTTTTGCAGGGTATGCTTGTGATGTGATATGGCATATGATGTGATGTGATATATTGGATGTATGAGATGATCATGTTGTAATAGAAAATATCGACTTGCACGTCGATGGTACGACAACCGGCAGGAGCCATAGGGTTGTCTTTATACTAATGTTTGTGCTTGCAGATGCGTTTACTATTTTGCTAGGATGTAGCTTTAGTAGTAATAGCATGAGTAGCACGACAACCCCGATGGCGACACGTTAATGAAGATCATGGTCTAGCGCCGGTGATAAGAAGATCGTGCCGGTGCTTTGGTGATGGAGATCAAGAAGCACGTGATGATGGCCATATCATGTCACTTATGAATTGCATGTGATGTTAATCCTTTTTATGCACCTTATTTTGCTTAGAACGACGGTAGCATTATGAGGTGATCTCTCACTAAAATTTCAAGACCAAATTGTGTTCTCCCCGACTGTGCACCGTTGCTACAGCTCGTCGTTTCGAGACACCACGTGATGATCGGGTGTGATAGACTCAACGTTCACATACAACGGGTGCAAAACAGTTGCGCACGCGGAACACTCGGGTTAAGCTTGACGAGCCTAGCATGTGCAGACATGGCCTCGGAACACATGAGACCGAAAGGTCGATCATGAATCATATAGATGATATGATTAGCATAGGGATGCTTACCACTGAAACTATACTCAACTCACGTGATGATCGGACTTGAGCTAGTGTAAGTGGATCATGAACCACTCAAATGACTAGAGAGATGTACTTTTTGAGTGGGAGTTTAGCAAATAATTTGATTGAGTTAAACTCTAATTATCTTGAACATAGTCTAAGTCCACTTTGAATATGTTTGTGCTGTAGATCATGGCTCACGCAACTGTCACCCTGAATTTTAATACGTTCCTAGAGAAAGCTAAGTTGAAAGATGATGGAAGCAACTTTGTAGACTGGGCTCGTAATCTTAAGCTAATCTTACAAGCTGGGAAGAAGGATTATGTCCTTAATGCTGCGCTAGAAGATGAACCACCCGCTACGGCTGATCAAGATGTTAAGAACGTTTGGTTAGCACGTAAGGAGGACTACTCAATAGTTCAATGTGCAGTCTTGTATGGCTTAGAACCGGGACTTCAACGTCGCTTTGAGCGTCATGGAGCATTTGAGATGTTCCAGGAGTTGAAGTTCATCTTTCAGAAGAACGCCCGGATCGAGAGGTATGAGACCTCCGATAAATTCTATGCTTGCAAGATGGAGGAGAACTCGTCTGTCAGTGAACATGTGCTCAAAATGTCTGGGTACTCAAACCGTCTAGCTGAGCTGGGAATTGAACTCCCGCAAGAAGCTATCACTGACAGAATCCTTCAATCGCTGCCGCCAAGCAATAAAGGCTTTGTGTTGAACTACAACATGCAAGGGATGAACAAGTCACCCGGCGAGTTGTTTGCGATGCTGAAAGTCGCAGAGTCCGAACTCCGTAAAGAGCATCAAGTGTTGATGGTGAATAAAACCACTAGTTTCAAGATAAACGGCAAAGGCAGGAACGGTAATTCAAAGAAGAGCGGCAAGCCTGTTGCTAATCCGACGAAGAAGCCCAAAGCTGGACCTAAGCCTGAAACAGAGTGCTTCTATTGCAAGGGTATGGGTCACTGGAAGCGCAACTGCCCCAAGTATCTGGCTGATAAGAAGGCGGCCAAAGAAAAATCAGGTATATTTGATATACATGTTATTGATGTGTACTTAACCGGTTCTCGTAGTAGTGCCTGGGTATTCGATACCGGTTCTGTTGCTCATATCTGCAATTCGAAACAGGAACTACGGAATAGACGAAGGCTGGCGAAAGATGAAGTGACGATGCGCGTAGGAAATGGTTCCAAGGTTGATGCAATCGCCGTCGGCACAGTTTCACTTCAGTTACCATCAGGATTAGTGATGAACTTAAATCATTGTTATTTAGTGCCTGCGTTGAGCATGAACATTATATCTGGATCTTGTTTATTGCGAGAGGGTTACTCTTTTAAGTCATAGAATAATGGTTGTTCTATTTCTATGAGTAATATCTTTTATGGTCATGCACCCAATGTGAGAGGATTGTTCATATTGAATCTTGATAGCGATACGCATATACATAACATTGAGACCAAAAGAATTAGAGTTAACAATGATAGCGCCATATTTTTGTGGCACTGCCGCTTAGGTCATATTGGTGTAAAGCGCATGAAGAAACTCCATGCTGATGGACTTTTGGAGTCACTTGACTTTGATTCACTTGACACGTGCGAACCATGCCTCATGGGCAAGATGACTAAGACTCCGTTCTCCGGAACAATGGAGCGTGCAAGTGACTTATTGGAAATCATACATACCGATGTGTGTGGTCCGATGAGCGTGGAGGCACGCGGCGGATATCGTTATTTTCTCACCTTCACTGATGATTTGAGTAGATATGGTTATGTCTACTTGATGAAGCACAAGTCTGAAACATTTGAAGAGTTCAAGCAATTTCAGAGTGAAGTGGAAAATCATCGTAACAAGAAGATCAAGTTCCTACGGTCTGATCGTGGGGGTGAATATCTGAGTTTCGAGTTTGGTGCTCACTTAAGACAATGTGGAATTGTTTCACAGTTAACACCGCCTGGAACACCACAGCGTAATGGTGTGTCCGAACATCGTAATCGTACTTTATTAGAGATGGTGCGATCTATGATGTCTCTTACCGATTTGCCGTTATCTTTTTGGGGTTATGCATTAGAAACAACTACATTTACTTTAAATAGGGCACCATCAAAATCCGTTGAGACGACACCATACGAACTGTGGTATGGCAAAAGACCAAAGTTGTCGTTTCTTAAAGTTTGGGGATGTGATGCTTATGTCAAAAAGCTTCAGCCTGAAAAGCTGGAACCCAAAGCGGAAAAGTGCGTCTTCATAGGTTACCCAAAAGAGACAGTTGGGTACTCCTTCTATCTCAAATCCGAGGGCAAAGTGTTTGTTGCTAAAAACGGAGCTTTTCTCGAGAAGGAGTTTCTCTCGTGAGAATTGAGTGGGAGGAAGATAGAACTTGACGAGGTTGTCGAACCTCTCATCCCTCTGGATGGTGGCGCAGGGCAAGGGGAAACCTCTGTCATTGCGACGCCGGTTGAGGAGGAAGTTAATGATGATGATCATGAAACTCCAGTTCAAGTTTCTGTCGAACCACGCAGATCGACGAGACAACGTGCTGCTCCAGAGTGGTACGGAAATCCCGTCTTATCAATCATGTTGTTAGACAACAATGAACCTGCAAATTATGAGGAAGCAATGGTGGGCCCAGATTCCAACAAATGGCTAGAAGCCATGAAGTCCGAGATAAGATCCATGTATGAGAACAAAGTGTGTACTTTGGAGGTACTACCTGAGGGCCGCAAGGCTATTCAGAACAAATGGATCTTTAAGAGGAAGACGGACGCTGACGGCAATGTGACCGTTTATAAAGCACGACTTGTGGCAAAGGGTTTTTCACAAGTTCAAGGAGTTGACTACGATGAGACATTCTCACCCGTAGCGATGCTTAAGTCCGTCAGAATCATGTTAGCAATAGCTGCATTTTTCGATTATGAAATCTGGCAGATGGATGTCAAAACGGCGTTCCTTAACGGTTTCCTTAAGGAAGAGTTGTATATGGTACAACCCGAAGGTTTTGTCGATCCTAAGAATGCTAACAAGGTGTGCAAGCTCCAGCGATCCATTTATGGACTGGTGCAAGCATCTCGGAGTTGGAACAAACGCTTTGATGAGGTGATCAAAGCATTTGGGTTTATACAAGTGGTTGGAGAATCTTGTATTTACAAGAAAGTGAGTGGGAGCTCTGTGGCGTTTCTAATATTATATGTGGATGACATATTGCTGATTGGAAACAACGTGGAGTTTTTGGAGAGCATAAAGGATTACTTGAATAAAAGTTTCTCTATGAAGGACCTGGGAGAAGCTGCTTACATTCTAGGCATTAAGATCTATAGGGATAGATCAAAACGCCTGATAGGACTTTCACAAAGCACATACCTTGATAAAGTTTTGAAAAGGTTCAAAATGGAACAGTCCAAGAAAGGGTTCTTGCCAGTTTTACAAGGTACGAGATTGAGTAAGACTCAGTGCCCAGCAACTGATGAAGATAGAGAGCATATGCGCTCCGTCCCCTATGCTTCAGCCATAGGTTCTATCATGTATGCAATGTTGTGCACTAGACCGGATGTTAGCCTGGCCATAAGTATGGCAGGTAGGTTCCAGAGTAATCCATGAGTGGATCACTGGACGGCGGTCAAGAATATCCTGAAGTACATGAAAAGGACTAAGGAGATGTTTCTCGTGTATGGAGGTGACGAAGAGCTCGCCGTAAAAGGTTACATCGATGCAAGCTTTGACACAGATCCGGACGACTCTAAGTCGCAAACCGGATACGTATTTATTCTTAATGGGGGTGCGGTAAGCTGGTGCAGTTCCAAGCAAAGCGTCGTAGCAGATTCTACATGTGAAGCGGAGTACATGGCTGCCTCGGAGGCGGCTAAGGAGGGTGTCTGGATGAAGCAGTTCATGACGGATCTTGGAGTGGTGCCAAGTGCACTGAATCCAATAACCTTGTTCTGTGACAACACGGGTGCCATTGCCCTAGCAAAGGAACCACGGTTTCACAAGAAGTCCAGACACATCAAACGACGCTTCAACCTCATCCGCGACTACGTCGAGGGAGAGGACGTAAATATATGCAAGGTGCACACGGATCTGAATGTAGCAGACCCGCTGACTAAACCTCTTCCACGGCCAAAGCATGATCAACACCAGAACTGTATGGGTGTTAGATTTATTACAATGTAATTCACATGATGATGTGAGGGCTAGATTATTGACTCTAGTGCAAGTGGGAGACTGTTGGAATTATGCCCTAGAGGCAATGATAAATGTAGTTATTATTATAATTCCTGTATCAAGATAATCGTTTATTATCCATGCTATAATTGTATTGAATGAAGACTCATTTACATGTGTGGATACATAGACAAAACACCGTCCCTAGCAAGCCTCTAGTTGGCTAGCCAGTTGATCAAAGATAGTCAGTGTCTTCTGATTATGAACAAGGTGTTGTTGCTTGATAACTGGATCACGTCATTAGGAGAATCACGTGATGGACTAGACCCAAACTTATAGACGTAGCATGTTGATCGTGTCATTTTGTTGCTACTATTTTCTGCGTGTCAAGTATTTATTCCTATGACCATGAGATCATATAACTCACTGACACTGGAGGAATACTTTGTGTGTATCAAACGTCGCAACGTAACTGGGTGACTATAAAGATGCTCTACAGGTATCTCCGAAGGTGTTGGTTGAGTTAGTATGTATCAAGACTGGGATTTGTCACTCTGTGTGACGGAGAGGTATCTCGGGGCCCACTCGGTAATACAACATCACACACAAGCCTTGCAAGCAAAGTGACTTAGTGTAAGTTGCGGGATCTTGTATTACGGAACGAGTAAAGAGACTTGCCGGTAAACGAGATTGAAATAGGTATGCGGATACCGACGATCGAATCTCGGGCAAGTAACATACCGAAGGACAAAGGGAATGACATACGGGATTATATGAATCCTTGGCACTGAGGTTCAAACGATAAGATCTTCGTAGAATATGTCGGATCCAATATGGGCATCCAGGTCCCGCTGTTGGATATTGACCGAGGAGTCTCTTGGGTCATGTCTACATAGTTCTCGCACCCGTAGGGTCTGCACACTTATGGTTCGGCGTTGTTTTATGCGTATTTGAGTTATATGGTTGGTTACCGAATGTTGTTCGGAGTCCCGGATGAGATCACGGACGTCACGAGGGTTTCCGGAATGGTCTGGAAACGAAGATTGATATATAGGATGACCTCATTTGATTACCGGAAGGTTTTCGAAGTTACCGGGAATGTACCGGGAATGACGAATGGGTTCCGGGAGTTCACCGGGGGGGGCAACCCACCCTGGGGGGCCCATGGACCTTGGGGGTGGCGCACCAGCCCTTAGTGGGCTGGTGGGACAGCCCAAGAAGGCCTATGCGCCAAGAGAAGAAAAATCAAAGAGGAAAGAAAGAAAAAAAAGGAAGGAGGTGGGAAGGGAAGGAAGGACTCCCACCAAACCAAGTCCAACTCGGTTTGGGGGGGGAGTCCTTCCCCCCTTGGCTCGGCCGAACCCCTTGGGGCTCCTTGAGCCCCAAGGCAAGGCCCCCTCCCTCCCACCTATATATACGGAGGTTTTAGGGCTGATTTTACACGACTTTCTCACGGCAGCCCGACCACATACCTCCACGGTTTTTCCTCTAGATCGCGTTTCTGCGGAGCTCGGGCGGAGCCCTGCTGAGACAAGATCATCACCAACCTCCGGAGCGCCGTCACGCTGCCGGAGAACTCTTCTACCTCTCCGTCTCTCTTGCTGGATCAAGAAGGCCGAGATCATCGTCGAGCTGTACGTGTGCTGAACGCGGAGGTGCCGTCCGTTCGGTACTAGATCGTGGGACTGATCGAGGGATTGTTCGCGGGGCGGATCGAGGGACGTGAGGACGTTCCACTACATCAAACGCGTTCACTAACGCTTCTGCTGTATGGTCTACGAGGGTACGTAGATCACTCATCCCCTCTCGTAGATGGACATCACCATGATAGGTTTTCGTGCGCGTAGGAAAATTTTTGTTTCCCATGCGACGTTCCCCAACACCAATATGGGCATCCAGGTCGCGCTATTGGATATTGACCAAGGAGTCACTTGGATCATGTCTACATAGTTTTTGAACCCGCAGGGTCTGCACACTTAAGGTTCGACGTTGTTTTATGCATATTTGAGTTATATGGTTGGTTACCGAATGTTGTTCGGAGTCCCGGATGAGATCATGGACGTCACGAGGGTTTCCGAAATGGTCCGGAAACGAAGATTGATATATAGGATGACCTCATTTGATTGCCGGAAGGTTTTCGGAGTTACCGGGAATGTGTCGGGAATGACGAATGGGTTCCGGGTGTTCACCGGGGGGGGGGGGGGCAACCCACCCCGGGGAAGCCCATAGGCCTTGGGGTGGCTCACCAGCCCTTGGTGGGCTGGTGGGACAGCCCAAGAAGGCCCTATGCGCCAAAGGATAAGAAATCAAATCGAAAGAGAAAAAAAAGGGGAGATGGGAAAGGAGAGAAGGACTCCACCTTCCAATCCAAGTTGGATTCGGTTTGGAAGGGGAGGACTTCCCCCCCTTGGCTCGGCCGACCCCCTTGGGGCTCCTTGAGCCTCAAGGAAAGGCCCCTACCCTCCCACCTATATATACAGAGGTATTAGGGCTGATTTGAGACAACTTTTGCCACGGCAGCCCGACCACATACCTCCACGGTTTTTCCTCTAGATCGCGTTTCTGCGGAGCTCGGGCGGGGCCCTGCCGAGATCAGATCACCACCAACCTCCGGAGCACCGTCACGCTGCCGAAGAACTCATCTACCTCTCTGTCTCTCTTGCTGGATCAAGAAGGTCGAGATCATCGTCGAGCTGTACGTGTGATGAACGCGGAGGTGTCGTCCGTTCGGCACTAGATCGTGGGACGGATCGCGGGACGGTTCGTGGGGCGGATCGAGGGACGTGAGGACGTTCCACTACATCAACCGCGTTCACTAATGCTTCTGCTGTGCGATCTACAAGGGTACGTAGATCGGAAATCCCCTCTCGTAGATGGACATCACCATGATAGGTCTTCGTGCGCGTAGGAAAATTTTTGTTTCCCATGCAACGTTCCCCAACAGTGGCATCATGAGCCAGGTTCGTGCGTAGATGTAATCTCGAGTAGAACACAAAAGTTTTTGTGGGCGGTGATGTGCGTTTTTCTGCCCTCCTTAGTCTTTTCTTGATTCCGCGATATTGTTGGATCGAAGCGGCTCGGACAGACATTACTCGTATGCTTACGAGAGACTGGTTTCATCGCTACGAGTAACTCCGTTGCTCAAAGATGACCGGCGAGTGTCGGCTTCTCCAACTTTAGTTGAATCGGATTTGACCGAGGAGGTCCTTGGATGAGGTTAAATAGCAATTCATATATCTCCGTTGTGGTGTTTGCGTAAGTAAGATGCGATCCTACTAGATACCCATGGTCACCACGTAAAACATGCAACAACAATTAGAGGACGTCTAACTTGTTTTTGCAGGGTATGCTTGTGATATGATATGGCCAACGATGTGATGTGATATATTGGATGTATGAGATGATCATGTTGTAATAGTTAATATCGACTTGCACGTCGATGGTACGGCAACCGGCAGGAGCCATAGGGTTGTCTTTAAACTAACGTTTGTGCTTGCAGATGCGTTTACTATATTGCTAGGACGTAGCTTTAGTAGTAATAGCATGAGTAGCACGACAACCCCGATGGCGACACGTTGATGGAGATCATGGTGTGACGCCGGTGACAAGAAGATCGTGTCGGTGCTTTGGTGATGGAGGTCAAGAAGCACATGATGATGGCCATATCATGTCACTTATGAATTGCATGTGATGTTAATCCTTTATGCACCTTATCTTGCTTAGAACGACGGTAGCATTATGAGGTGATCTCTCACTAAAATTTCAAGACGAAATTGTGTTCACCCCGACTATGCACCGTTGCGACAGTTCTTCGTTTCGAGACACCACGTGATGATCGGGTGTGATAAACTCAACGTTCACATACAACGGGTGCAAAACAGTTGCACACGCGGAACACTTGGGTTAAGCTTGACGAGCCTAGCATGTGCATACATGGCCTCGGAACACATGAGACCGAAAGGTCGAGCATGAATCGTATAGTTGATATGATTAGCATAGAGATGCTTACCACTGAAACTATTCTCGACTCACGTGATGATCGGACTTGAGATAGTGGATTTGGATCATGTACCACTCAAATGACTAGAGAGATGTACTTTTTGTGTGGGAGTTCTTAAGTAATATGATTAATTGAACTAATTGTCATGAACATAGTCTAATGGTATTTGCAAATTACGATGTAGCTTGCGCTATAGCTCTACTGTTTTTATATGTTCCTAGAGAAAATTTAGTTGAAAGTTGATAGTAGCAAACTTTGCAGACTGAGTCTGTAAAACCGAGGATTGTCCTCGTTGCTGCGCAGAAGGCTTATGTCCTTAATGCACCACTCGGTGTGCTGCACCTCGAGCGTCGTCTGTAGATGTTGTGAACATCCGACATACACGTTTCGGATGACTACACGATAGTTCAGTGCAAAATACTTAATGGCTTAGAAGCAAGGCGCCGAAGACGTTTTGAAACGTCACGGAACATAAGTGATGTTCTAAAGATATGAAATTGTGATTTCATGCTTGTGCCCTTGTTAAGAGGTACGAGACCTCCAACAAGATTCTTTGTCCACAAAGTAAAGGAGAAAAGCTCAATCGTTGAGCGTGTGCTCAGATTGTCTGAGTACGACAATCGCTTGAATCAAGTGGGAGTTAATCTTCCAGATGAGATAGTGATAGTTCTCCAAAGTCACTGCCACCAAGCTGTGAGAGCTTCGTGATGAACTATAACATTTCAAGGATAGATACAATGATCCTTGAGCGATTCGCGATGTTTGACACTGCGAAAGTAGAAATCAAGAAGGAGCATCAATAGTTGATGGTTTGTAGAACCACTAAGTTTCAAGAAAGGCAAGGGCTAGAAGGGATACTTCGTGAAACGGCAAAACAGTTGCTGCACTAATGAAGAGACCCAAGATTAAACCCAAACCTGAGACTAAGTGCTTCTGTAATGAGGGGAACAGTTACTGAGGCGGAGCAACTCTAGATACTTGGTAAATAAGAAGGCTGGCAAAAGTCGAAAGAAGTATATTTGATATACATGATGTGTACTTTACTAGTACTCCTAGTAGCATGAGGGTATTTGATACCGGTTCAGTTGCTAAGTGATTAGTACCACGAAATGATAGCTACGGCATAAACGGAGACTAGCTAAAGGCGAGGTGACGATACGTGTTGGAAGTGTTTCCAAGATTGATATGATCAAAACATCGCACACTCCCTCTACCATCGGGATTGGTGTTAAACCTAAATAATTGTTATTTGGTGCTTGCGTTAAGCATGAACATGATTGGATCATGTTTATTGCAATACGATTATTCATTTAAAGAGAATAATGGTTACTCTATTTGCTTGAATAATCACCTTCAATGGTTTATTGAATCTCGATCGTAGTGTTACACATGTTCAAGATATTGGTGCCAAAAGATACGAGGTAATGATGATAGTACCACTTACTTGTGGCACTGCCGCTTGAGTCATGTTGGTATAAATTGCATGAAGAGGCTCCATGCTGATGGATCTTTATACTCACTTGATTTTGAATCACTAGTGACATGCAAATCATACCACATGAGCAAGGCCTTGTTTTCATTGAGATGAAACAAGATAGTAACTTGTTGGAAGTGATACATTTTGATGTATGCAGTCCAATTGGTGCTGAGGCATGCAGTGGATATCATTATGTTCTTACTTCAATGACGATTTGAGCAGAAACAAGAGTATTTACTTAATGAATCACAAGTCTGAAATATTGAAAAGTTCAATTATGTTTCGGAGTGAAGTTCGTCGTAACAAGAGGATAAACTGTCTACGATATGATCATAGAAATGAATATCTGAGTTACGAGTTTTGGTACGCAGTTAAGACAATGTGGAAATTGTTTCGCAGTTCATGCCACCTGGAACATCATAGTGTGATGATGTGTCTGAACGTTATAGCCACGCACTATTTGGTATGGTGCATGCTATGATGTCTCTTATCGAATTACCACTACCGTTCATGGGTTATGCATTAGAGACAACCACATTCACTTTAAATAGGGCACCGCGTATTTCCGTTGAGATGACACAGTATAGATTGAGGTTTAGAGAAATCTAAACTGTTGTTTCTTGAAAGTTTGGGGCTTCGACACTTATGTGAAAAAGTTTCAGTGTGATAAGCTCGAACCCAAAGCGGATAAATGCATCTTCATAGGATATCCAAAACAGTTGGGTACATCTCCTATCTCAGATCCGAAAGCAAAGTATTTGTTTCTAGAAACGGATCCTTTCTCGAGGAAAGGTTTCTCTCGAAAGAACTGAGTGGGAGGGTGGTAGAACTTGATGAGGTTATTGAACCATCACTTCGACCAGTGTGTAGCAGGGCGCAGGAAGTTGTTCCTGTGGCGCCTACACCAATTGAAGTGAAAGCTGATGATGGTGATCATCGAGCATCGGATCAAGTTACTACAAGCCTCGTAGGTTGACAAGGTCGCGTATTACTGCAGAGTGGTACGGTAACCCTGTCTTGGAGGTCATGTTGTTGAGCAACAGTGAACCTACGAGTTATGGAGAAAGCAATGGTGGGCCCGGATTCCGACAAATGGCTGGAAGCCATGAAATCCGAGAGAGGATCCATGTATGAAGACAAAGTGTAGACTTTGGAAGAAATACTTGATGGTCATAGGACTATTGAGTAAAGATGGATCTTTAAAAGGAAGAGAGACGATGATGGTGATAAGTCACTATTAAGAATAGCTCGACTTGTCGCAAAGATGTTTCCGACAAGATCAAACAGTTGACTATGATGAGACTTT
This sequence comes from Hordeum vulgare subsp. vulgare, assembly GCF_904849725.1. Lineage (NCBI taxonomy): Eukaryota > Viridiplantae > Streptophyta > Magnoliopsida > Poales > Poaceae > Hordeum > Hordeum vulgare. The sequence continues at coordinate 340,265,926 of NC_058522.1, read as the reverse complement.
CTCACTCGTAGCGATGCTGAAAGTCTGTTAGAATTATGTTAGTAGTTGTTGCATTATTTTTGAAATATTGCACATAGGATGTCAAAACATTGTTTCCTCGACGGTTTCCTTGAGCAAACATTGTATGTGATACAACCAGAAGGTTTTGTCGATCCTAAAGATACTAGCAAGTATGCAAGCTCCAGCGATCCTTCAATGGCCTGGTGCAAGCATCTCGGAGTTGGAATATACACTTTGATGAGATGATCAAAGATTTTGGGTTTGTACAAGGTTTATGAGAAACTTGTATTTCCAAAGAAGTGAGTGGGAGCACTATAGAATTTCTGATAAATATATGTGGTTGACATATTGTGGATCAGAAGTAATGTAGAATTTCTGTAAAGCATACAAGGTTGTTTGAAAGGGTTTTTCAAAGGAGTACCTGGATTGAGCTACTTGAACGTTGAGCATCAAGATCTATGGAGATAGATCGAAACGCTTAATAGAAGTTTCAACAAGATGCATGCCTTGACAAGTTTTTGAAGGAGTTCAAAATAGATCAGCAAAGAAGGAGTTCTTGGCTGTGTTGTAAGGTGTGAATTTGAGTAAGACTCAAAACCCGACCCCGACAGAATAAACAGAATAGACGAAGGTCGTCTTCTATGCCTTGGTCGTAGAATCTGAAGTATGCCATGCTGAGTACCGCACCTAATGTGTGCCTTGCCTCAAGTTTGTTGAGAGGTACAGAGAGTGATCCATGATTGAATCACTAGCAGCGGTCAAAGTTATCCTTGGTAACTAATGGACTAAGGAATTTATCTCGATTATGGAGGTGGTTAAAGAGTTCATCGTAAAGGGTTACATCGATGCAAGCTTTGACACTAATCCGAATAACTATGAGTAGTGAAATGGATTCGTATAGTAGAGTAGATATTTGGAGCATTTCCAAATATCACGTAGTAGCAGCATCTATAAGATGACATAAAGATTTGTAAAGAACACACGATCTGAAAGTTTCAGAACCGTTGACTAAAACCTCTCTCACGAGCGAGACGTGATCACACCCCAGAACTATATGGGTGTTAGATTCGTTAGAATCACATGGTGATGTGAACTAGATTATTGACTCTAGTGCAAGTGGGAGACTGTTGGAAATATGCCCTAGAGGGAATAATAAATTAGTTATTGTTATATTTCTTTGTTCATAATAGTCGTTTATTATCCATGCTATAATTGTATTGATTGGAAACACAGTGCATGTGTGGATACATAGACAAAACACTGTCCCTAGTAAGCCTCTAGTTGACTAGCTCGTTGATCAGAGATGGTCAAGGTTTCCTGACCATAGGCAAGTGTTGTCACTTGATAACGGGATCACATCATTAGGAGAATCATGTGATGGACTAGACCCAAACTAATAGACGTAGCATGTTGATCGTGTCATTTTATTGCTACTGTTTTCTGCGTGTCAAGTATTTGTTCCTATGACCATGAGATCATATAACTCACTGACACCGGAGGAATGCTTTGTGTGTATCAAACGTCGCAACGTAACTGGGTGACTATAAAGATGCTCTACAGGTACCTCCGAAGGTGTTCGTTGAGTTAGTATGGATCGAGACTAGGATTTGTCACTCTGTGTGACGGAGAGGTATCTCGGGGCCCACTCGGTAATACAACATCACACACAAGCCTTGCAAGCAATGTGACTTAGTGTAAGTTACGGGATCTTGTATTACGGAACGAGTAAAGAGACTTGCCGGTAAACGAGATTGAAATAGGTATGCGGATACTGACGATCGAATCTCGGGCAAGTAACATACCGAAGGACAAAGGGAATGACATACGGGATTATATGAATCCTTGGCACTGAGGTTCAAACGATAAGATCTTCGTAGAATATGTAGGATCCAATATGGGCATCCAGGTCCCGCTATTGGATATTGACCGAGGAGTCACTCGGGTCATGTCTACATAGTTCTCGAACCCGCAGGGTCTGCACACTTAAGGTTCGACGTTGTTTTATGCGTATTTGAGTTATATGGTTGGTTACGAATGTTTTTCGGAGTCCCGGATGAGATCACGGACGTCACGAGGGTTTCCGGAATGGTCCGGAAACGAAGATTGATATATAGGATGACCTCATTTGATTGCCGGAAGGTTTTCGGAGTTACCGGGAATGTGCTGGGAATGACGAATAGGTCCGGGTGTTCACCGGGGGGGGCAACCCACCCCGGGGAAGCCCATAGGCCTTGGGGGTGGCGCACCAGCCCTTGGTGGGCTGGTGGGACAGCCCAAGAAGGCCCTATGCGCCAAAGGATAAGAAATCAAAGAGAAAGAGAAAAAAGGGGAGGTGGGAAAGGAGAGAAGGACTCCACCTTCAAATCCAAGTTGGATTCGGTTTGGAAGGGGAGGACTTCCCCCCCTTGGCTCGGCCGACCCCCTTGGGGCTCCTTGAGCCTCAAGGAAAGGCCCCTCCCCTCCCACCTATATATACAGAGGTATTAGGGCTGATTTGAGACAACTTTTGCCACGGCAGCCCGACCACATACCTCCACGGTTTTTCCTCTAGATCGCGTTTCTGCGGAGCTCGGGCGGAGCCCTGCCGAGATCAGATCACCACCAACCTCCGGAGCGCCGTCACGCTGTCGGAGAACTCATCTACCTCTCCGTCTCTCTTGCTGGATCAAGAAGGCCGAGATCATCGTCGAGCTGTACATGTGCTGAACGCGGAGGTGCCGTCCGTTCGGCACTAGATCGTGGGACGGTTCGCGGGGCGGATCGAGGGACGTGAGGACGTTCCACTACATCAACCGCGTTCACTAACACTTCTGCTGTGCGATCTACAAGGGTACGTAGATCGGAAATCCCCTCTCGTAGATGGACATCACCATGATAGGTCTTCGTGCGCGTTGGAAATTTTTTGTTTCCCATGCAACGTTCCCCAACATGGATATACCTACTTGATGAAGCATAAGTCTGGAACATTTGAAAGGTTCAAGGAATTTCAGAGTGAGGTTGAGAATCAACCTGACAGAAAAATAAAGTGTCTATGATCTGATCGTGGAGGAGAATATTTGAGTCACGAGTTTGGCACACACCTAAGGAAGTGTGGAATTGTTTCACAACTCACGCCGCCTGGCACACCGCAACGTAACGGAGTGTGTGAACGTCGTAATCGCACTTTATTAGATATGGTACGATCTAAGATGTCTCTTACCGACTTACCGCTATCATTTTGGGGATACGCATTGGAAACTGCAGCATTCACTTTAAATAGGGCACCGTCTAAATGCGTTGAGATGACACAGTATGAATTATGGTTTGGCAAGAAACCTAAGCTGTCGTTTCTAAAAGTTTGGGGTTGAGATGCTTATGTGAAGAAACTTCAACCAGAAAAGCTCGAACCGAAAGCGGAGAAATGCGTATTCATAGGATACCCTAAGGAAACAATTGGATATACCTTCTATCTTAGATCCGAAGGTAAAACCTTTGTTGCCAAGAACGGATCCTTTCTAGAGAAAGAGTTTCTCTCGAAAGAAGTAAGTGGGAGGAAAGTAGAACTTGATGAGGTAATTGTACCAACTCTCGAACCGGAGAGTAGCGCAGCGCAGGAAATTGTTCCTGTGGCGCCTACGCCAACTGAAGAGGAAGTTAATGATGACGATCATGAAGCTTCGGATCAAGTTGCTACTAAACCACGAAGGTCCACAAGGGTACGTTCCGCACCAGAGTGGTACGGCAACCCTGTGATGGAAATCATGTTGTTAGACAATGGTGAACCTTCGAACTATGAAGAAGAATGGTGGGCCCAGATTCCAACAAATGGCTTGAGGCCATGAAATCCGAGATAGGATCCATGTATGAGAACAAAGTATGGACTTTGGTGGACTTGCCCGATGATCGGCGAGCCATAGAAAATAAATGGATCTTCAAGAAGAAGACTGACGCAAACGGTAATGTGACTGTTTATAAAGCTCGACTTGTCGCAAAGGGTTTTCGATAAATTCAAGGAGTTGACTACGATGAGACTTTCTCTCCCATAGCAAAGCTGAAGTCAGTCCGAATCATGTTAGCAATTTCCGATTTTCATGATTATGAAATTTGGCAAATGGACGTCAAAACAACGTTCCTTAACGGGTATCTTAAGGAAGAGTTGTATATGATGCAACCAAAAGGTTTTGTCGATCCTAAGAGTGCTAACAAGGTATGCAAGCTCCAGCGCTCCATCTATGGGCTGGTGCAAGCATCTCGGAGTTGGAACATTCGCTTTAATGAGGTGATTAAAGCATTTGGGTTCATACATGTCTATGGAGAAGCCTGTTTGTACAAGAAAGTGAGTGGGAGCTCTGTAGTTTTTCTCATACTATATGTGGATGACATATTATTGATGGGGAATGATATAGAATTATTGGAGAGCATAAAGGCCTACTTGAATAAGAGTTTTTCAATGAAGGACCTTGGAGAAGCTGCATACATATTAGGCATCAAGATCTATAGAGATAGATCGAGACGCCTCATAGGTCTTTCACAAAGTACATACCTTGACAAGATACTGAAGAAGTTCAATATGGAAAACTCGAAGAAGGGGTACTTCCAGTTTTGCAAGGTAAGATATTGAGTAAGACTCAGTCACCGACCACGACAGCAGATACAGAGAAGATGAGTATTGTCCCCTACGCTTCAGCCGTGGGCTCTCTAATGTATGCCATGTTGTGTACCAGACCTGATATAAACCTTGCCATAAGTTTGGTAGGGAGGTACCAAAGTGATCCCGGTATGTAACACTGGACAGCGGTCAAGAATATCCTTAAGTACCTAAAAAGGACTAAGGAGATGTTTCTCATTTATGGAGGTGACGAAGAGCTCGTCGTAAAGGGTTACGCCGATGCTAGCTTCGACACAAATCCGGATGACTCTAAGTCACACCGGATATGCGTATGTTCTGAATGGTGGGGCAGTGAGCTGGTGCAGCAGCAAGCAAGACGTTGTGGCAGCATCTACATGTGAAGCGGAGTATATAGCTGCTTCGGAAGCAGCTCATGAAGGGATCTGGATGAAGGAGTTCATCACCGACCTTGGAGTGATTCAAAGCGCGTCAGGTCCGATGAAACTCTTCTGTGATAACACTGGAGCCATTGTCATAGCCAAGGAGCCCAGATTTCACCGGACGACCAAGCACATCCAACGCCGCTACAAATCCATCCAGGACCAGGTCCCCAGAGGAGTCATAGATATTTGTAGAGTACACACGGATCTGAATATTGCAGATCCGTTGACTAAACCTCTTCCTCGAGCAAAACATGATCAACACCACAATGCTATGGGTGTTCGACTCATCACAATGTAACTAGATTATTGACTCTAGTGCAAGTGGGAGACTGTTGGAAATATGCCCGAGATGCAATAATAAAATGGTTATTATCATATTTCCTTGTTCATGATAAGTGTCTATTGTTCATGCTGTAATTGTATTAACAGGAAACAGTAATACATGTGTGAATAAATAGATCACAATGTGTCCCTAGCAAGCCTCTAGTTGGCTAGCTCGTTGATCAATAGATGATCAAGGTTTCCTTATCATGGACATTGGATGTCATTGATAACGGGATCACATCATTAGGAGAATGATGTGATGGACAAGACCCAATCCTAAGCATGGCACTAGATCGTGTTGTTCGTATGCTAAAGCTTTTCTAATGTCAAGTGTCTTTTCCTTCGACCGTGAGATTGTGCAACTCCCGGATACCGTAGGAGTGCTTTGGGTGTATCAAACGTCACAACGTAATTGGGTGACTATAAAGGTGCACTACGGGTATCTCCGAAAGTATCTGTTGGGTTGGCACGAATCGAGATTGGAATTTGTCACTCTGTCTGACGGAGAGGTATCTCTGGGCCCACTGATACGTCTCCGTTGTATATACTACTTTTCCAAACTCTTTTGCCTTTGTTTTGGACTCTAATTTGCATGATTTGAGTGGAACTAACCCGGGCTAACGCTGTTTTCAGCAGAATTGCCATGGTGTTGTTTTTGCGCAGAAATAAAAGTTCTCGGAATGACCTGGAAATTTACGAGGACTTTTAGTGGAATATATAAAAAATATTGGCGCGAGAATCAACCGGAGGGGTGGAGCGAGGAGCCCACAAGCCCACCAGGCGCAGGCCCCCCTGGCCGCGCCTAGCAGGCTTGTGGGGCCCTCAGAGCTCCACCGCCTCCAACTCCAGCTCTATTTAGTCCCTTTCATCCGGAAAAAAATCAAGGAGAAGAGTTCATTGCATTTTACGATACGGAGGCGCCACCACCTCCTGTTCTTCCTCTGGAGGGCAGATCTGGAGTCCGTTCTGGGCTCCAGAGAGGGGAGATCGTCGCCATCGTCATCACCAACCTTCCTTCATCACCAATTCCATGATGCTCTTCACCGTCTGTGAGTAATCTCATCGTAGGCTTGCTGGACGGTGATGGGTTGGATGAGATCTATCATGTAATCGAGTTAGTTTTGATGGGGATTGATCCCTAGTATCCACTATGTTCTGAGATTGATGTTTCTACTACTTTGCCATGCTTAATGCTTGTCACTAGGGCCCGAGTGCCATGATTTCAGATCTGAACCTATTATGTTCTCTTCAATATATGTGTGTTCTTGATCCTATCTTGCAAGTTGTAGTCACCTACTATGTGTTATGACCCGGCAACCCCAGAGTGACAATAGCCGGAACCACTCACGGAGATGACCATAGTATGAGGAGTTCATGTATTCACTGAGCGCTAATGCTTTGTTTCGGTTCTCTATTAAAAGGAGAACCTTAATATCCCGTAGTTTCCATTAGGACCCCGCTGCCACGGGAGGGATGGACAATAGATGTCATGCAAGTTCTTTTCCCTAGGCACGTATGACTACATACGAAATACATGCCTACATTACATTGACGAACTGGAGCTAGTTACATATCTGTCCGTGTTATAACTGTTGCATGATGAATGTCATCCGGCATAATTATCCATCACCGATCCAATGCCTACGAGTTTTTCCTACTGGTCCTTGCTATGTTACTTTGTCGCTACTGCTGTCACTGCTGCTACTGTTACTCTGTCGCTACAGCTGTCACTGCTGCTACTGTTACTTTGTCGCTACTGCTGTCACTGCTGCTACTATTACCATTGCTACTGTTGCTATCACACCACTTTTCTACTGATACTTTGTTGCAGATACTAAGTCTTTCAGGTGTAGTTGAATTGACAACTCAACTGCTAATACTCGAGAATATTCTTTGGCTTCCCCTTGCGTCGAATCAACAAATTTGGGTTGAATACTCCACCCTCGAAAACTGTTGCGATCCCCTATACTTGTGGGTTATCACCCACTCAGTAGAACATCATCATAATGAGCTCAATGTGACTAAGGAGTTATTCACGGGATGATGTGCCACCGAACAAGTAAAGAGACTTACCGGTAACGAGATTGAACAAGGTATGTGATACCGACGATCGAATCTCGGGCAAGTTCTATACCGACAGACAAAGGGAATTGTAGACGGGATTGATTGAATCCTTGACATTGTGGTTCATCCGATGAGATCATCGTGGAACATGTGGGAGCCACCATGGGTATCCAGATCCCGCTGATGGTTATTGGTCGGAGAGGTGTCTCGGTCATGTGTGCATGTCTCCCGAACACGTAGGGTCTACACACTTAAGGCTCGATGACGCTAGGGTTACATGGAATTGTTATACGAGGTTACCGAAGGTTGTTCGCGGTCCCGGATGAGATCCCGGACGTCACGAGGAGCTCCGGAATGGTCCGGAGGTAAAGATTAATATATAGGATGGATGGGTTTGGACACCGGAAATGTTTCGGGCACCACCGGCAAAGTGCCGGGACCACCGGAAGGGTTCCGGAGGCCCACCGGGAGGGACCACCAGCCCCGGAAGTCAACATGGGCCAAGTGTGAGAGGGAACCAGCCCCTGGGTGGGCTGGTGCACCCCCGACACACAGCCCAAGGTGCCTAAGAGAGGGAAGGGGGGAACCCTAGCGCAGGTGGGCCTAAGGCCCACCAGGGGGTGCACCACCCCCTCCTCCCCTCTTGGCCGCCGCCCTGGCCTCCCATCTAGGGCTGCCGGACCCCTTAGGTGTGGGAACCCTAAGGGGGGCGCCGCCCTCCCCTTCCCCCTATATATAGTGGGTTTGTTGGCCATTGGAGACACGCAATTTCATCTCTCTCTCGGCTCAACCCTGCTTCTCTTCTTCCTCGTCTACCATGGTGCTTGACGAAGCCCTGTCAAGAGACCTCGTCGCTCCATCGCCACCACGCCGTCGTGCTACCGGAGCTCTTCCCCAACCTCTCCCTCCTCCTGGCTAGATCAAGGTGCGGGAGACGTCACCGAGCTGCACGTGTGTTGAACACGGAGGTGTCGTGGTTCGGCACTAAATCGAAATCACACCGCGATCTGAATCGCTGCGAGTACGACTCCATCATCCGCGTTCTAGCAACGCTTCCGCTTAGCCATCTTCAAAGGTATGAAGATGCTCTCACCCCTCTCTTGTTGCTGGTCTCTCCATAGGAAGATCTGAATATGACGTAGGGAAATTTTGAATTTTTCCTACGTTCTCCAACACCATATCCAAGTGAGTCATTGATACGTCTCCATCGTATCTACTTTTCCAAACTCTTTTGCCCTTGTTTTGGACTCTAACTTGCATGATTTCATGGAACTAACCCGGACTAACATTGTTTTGAGCAGAATTGCCATGGTGTTGTTTTTGCGCAGAAATAAAAGTTCTCGGAATGACCTGGAAATTTACGAGGATTTTTTGTGGAATATATAAAAAATACAGACGCAAGAATTACCTGGAGGGACGGAGCGAGGATCCCACAAGCCCAGGAGGCGCGGCCCCCCTGGCCGTGCCTAGCGGGCTTGTGGGGCCCTCGTGGCTCCGCCGCCTCCAACTCCAGCTTTATTTAGTCTCTCTTGCCCAGAAAAAATCAGAGAGAAGAGTTCATCGCGTTTTACGATACGGAGCCGCCGCCACCACCTGTTCTTCCTATGGAGGACAGATCTGGAGTCCGTTCTAGGCTCTGGAGAGGGGGAATCGACGCCTTCGTCATCACCAACCATCCTTCATCGCCAATTCCATGATGTTCTTCATCGTTCGTGAGTAATCTCATCGTAGGCTTGCTGGACGGTGATGGGTTGGATGAGATCTATCATGTAATTGAGTTAGTTTTGATGGGGTTTGATCCCTAGTATCCACTATGTTTTGAGATTGATGTTGCTACTACTTTGCTATGCTTAATGCTTGTCACTAGGACCCGAGAGCCATGATTTCAGATCTGAACCTATTATGTTCTCATCAATATATGTGTGTTCTTGATCCTATCTTGCAAGTTGTAGTCACCTACTATATGTTATGACCCAGCAACCCCGGAGTGACAATAGCCGGAACCACTCCTGGAGAAGACCATAGTATGAGGAGTTCATGTATTCACTATGTGCTAATGCTTTGTTCCGGTTCTCTATTAAAAGGAGAACCTTAATATCCCTTAGTTTCCATTAGGACCCCGCTGCCACGGGAGGGATGGACAATAGATTTCATGCAAGTTCTTTTCCTTAAGCACGTATGACTAAATACGGAATGCATGCCTACATTACATCGATGAACTGGAGCTAGTTGCAAATCACCCCATGTTATAATTGTCAAATGATGAATGTCATCCGGCATAATTATCCATCACCGAACCAATGCCTACGAGTCTTTTCCTACTGGTCCTTGCTACGTTACTTTGCCGCTACTGCTGTGAGTGCTGCTACTGTTACCGCTACTGCTCTCACTTCTGCTACTGTTACCGCTACTGCTGTCACTGCTACTGTTACCTTTGCTAACATTACTATAACACTACTTTGCTACTCAAACCTTGCTACAGATACTAAGTCTTTCAGGTGTGGTTGAATTGACAACTGAACTGCTAATACTCGAGAATATTCTTTTGCTTCCCCTTGTGTCGAATCAGCAAATTTGGGTTGAATACTCTACCCTCGAAAACTGTTGCGATACCCTATACTTGTAGGTTATCAAGACTATTTTCTGGCGCCGTTGCCGGGGAGGCATAGCTCTATTCTCTGAGTCACTAGGGATTTACGTCTGTTGATCACTATGAGGAATCCGAAAGATCCAAAAACTAAAGTCTTGCCCTCAACTACGAGGACACGTAAGGAACTGCCATCTAGCTCTGCACTTGATTCACCTTCAGTTATGAGTAAGTTTGCGACACCACCTCCTCCGAGAAATTCTGATATGTCGCCTGTGCTTGATGATGCTACTTCTGCTCTCAATGATGCTTTGCTTGATATCGCTTTTCCACTAGGTGCATTCCTTGATGCACAAATTGCTAGAGTTGCTGCTGAATGTGATGATACTTCTGAAACTGCTGAAATTATTGAAGTAGAACCTGCTGCTTCACCTGTTACAACTAGCTCTCCTAGATATGAATTGCCTGATATACGTGAGGGTTATGTTATGGAGGGAGAGATAGCTGAGGACTTTCTTTCTTGTAAGGATAGATATGATCTTCAGAACTTATTGCGCAAGTGGAAAGAAAAATCTCTGAACGCTAGAATGAAATACGAATCTAAGTTTGCTACTTCGCCTATCTTTGTGACTGATAAGGATTATGAATTCTCTGTCGATCCTGAGTTAATCACTTTGGTCGAATCTGATCCTTTTCATGGTTATGAGTCTGAAACGGTTGTAGCACATCTTACAAAACTGCACGATATAGCCACCCTATTCATGGGTGAGGAAAAGATCCGCCGCTACTACATCCTTAAGTCGTTTCCTTTCTCGTTAAAGGGTGATGCTAAGACTTTGTTCACTTCTCTTGCTCCTGGTTGTGTGCGTAGTCCCCAGGATATGATTTATTACTTCTCTGAGAAATATTTTCCTGCCCATAAGAAACATGTTGCCTTGCAGGATATATATAACTTTGTGCAAGTTGAAGAAGCGAGTCTCCCACAAGCTTGGGGGAGGCTTATCTAGCTACTGAATGCTTTGCCTGATCACCCTCTTGAGAAAAATGAAATACTTGATATCTTCTATAATGAACTACCCGATGCTTCTAGGGACCACCTAGATAGTTGTGCTGGTTGTGTTTCTAGGGAACGAACTGTGGAACAAGCTGAGATTCTATTGAATAATATCTTGTGCAATGAGAATGCTTGGACTATTCCCGAACAACCTCCGAAGCCAACTCCTAAGAAAAGAGGTATCATATTCCTCAGTCCTGAAGATATACAAGAAGCTAAGAAATCTATGCAAGAGAAATGCATTAAATCTGAAGATGTCAAGAATCTACCACCTATCGAAGAAATACATGGTCTTTATAACCTGACACGGGTAGTAGAGGTAAATTCTCTTCGTAGATTCAATGAGAGTGATATTCCTTTTGATATACCTGCTAGCTTATGCTTAGATGAATTTGATAATTTTATTGCCAAACAACAAAGTTTCAATGATTATGTTAGCAGACAATTGGAACAGAATGCTCGTATGCTTAGTCATTTAAGTGCTTGTGTGGATAGAAACGTCAATGATCTTAAGCTTTTGAGTAAACATGCCTCTATGGTCACCACTCAAGTAGAACAAGTACTTAAGGCTCAAAATGACTTGCTCAATGAGTTGAATGACAATTTTGTCAGAGTCGTCACTAGAGGTGGTAGAATGACCCAGGAACCTTTGTATCCTTAGGGTCATCCTAAGAGAATTGAACAGGATTCTCAAGCAGTTAGTACCGAGGCACCTAATCATCTTAGGAAGAGAAAGAAAGATGATAGGAACTTGCATGCTAGCAACCCTCTTGCTGTTACACCCGAGAATCCAAACGATATCTCTGTTTCTGATGCCGAAACACAATTTGGTGATCAGCATGAGCCTAGTGATTATATCGATAGTGGTGCTCATGATGATGCTCAACCTAGCAATGATGAGGATGTGGGGATTGAACCTAGTGTTGATCTTGATAACCCACAACCTAAGAATAGGAGATATGGTAAGAAGGACTTTATCGCTAGGAAGCATGGTAAAGAAAGGGAACCATGGGTTCAGAAACCCATGCCCTTTCCTCCCAAACCATCCAAGAAAAAGGATGATGAGGATTTTGAGCGCTTTGTTGAAATGATTAGACCTTTCTTTCTGCAAATGCGTTTGACAGATATGCTCAAAATGTCTCCTTATGCTAAGTACATGAAAGATATTGTGACCAATAAAAGGAGGATACCTAAGGTTTAGATTTCCACCATGCTCGCTAATTACACCTTCAAGGGTGAAACTCCTAAGAAACTAGGTGATCCCGGAGTGTCCACTATACCTTGCTCCATTAAAGGAAACTACGTTAGAACTGCTTTATGCGATCTTGGAGCCGGTGTTAGTGTTATGCCTCTCTCTCTTTATCGTAGACTTGAATTGGAAAAGTTTTCACCCACTGAAATGTCTTTGCAAATGGCCGACAAATCAACTGCTTTTCCTATCGGCATTTGAGAGGATCTGCCTGTTGTGGTTCCTAACGTTACTATCTTAACAGACTTTGTTATTCTGGATATTCCCGAGGATGATGCCATGGCTGTCATCCTTGGAAGACCCTTTTTCAACACTGCAGGGGTTGTTATTCATTGCAACAAAGGCAATGTCACTTTCCATGTTAATGGTAATGAGCATACGGTGCACTTTTCGAAGAAACAATATCGAGTACATTGCATCTATGCTATTGTAAGAACTTCATCGATTCTTATTGGGAGCTTTGAATGCCCTATACCTACTGTTAAGATGAAGTATGATTTGCTTGTTGGGGATATGCACATCCCCATTGAGGTAACCTAGTGACTATTCGAATATTCTCCGTTTTTATGCGATTCGGAAAAAGTTTGTCAAGGAGACTTGATCAACCTCATTGATGGATTTCTTTTGATGACCATGAGATCGATGAATCTAGGAGTCACAACCCTGTGTTCCAAACTTCTACTTTCGGTTGTTTAAAAGAAAAACGATAGATTTAGCTTTAGTTCTTCCTGTTTTCTGCTTTTTGCGTCCCTTAGAAAAGTGTCCCGAAAATAAAAGTTCTTCAAATGCCCTAAAAATCAAGTATGATTTTTTCTGGAATTTTGAAAAATTCTGAGACAAAGAGCTAGTCAGGGGGATGCACGAGTGGGCCACAAGCCCAGGAGGCGCTGGCACCACCCCTGGCCATGCCTACTAGGCTTGTGGTGCCCACGTGGCCCCCCTTCACTTATTCCAGCTCCCATCTCCTTCTCCTACCTCCAGAAAAAATCATTCCACAGCTCAAACCCGTGTTCTTGCTCTTCTTGCTGTATTTTTCGATCTCCTTGTGTAAAGCCCCATTCATCAAACTGTTTTGGGGGGGTTGTTCCTTGGTATGTGACTCGTCCATTGGTCCAATTAGTTTTTGCTCTAGTGCCTTATTTGTTGTGTATCTTTACTGTCTTGGTGACCATGTTCTTGAGCTTTGCACGTTAATTTTAGTCGGTCCCAAGTAGTTTTGATGCATGATATGGCTTCTAGGCACTTGTAGGAGTAGTTTCTATGAGTCTCGTTGAGCCTTGTTCACTTTTCCTTTGAATCACTAAAAATTTCAGAATTTTTCAGAGAAAGAAAAAGGAAAAGATGAGGAGGTTCCTAAGAGGATCTTCAAGCCGTGACCCTAAGGAAGATGAAAATGAGAATAATAAACCCAAGTATCCGGTCCCCCAAGTTGCAGAAGTTCGAGCGTGCGAGTAGCCAAGCGATGTGTTCTTACGTGCCGCCGGTCTTTATGAGGATTTTTATTACTTGGTGGAGAACGCATGCCTTATCGCATTTATTGAAGATAAGTGTCCACGATACCTCCTCCTCACTAATATTTTTGTGCGAAGCTTTAATTTCTATCCAAGGAAGAGTCATCCTATGGTTGAGTTCAAGTTATATGATATCCCCCAGCGCATGTCACTTCAGGATTTTTGCAATGTTTGCAAATTACCTTATGTTGGGGATATTCATGAACCTCGTCCATGGGACTTGGAGGCTTTCATAGATACTATTGCTGTAGGAGAGGAGAGAGGAGTATCTTGCGCTAGAGTTGCTAGCATACATTTTCCCGTGCTTCGGTATTTCTCATTATTCATGGGAAATGTTTGATTGGCCGTGGGAAAGCTAGGGCCCTTAGCTCCCGAGATCTTGCGGTTTTGCGCGAAGCCCTTTATAATGATAGAACTTATAGCTTGGGCGCTATAGTGGCTCAACGGTTGAGCACGAACCGTACTAAAGGCATTGTTTATGGAGGTATCTATGCTACCCGTCTTGCTAGACATTTTGAGATACCTATTAGACTGCACGAGGAAGAAGAGATGCTTCTTCGTGAGAGATATCTAGATTATGATCGCATGGTTCGCCATGACTTTCTCGATAAAGATATAAATAAGAGGATGATTTATAACCTGGTATTTAGCCAGGGTACTCGTGAGACTATTACTTTGCCTGCTCCTTCTTTGTTCAATCTTCATCTAGGCAGGTACATTATTATGCCCTCGGACATCTACGCATATTGGGGCATAGCGCCACCACAGGCGCCCGTGCCCGAGCTACCAGTCGAGTACTCGACGCCAGTTTATCAGTGGGAGCCAGTGGATCTCACCCAGCAGGGGCAACCTCAGTACACTCCGGAGTACCCCGGAGACGGTTATTTCCCTCCATGGGAGTAGACCAACTTAAGCCAAAAGCCTAAGCTTGGGGGAGTACGTGTTTCTCACCGACTTTATATTCTTGCTCACGCTTTCACTTTGTTAGTCGATGTTCACACCTTGCCACTGTATCATCCATGCTAGTTTATTTCTTTTTCTCATTTTCTTCTCGTGTGTTTGTCTAGTTTGAGAAAAAACCCAAAAAGATTTTTCGTTCTTCTTTTGCTTGTTGGGAGCTTTCCCGTGTTAATAGTTTTCTTTTTCTTTGGGTCAAGGTAGAAGACCATGGTTAAAATGTTTAGTGGCTCTCGCATGCATTTCTGTTTATCTGTCAAAGAGCCATATTACTTTGTCTTCTCCTCTGTGTTTGCTTGCAGATTCCAGCTTAGTCCAATGCACGAACACTCTCATTATGATTCTCATCATTCGGTCGTGCAAGTGAAAGGCAATAACGACGATATATGATGAAGTGAGTGAGCCTGGAAAAGCTGGTATGAACTCGACCTATTTTGTTTTTGTAAATATGACTAGCTCATCATTCCTAATTCAGCTTTGTTACGAGAGAAACATGTTTGCAATGACAACTTAGAGATCATAGTTTCTGATGCCATGCTTAATTAGCTAGGAGCTTATAATGGTTTGTCTTGGATGCCAACATGAATTTCAACATGATTACGATGTAGTATGATAGGATGGTATCCTCCTTTGAATGATTCAAGTGGCTTGACTTGGCGCATGTTTACACATGTAGTTGAAACAAAATCAACATAGCCTCTATGATATTCATGTTTATGATGATTTATATCCTACTCATGCTTACACTCAATGTTGGTTAATTTCAATGCATATTGATGACTATTGTTGCTCTCTAGTTGGTCGCTTCCCAGTCTTTTGCTAGCCTTCACTTGTACTAAGCGGGAATACTGCTTGTGCATCCACTTCCATAAACCCAAAGTTGTTCCATATGAGTCCACCATATCTACCTATATGCGGTATCTACCTGTCGTTCCAAGTAAATTTGCATGTGCCACTCTCTAAATCTTCAAGAAATAATCTGTTTTGTATGCCCGAACCGCTCATGTGGTGACAAGGGGCGGTCAGTATCTTCCATGCTAGGCGTGTTATCCTCGATACGTGTTTATTCACTATCATTCACGAGAAAGGGGCCGGTAATTGGAATGCCCAGTTCCATGCTCAAATCAAAAAGATAATTGCAAACAAAACTCCCCCTAGATTGTTGTTGGTATGGACGGCACCCGAGTATTCGGCTAGTCGTGGAGTGTGATTGATCGGTGGTGGGGGAGTCAAAACTTTACTTTTCTGTTTGGGAACCGCCTATAGCATGTGTAGCATGGAAGATGATGAAAACTCTTGGTCATTGCGTTGACAATGAAAGCATGCCACCCAAAATTATTCATCTCTATTTTAAAAGCTTGAGCTCTGGCACCTCTGCAAATCAATGCTTCCCTCTGCGAAGGGCCTATCTATTTATGTTTCTGTTGAGTCATCCTCTTCTTATAAAAGGACCAATTATAGAGCACCTCCGTCATTTCTATGTTTTGCTTTTAATTGATATTGAGTATGACTGTGACTAGATCTTCTTTGCCATGAATTACAATGTTCAGTCAGCCCTTGGTCTTTGAACGTGCTCTGCATTTATGTTTTGCGGTCTCGAAAAGAGCTAGCGAGATACCATCTATTCATATTGCTTCATGATTGTTTTCATTGAAGTGTTGCCGTTTGAAACTTATTATTATTGCTTGTTAGTTGATTTTGCCATGAGTTTCTCATGAGACCTAAATGTCATTTCTTATGTGGTTAGCTTATACTCATTGCAACCCCGGAGTGACAATAGCCGGAACCACTCCCGGAGATGACCATAGTATGAGGAGTTCATGTATTCACTAAGTGCTAATGCTTTGTTCCGGTTCTATATTAAAAGCAGAACCTTAATATCCCTTAGTTTCCATTTGGACCCTGCTGCCACGGGAGGGATGGACAATAGATGTCATGCAAGTTCTTTTCCTTAAGCACGTATGACTAAATACGGAATGCATGTCTACATTACATCAATGAACTGGAGCTAGTTGCAAATCACCCCATGTTATAACTGTCACATGATGAATGTCATCCGTCATAATTATCCATCACCGATCCAATGCCTACGAGTCTTTTCCTACTGGTCCTTGCTATGTTACTTTGCCTCTACTGCTTTTACTGCTGCTACTGTTACCGCTACTGCTGTCACTGCTACTGTTACCTTTTCTACCATTACTATCACACTACTTTGCTACTGAAACCTTGTTGTAGATACTAAGTCTTTCAGGTGTGGTTGAATTGACAACTCAACCGCTAATACTCGAGAATATTCTTTTGCTTCCCCTTGTGTCGAATCAACACATTTGGGTTGAATACTCTACCCTCGAAAATTGTTGCGATCCCCTCTACTTGTGTGTTATCAGTCATCGATCCATAAAACACAAGTCCATCGTCATTCATCATCTATTGGTCCAAGGGGTTTAAGATGAGATGGGTAAGGGAGAGAGGGATAGAGGGAGATACACACAATACAAACAATAATTTTGAGAATAGGTCTTATTTGTGGCTATCAGAACACACACACAAATGACGGCTCACAAATCATCGTATCTAACATGGGTATATAATAGGGGTTTGGACTTCTACTGGCCATATAAATATTGGAACCCTTCAGGGTGATACGTCTCCGTCGTATCTACTTTTCCAAACTCTTTTGCCCTTGTTTTGGACTCTAATTTGCATGATTTGAGTGGAACTAACCCGGACTAACGCTGTTTTTAGTAGAATTGCCATGGTGTTGTTTTTGCACAGAAATAAAAGTTCTCGGAATGATGTGGAAATTTACGGGGATTTTTTTGTGGGAATATATAAAAAATACTGGCGTCAGAATCAACCGGAGAAGTGGAATGTGGAGCCCACAAGCCCACCAGGCGCGGGCCCCCCTCGCCGCGCCTGGCAGGCTTGTGGGGCCCACGGAGCTCCACCGCCTCCAATTCCAGCTCTATTTAGTCCCTTTCGTCCGGAAAAAAAATCAAGGAGAGTTCATCGCGTTTTACGATACGAAGGCGCTGCCACCACCTGTTCTTCCTGTGGAGGGCAGATCTGGAGTCCGTTCTGGGCTCCGGAGAGGGGAGATCGTCGCCATCGTCATCACCAACCTTCCTTCATCGCCAATTCCATGATGCTCTTCACCGTTCGTGAGTAATCTCATCGTAGGCTTGCTGGACGGTGATGGGATGGATGAGATCTATCATGTAATCTAGTTAGTTTTGACGGGGATTGATCCCTAGTATCCACTATGTTCTGAGATTGATGTTGCTACTACTTTGCCATGCTTAATGCTTGTCACTAGGGACCGAGTGCCATGATTTCAGATCTGAACCTATTATGTTCTCGTCAATATATGTGTGTTCTGGATCCTATCTTGCAAGTTGCAGTCACCTACTATGTGTTATGACTCGGCAACCCCGGAGTGACAATAGCCGGAACCACTCCCGGAGATGGCCATGTTATGAGGAGTTCATGTATTCACTAAATGTTAATGCGTTGGTCTGGTTCTCTATTAAAAGGAGAACTGCTACTTCTCAAACAGCAGCGCCAGAAATTGGCACGTTGACGTAGATTTGGCTTGCGTTGGTTTTTCCCTTGAAGAGGAAAGGGTAATGCAGCACAGGAGCAGTAAGTATTTCCCTCAGTTTGAGAACCAATGTATCAATCCAGTAGGAGAATCTCGCCAAGTCCAGAGTACCTGCGCAAACACAAAAGAGCTTGCACCCAACGCTATAAAGGGGTTGTCAATCCCTTCAAGATTGATTGCAAAGTGAGATCTGAAGGAGGAAAGTGCAACGAAGTTAAAGAGTAAGGCTGAAAATATAGTGTGAAATAGACCCGGGGGCCATAGTGTTCACTAGAGGCTTCTCTCAAAATAGCAAATATTACGGTGGGTGAACAAATTACTATCGAGCAATTGATAGAACCGCGCAAAGTTATGACGACATCTAACGCAATGATCATACATATAGGCAGCACGTCCGAGACAACTAGACCGATACTTTCTGCATCTACTACTATTACTCCACACATCAACCGCTATCCAGCATGCATCTATTGTATTGAGTTCATGACGAACAGAGTAACGCCTTAAGCAAGATGACATGATGTAGAGGGATAAACTCAAACCAATGATGAAAACCCCATCTTTTTACCCTTGATGGCAACAACATGATGTGTGCCTCGCTACCCCTTCTGTCACTGGGTGAGGTCACCGCACGGTATGAACCCAAAACCAAGCACTTATCCCATTGCAAGAATCATAGATCAAGTTCGCCAAACAAAACCCACAACTCGAAGAGAATTACAAGGATATGAAATCATGCATATAAGAGATCAGAAGAAACTCAAATAAGATTCATAGATAATCTGATCATAAATCCACAATTCATCGGATCTCGACAAACACACCGCAAAAAAAGATTACATGGGATAGATCTCCATGAAGGTCATGGAGAACTTTGTATTGAAGATCCAAGAGAGAGAAGAAGCCATATAGCTACTAGCTATGGACCCGAAGGTCTATGGTGAACTACTCACGCATCATCGGAGACGCCATGGTGTTGATAAAGGAGCCCTCCGTATCCGAATCTCCCCTCCGGCAAGGCACCAGAAGATGCCCCAAATGGGATCTTTCGGAGAGAGAAGCTTGCGGCGGCGGAAAAGTATTTTCGTGGATCTCCTGATTTTTTAGGGATTTTAGGGAATTTATAGGCGAAGGAGCTAGGGCAGGGCAGGCCTAGGGAGACCACAACCCTGGGAGGCGCGGCCCCCCCTGGCCACGCCATGAGGGCTTGTGGTCTCCCCCGGGACTCCCTTCCTTGGTTCCCAAGCTTTGTGTGTATCTTCTGTTCCGGAAAAAATATTTTTGGAAGTTTTATTCCGTTTGGACTCCGTTTAAAATCCTCCTATGAAAAGGGTCAAAAACACGAAAAAAACAGGAATTGGCACTTGGCACTGAGTTAATACGTTAGTCCCAAAAAAGATATAAAAGGCATACAAAACATCCAAAGTTTGACAAGATAATAGCATGAAACCATCAAAAATTATAGATACGTTGGAGATGTATCAAGCATCCCCAAGCTTAACTCCTGCTCGTCCTCGAGTAGGGAAGTGATAAAGACTGAATTTTTGATGTGGAATGCTACCTAGCATAGTTGTCCTTTGTAACTTCTTTCATGTGACATGAATTCTCAGATCCGTAAGATTCAAAACAATAGTTTTCTATTGACATGAAAACAATAATACTTCAAGCAAACTAGTAAGGTAATCATGAACTTTCGAAATAACAAGGCCAAAGAAAGTTATCCCTGCAAAATCATATAGTCTGGCTATGCTCCATCATCCTCACACAACTAATTTAAATCATGCACAACCCCGGTATTGGCCAAGTAATTGTTTTTGCACTCTTACTTTCTCAAACCTTTTATAACTATCACGCAATACATGAGCGTGAGCCATGGATATAGCACTATAGGTGGAATAGAGTGTGGTGGTGGTTGTGAGACAAAAAAAGGAGATGGTCACATTGACTCGGCGTATCAAAGAGCTATGGAGATGCCCATTAATAGATATCAATGTGAATGAGTATGGATTGCCATACAAAGGATGCACTAGAGTTATAAGTATGTGAAAGCTCAAAAGGAGAACTAGTGGGTGTGCATCCAACTTGCTTGCTCACGAAGACCTAGGGAAAATTTGAGGAAGCCCATCATTGGAATATACAAGCCAAGTTATATAATAAAGATTCCCACTAGTATATGGTGGTGACAAAACGAGAGGCTCTCAATCATGAAGAACATGGTGCTATTATGAAGCACAAGTGTGGAAAGAGATAGTAGCATTGTCCCTTCTCTCTTTTTCTCTTTTTTTATTTGGGCTCTTGGGCCTCTTTTTTCTCTTTTTTTATTGTGGGCAACTTTGGCCTCTTTTTTTTATTTCCTCACATGGGACAATGCTCTAATAATGATGATCATCACACTTTTATTTACTCACAGCTCAAATCTGAGAACGATGATGACTCTATAGGAAATGCCTCCGACAGTGTACCGGGATGTGCAACGATCTAGCTTAGCGTATGATGTTGAAACATCTCACTAGCTATCTTACGATCATGCAATGGCAATATGAGAGTGACGGCACAAGTCATGACGGAACGGTGGGAGTTGCATGGCAATATATCTCGGAATGACTATGAAAATGCCATAGTAGGTAGGTATGGTGGCTGTTTTGAGGAAGGCATATGGTGGGTTTGTGCACGGACGAAAATTGCGCGGTACTAGAGAGGCTAGCAATGGTGGAAGGTGAAAGTGCATCTATACCATGGACTCACATTAGTCATGAAGAACTCACATACTTGTTGCGAAAGTTTTTATTAGTAATCGAAACAAAGTGCTAAACGCATACTCCTAGGGGAAGGGTTGGTAGGTGTTAACCATCGCGCGATCCCGACCGCAACACAAACGATGACAATCAATAGATCAATTATGCTCCGACTTCCTAACATAGCGGTTCACCATACGTGCATGTTACGGGAATCACTAGCTTCAACACAAGTATTTCTAGATTCACAACACCCTACTAACATAACTCTTAATATTACCAAATCCACGTCTCAAAAGTAATTGAGAGGAATCAAAACTTCTCTTTCTACTCAATGCACGATGAGTGAAGCACGATGAGCATTCTAGCAAATTCACGATGAGTGCATGTCTCTCTGAAAAGGTGTGCAGCAAGGATGATTGTGACACGACAAAAAGAAAAGACTCCTACGATACAAGAAGCTCCAAGCAAAACACATATCATGTGGTGAATAAAAATATAGCTCCAAGTAATGTTACCGATGGATTGAATACGAAAGAGGGGATGCCTTCCCGGGGCATCCCCAAGCTTAGGCTTTTTGGTATCCTTGAATTTGGCTTGGTATTCCTTGGGCATCCCCAAGCTTGAGCTCTTTCCACTCTTTATCCCTTTGTCCATGAGAACATCACCCAAAACTTGAAAACTTCACAACACAAAACTTAAACAGAAACTCGTGATATCATTAGCACAAGAAAACAAACTACCATCTCTTTAGGTACTGTAGCAATCTTGATTTCTATTTATATTGGTGTTCGATACTGTATTCTCACTTTTCCATGGCTAGTACCCCCGATACTATCCATAGTTTCATCAAAACAAGCAACCAACTCAACAAAAACAGAATCTGTCAAAAACAGACCAGTCTGTAGCAATATGTATACTTCGTATACTTCTGGTACCTCAAAAATTCTGAAAAATTACGACTGCCTCGGCAAAAGGCATATTAACCAGAAGCCAAAAGAATCAACTAAAAATCTCATTATGAATAAAAATAAAAAATAATCTCGTGAGCGAAAAGTTTCTGTCTTTTTCCAGCAGGATCGAACAACCATCACCAAGACTAGTCATAAAGGTTTTGCTTGGCTCAAACACAAAAAGAAACAAAAAATACACAATCATAACAAAATTATGATGGTGTGGACGCAATAAAACAGAAAGAAAAAGATAAATTCATTGGGTTGCCTCCCAACAAGCGCTATTGTTTAACGCCCTTAGCTAGGCATTGATAATTCAATGACGCTCACATAAAAGATAGCAATCGGACACGAAGAGAGCATCATGAAACATGTGACAAACATATATAAGTCTAACATACTTCCTATGCATATGCATTTTATAGGAAAACAAATTGGCAAGAGAACCAATAGTTACCAAATGCAAGGAAGAAGAAAGAGACAATAGCAATCTCAACATAACGAGAGGTAATTTGGTAACATGAAAGTTTCTACCACAATATTTTCCTCTCTCATAGCAATTACATGTGGGAACATGATCAAATTCAACAATATAGCTATCACATAGAATATTCTTTTCATGATCCACATGCATGCAAAGTTGATGCTCTTCAAAAATAGTAGGATTATCATCAACTGAAGTCATGACTTCTCCAAACCCACTTTCAATATTATTGCAAATATCATATTCTTTATGGGGCTTAAACAAATTTTTAAGATCATAAGAAAAATCATTACCCCAATCATGATCATTGCAACAAGTAGTGGACATAGCAAAACTAGCATCCCCAAGCTTAGGATTTTGCATATATTTAGCATGATTGTCACTAATAGAATTTATAGTGAAACCATTCCAATCGTGCTTTTCATTCAAGGAGCCCTCGCGAATCACTTTATAAATTTCTTTATCATGATTTTCAGATTCACGCATCTCAAGCAAAACTCCATAGAGAAAGGCAAGTGCACTCAACTCACTAGCAAATGGTTCAACATAATTGGATCTCTTAAAGAGATTAGCAAGTGGATGAGAATCCATATCACTAAATTTTCAGCAAGCGAAGCTGCAAGCATATTGAAGGCACATAGCACACGATCAAAGCAAAGCAAGCGAAAGAAAAGGGCGAACGAAAAAGGCAAATATTTTTGTAAATTTTTGTTTTTTAGAAGTGGGGGAGAGGAAAACGAGAGGCAAAAAAGTAAATGCAAGAGATGAGTTTGCGACACTTACTTGGATGAGTTCTTGACTTGATCCTCCCCGGCAACGGCGCTAGAATCCTTCTGTTACTTCTCAAACAACAGCGCTAGAAATTGGCACGTTGACGGAGATTTGGCTTGCGTTGGTTTTTCCCTTGAAGAGGAAAGGGTGATGCAGCACATGAGTAGTAAGTATTTCCCTCAGTTTAAGAACCAAGGTATCAATCCAGTAGGAGAATCTCGCCAAGTCCAGAGTACATGCGCAAACACAAAAGAGCTTGCACCCAACGCTATAAAGGGGTTGTCAATCCCTTCGAGATTGATTGCAAAGTGAGATCTGAAGGCGGAAAGTGCAACGAAGTAAAAGAGTAAGGCTGAAAATATAATGTGAAGTAGACCCGGGGGCCATAGTGTTCACTAGAGGCTTCTCTCAAAATAGCAAATATTACGGTGGGTGACCAAATTACTGTCCAGCAATTGATAGAACCACGCAAAGTCATGACGATATCTAAGGCAATGATCGTACATATAGGCATCACATCCGAGACAAGTAGACCGATACTTTCTGCATCTACTACTATTACTCCACACATCGACCGCTATCCAGCATGCATCTAGTTTGTTGAGTTCATGACGAACAGAGTAATGCCTTAAGCAAGATGACATGATGTAGAGGGATAAACTCAAACCAATGATGAAAACCTCATCTTTTTACCCTTGATGGCAACAACATGATGCGTGCCTCGCTACCCCTTCTATCACTGGGTGAGGTCACCGCACGGTATGAACCCAAAACCAAGCACTTCTCCCATTGCAAGAATCATAGGTCAAGTTGGCCAAACAAAACCCACAACTCGAAGAGAATTACAAGGATATGAAATCATGCATATAAGAGATCAGAAGAAACTCAAATAAGATTCATAGATAATCTGATCATAAATCCATAATTCATCAGATCTCGACAAACACACCGCAAAAGAAGATTACATCGGATAGACTCCATGAAGATCATGGAGAACTTTGTATTAAAGATGCAAGAGAGAGAAGAAACCATCTAACTACTAGCTATGGACCCGTAGGTCTATGGTGAACTACTCACGCATCATCGGAGAGGCCATGGTGTTGATGAAGAAGCCCTCTGTATCCGAATCTCCCCTCCGGCAGGGCACCAGAACGAGCTTGCGGAGAAAGAAGCTTGGGACGGCGGAAAAGTATTTTCGTGGATCTCCCGATTTTTTTAGGGATATTAGGGAATTTATAGGCGAAGGAGCTAGGGCACGGGAGGCCCAGGGAGCCCACAAGCCTGGAAGGCGCGGCCCCCTAGCCACGCCATGGGGGCTTGTGGCCTCCTCCGGGACTCCGTGCCTTGGTTCCCAAGCTTTCTGCGTATCTTCTGTTCCGGAAAAAATCTTTTCGGAAGTTTTATTCCATTTGGACTATGTTTAATATTCTCCACTAAAAACGGTCAAAAACACGGAAAAAACAGGAACTGGCAGTTGGCACTGAGTTAATAAGTTAGTCCCCAAAAAGATATAAAAGGCATACAAAACATCCAAAGTTTGACAAGATAATAGCATGAAACCATCAAAAATTATAGATACGTTGGAGACGTATCAAGAACCTTAATATCCCGTAGCTTCCATTAGGACCCCGCTGCCACGGGAGGGGTGGACAATAGATGTCATGCAAGTTCTTTTCCCTAAGCACGTATGACTACATACGGAATACATGCCTACATTACATTGACGAACTGGAGCTAGTTACATATCTCTCTATGTTATAACTGTTGCATGATGAATATCATTCGGCATAATCATCCATCACCGATCCAATGCCTACGAGTTTTCCTACTGGTCCTTGCTACTGTTACTTTGTCGCTACTGCTGTCACCGCTGGTACTGTTACTCTGTCGCTATTGTTGTCGCTGCTGCTACTGTTACTGTTGCTACTGTTGCTATCACTACTCTGCTACTGATACTTTTCTGCAGATACTAAGTCTTTCAGGTGTGGTTGAATTAACAACTCAACTGCTGATACTTGAGAATATTCTTTGGCTTCCCCTTGTGTCGAATCAACAAATTTGGGTCGAATACTCTACCCTCGAAAACTGTTGCGATCTCCTATACTTGTGGGTTATCAAGACCATTTTCTGGCGCCGTTGCCGTGGAGGCATAGCTATATTCTCTAAGTCACTTGGGATTTACGTGTGTTGATCAGTATGAGGAATCCGAAAGATCCAAGAACTAAAGTCTTTCCCTCAACTACGAGGACAGGTAAGGAACTGCCATCTAGCTTTGCACTTGATTCACCTTCAGTTATGAGTAAGTTTGCGACACCACCTCCTGCTAGAAATTTTGATGTGTCGCATGTGCATGATGATGCTACTTCTGCTATCCATGATACTTGTGATGATGCTATGCTTGATACTGCTTTGCCACTAGGTGCATTCCTTGATGCACAAATTGCTAGAGTTGCTACTAGATGTGATGATGCTTCTGAAATTGATGAAATTATTGAAGTAGAACCTGCTATTTCGCCTGTTAGAACTAGCTCTCCTAGATATGAAGTTCCTGATATGCCTGAGGGTTCTGTTATGGAGGGAGAGATAGCTGAGGACTTTCTTGCTTATAAGGATAGCTATCATGTTGAAAAATTACTGCGCAAGTGGAAAGAAAAATCTTTGAACGCTAGGATGAAATACGACCCGAAGTTTGCTACTTCGCCTATCTATGTGACCGATAAGGATTATGAATTCTTTGTCGACCCTGAGTTAATCACTCCGGTCGAATCTGATCCTTTTCATGGTTCCGAGTATGAAACATTTGTAGCCCATCTTACCAAACTGCACGATATAGCCACCTTATTCATGAGTGAGGAAAAGATCCGCCACTACTATATCCTTAAGCTGTTTACTTTCTCGCTAAAGGATGATGCTAAGACTTGGTTCACTTCTCTTGTTCCTGGTTGTGTGCGTAGCCCCCAGGATATGATCTACTACTTCTTTGAAAAATATTTCCCTGTCCATGAGAAGCAAGTTGCCTTGTAGGAAATATACAACTTTGCGCAAGTTGAAGAAGAGAGTCTCCCACAAGCTTGGGGGAGGCTCGTCCAGCTACTGAATGATTTGCCCGATCACCCTCTTGAAAAGAATGAAATACTTGATATCTTTTATAATGGACTAACTGATGCTTCTAAGGACCACCTAGATAGTTGTGTCGGTTGTGTTTTTAGGGAATGAACTGTGGAACAAGATGAGATCCTATTGAATAATATCTTGTGCAATGATAATGCTTGGACTATTTCCGAACCACCTCTAAAGCGAACTCCGAAGAAAAGAGGTATTCTATTCCTCAGTCCTGAAGATATGCAAGAAGCTAAGAAATCTATGAAAGAGAAAGGCATTAAATCTAAAGATGTCAAAAATCTACCACCTATCGAAAAGATCCATGGTCTTGATAACCAGATACAGGTAGTAGAGGTAAATTCTCTTCGCAGATTCAATGAGTGTGATATTCTTTTTGATAAACCTGCTAGCTTATGCGTGGATGAATTTGATAACTTTGTTGCCAAACAACAAAGTTTCAATGATTATGTTAGCAAACAATTGGAACAGAATGCTCGTATGCTTAGTCATTTAAGTGCTTGTGTGGACAGAAACGTCAATGATCTAAGTTCTTGAGTAAACATGCCTCTATGGTTACCACTCAGGAAGAACAAGTACTTAAGGCTCAAAATGACTTGCTCAATGAGTTGAATCACAATTCTGTCAGAGTCGTCACTAGAGGTGGTAGAATGACCCAGGAACCTTTGTATACCGAGGGTCATCCTAAGAGAATTGAACAAGATTCTCAAAGAGTTAGCACTGATGCACCTAGTCATCCTAGGAAGAAGAAGAAAGATGATAGGAACTTGCACGCTAGCAACCCTGTTGCTGTTACACCTGAGAGTCCAAACGATGTCTGTGTTTCTGATGCTGAAACGCAATCTGGTGATGAGCATGAGCCTAATGATAATATCGATAGTGATGTTCATGTTGATGCTCAACCTAGCAATGATAAGGATGTGGAGATTGAACCTATTGATCTTGATAACCCACAGCCTAAGAATAGAAGATACGATAAGAACGACTTTGCTACTAGGAAGCATGGTAAAGAAAGGGAACCATGGGTTCAGAAACCCATGCCCTTTCCTCCCAAACCTTCCAAGAAAAAGGATGATGAGGATTTTGAGCGATTTGTTGAAATGACTAGACCTGTTTTTCTGAAAATGTGTTTGACAGATATGCTCAAAATGTCTCCTTATGCTAAGTACATGAAGGATATTGTGACTAATAAGAGAAGCATACTTGAGGTTGAGATTTCAACCATGCTCGCTAATTACACCTTCAAGGGTGGAACTCCTAAGAAACTAGGTGATCTCGGAGTGCCCACCATACCTTGCTCCGTTAAAGGAAACTACGTTAGAACTGCTTTATGCGACCTTGGAGCCGGTGTTAGTGTTATGCCTCTCTCTCTTTATCGTAGACTTGAACTGGATAAGTTGACACCCACTGAAATCTCTATGCAAATGACCGACAAATCAACTGCTTTTCCTATCGGCATTTGCGAGGATGTGCTTGTTGTGGTTGCTAACGTCACTATCTTAACAGACTTTGTTATTCTGGATATTGCCGAGGATGATGCCATGGCGGTCATCCTTGGAAGACCCTTTTTAAACACTGTCAATGGTAATGAGCATACGGTGCACTTTCAGAAGAAACAATATCGAGTACATTGCATCAATGCTATTGAAAAAACTTCATCGATTCTTATTGAGAGCTTTGAATGCCCTATACCTACTGTTAAAATGAAGTATGATGTGCTTGATGGGGATATGCACATCCCCATTGAGGTAACCTAGTGACTATTCGAAAATTCTCTGTTTTTACGCGATTCAAAAAAGTTTGTCAAGGAGACTTGATCAACTTTATTGACAGATTTCTTTTGATGACCATGAGATGGATGAATGTGAGAGTCACAACCGTGTGTTCCAAACCTTCACCTTCAGTTGCTTAGAAGAAAATGATAGATTTAGCTTTAGTTTTTTCTGTTTTCTGTTTTGCGTCCCGTAGAAAAGTGTCCCGAAAATAAAAGTTCTCCGAATGTCCTGAAAATCAAGTATGATTTTTTCTGGAATTTTTGAAAAATTCTGAGACGAAGAGCTAGTCAGGGGGGTGCACCAGTGGGCCACAAGCCCTGGAGGCACGGGCACCCCCCCGGCCGCGCCTACCAGGCTTGTGGGGCCCACGTGTCCCCTCTCCACTCATTCCAGCTCCCATCTCCTTCTCCTACCTCTAGAAAAAAACGTTTCGCAGTTCAAACCCGTGTTCTTGCTCTTCTTGCTACGATTTTCGATCTCCTTGTGCAAAGCCCCATTCACCAAACTGTTTTGGGAAAATTGCTCCTTGGTATGTGACTCCTCCATTGGTCCAATTAGTTTTTGCTCTAGTGCTTTATTCGTCGCGTATTTTTGTTGCCTAGGTGACCCTGTTCTTGAGCTTTGCATGTTAATTTTAGCTGGTCCCAAGTAGTTTTCATGCGTGATATGGCCTCTAGGCGCTTGTCGGAGTAGTTGCTATGAGTTTAGTTGAGCCTTGTTCACTTTTCCTTTGAGTCATTGAAAATTTCAGAAAAGGAAGATGTTAACGAGAAACTATCATGATGGTTCCTCAAGCAAGAGGGGTCCCCGTCTCGCGATTCGAGAGCCCGATCCTTACCAACACCGGAACGCACAGGTACAACCATGTGAATGGCCTTCTCATGAATTCATGATTGAGGCAGGTTTCAAAGACGAGTTTGATACACTTGCTCACAACGTCGGACTCGAAGAATTCATCTCCGATAAATGTTAACAGTATGCTACTCTCACTGTCTCTTTTGTTCGTAGATTCAAATTTTCAGCTGGCCGTGACACATCCGTACTGTTTGATCTCTATGACAAATCATATACCATGGATTTAGAGGATTTCAATAGAATTTGCAAGATACCTGATTGGGGTAGTCTCAATGATCCTCCTAAAACTTCAGTTAGGGATTTTTTATCTAGTATAACTGTTGGAGAAACTAGAGATATTACACTGGCTACCATGGGGAGCATTCATTTTCATGCCTTGCATTACTTTGCCCTCTTCATAGATAGATGTATTAACGATAAGATTGAGCATTGTCACCTCTGCGCACCTGACCTCTGTTTGAAGAATCATGTTCCTTCACTCATTTTTTTTGAAATTGATCAGGGCATTTGAATTTATCCGAATTTAAAATTGAAATGGATCAAATTTGCAAATGGGAACACTCCAAATGGAAACTTTTAAATATCTTCAAATACAAATTCAAATTCTTTATTTGAAGAAGTCATGTCATCTTGTCTCTATGATTTTAAACTTGAATTAGATTTGAATTCAAAAGCAAAGAATAAAGTTTTGGGAAAGTCATTTTATTCCCACTCTTTTATTTTCCAAAAGTTTTCAAATTCGCTCAATTTCACACAATCAATCAATATAGTTAATTTAATACAACATTACAAAACTTATAGTGGTCATTCATAAAGTTTTGGAATGTTAGACCGCCCATTTTCAATATCATGCATTCCAACTACGCAATTTCAATGAGGTGTTATAGAATTAAATGAAGAAAAAGAGTGTTAAGTATCATATCATGATACTGTATCATTGACAATAAATGAACTAACTTATGATACTAACATATAATACTATGTATTACGGATGTGATGGCATCTCGCCTCCATGAATCGATCCATATACTATTATCATATGCATGATACTAGTATATGATACTACCATTACAACCAGCCTTATAGTGGTCGTCCATAGAACCAAGCACCAAAGAACCTGAAAACTACACACGAGCAACACGAGCTGCATCAATTGAGTCATCGTATTGCAATGTAATCAACATCGCCTCCCCCTGTAGTGACAGATCCGCCAAAGGGAGGAAGACGAAGCGAAAAACGCCGACCTGCTGGTGGTGTCCAAGAGCAGGGAGGTGTTGTCGGTGTTCCACCACCACACACGATGCACCCTCAGTTAGTGCACTGCAATCACACGCCCATCGGACTGCACGTGCTCACCGTCAGTAGTGCACTAGGGCTGTGGTGCTCGTGGATGAAACTGACACAGAAGGTGGCAGTGGACGGGTGAGGTAGCATTGCTGTTGCGCCTACCGGGGATCTCGAGCTGCAGGCGGTTAAAACACTGGGTTCAACCCTCCTCCCACCACGCACAGTCGCCATGGTGTGAGAGACATCACCACGTGCAACCACGGATCACCGAACTCGTGATGCAAGGAGTCTGACAGCGGCACATCCTCGGCTTCTTCGCCGTGCCATCCTGGGCTCAGATGCATCGCCGGTTAGGCGTGTGGTGGCATGGGTGACCGGATCCATCGCCGGCCGAGTGCTGGTGGTCGGGGGCGGGTCGCCGGCTGAGCCGCACCGTCGTGTCCCCCGCGAAGAGGATGAAGCACGGGCAGACGGGATTTTTGTGGCTCCGCCCGGATCCGTGGCGTCGTGGTGTGGCAGGGTCGGCCCCACCGGGATCTGTCGCAAGGGAGGGATTTGGCTGGGGGCGCAGGAGATTGGGGGTCCGGCTAGATCCGGTTGCCGTGGAGGAGGAGGAGGCGGGGTGGCGCCGGCCGGCCGGGAGGAGGAGGAGATGGGGATGGCGTGGCGGCGCATGGAAGGAGGTGGCGCGGGCAGGCGACAGCGTGGTGGCCGGTGGAGGGTGGTGGGCGTGGCGGGCGGCGGCGTGGTGCGCCGTGGTGGAGGGAGGAGGTGCGGGGGAGGGTGTGGTCACGGGGGAACGAGGGGAGATGATAAGGTGGGTATGTCTTTTTTACCCAGTTTAGTTCGGTACCATCTTTTGAGATGGTTAGAGGAGGTCTAGCACATACCGCGTTCCGCTGGCCCGCAAAACGCGTTTGCAGTTTGCGCAAAACTATTTCTGCGGATCGATACGGGCTGACACAGATGCAAGCCCCTAAACGGATTTGTAAAAGAAAATATTTATGGAATATGATTTTTTACGGATCGGCTTCTGCGGGTTCTGTTCGGGCTTCATCGCGACGACCCGCAAACAGAAAACTGCAGATCTCGCATTTAACATAGGGTTTGGCAAACAAGTTTAAATTTAAACGACGTAAACAGTTTGCGCACAAATAAAAGCGAAGTTCATTACGCAAAAGAGGGCATGCAAAGGTTTGCTCTCATGTCCGGCATCATCTTGGTGGTCGATCTTCACTCCGCGCCATGGAGTCCATATTAAAGTTCGTCAGCGCCACCGAATCCACCTCCATCGCTTGTTCCGACTCCCGCACCGAAATCATCCACATTGGCACCATATGGAGCAGAGAAAACATCACTGGAACTGGAGCACGGACCGGCCGAGGCGACCATTCTCCTCTTCAAGATCTCTCTCCTTGTCATATCATGCCATGTTTTGGTGAGATCGTCCATGTCATTGCGGTTCATTGACATGATCTTGTTCTCCTCGGCGAGCAACAATGACATCGATTTGGTTTCAGAGGCGCGTGCTTTTCTCTCCTCAATGGCAGCTTTGCGGAGCCCCTCTTCCTTGAGCATTTGTCATTTTTCTTGCTTCTCTTTTGCCTTCTTCTCGGTCAACTCTTTCTTGATCTCCAACGACTTCAACAACATCAACTCGTTTGATTGCACCATGGCATCAATCTTCTCCCTCAAGTTCGCTGCTTCTTGCTCTCTCTTCATCTTCTCTTTAGTCTTCTTGTCGCCATTGGGCTTGTGCAAATTTCTTGGGCCATCATCATCCTCATCTTCATCCATGTTTATAAGTGAACCTCTCTTTGGTGGGATTCTTTGTCGATCAACTTCCACTTCTCGCACTTTTGGAGCAACTCCCAACAATGCTCTAATTTAAAGAATTTGCCTTCCGAAGCTTTCATGTCCTTGTATCTATGTTGAGCAATCTTGTCCTATAAAATGTGAACAAAGTGATGCAATCATTTCCCATGATACATTATGATGAGGCACAAATTGAACAAAGGAAAAACAAACTCACATAGTCGAACTCCACGGTGTCACTTGGAGGTGCATTGCGTACTTGCTCCAAGCAAGCTGCCCAACGGCTGCACATAGGCTTGATATTCTCCCAACGCCCTTGAAGTGACCGAAATATGTGTGCAGTACTATTAGGATACTTTTTCATAATGCGAAAGTACTGATCTTCGATCCTTTGCCAATATCTCTTGGCGGTTTGAGAAACACCCGTGCATGCATCAAGAGACACCGCACTCCATGCTTGGATCAAAGCTTGATCTTCCAAGATCGTGTAGTTCTTCGATCTTTGGCTTTTCCCACGCTTTGTTTGCGATTGCTCAAACACTTCCGCTTCGATCTCCTCCAATTCGTCCGCAACACCATGATCATCCACGCCGCCGTCCGTCTCATTGTAGTTGAATGGTTTGAAAGAGGCTTGATCAATGTCAACCGCGTTCGTGTCCAACATGTTCATGAACTCGGTTGTTGCATTGTTCGAACCATCACTATAGCGAACGATAACAAGTCACGAGCTATCGAGACTAATGGCGAAAAATGAAAAGGAATCACCAAGACGGGAGATGCATACCTTCCGGCCATTTCGTCGAACACCTCGGTCGCGGGGGGAGCGGCATCGTTCAACGGCATCGCCAGAGCACCTCCTTGCGGTGGGTGAAGTCACAGGTTGAATAAGGTGGGTTCCTTGAAGCCGGAACCTTCCTCCGCTTTACGCGCGCGGCCTTGCCGGCCTTCTGCGACGCCGACCGGGATCACACTATGGCGTTGGCGCCCGGAGCGCGGGCCGTCGCGGCGAGGGCAGCCAGATTCCCGCCCTGCACGGCCACGTTGCCCTGCCTCTTTCGGAAAGGCGCGGTGTGTGCTTGGGCGACGACGGCGGGGCCAACATGGCTGGCGACGAGATTCGCTCGAGGGGAAGGAGCATGCGCGACCTCGACGATGACGGGGACAGCATAGGGTCCCTCCCGCCAAATCTCGCGCTGGATAGGGGTTCAGCTCGGGTCGGTCTCCCAGCCCGTGAAAATGGAGGTTGGGGGAGAAGATTTGCCGCGCCCCGCAAAAAAATTTGCGGATCGGCGCGGGATGCGGGGTGTGCTAGAGTTGCTCTTAACTTGTAGCTATACGAGTGGGTCGGATGTGTTTGCAGAATAAGCCCAAGTGTTATGAGAATAAGGTCTTAAGGGGTGTTTTATAGAATAGAGTCATCCTATATATATACGTGTGTATAGAGAATGGCGTTTTGGCTCCCGGGAGCCATGGAGGCCTTTATTTTTGAAAAATTCAAATTCAAATTTTTATGATTCAAAAAATTCTGAAAACAAATATGCATGTATGTAAGGATGTAACCGACATGTGTGTAAAATTTCAGGTCAAAATACTTTAAAACGTGATCTGTACAAAAAAAATAAATTCATGGTCTGAAATGATGAATAGTAACATGTGTTAAACAGCCTCAGATTTGTCTTTTTTGCACAGCCCTCATTTCAACTTATTTTGTTCTGAAAACTTACACACTTGTGTATTATACCTTCATTTATTTATGTATTTATTTTCAAAAAAATTTAAAATATTAAAATACAAATTTTCACTGAATTTGAAGTTTGAATTTAAAGGCCTCCAGTGAGCTCGGGAGCCAAAAGCAATATTCGCTTGTGTGTGTGTGTATATATATATATATATATATATATATATATAGTAACACTATTCATCATCCAGGATGCAGAATAAGTTATTCTTCACCCAAGGTAATTTTACGATTGTTTCATACATAAATTATTACATATGATATACAAATAGTTACATTCATATTGATTCGCAACGTAAAATTTGACATAAAAAACAAAATTATGAATCACAAGACCTGAAAAATTATTTTTATGTACATTTTACACTGTAATTTTATGTTCATAAATATACGTAACATAAAATAATTTTACGGTGATTATGTAATTTCTTACATTTCTTTTTTATGTGCGAAGTAAGTTAAAATTTACGGGACGAAAAAATAGAATACATTGATATTAAAATAAGAGGGGGTGAAGAATAACTATTCGTCACCCAGGGTGACGAATAGCGCGACCCTATATATATTTTGGAAGAGAAAGATATATATATATATATATATATATATATATATATATATATATATATATATATATATATATATATATATATATATACCACCTAGTGGTAGTTACCACCAAAGAATCTACCGTTCATCTCATGTGCGTGGATCTCACGTGCTACTCACCTCTAATCAGGGCTAGATGAGATTCCACCCGACCCGTTTAGTATTTGTTACTATGTATTAATTATTTTTATTAGTTTATTTGGTGGTTATCTACATAAAACTGACTTTGTTTCAATATTCTTGTTACCAACAAGAAGTATCCTTATCCGCATACTACATTTTTTATGTATATATTTCATACTACATTTTTTATATAAATACTCCATACTACATTTTTCATGTATATACTATATACTCCATACAACATTCTGTGCAAAAATACCCTGAATATTCTATCCCTTGTTAAGTGAATACGTACGTCCCTTCTTGTAAGTGGTCTACCTTTAATAATTAGCACGCCAAGGACACACACACCATGGGATGTTTATTAGAAATTAAAATATGTGTCATCGAGGAAAAGTACATACTCCCGATTCTCATAGGAAAAGATAGTATAAGTAATTTGTATAACATGAATTATTTATTTTAGAGAATGTAGTATGTAGGTGGTCGTACCTTTCTAGAGAGTATGGAGTGGATGTAGTATGCAGTTATCCATTCAACGTGTTGCGTATCCATGTAGGCAAGAAATTAGAAGGTTGTTATAGGTTGTTACGAACAGTGATTATTTAATTTAATTACCTAATTGGAAAATCTAGTTAGTTGAGTGCTAATGGATCCTTTCCGATCAGCTAAGCCATCTGGCTTGCATAAACTTGGAGACACGTGGCAGTCAAATACCAAATATAGAAAAATATCTTAATTTTTATAATTAATCTAAACTATATTAAGTTATAAATTCAGGTTTTAATGTCGATATACGTGATTACGTATATGAGTTATTAAAGTAAATACAAATTTATTTATTTATTTTTATATTATTTTTAATATGAAGTGTTTTTAAATTATTTCGCTTATATTGCAGGATCTTTGAGGGGCTGTCGAGGCCAACAAGACGACTGAGGTGTATGCAGTGGTGTAATATCCTACTCAGTACTCACCATATTTATCATTATATTGTTTCAGATGTAGCTAAGTTCGTTCACTTGATGTTTGAGTTGCAAATTTATGGAGTAAATTCCTATCGTCTTTCCACGCAGTTTCATCCGAAGGGAACACTTCTCTACGGTCATAAGGTTCTCATTCAAATGCCATAATAGGCTACACAGAGAACTACCGGCAGAGTTTTCTTCTATAGGATCCCTAGCATAAGAACTCGCTCTATAAATTCAAAAATAAAATACCAAGTGAAAACACGAAACTACATCATTTCCATAACATAATTTACATATGGTTTTCCCTTTCGGGAACCCCCGAAGGGTTTACACAAGGATAAAGAAATTACCTTCTAACTACCTTCGCGAGCTTACAAATGCTCTAAATATTATAGCTCTTTATTACACGATGAGGAATTACTACTACTACTGCTGCTGAGCAAAGAGCTTGCTAGCTGAGTTGCAACTTTGTGCTCTATCTTTGGCTGGTTCTTCTCCGTCTGGTGTCTCTCTTCGCAGCAAGACTCCTCCTTTTATAGGCAAGAGAGCACCTCTTGGATGGCTTCCGGGAGAAGGCTCCTCTATTATTTCCTCCTTCTTTCTCCTTGTCCATCATGCACCTAGTTTTTAGGCCTTCTAGGATTTATAGGCTTTGTAGTCACTATAGCCCTTCTTTCTAGGGTATTGAGTGCATGTTGGAGAGGTTTGCACACCGTGTCTTGGCTGCCAATGGAGGTGGCATTGTCTTCTTTTTTGATTTTCTTCTTCGTCATGATTTTGTCTTGGACTTTGAATATTACAATCTTTGGGTATGTATGTGCCCGCACACTGCCTGCTGATATGTGTATGCGGGCATACTTGGCTGCAAACATGCACATATGTGTGCATTGGTTATTGATATGCGTACGCATACATGCTGCATTTTTTTGGAGGGGGGGTCTTCCCTGCTCATATAATTGATATTTCATATCAATATACCCTAAGATTCTAGATTCCTATCATTATTCGGTCGGGGTATATGTCCTCCGCGCCCGAATAATTGATAGTAATATCAATTCAAATTCAGTGATATTTGAAGTTGGGCTTTACTCAGGTGGCTGCCCATGCCCTGCGATATCCATATGATCCTCATCTAAGAGATGGAAACCATACTTTGTATCACATTCTTTCTTTATATCTTTAAATCTTATTTTCATTTCAATCCTTATTTTATCTAATATCTCTTCCTTTAATTCTTTCTTCATTATTTTTGACAATTCTTCAAATCTTTTGTCCATTTCTTGATCTATATATTCACTATCCAAA
Organism: Hordeum vulgare subsp. vulgare; assembly: GCF_904849725.1. Classification (NCBI taxonomy): domain Eukaryota; kingdom Viridiplantae; phylum Streptophyta; class Magnoliopsida; order Poales; family Poaceae; genus Hordeum; species Hordeum vulgare. Next base: position 340,229,010 of record NC_058522.1, on the reverse strand, counting down.
GGGTCTAGGCCCTTCAGAAGGCATTCTTTATATGTATAATTTTTTGGAGAACCTTCTTCCTTTATATTCTTTCCTGACGATTCTCCCTTTTTAGTTTTAAATATTGGCATATTAGATGCATTTTTATCTGCATTCTTTCTCTTATGTATTTAATCTTTAGCCTTGGGGTCAATATAATAGTTTTCCCCTATCATTTTTCTTGCCCAAAACAAGGTATCATCAATACTTTCATATTTTTTGAATGTTAAGTCTTGTCCCATTCGTTTTGCATCTAGTTTCTCTATCATGATGTCTCCCCATGTCAAATATATTTCGGGTTTATTTCTGTCAAACAAAACATATAATGTTTGTCCTTTTTTTTTATTTCAACCCTTTATGGTTTTGCCGACTTCATATTCATTTGGTTAAAATATTCTGCCAAGCTATTTAGAATTGATAACATATATCCTTTTTCATCTCTCTTATTGGTATATTGGAACCAGAAATTGTCCAATATGCACCTCTGAATTTCATCAAGCTTGATATGGGCCTTTGGCTTGAAATTAAAGGTATTTGGCTGAAATATATTCAGCCTGTTCTCCTCTCCAAAGAAGAAGCATTCGTCCTTGGTGGGGAATAATCCTTTCTTCATTTCTGCAAATTTCATGCACGAGAAAATATGTCAGGTAAGGTATTATCTTTTCCCTTAATATGGTCAAAAATAAATTTATAACCATTCCTAGCTATGGTGTCTTCAAATAAGACCCATCTTCTGGTTGAACTTTTCTTGCTATTAATTTTATTATAATAACGACATATGGCTTCACAATCAGTTCGCAATGTAAATTCTTTGAATCCTAGATATAACCTAAAGGCATTTATTGCATTTACAACTGCGAGGATTTCTCTATCAATATCATTTACCGTTTTTAACTTGTAACTTCCTGAAGCATATCTACATATTTTTCATCTGCTTTTGGGGAATATTTATTAGGTTTTTGTTTTAATATAGCACCCCATCCTACTTTAGATGCATCTGTTTCAATAATAAAATAATTATCTTCTAGAGGTAATTCTAGGGGCTTTAAATTCTTGACTTTTTCTTTGATAGCCTTTACTAATTTTATATCTTCAGAATTAAAATATCTCTGACCATTCTTTCTTAATTTAGCATATAAAGGTCTCGCTAGCTTTGCTAGGTTATCTATGTAATTTCTTGCATAATTTACAATTCCTAAGAATTGTTGTAGAACTTTTTTATCACTCATATTATTAGGAAACTCTAATATTTTCTTTGCAATGTGTTCTTGCAAATATATTTTTTCTTCTCCTATTTCATGGCCAAGGAAATTTATTCTTTCTTTACAAATTTCCATCTTCTTTTTTGATAATATGAGCCCATTTTGTTCTACCTTACCAAAGAACACTTCGAGATGGGCTATATGCTATTTATATGATTTTGAGAATACTAACAAATCATCTACGTATACTAATATAAACGCCTGGTTCTCATTAAATATATTTTGCGCACGTGCATTCTTTAGACCCAATGGCATTACTAGTCATTCATAATGGCCTTGTGGACAAGTAAAGGCAGTCCATGGAATGGATTCTTCGGCCATTTTCAGTTGCCAAAACCCTGCTTTTAAGTCAAATTTAGAGAAAAATTTGCTTCCTTGTATTCTATTGATCCATTCCTGTTTATTAGGTATGTTGTATGCATCATCTACCGTATTATCATTAAGCCTTTTAAAGTTAATTACCATTCTGGATTTACCTCTCACCTCTTCAGCATGATTTCTCACTATAAAAGCAGCACATCTATGAGGACTTCTACTTTCTCTAATTGCTTTTAATTTTAATAATGCCTCAATATGCATTTTGAACTCTTCAATATCTTTAGGAGTACCTTCTATTGGCCCTGACTTAATGATATAGTCTGGATTTATAATATTAGTTTTGCAAACTATAGAGTTCCTTTCCCAATGTTTCATCGGTATTTCCCCTATAATTTGTATGTTTTCTAATCTTTGCACTATCTTATCTACAGTAATGCATGTAATTAAGCGCCAGTGATCCCGCGCTAATGATGCCACGTCACCGTGGATTATATCAATGATCTCATGTTAGTTGAAACCGAATCAAAATTCGAAACTTAAGATTAAAGTCGAACGAGAAAGGTTTTATGTTGTTTAAATAAAAACATCGGGGAGTTATAAAAATTCTCGAACGAATTATAAATGTGAATCGGGCACTTTTGAAATTATTAGGTAATCCCTATATATTTAAAAGAGAAGCTTTGTGTAAAATAAATAAAGGAAAGAAAACAATTAAAGATAATAATAAAATAATATTAAAAAAAGAAAAGCAAAAGTCCTTGCCTGATTGGGCCAAAAATTGGCCCAACCGGCCACCCTATTCGGCCCACCCACCTGGGGTATATAACCCCGCAGGGCATGCAACCCTAATCCTCCCGTCACCCAACTCCTCCTCTTGCCGCCGCCAGTGGCACGATGCCCTCCCCTCGTCGCCACTCACCTACCCCAGCGCACCCCACGCCCCACCTACCGCGCCAGAAACCCTCCCCCACTCGCAACTCCCTCCCCACCGAGAGCCCCCCACCTCGTCTCCCCCTGGAGACCGAGCCCTGCATCACCCCACCCGTCGCGAGGGCCTCCCCCACGCTGCCCCCGATCCACCTCGCCCTGCCTGTCCACCCCTCCCCGGCGAGCCCTTCTCCCCCATGGCGGCCCCCACCTCACCTCCCTGCCGACCATCACCCACACCCGGTCGCCCCCGGCCTCTGCCTCCCCATCCCCGTCGCGGCACCATCCCTCCCGCTCGATCCAAGAGGGATCGGGCAGGGAGGTCCCCCCTCCTCGTCATGCCGGACGGCCCCTCCGGCGACCCACCTCACCGGAACCGTCACCACCAACACCGAGAACTCCTCCTCGCCGTCTCCTTTGCCCATCCTGAGAACTCCGGCTACACCGGGCCTTCTCGTCAACGCTGGTGAGCCCCGGCCCCGGCCATTCTCTCCTTCTTCCTCTTCCGGTTCCATTCCGACAATCGGCGCTTCGTTCGGACGTCGTGGTGCTCGTGTAGGTGTAGATGGAGATGTCCCTCTCTCTTTGTTGTTGAGTCTTTGTTGTTGAGAGTTCTGTGTTGTAAACAGAGAGGTTGGAGAAGAGAGAAGAGTTAGATAGAAAATAAAATAAAAATGCATGTATGTATTATGTATTATTTATGTATTGCGTTTGTATGTATCGCGTATGTATTGCATATGTGTATATGCAAGTATGTACACAGAATACGTTATTTGTATGAATATGTGTATGGGTGTTTTGTGTGTATGTGGCCTAAGCCACTTACCGGTGGGGCCAAACCTCCACACCCACCTACACGGAGGCCCCACATGCTTTTAAGAAAAATGAAAATGAAAATATAAAAATGAAAATATGTTTTTATTAAATAAATAAATAGATATATTATTTAATTAATTAAATAGGTAATTAGAATAATTAGAGTATGACACATGGGTCCCCCACAAAATTAATCTGATTAATTACTATTTAATCTTAATTAAAAACCGAGTCTATGACGCATGGTACCCACTCGTTAGTTGACCAGTCAACTGCTGATGTCAGCATGGCATCATGCTGATGTCATAATAGCATTTATTTAAATTAACTAAATCTGTTTTAATTTCCAAATAATTAATAAAACTTTAAAAATTAATATTAATTAAACGGTAAGTCAGATCAAAATATTTTCAACATGGAAGTTGACGAGCAGAACGAGACGAACCCGGATACATGATATGTCTCCATCGTATCTACTTTTCCAAACTCTTTTGCCCTTGTTTTGGACTCTAATTTGCATGATTTGAATGGAACTAACCTGGACTAACACTATTTTTAACAGAATTGCCTTGGTGTTATTTTTGTGTAGCAATCAAAGTTTTCCAAACGTCCTGAAAATCTACGGGGAGCAGTTTTGGAAAATATAAAAAATATTCGCGCCAAGTTCCAACTGAGGGGGTGGGCCAGTGGACCACAAGCCCTGGCTCCGCCACCACCACCCCTCGTGGCGGTGGGCAGGCTTGTGGGGCCCACACGGCTCTGCCGCCCCCAACCTCAGGTCTATAAGTTCACTTTCGTCCCAGAAAAAATAAAAAAGAGAAGTTTTCATCGCGTTTGCGATACGGAGCCGCCGCCGCCACCACCTGTTCTTCATCTGGAGGGCAGATCTAGAGTCTGTCTTGGGCTCCGGAGAGGGGAAATCGTCTCCATCGTCATCATCAACCTTCTTCCCTCTCCAATTCCATGAAGCTCTTCGTCGTTCGTGAGTAATCTATTCGTAGGCTCGCTGGGCGGTGATGAGTAGGATGAGATCTATCATGTAATCGAGTTAGTTTTGATGGGGATTGATCCCTAGTATCCACTATGTTCTGAGATTGATGTTGCTACTACTTTGCCATGCTTAATGCTTGTCACTAGGGCCCAAGTGCCATGATTTCAGATCTGAAATTATTATGTTGTCACCAATATATGTGTGTTTTAGATTCGATCTTGCAAGTTGTAGTTACCTACTATGTGTTATGATCCGGCAACCCCGGAGTGACAATAACCGGAACCACTCCCGGTGATGACCATAGTTTAAGGAGTTCATGTGTTCACCAAGTGCTAATGCGTCGGTCTGGTTCTTTATTAAAAGGAGAACCTTAATATCCCGTAGTTTCCTTTTGGACCCCGCTGCCACGGGAGGGATGGACAATAGATGTCATGCAAGTTCTTTTCCCTAAGCACGTATGACGACACACGAAATGCATGCCTACATCACATTGACGAATGGGAGCTAGCCACATATCTCTCCGTGTTATAACTGTTGCATGATGAATATCCTCCAAACAAATCACCGACCAATTGCCTACGAGTTTGTCCTACTGCTGCTGTTACTTGTCTTGCTCTGCTGCTGCTACTACTGTTGCTACTGTTGTTACTTGTCTTGCTCTGCTGCTGCTACTACTGTTTCTACTATTGTTACTTGTCTTGCTCTGCTGCTACTGTTGCTACCACTGTCGCTTGCTAATGTTGCTACTTGCTACTGCTGTCACTACCGTTGTTCCTTGCCACTGCCGTTACTTGCTACTTTGCTGTTACTACTTTGCTTGCACATACAGATCTTTCAGGTGTGGTTGAATCTGATAAATTCAGCTGCTAATACTTGAGAGTATCCTCTCACCTCTTGTCTGGTGAATCAACAAATTTGGGTCGAATACTCTACCCTCGAAAACTGCTACGATCCCACGCGTTGGTGGGTGTCAACAACATTCTTCTAGTTTCGATTGCCAGAGAGTGCTAACAGCATTCTTCTGGTGCCGTTGCAAAGGGGAAGAACAGTTGACATCAAGAATTTTTCTGGCACCGTTGCCGGGGAGGTATTGCTATATTCTTTGAGTTACTTGGGATTTATATCTGCTGATCACTATGAAGAATCTGAAGGATCCGAAGACCAAAGTCTTGCCCTCAACTACGAGTGGAGGTAAGGAATTGCCATCTAGCTCTGCACTTGATTCACCTTCAGTTATGACTAAGTTTGCGACATCACCTCCTGCTAGAAATCTTGATATGTCGCCTGTGCTTGATGATGCTTGTGATACTACTGCTAGAGATGCTATGCTTGATACTGCTAGAGATGATATGCTTGATACTATGCCTGATGCTATGCCTGATACTGCTAGAGATGCTATTCTTGATACTGCTAGAGATGCTATGCTTGATACTGCTTTGCCTGATGATGATAGAGATGCTATTTTGCCTGATGATGCTATGCTTGATACTGCTAGAGATGCTACTTTGCCTGATGTTCCACTAGGGGTATTACTTGATGCTCATATTTCTAGAGTTAGTGCCAATGCTCGTGATGCTTCTGATACTGCCGATACTATTGAGATAGAACCTGCTTTTGCTCCTGCTAGATCTAGCTCTCCTAGATATGAATTGCCTGATATACCTCAGGGTTAAGTTATGGAGGGAGAGATAGCTGAGGATTTTCTTATGTGTAAGAATGCCTATGATGCTGAGAAATTACTTCTCAAGTGGAAGGAAAAATCTCGGGAAGCTAAGATGAAATACGACCCGAAGTTTGCCACTTCACCTATCTTTATCACCGATAAGGATTATGAATTCTGTATCGATCCTGAGATAATCTCTCTAGTCGAATCTGATCCTTTTCACGGTTATGAGTCTGAGACGGTCATAGCCCATCTTGCCACACTACACGATATAGCCACCCTTTTCACTAATGAGGAGAAGATCCGCCACTACTATATCCTTAAGTTGTTTCCTTTCTCTCTAAAGGATGATGCTAAAGTCTGGTGCACCTCTCTTGCTCCTGGATGTGTGAGTAGTCCCTAGGAGATGGTCTATTACTTCTGTGAGAAATATTTCCCTGCCCATAAGAAGCAAGCTGCCTTGCAGGAAATATACAACTTTGCTCAACTCCAAGAAGAGAGTTTTCCACAAGCTTGGGGGAGGCTCGTCCAGCTACAAAATGCTTTGCCTGATCACCCTCTTAAGAAGAACGAGATACTTGATATCCTCTATAACGGACTTACCGATGCCTCTAGACACCACCTAGATAGTTGTGCCTGTTGTGTTTTTAGGGAACGAACTGTAGAACAAGCTGAGACTCTACTGATTAACATCTTGATCAATGATAATGCTTGGACTATTCCCGAACCACCTCCTAAGCCAACTCCTAAGAAAAGAGGTATTCTATTCCTTAGTCCCGAAGATATGCAAGAAGTCAAGAAATCTATGCAAGAGAAAGGCATTAGATCTGAAGATGTCAAAAATCTACCACCTATCGAAGAGATCCATGGTCTCGATAACCCGATACAAGTAGTAGAAATGAATTCTCTACGTAGGTTTGATGAGAGTGATATTCCTTTTGACAAACCTGCTAGTCTATGCTTTGATGAATTTGACAACTTTGTTGCCAAACAACAGAGTTTCAATGATTATGTTAGCAGACATTTGGAACAAAGTACTCGTATGCTTAGCCATTTAAGTGCTTGTGTAGACAGAAATGTCAATGATGTGAAGCTTTTGAGTAAACAAGCCTCTATGATTACTACTCAGGTAGAACAAGTACTTAAAGCTTAGAATGACTTGCTCAATGAATTAAATGACAACTCTGTCAGAGTCATTACTAGAGGAGGAAAAATGACTTAGGAACCTTTGTATCCTGAAGGTCATCCTAAGAGAATTGATCAAGATTATCAAGGAATCAATGCTGATACACCCAGTCATCCTAAGGAGAAGAAGAAGGATGATAGAAACCTACATGCCAGTTCACCAAATACTGTCACACCTGAAGAACCTAATGATATTTCTGCGTCTCATGCAGAAATATAATCTGGTGATGAACATGAACCTGGTGACAATATGGACAGTGATGTTCATAATAATGCTCAACCTAGCAATGATGAGGATGTGGAGATTGAACCTACGGTTAATCCTGATAACCCGCAACCTAAGAGATACGATAAGAATGACTTCACTGCTAGGAAGCATGGTAAAGAAATGGAGCCATGGGTTCAGAGACCTATGCCCTTCCCTCCTAAGCCATCCAAGAAAAAGGATGATGAGGATTTTGAGCGCTTCGTTGAGATGATAAGACCCATCTTTCTGCAGATGCGGTTAACTGATATGCTCAAGATGTCTCCGTATGCCAAGTACATGAAAGATATCGTGACTAATAAACGGAAGATACCAGATCTTGAGATCTCCACCATGCTTGCCAATTACACTTTTAAAGGTGGAACTCCTAAGAAACTTGGTGATCCAGGAGTGCCCACTATACCTTGCTTTATTAAAGGAAACTACGTAAGAACTGCCTTATGTGACCTTGGAGCCGGTGTTAGTGTTATGCCGCTTTATCTTTATCGTAGAATTGAGTTGGATAAGTTGACACCCACTAAAATTTCTGTGCAAATGGCTGACAAATCAACTGCTTTCCCTATCGGCATTTGCGAGGATGTGCCTGTTGTGGTTGCTAACACCACTATCTTAACAGACTTTGTTATCTTTGATATTCCCGAGGATGATCCCATGGCTGTCATCCTCGGAAGACCCTTTTTAAACACTGCAGGGGCTGTTATAGATTGCAACAAAGGCAATGTCACTTTCCATGTCAACGGTGATGAGCACACAGTGCACTTTCCGAAGAAACGATATCAAGTACATTGCATCAATGCTATCGAAAAGACTTCATCGATTCTCATTGGGAGCTTTGAATGCCCTATTCCTCGTGTCAAGATGAAGTATGATTTGCTTGTTGGGAAGATACATATCCCCATTGAGGTGATTTAGTGGCTATTTGAAAATTCTCCATTCTCTCTTGCGATTCAAGAAAGTTTTGTCATAAGGATTTGATCAACCCCATTGACAGATTTCTTTCGATGACCATGAAACGGATGAATCAAATTGTCACATACCTCTGTTTTGAGCTTTAATTTTCTTTTGCTTAGAAGAAAAATGATAGGATTAGTTTACTTCTTCCTGTTTTCTGTTTTAGCGTCCCGGAGAAAAATATCTCGAAAATAAAAGTTCTGCGATGGTCCTGAAAATTTAGTTTGATTTTTTCTGGAATTTTTGAAAATTACTGGGCCTGAGAGCTGGCCTGGGGGCCAGACTAGTGGGCCACAAGCCCTGCCAGCGCCACCTACCCCCCTGGTGGCGGACTGCAAGCTTGTGGGCCCCACAGGCACCCCTCCTCTCATTCCATCTCTCAGCCTCTTCTTCCACCTCCAGAAAAAATTGTTTCGCAGCTCAAACCCGTGTTCTTGCTCATTTGGCTGTGATTTTCGATCTCTTTTCTCAAGGCATCATTCTCTGAACTGTTTTGGGGAAATTACTCCTTGGTAAGTGACTCCTCCATTGGTCCAATTAGTTTTTGCTCTAGTGCTTTATCCTTCGCGTATTCTTGCTACCTTGGTGACCCTATTCTTGAGCTAGAAATGTTGATTTTAGCTGGTCCCAAGTAGTTTTAGCGCGTGATACGGTCTCTAGGCACTAGTGGGAGTAGTTGCTACAAAGGTATGGATGGTTTTCGTTCACTTTTCTCTTGAACTTCAAAAATTTCAGCAAAAGGAAATTATGTTCAGGAGGAAGTTTCATGGTGGTTCCTCAAGTAAGAAGGGTCATCATCTTTCTTTTCGGGAGCCGGAACCTTTTCAACTAAGGGACGCACCGGTACAACTATGTGAATGGCCTTCCGATGAGTTCATGATCGAAGCAGGTTTCAAGGATGAGTTTGATACACTTGTCCTTAATGCCGGGTTAGAAGAATTCCTCTCAGATAATTGTGAACAATATGCTATGCTCACTGCCTCTTTCATGCGTAGATTTAAATTTTCAGTTGGCCGTGACTCATCCATACTGTTTGATCTGTACGATAAATCCTATACCGTGGATTTGAAGGATTTCAATAGGATTTGCAAGATACCCGATGGAGGTAGTATTAATGATCCTTCTAAGTCTTCGGTCAGAGACTTTGTCTCTAGTATAACTGTTGGAGAAACCAGAGATATCACACAAGCCACCATAGGAAGCATCCATTTCCCTGCCTTGCACTAGCTTGCCCTCTTCATAGGTAGGTGCATTAACGGTAAGGGTGCACGTTGTCACCTATGCGCTTCCGACCTTAGTATCCTTAAGAGCGCAGTAACAGGTGACAGGAGCTTCATTATGGGAGCCATAATAGCAAGGAGGCTGAATAAAAATGCCAGTGAGGGGGATTTATTTGGTGGAGTTTATGCTACACGCTTAGCAAATTTTCTTGGAGTATCCATCCGTCCAGAAGACCCTCCTCTCCGTACAACCTACCTTGATCGTGTCGCTCTAACACGCTACCAGTTCCTTGAGAGAGATCATGGATCGCTCCTATATCGCTTGATATTTAACCGGCAACGTGTTTTCCATATTACCCTTCCTGCTCCTGCTTTCTTTGACTTTCAGGTAAAACAAAGATACTACATAACCATAGGAGAGGCAGAGGAGTATGAGAGGGAGGCGACGACTGCTCGACTTCGTGAGGCAGCTATTCAGGCAGTGGCTGCAGCGATCCCGTATAACACCCATTATGATTTTGGGTTTCGCCAGGACCATCCATGGGAGTAGACCAAGCTAGGCCAAAATCCTATGCTTGGGGGAGTACGTATTCTCACCGACTTTACATTCATGCTTATGCTTTCACTTTGTTAGCCGGTGTTTACACTTTGCCACTATATTATCCATGCTAGTTTATTTTCGTTTTCTTGTTTTCTTGTTTTGTGTACTTTTGAGAAAACCCAAAAAGATTTTTGTTTCTTTTTTGCTTGTAGGGAGCTTTCCCGTGTAAATAGTTTTCTTTTTCTTTGTGTCAAGGTAGAAGATATTGGTTACAATGTTTATTGGTTCTTGCATGCTTACCTGTTTAGCTTTCAAAGAGCCATATTACTTTGTCTTCTCCTTTGTGTTTGCCTGCAGATTCAGCTTAGTCCAATGCTCTTATTACTGTTCAGATCGTTCGATCGTGCAAATGAAAGGCAACAATGATGATATATGATGAAGTGACTGAGACTGAAAAGCTGGTATGAACTCTATCTATTTTGTTTTTGTAAATATGACTAGCTTGTCGACCCAGATTTAGCTTTGTTGTGAGAGAACCATGTTCGGAATGACAACTTAGAGATCATAGTTTTTGATGCCATGCTTATTTAGCTGAGAGCTTATAATGGTTTGTCTTGAATGCCAACATAGATTTTGAGATGACTATGATGTAGTATGATAGGATGGTATTCTCCTTTGAATGTTTCAAGTGGCTTGACTTGGTGCATGTTCATGCATGTAGCTGAAACAAAATCAACATAGCCTCTATGATGTTCGTGTTCATGGTGATTTATATCTTGTTCATGCTTGCATTCAATGTTAGTCAAACTCATTGCATCTTGATGACTGTTGTCGCTCTCTAGTTGGTCGCTTCCCAGTCTTTTGCTAGCCTTCACTTGTACTAAGCGGAATACTGCTTGTGCATCCACTTCCATAAATCCAAAAGTTTTTCCATGAGAGTCCATCATACCTACCTATTTGCGGTATCTACCCGCCGTTCCAAGTAAATTTGCATGTGCCATTCTCTAAACCTTCAAGAAATAATCTGTTTTGCATGCCCGAACCGCTCAGGTGGTGACAGGGGGCTATTGATATCTTCCATGCTAGGAGTGTTATCCTCGACATGTGTTCATTCACTGTCATTCACAAGAAAGGGGCCAGTAATTGGAATGCCCAGTTCCACGCTTAAATCGAAAACATAACTGTAAAACAAGACTCCCCCCGGATTGATGTTAGTATGGACGGTACCCGAGGATTCGGCTAGCCGTGGAGTGTGATTGATTGGTGGTGGGGGAGTTAAAACTTTAGTTTTCTGTTTGGGAACTGCCTATAGCATGAGTAGCATGGAAGATATTGAGAACTCTTGGTCATTGCGTTGACAATGAAAGCATGCCACCCAAAATTATTATCTCTGTTTTCAAAGCTTGAGCTCTGGCACCTCTGCAAATCAATGCTTCCCTCCGCGAAGGGCCCGTCTATTTATTTTCCTGTCGAGTCATCCTCCTCTTATATAAGCACCAATTAGAGAGCACCTCTGTCATTTTTATGCTTTGCTTTTGATTGATATTGAGTATGACTATGACTGGATCTTCGTTGCTATGAATTACAATGTTTAGTCAGCCCTTGATCTTTGAAAGTGTTGTGCATTTATGTTTTGCGGTCTCAGAAAGAGCTAGCGAGATACCACCTATTCATATTGCTTCATGCTTGTTTTGATTGAAGTGTTGGTATTTGAAACTCATTATTATTTGCTCATTAGCTGATTATGCCATTGATATTAGTTTACCGTGGGACCTTTGTGTCATTTGCTTATGTGGTTAACTTGTGATCTTGCTGAAATTCTGGTTATGAGTTAGACATAGTTGCAGCAACAAGATCAAACAGAGTTTGTCAAAGTTTTTCTTTCTCTCTCAGTTTTTCAACTGAGTTGCTTGAGGACAAGCAAGGTTTTAAGCTTGGGGGAGTTGATACGTCTCCATGTATCTACTTTTCCAAACTCTTTTGCCCTTGTTTTGGACTCTAATTTGCATGATTTGAATGCAAATAACGTGGACTCACGCTGTTTTCAACAGAATTGCCTTGGTGTTCTTTTTGTGCAGAAATCAAAGTTCTCCAAACGTCCTGAAAATCTACGGGGAGCAGTTTTGGAAAATATAAAAAATATCTGCGCCAAGTTCCACCTGAGGGGGTGGGCGAGTGGGCCTCAAGCCCGGGCTCCGCCACCAACCCTCTGGGGGCGGTGAGCAGGCTTGTGGGGCCCACACGGCTCTGCCGCCCCCAACCGCAAGTGTCAGTGAATACTCACAACATATGCCATAGGTAGGCTAAAGTCGATGAGAACCAAAGGGACAAAGGTGGGCGTTGGGAACGAGGTTGGTACACGCATGGGACACACGATGTATCCAGGTTCAGGGCTCTCCGTAGAGATAATACCCCTAATCCTGCCGGAGTGTTTGATGTATAGGAACAGAGTACAAGGTTGCTCCTGGAGCTGTGTTGGGAGGAGGGAGAGGGGAGCAGTCGGCTCGTCTCTACCTCTCTCTGTGTGGTTGGTGAATGTGTTGTGTCGAATGACTAGTGAAGGATCGGCCCCCTTGCATGGAGGTAGACCGGGGGGTTTTATAGACGAACCCACCGGCCTACAATATGGATAAAGGGTACAAGTGTGGGACCTGGCTGGCAGCTTCGCCGGCTGGCCAGGGGCCCACAAGGGTCTTGTCTTGTCGATGGGGGGCCCGTCGGCTGCATGGTCTTGATTGCCTGTGGGACCCGCCGGCTGGCCAATGAGGCTCTCGTGTAAGGTTGACGCTGAGCACGCGCTGTACGTCAAGCGTCGCCCCGCGAGATTCTTCATGGGCAGGTAGTACGACCGCCTCCACTGTTCCCCACGCCAAGTGCAGTAATGGAGTGGGAGTGTGACGGCCCGACACTATGCTAGGTGATGGATCAGAGCCGGGGTAGGTCAGCGGCGTGGCCGCCGACGCTCGTACCTGCCGGGCGCCCTGATCCAGTACCTTTGCTGACGCGTAGCTACCTTCAATCGTGAGGTCTCTTCCTAACCTACGATCTGATGTGACTTGTGATCCTCGGCCGGCTAGCCTGCTTGGCCAGCCGGCTTAAGCGTGGCCACCTCCTCCCTAGTCCGGCTGGCAGGACCAGGCCGGCTCTGAAGAGGAGGCCGCTAGGATTCTAGCCGACAGGGGTTGCCTGGCCGGCCAGAAAGGTGGCCGCCTCGTCCTCTAGCCGGCAGGTGATGCCTAGCCGGCCAGAAGACTTGGGCCTTGGGAATCTTCATACGTCCATGTCTGTTGGGCCGGAAATGAAGGAATAGGCTTGATGAGCCTACCCCGGGGTTATCCCCCCGACAGTAGTCCCCAAAGCTAGAGAGGTCTGCCGCCTGCGGGCAGACGGCCTCACCGGCTTGTTGATTTGTCTTGACATTTTGACCGCTATTCGCGAGAAGGACGCCGGCTTCGAAACCGGGTGGCTTCAAAGCGATGCCTCGGTCTAGTCGTAACTTGTTCGGAGAACGCCACGTGCCGGGCCCCGCCTGGCATAATGATGGCGATTACTGCTGACGGGACCGGGCCTGGACCCTGGGTCCCGCCACGACGCCCCCTCGGCCTCCACGCGGGAGATCCTCTGCGAATTTACTCCGTGGCGGTTGGGCTTAGGGAAGCGTTACTGCCCGTAATGCACGGGATTAATGGGGCCCGATGTGCAACGGATCCCCTCCTCACGATGCTTCATGGGGGTTTAAATGGGACGCGAGGGTTCCGAGGAAGCCATTCACCCCCTCTTCTTGCCCTGCATCCGCGCTCTCTTCCTCCCTGCGTCCTGAGAAGAAGAGCTCGCGCCCTTCGTCTTTTTCATCTTCGCCGTCGCGACATTGCCGACTACTTCGAGCTTTCACCATGGCTGGCGGTTCTTCCTCGAAGAAGTCGTTGGCGCAGAAGACGTCCTCGCAGGGAGGCTAGTTGGGCAGCGACGTCGACGAGGGGCACATCGAGGCGCTTCATCACCATCGACTGCTGCCCCCAGCCTCCCAAGTGTTGGTGCGCCTCCCCAGCTCCGAGACCGCTCCCGCACCCACTGCGGGAGAGCTCGTGGTCTTCGTTGAGCACTTCTACCGGGGCTTCGGGCTCCCGGCTAGCTCCTTCTTCGCCGAATGGCTCCAATTCTTCGGCCTGCAGCCGCATCATCTGGCGCCGAATGCCATACTGCAGCTGGCCGCCTTCGTGGTCCTATGCGAGGGCTTCGTGGGGATCGAGCCTCGCGTCGATCTGTGGCGCAACCTATTCTTCTTCAAGCAGCAATCCATCGCCATGGAGAAATCCGAGGTGGAGAAGCTCAAGGGGCCGCGCCCTATGACGTCGTGCGGGGCCGCGTTGGTGCATCATCGCCTGAAGTATGGCTTCCCCCAGATGCCTCTGCAAGAATCCATCAAGCATTGGCAGAAGGGTTTCTTCTACGTGAAGAGCGCCGACCCGGCCCAGGACGCCCTCAACATGCCCCCGTTCGCCATCGCTCCCCCGACGCGGCGAAACTGGGACGCGAAGACTCCCAGGCCGCATCCTGAGGTGGCGCTTATCTGCGCTCACCTCGACATTTTGGAGAAGAGCGGCCTCCTCGGCTGCCACCTTCTCGCCACCATGGTGATCCGCCGGATTCTTCCTCTGTAGAGGCAGCCGCATCTGGTCTGCCAGATGAGCGGCCGGCTTGATCCATGCCGGCTATCCACCAAGAGGTTTACCCCGAGCGCTGTGGTGCGAAGGGTGAACCTGATCTCCATCGCCCGCATGGATCAGGCGGGGAATGGACATGGGGGATGTCCTCGTTCAATAGGGCTCACCCGCCTCCGATGGTAGCTTTACTCCATTTTTCTCTGTTGTTTTGTCTCGAAGCTGGTGGCGTTGCTGAGCCTTTGGTTGAATTCTTTTTCGTAGCTATTCAAGACCCTGCAGGGGTCCCTCCGTCAGCCTGCTCCCGATGTGGAGGTGTCCGACGCCTCTGAGATTGAGGACGAGGGCGCGGCGGAACCCCGCTCGGACTCCTCCGCCGGCTCGGAGGATCCCCTGGAGTCGGAAGGGACCGAGCCATCTGGTGAGTATACGCGGCCCGGCGTAGCAGACCGGACGGACGACGACAAGGTAGCCTCATTCTGTTTTGGTGCAGCCTTCGAGGAAGACTCTGATGAGGTGGAGGAGGTCACCAGCCCACCACTGATGCGTGGCCGGCGTCAAGGTGGCGGGGCGACCGCTGTTGACGAGGCAGCCGGGAAGAAGGGCAAGGGTGCCACAGCTTCCCGACCGGTCTCTAAGCGGCCGGTGCCGGGTCCTCCAGTCGGGCAACGAGCAGGCAGCGCCAAGAGGCGCCGTGGTGGTGGCCGGAGGCAGGTCCCTGTAGTTGCGGGGTACGATTTCCTCCTTGTTTCCTTTGCCCATCTTGGGATGAGCTTTGTTCCTTAGGAGTTTTGCTTGACAGGGAGGTGGAGGATGCGGATGAAGACACCGCCTCCGCAGCCGAGCGGGCCGGCTGGGCATCAGCTGATGCTGCCCAGAGGGATCTTGAGATAGAGTCCAAGTGCCGATGGGACATGGCTGCGGGGAAGGCCGCCGTGGGTCAGCCTCGCCCGAGCCGGGTCGAGAGGCCGGTGGAGAAGCATGCGAAGGCTAGACATGACCCCTCCGCACATGCCCGTGCGAAGGAGCCAGCTAGGGAGGCCGCCTCCAGGCCGGCCCCAAGGACCGAGGGGGCCCAACCATCTGAACCGGCAGCCTCGGCGCAGGTGGACCTGGAGACGATCCCTGACTCTCCCAGGGCCGAGGCGGCCCCCGACGCGCCGGAGCTGGACTTGGCAGCGCCGGACGCGGCCCCTGACACCCCAGGGGCGACCATGGATGCGCCGGACGCGGCCCATCCGCCTCCTGCGGGGGAGGTAGCGCCGGTCGGGACGGCGCCCGATCCGGTTGTCGAGCCGGCACCAGGAGCCGGCGCCATCGTCGTTCCTCAGCACGGCCCTGTTGCGCCAGGAGCTGGGGGCCGGGCTGGGAGCCGGCCTATGAAGACATGGCGGGTGGCGAACTTGGCCCACGTGCGACTGCCCGCTGGCACCGTTCTTTCCGGCGTACCGGAGCTGGTGACGATGTTTTCCAGCAGCCGGCCCGCGTGGTATGCGGCGACATGGAGCGCCCGGAAGCCCGCACCCAGGTAGGCATTGCCTTCTTTGGTTTTTTGTACTTCTTTCTCTCCTCTTGTCGTTAGTGGGGGCGCGACAGCGCACCCACTGGGTGTAGCCCCCGAGAATCGGGCGGGTCGATTGCCGACTGGTCCGAATCTCTTGGAGGCCCTTTTCCCTGCATAGTTTTCTTCAGTAGGGGCGCGCTAGCGCACCCACTGGGTGTAGCCCTCGAGAATCGGGCTGGTTAGGTTTTTAACCATGTCGAATCTTAATCTTGTTCCCCTTTTCTCTCTTTTGGCAGGCGCTTTATGATGCTCAGTCACAGGCATGCAATGAGCTACGGACCCAGCACCTAGGGGCCGATAGCCGGATTGCCGAGCTTGAAGCCCGGCTGGGCGAGGTCGCCACAGAGCATGAGGCCCTGCGCAACACCGGCGGCCGGCTCCAAGAGCAGATGGACCTTCTTCAGGCGGAGAAGAAGGAGCTCGAGGCGGCCGGCCGGGTCGAGTTGGAGCGGCTGCAGGCCACGCTGCAGGAGAAGGAAGCCTCCTACTCTGCGGACGTGGACTGCCTCGTGTCGCTTCACCTCAAGGAGGTGGACCTCAAGGACGCCGCCTTGAGGGAGAAGGATGAGGCCCTTGTGCAGAAGCAGCCGCAGCTGGCCAAGGCTCTGGAGTCTGCGGCGACCCTCTAGGAGGAAGTGGCCCGCCTTACTCATGCGAGTAAGGTGCGGGAGCGCGAAGTCCTCGAGGTCTCTCATGAGACCGACGACGCCTTCCATCGTGGGTCTCTCTTCCTTGTCTTATGTTTGGTCTTTTTGCCGTCTCCTCCTTTTGCTGTGTTCTTACGTCCTGGTTGCCATCACTCCAGGTCTCTTCCCCGAGACCCAGATCGCAGCCGACACCACCGTCAAGGTGTGCCGTGAGGAGCACCGCGTGGCCGGGCAGGAGGTAGACACTACCTCCGGCTGGAGTGTGGAGGATATAGGGGTGGTCCTTCGGTCCCGCCTGCACGCCCTGGGCGAGTCTGTGGCTCAACTCCAAGTTGCAGGTTCGTTGATGGTGGCGGCCTTGTGGCCAGAAGGCGTGGAGCCGACGTCCATGAGCCGGCTCGCCCGCTGTCTTGCAGTGGGTGGAGAGCGCCTGGATGCCTGGCGTACCTCCACAGTGCGGTCTGGGGCTTATATGGCCCTGCGCTTGGCCAAGTCATGGTATCGGAACCTGAATTTGGGCAAGCTGGCTGCCCAGCGCGACGGCTCGGAGGCGGAGCTGCAGGGCATGGAGGAGGAGCTTCGCGTGAGAGCCAGCGCCGTCGTCGAGTATGCAGCGTGGGACGACTTTGTTTTGGAGCGGGGTGAAGATGGCGGTGTGACCGCTGAAGATCTGCACGGCCTTCAACCCTATGATGCCGACGGCAGCTCCAATGAAGCGGTCTGGACTGCGGAATCTGCTGCCGCCTCCAGCGGTGCAGCGTATGCCGACTCCGGTGTTGACGGAGCCGGGGGCCTCAGCGAGGGAGACAGTGCAACCACCTCGGGAGCAGCCGGAGGCGGTGATGCTACCACATCAGGAGCAGCGACCGAGACGACCAATGAGGCCGCTGTCCCGTAACCGGTGTCCTTTTGTGTTTTGTTCTACCCTCGGAGGGATGTAATGAATGTGGGCCGTGGGCCAATGCTTTTGTGAATGTATATATTCAACATTATATTCGTCACCAAGCGTGTTGTCTTATGATCGTGTCTTTTGATTCCTGGTTGACTTCTCTTATCCGAAGCCATCAACACATAAAGAACAAGACATAAGCCAATCAGAGGCCGGCTTGAATGAGATCGTATATATGATCGAGCCAACCTGAGCCGGCGACCCAAGTGTAGCCGTACTTTGCATGTATTCGACCTGACCTGGCGTCACCTCGCAAACCGAGCGACCGGAGCTAGCCCGCAGGTTCGTACGAGGGACCAGGGATCAGCCGGTACACTATGTGTCCATTTACAAGGGAGGGCGTCCGAGCGGCTAGCGAGCCCCCGAGCTTGTTAAAGCCAGCAAGGGGCGTACGCTGCGTAGCCTCTGAGCTTGATTAAGCCAGCAAGAGGTTGTACACGGTGTAGCCCCCGAGCTTAATGAAGCGAGTCAGAGGGCGTACACTGAGTGAAAACTCTCAATAAAAAGAAACATGAAGCATGCTTTTTTGTCGCATTTGTGCGTAGCCTCCAAGCTTGATTAAGCCAGCAATAGGTTGTACGCGGTGTAGCCCCCGAGCTTAATGAAGCGAGTCAGAGGGCGTACACTGAGCGAAAGCTCTCAATAAAAATAAACATGAAGCATGCTCTTTTTATCGCATTTGTTGTTCCCTGAAG
This sequence comes from Hordeum vulgare subsp. vulgare, assembly GCF_904849725.1. Lineage (NCBI taxonomy): Eukaryota > Viridiplantae > Streptophyta > Magnoliopsida > Poales > Poaceae > Hordeum > Hordeum vulgare. The sequence continues at coordinate 340,210,337 of NC_058522.1, read as the reverse complement.
AGGGAGAAAGATACAAGTGCATGCTCTTTCCTTTGCTTGACTTTTGCCTTTTAGCAATAGAACGGGCGAAGCAACACCGCGTTCCATGGGCGTTCCGTTTCTTGGCCGGAGTCGTCCCTCTTGCGCTTCCTTGGCTTTTGGGCGTCAATCAGGTAGTAAGCGTTGTTGTGCAGTGCCCTACTGATGATGAAGGGTCCCTCCCAGGGGGATGAGAGCTTGTGCTGGCCGGCAATGCGCTGGATTCTTCTGAGGACCAAGTCTCCCTCCCTGAAAGAGAGAGGCCTCATCTTTTTGCCGTGGTAGTATCTCAGCTTCTGTTGGTAAATGGCCGTCCGGCTCAAAGCCAAGTCCCTTGCTTCTTCGAGGAGATCCACACCATCTTCTCTGGCCTCCTTCGTCTCCATTACTGTGTATAGGGTGACCCGAGGCGAGTCGAACTCGACATCCGTGGGAATAATAGCCTCGGACCCATATACCAGAAATAATGGAGTGAAGCCGGTCGACCGGTTGGGCATGGTGCAGAGGCTCCATAGCACAGCCGGCAGTTCTTCAATCCAGCAGCCGGCTGACCTGGCCAGTGGTGCCACCAGCCTTGGCTTGATGCCGGCTAGGATCAGGCCATTGGCCCTCTCTGCTTGGCCGTTTGACTGAGGGTGTGCCACTGAAGCCAAGTCGAGCCGGATGCCTACCTTGGAACAGTAGAGCGCCAGGGCGCCCTTGGCGAAGTTGGTGCCATTGTCGGTGATGATGCTGTGGGGAACGCCATATCGGACAGAGATGTCTGTGATGAACCTAACAGCGGTGGGGCCGTCAAGCTTTTTGATGGGTCTGGCTTCGATCCACTTGGTGAACTTATCGACGGCTACCAAAAGATGTGTCATCCCTCCGCGAGCCGTCTTGAAGGGCCTAACCATGTCCAGTCCCTAGACGGCGAATGGCCATGATAGGGGAATGGTTTTGAGTGCCGAAGGCGGCATGTGGCTTTGTGCACTGAAGCGTTGGCAGCCGTCGCATTTGTCCACCAGATCCACGGCCTCCTCGAGGGCCGTGGGCTAGTAGAATCCATGGAGGAATGCTTTGCCCACCAGGGTTCTGGAGGCGGCGTGATGCCTACACTCCCCCTGGTGGATGTCTTTGAGGATCTTCTGCCCTTTTTCTGATTCAACGCAGCATTGGAACACGCCGGTCGCGCTGCGTCGCACCAGTTCGCGATTGATGATGGCGTAGGTGGCGGACCTGCGCTGGGTCTGTCTCGCCTCCGCCTCGTTCTAAGGAAGTTCACCGCGAAGAAGGAAGGCCAGAATGGCTTGAGCCCATGATGGAGCCGACACAAGGGTCGCCTCTGCCTCGTCTGGACTGTTGGAGGCTTCTGCAGCCTCCGAATTTGATGGCGTCTCTGGTGCTATTACTTCAACCGGCTCACCGTCCACCTCCATGACGTCCACCCACTGGGAGGACTCGAGCCCGGACAGAGCCGGGGTTGTTGTTGTAGCTGGTGCCGCCATTGGAGTCGGTTGGACCAATGGAGCCGGTATAGGATCCGCAGCCGGCGTAGTTGGTGGAGCCGACGGCGCTTGCACTGTGGATTCAGTCGGTGCCGCATTCGGAGCCGGTGCCGCCAGCGCAGCCGGCGTCGGGTCCACAGCCGGCGTAACTGGCGGAGCCGACGGCACTTGTATCATAGAGTCGGCCAGTACGAAGATTGATGCCGACTCGGGAGATGGCTTGATAGACGGCTTATGGAGTTGCTCGAGGGAGACGCCGGCTGGAATGGCCTGTCTCGTGGAGCCGATTTTCGCCAGTGTATCGGCCGCCTCATTTTCCGCCCTGGGAACGTGGTGGAACTCACAACCCTCGAAGGGGCCACTGAGCTGCTGGATGAGGAAGCGGTAGCTCGCCATGTTGGCATCCCTGGCGTCCCATTCACCAGAGACCTGCTGCACCACCAAGTCTGAACCGCCGAAGCATATGAGCCGCCGGATGCCGATCTCCTTGGCAAGCCGGAGGCCATGAGCCAGTGCTTCGTACTCGACGACGTTGTTGGAGGCGGCGAAATGGATCTGGAGAGCGTACTTGATCTGGTCCCCCTTTGGAGACGTCAAGATGATACCGACTCCCAGCCCTGTCCGCATCTTCGAGCCGTCGAAGTGCATCTGCCAATGCATCTGCCAATGGGTCTCGGCCCAGTCGACTAAGAAGTCGGCCACCACCTGTGATTTGATGGTGGTGCGAGGCTCGTACCGAATATCATGGTCCGCCATGGCGATGGACCATTTGGCAATTCTACCCGTGGCATCACGGTTACCCATGATCTCTGAAAGCGGAGCAGTGCTCACCACAGTGATGGCATGCTCTTGGAAGTATTGCTTCAATTTCTTTGCAGCAAGGTAAACACCATAACACATTTTCTGATAATGAGGGTAGTTCTGCTTAGAGGCGGACAAGACCTCGCTAAGGTAGTAGACATGGCGCTGCACTGGCAGGGCCTTGCCTTCCTCTTTACGCTGAACTACCAACACTACGCTGACCACGCGAGTGGTCGCCGCGATGTATATGAGTATGGGTTCCCTATCAGATGCGGCTGCCAAGATTGGCAGACTCGAGATTACCCACTTGAGGTCGCGGAAGGCTTCGTCCGCCTGGTCGTTCCACTCGAACTTTGTCATCTTCTTCATGAGCTGGTAGAGTGGAAGGGCCTTCTCGCCAAGCCGACTGACGAACCGGCTGAGGGATGCCAAGCAGCCGGTGAACTTTTGGACGTCGAGGATCCGAGCCGGCCACACCATCCGCTCGATGGTGTTGATCTTCTCAGGGTTCGCTTCGATGGCGCGGGCGGATACGAAGAACCCCAAGAGTTTGCCGCCTGGGACCCCGAAGACGCACTTCTCAGGGTTGAGCCGGATCTTGTATTCGCGCAGATTAGCAAATGTCTCCCGTAGGTCGTCGATGAGGCTGAAGTGCTGCTTCGTCTTGACGACGATGTCATCCACATAGACGTGGATGTTTCTGCCAATCTGTGGTAGTAGGCACTGCTGCATGAGCGTTGGAATGTCGCACCTGCATTCTTCAGACCGAACGTCATGGTGGTGTAGCAGTAGGCCCCGAAGGGCGTGATGAAGGAGGTATTCAGGCGATCAGCTGGATCGAGCTTGATTTGATGATAGCCTGAATAAGCATCCAGGAACGATAGAAGTTCGCAGCCTGCAGTGGAGTTGATCACTTGATCTATCCTAGGCAACGCGAAAGGGTCTTTCAGACATGCCTTATTCAGGCTAGTGTAGTCGATACACATTCGCCATGTGCTGTTGTCCTTCAGCACCAGGACCGGGTTAGCTAGCCAGTCTGGTAGAAAACCTCCATGATGAAGCCGGCTGCAAGGAGCCGGGTGATCTCTTCTCCGATTGTGCGCCGCTTCCCCTCGACGAAGTGGCACAAAGGTTATTTCACCGGCTTTGCCTCCGGTCGCATGTGAAGTTTGTGCTCGGCGTACTTCCTCAGAACACCCGACATGTCCTTGGGGAACCATGCAAAGATGTCCCGATTCTCACGGAGGAAGTCGACGAGCTCGCCTTCCTATTTGGGGCTGAGGCCAGCCCCGATGGTGACGCACTGCTTCAGGTTGGCAGGGTCGAATGGGACCTGCTTGGTCTCTTTAGCCGGCTTGAAAGAGCCCTCGCCGGCCGATTGGGACGGAGGAGAAGGAATCGCCGGCTGCTCGATAGCCTGGGCCACGAGCCGGTCGATCTGCCGCTTCTCCTCAGCAATCACCAAGGCGTCGGCGAGGCGGCTGCTATCTTGGGCACACTCGAGCGACTTCTTGTAGTCGCCAACAACAGTGATGATGCCCTTGGGACCTGACATCTTCATCTTCAGGTAGGCGTAATGCGGAATAGCCATGAACTTGGCTAGAGTCGGTCTTCCCAGCAGCGCGTGATATGGGCTACTGAGGTCTACTACCTCGAACCATATGGACTCTCGGCGGAAATGGGCCTTGTCGCCGAAGAGGACGTCCAGCTGGATCTTGCCGATGGGCGAGTAGGACTGCCCAGGCACGATGCCATGGAAGACAGTGCTGGTTGGCAGGACTCCGTCTCCTTGAGCCCGAGCTTGAGGAGAGTGTCGAGGTAGAGGATGTTGATGCTGCCACCGCCGTCGACCAACACCCGGGAGAATCGGCAGGTGAGCCTTTTGGAAGCGAAGGTGGGGTCAAGGACGAGTGTGTATGATCCTGGGTTGGGCATCACCGTAGGATGGTCCACCCGGATCCATGTGATTGGTTTGTCAGACCAATGCATGTACTGGGGAACCGGGGGGACAGTGGCGTTTACCTCGCGCCGTCTTTGGCGCAAGCTGTGCTTGTCGTCGCCTTCGCTGGTGAAGACGACGAACGCTCCATCTTGATGAGGATAGTCATCTGGGTGATGACCGTCATCGCGAGGCGACGGTGGCGGAGGCGGAGCGTGGTTGGGAGCCGGTGCACGGGGCGCCGCCTGTGCACCCGGAGGAGCCGGCAGGCCACCCCCTTGCGACAGCCGGCGTGCAACGCTGCACTGTCGAAGGGTATGGGAAGACGGCATTGCCCCAGAATGTATCTTGCAGGGGGCGTCGAGCAGCTGCTCGAAGGACTGCTTGGGAAGCCAGTTGGGGTTGCTCCGGTTGGGATGCTTTCGTGGAGGGCCGGCTTGAGGAGCCGACGCCTCGCCCTCCACATTGGCCACCAACTTGCTGTTGGAGCGGGGATCCATCTGATCCGCCTTGCGCTTGTAGTTGTTCTGACCGCCTCGGTTGTCCCCAGCCGGCTTGGGAGTAGCCGGCGTAGGCACAACCTTGTCCGAGGCGGTCACCATGATGCACATTGCGGAGTCGGCCGTGGCGTACTTATCCGCCTTGGCCATGAGCACCGCCAAAGAGGTGGGCTCGGCGCACATGAGCTTGTGCTTGAGGAGGGTGTCGTCTCGGCAACCGTCAATGAAGTACTGGATGGCTTGTACCTCATGCACCCCCTTGCAGGAGTTGCGGAGCTCAGTCCACCGGGTGACGTAGTCGCGAAGTGGTTCGTCGGCCTTCTGGACGCACATAGCCAGCTCGCGGGGCCGGCCAGGGCGCTTGTAGGTGCCGGTGAAGTTGCGGACGAACGCCTCCTCGAAGTCCACCCAGGAGTTGACACTGCCGGCCGGGAGGCTGTTAAGCCAAGTCCAGGCCGAGCGTTCCAACATGAGTGGCACGTAGCGAACTGCTATGCGCTTGTTGCCCCTGGCTATGCCTACGGCCGTGGTGTAATCAATCAGCCAGTCTTCTGGCTTGGCCGTGCCGTTGTATTTCGGTGTATCCTGAGGTAGAGTGAAACCTCGGGGGAACGGCTCCCCTCGGATCCGGGGGCCGAAGCATGCCGGACCGATGGGTCTGTCTTCCTCTAGGAGGGCTGACTGGGCCAGGGCGATGATACGCCGGCGGGCATCCCGCTCATCCTGGGTGGAGTGGGCGCCAGCTCCGGTGGCGAGAGGGGAGGCGCCTCGTGAGCCAAAGATGTGAGTTCTTCGCGGGGGAAGAACCTCACACTCCGAATCGCCCTCGTCCCCTCCGCGACGCAAGCCCGACGTGTGCTTGCTCTAGCGCTGAGAGCGCTGGTCTTGGCTTCCCTCGCCCCTCCGTCCAGAAGGGCGATGCGAGGAAGATCCTTCTGCGTGGTGCTGGCCGCTAGGGTTGCGGCGTGCCCACGAGTTCGGTCCCGGGGACTCCGATTGAGCCTGACCGGGGTCAAGCCGAGCGTGCTGCTGGTTGGCGGCGTCAAGGAGATCCTTGACATGCTTCTCCTGGAAGGCGCGCTCCTCGCCTTCCAGGCTTGCCATCTCCTCCATGGCTGCGTGCGCCGCTCGCATGTTGGCCGCAGGAGTCCCGTAGCTTGGCAGATCACTGCCTAGAACCTCGACGATGAACCGGCCGCGGCTGCGGACCGATCCAAGCCGGCTAGGGGCCTCGGAAATTGGAATGATACTGTATGCGGAGTTATACTCGCGCTGCGTAGCCTCCAACCGACGTTTCGCCGAAGCTACGACGATGCCCTCCTCCAAGATACGCTTGCGAGCCTCCTCTAGCAAGGCCCGAGCGTCTGCAGGGTCGGCGGAAGTGGTGACAGGCGTCTTCAGGCCGGCGATGGTGTCCCGAAGAGTATTAGCGGTGGCTGCAGCGGGCTCGCCAGCGCCTGCGGAGGCCTTGCCGGGAGCCGTGCTGGTGCCAACGCCGATAAGCATCACCTCCACGGTGTTGGAGACAGCAGCAACGTGGTATGGGGTGAAGAACCCTACCGACGGCGGATGGCCATCGAAGATGAGGACGTTACTGGGGTAAACGTCGTGGGCAGGCATCTCAGCGATAGAGAGCCTGCTGAAGCTGGCGTAGAGCGCCTCAACGTCGAGGTCCTCGCCGAAGTAGCGCGGGCCGTCGTTGAGACGAAGGTCGCTGAAGAGAACGCTGAGGTTCTCCATAGCAGCGACGACGACGCTGGGGAGCGCCTCGTCATCAGAATCTTCGTCCGAATCCGCATGGAGGACGGGGACGTTGATCATCATGGGTGTCGCCTCGTCGAAGGCGGGTTCCACGGGCATGCAAACTGATCTGGACGCGATGCATCCGGTGGTGTAGGTGCGGGCCCCTGCCTAGCGCGTAAAGCCAGCCGATGCCGCGATCGCCCCCACGGTGGGCGCCAAATGTCGGTGAATACTCACAACATATGCCATAGGTAGGCTAAAGTCGATGAGAACTGAAGGGACAAAGGTGGGCGCTGGGAACGAGGTTGGTACACGCATGGGACGCACGATGTACCCAGGTTCAGGGCTTTCCGTAGAGATAATAACCCTAATCCTGCCGGAGTGTTTGATGTATAGGAACAGAGCACAAGGTTGCTCCTGGAGCTGTGTTGGGAGGAGGGAGAGGGGAGCAGCCGGCTCGTCTCTACCTCTCTCTCTGTGGTTGGTGAATGTGTTGTGTCGAATGACTGGTGAAGGATCGGCCCCCCTTGCATGGAGGTACACCGGGGGGTTTGATAGACGAACCCACTGGCCTACAATATGGATAAAGGGTACAAGTGTGGGACCCAGCTGGCAGCTTCGCCGGCTGGCCAGGGGCCCACAAGGGTCTTGTCTTGTCGATGGGGGGGCTACCGGCTGCATGGTCTCGATTGCCTGTGGGACCCGCCGGCTAGCCAATGAGGCTCTCGCGCAAGGTTGACGCTGAGCATGCGCTGTACGTCAAGCGTCGCCCCGCGAGATTCTTCATGGGTAGGTAGTACGACCGCCTCCACTGTTCCCCACGCCGAGTGCAGTAATGGAGTGGAAGTGTGACGGCCCGACACTACGCTAGGTGATGGATCAGAGCCGGGGTAGGTCAGCGGCGTGGCCGCCGACGCTCGTACCTGTCGGGCGCCCTGATCCAGTACCTTTGCTGATGCGTAGCTACCTTTAATCGTGAGGTCTCTTCCTAGCCTACGATCTGATATGACTTGTGATCCTCGGCTGGCTAGCCTGCTTGGCCAACCGGCTTAAGCGTGGCCGCCTCCTCCCCAGTCCGGCTGGCAGGACCAGGCCGGCTCCGAAGAGGAGGCCGCCAGGATTCTAGCCGACACGGGTTGCATGGCCGGCCAGAAAGGTGGCCGCCTCGTCCTCTAGCCGGCAGGTGATGCCTAGCCGGCCAAAAGACTTGGGCCTTGGGAATCTTCATACGTCTATGTCCGTTGGGCCAGAAATGAAGGAATAGGATTGATGAGCCTACCCCGCGGTTATCCCCCCGACATCAGGTCTATAAGTTCACTTTCGTCCTAGAAAAAATAAAAAGAGAAGTTTTCGTCGCATTTGCGATACGGAGCCGCCGCCACCACCTATTCTTCATCTGGAGGGCAGATCTGGAGTCCGTCTTGGGCTCCAGAGAGGGGAAATCGTCACCATCGTCATCATCAACCTTCTTCCCTCTCCAATTCCATGAAGCTCTTCGTCGTTCGTGAGTAATCTATTCGTAGGCTCGCTAGGCGGTGATGAGTAGGATGAGATCTATCATGTAATCGAGTTAGTTTTGATGGGGATTGATCCCTAGTATCCACTATGTTCTGAGATTGATGTTGCTACTACTTTGCCATGCTTAATGCTTGTCACTAGGGCCGAGTGCCATGATTTCATATATGAAATTATTAGGTTGTCACCAATATATGTGTGTTTTAGATCCGATCTTACAAGTTGTAGTTACCTACTATGTGTTATGATTGGGCAACCCCGGAGTGACAATAACCGGAACCACTCCCGATGGTGACCATAGTTTGAGGATTCATGTGTTCACCAAGTGCTAATGCGTTGGTCCGGTTCTTTATTAAAAGGAGAACCTTAATATCCCGTAGTTTCCTTTTGGACCCCGCTGCCACGGGAGGGATGGACAATAGATGCCATGCAAGTTCTTTTCCCTAAGCATGTATGACGACACACGGAATGCATGCCTACATCACATTGACGAACGGGAGCTAGCCACATATCTCTCTGTGTTATAACTCTTGCATGATGAATATCCTCCAAACAAATCACCGACCCATTGCCTATGATTTTGTCCTACTGCTGCTGTTACTTGTCTTGCTCTGCTGCTGCTACTACTCTTGCTACTGTTGTTACTTGCCTTGCTCTGCTGCTGCTACTACTTTTGCTACTGCTGTTACTTGTCTTGCTCTACTTCTACTGTTGCTACTACTGTCGCTTGCTACTGTTGCTACTTGCTACTGCTGTCACTACCGCTGTTCCTTGCCACTGCCGTTACTCGCTACTTTGCTGTTACTACTTTGCTTGCAGATACTAATCTTTCAGGTGTGGTTGAATCTGATAAATTCAGCTGCTAATACTTGAGAGTATCCTCTCACCTCCTGTGTGGCGAATCAACAAATTTGGGTCGAATACTCTACCCTCGAAAACTGCTATGACCCCATGCGCTGGTGGGCGTCAACAACATTCTTCTAGTTTCGATTGCGAGAGAGTGCTAACAACATTCTTCTGGTGCCGTTGCAAAGGGGAAGAACAGTTGACATCAATACATGGTCCATTCGTCTGTCACGCGTCCCTAGCATAGTAAACATGGAACTTTTCCATCGTTTTCCGCCCGACCGATAGTAGCCCGAGACCCGGAAAATATCGTGAGATATTCTTCTGACCCGTCTATGACAGATGTTGCTGCGTTAGCTCATGTCTAGCATGCATCTTGCCATGTCATGCATTGTGTTGCACCGTTGCTATTATTTATTGTTTCTTCCCCCTCTTCTTACCGGTAGACCCCGAGACTGACGCTGCTGCCGGGTACATCTATGAGCCTATCGACCAGCCTTTTGCTGCAGAGCAACAAGGCAAGCAAACCCCCCTTGATCATCCTTATATCGCCTATGTCTTTATCCCTCATGCTTGCATTAGTATTTTGCTATTGTTGTAGTTAGCTCCTATATCTGATGCATAGCTTGTTTTTGATGAAATGCTACTTTCAGTACTGTACCTTTAATCTGCTTAGTATAGGTGGAGCAGTCATCCCTTCTGATCCCGTAGTCCAGTTGCCCCGCTTTGCTTTCAAATCTCGATCCTTGATCGACGAGCCATACCCGACACAACACATACACCCCCTTAGTTGTATGACGCTACACGGATACTATCGGGTACCGAGGGTGACACCTCACTAAGTACTCCTGATGATATCTCTGTAGTACAGCTAGTAGGTCGTGGTTATCGAGGGTGATTCCTCTTTCACCATTCCCGACGATGCCTGTGTCGTGCAATCCCTCAAGTGTGGGACCCCCGAGGGTGATTCCTCTAAGCCCACCTTGACGGATACACCATTCGGAATCCAACAAGGGTGATACCTCAGATTCCCCCGATGTTACAACCACACAGTTACTCGACCATGTTACTGGGATCTTTGGTGATTAGTTGATAGACGGGTGGATTCCCGCGAGATTCTGTCGATGGCCTAATTAAAATGATAATGGATTTGGGTATTTGATCTGGGTTGGTTGGAGACCTTTTCGCACTAACCGGCTACGCGGGAAGAATTATGGATACTCGACGTCGCGGTATCAGCCGAAGCTTTTCAGATGTCAGCAATGTAGCGGCGCGCGCCCGAGTGGTCCCGAGATGCATCACACTTGTGATTAAGTGATGCTAGGACTGACGTCGGCCGCCCACGCATCATGCAGGAGCGCGAAGGGGAATTGGGCCCACGAACCCTTTGTGCTTAGGATTTAGATCGGCGGGCTGGCCTCTCTGTTGAGTCTTAGGTGGGGCTGCGACGTGTCAATATTCCGAGGCCGGGCATGACCCAGAAAAGTGTGTGTGGCCAGAGTGTTATCGAGCATGACGGGAAATGTGGTGCACCCGTGTAGGGATGAAAATTAACTATTCGAATAGCCGTGTCCACGGTTACAGGATGACTTGGAGTTGTGCCCTGATCTTATACAACTACAACTGTTACTTAACTGGAATTAGTTGCTCCGGGATTGCTTCCTCGCAGGGAGTCAAGGGAGGATCTCTAGGTGTGACCTCACTTTAATATTGCTGCAACAATATGACTATTAGTTGTGTTACACCTGTTCTACTCTCGTCTATTGCTGCAAGACCCTGAAGATGCTAGTCTTCGATAGGACTAGGCCTTCTCTCTCTTTTCTCGCACTGCTGCAGTCAGTCCACATATAACCACCCCCTTCTTTGATACTGATGCATACTTAAAATAGTTCTGAGGTAAGTCTTGCGAGTACTTTGGATGAGTACTCACCGTTGCTTCGCTCCCCCTTTGCACCCTTGATCCGTTGCTGTGACCAGATGATGGAGCCCAGAAGATGTAGGTTCCCGCCGCCGACGACTGCTACCCCGACGGTGCCTACTACTATGTGGAGGCCGCTGAAAACCAGGAGTAGTTAGGAGGTACCCAGGCAGGAGGCCTCGCCTCGTTCGATCGTTGTATATTTTGTGCTAGCCTTCTCTAAGGCACCCCATGTTTTATGTCTGTACTCAGATATTGTTGCTTCCGCTGACTTGTGTGTTTACCGAGCTTCTGTATTCTAGCCCTCGAGGCCCCTGGCTTGTAATATGAAGCTGATATTGTTTTATTTGTGTCTAGAGTTGTGTTGTGATATCTTCCCGTGAGTCCTTGAGTTTGATCATATGCATTTGCGTGTATGATTAGCGTACGATTAAATCGAGGGCGTCACAAGTCTTGCCTTACTAACTGGAGGGTTTTATCTCTTCTAAGGAATACGTTAGATATGTCCATTTTTCTGAATTAATATTTCTTGATGATGTTACGATTCCAGATGACGATAGCACAATTTCTTTGTTTTTTTGGACACTTTTTAGCTTGATGTTTTAGTTGCAAATTTATGGAGTAAATTCCTATCGTCTTCCCACGCAGTTCCACCCGAAGGGAACACTTCTCTACGGCCATAAGGTTCTCATTCAAATGCCATAATAGGCTACACATAGAACTATCGGTAGAGTTTTCTCCTCTATAAGTTATCAACGTGAAGACTATATAAGTTATCAAAATTAAAGCAACGTGAAGACTATATAAGTTATCAAAATCGTGAAAAAAGAATTAAAGCAACGTGAAGACTATATAAGTTATCAAAATTGTGAAGGAAGTAGTAGCATTAGATTTATGAACTATAAATCGACATCAATAGAAGACACATAATCCATTATGTCAGAAGCAGAATCTATTGATGATAATAATAAAGGTGTGACCAAATGCATGGAAAAGGCTAATTTAGAAGATGAAATAATTCACTGGAAAAATAAGCTAAAGCATATAGATTGGGAATATAAAAATTCTATGACAAAAGATTGGCCTAAGATAAGAGAAATAGAATTGTTTATTTTTAGAGAAATTGCAAGGTTAAAAAAAATAAAAAATGAGAAAAAGTTGGCAACTAGTGGGTCAACTATGCCAAATACATCATCAATTGAAAGGGGAGAACATGCTCGTAGTAATAATGATGCTATCATTAATAAAGATAAGAATATTGCTCAGGAAGAAGAAGTTGTTAGTGAAGAAGAGCAATGGGATATAAATAATAAGTTATTACTAGAAAGTTATGAAGATGAAGAGGAATTAATAAAAGATATGTGGTTAGAAGATGAAAATTATAATGATTTAGAGCAAAATAGTGATTTTTATAACTCACTAGATGATGTGGGACTACAAAATTTAGACAATGCAATGGAAGCTATGGAAGTAGAAAGTAGTAATAAAAGAAGAAAGGGATATGATGAGTCTTCGGTAAAAAGAGAAGGAAAGAGAGAGAGAGACCTACCAGATCAGCTGGACAATGGCCTCCAGAAAAGGATGATTATCAACCTACATATATCCCTGGACAATATAGATATATGGGTGCTAAAAGAAGAGATTTTGAAAAGCCACTGCAATTTCAAAATTATAAGAATGATGGCGCTATTTTAAACCTAGCAGCTCATGACCCGATAGAGTGGCCGAATATAATTAGCATATGGAAAGGTTTAATATTTCAAAAATATATACAAATCCAGTATAATATAGGAACTAAGGTAGAAGATATGTTAACATATCTTGAAACATTTTTAGGAGAATCGGTAAAAGTTCTATGGGAACAATGGGTAGAGACATATCCTAATCAGTATGAAGAATTAAAAAGGGCCGGAAGTAACCGTAATAACTTTGCAAATGTTATTTCAAATATGATCATCGCAGAAGACCCGGAATTAGGATATACCTCATTACAAAACGAAAGGTTGAGAGAAATAGAAAAACTAACATTAACTAGCTGGAAAGGAATAAAAGAATTCTCTCAACATTATTTATATAATGCTACCACTTCTAAGCACGGGTTTAATGTAGGTGTAGTAGAAAGATATTTTAATAAGTTGTCGGACCCTGTGTCACATCCCTGGATCCCTAACTAGGTTTTAGATTTGTGCTCATGTTTACATTCATTGCATTCAAGAACTTGAAACAAATTCAAAGCAAGTGGTGAAACAAAACCCCAAAACCCTAGCCACTTCTCAAAATTCAAGGAAATTCAAAACTTGTTAAAATCAATGAACCCAAAATGGCCTCAAGAAAAGTTCAACTTTTCTGATAATTCTTGAAAACAAATTATTAGGGAAGAAAACTATTTTCAAAACACATTTGGCATTTTATTTAAATTCAAAAAGCCACTAAATTCAAGTTTAAATTTGAATTCAAAAACTTTCAAGTTTTCAAAAATGTTGAAAACTTCAGTAATGGTTGGAAATATTCCAACTAATATTACAGCGTGTTCAAAATAAATTTTGAACTAAGTTTGGAGCCAAAATAAATGGCAAAACAATTCAGCTCTAAAACGGAAAACAAAATAGAAAAAAATAGGAAAAGCTTACCTGTCGCTCACCTGGCCCAGCCCAGCTCTCTGTGTGTCGTCTTCCTCCTCGCGAGTGGGTAGCAAGAGGTGGCCGCCGCGTACTCCGGCGCGGCCACGCACGTGTGCGCCTGCCTGGCCGCCGCTTCGCGCTGGCACACGAAGGGATAACCTCCCCGCAGCCTCTCCATGCTCGCCCCTCTCCTCATTCGCCCCCTCTGCCTCATCCTTCTCTGCCGCCATTAGAACTGAGCCCGAGCTCGAGCTCGCCGTCGTTCTAGCCCACCTCTCCTCCTTATGAGCCGTGCAACAGATCCGCGGCAGCTCCCTGAAGCTCCCAAGCTACGAGCCCGACGCCAGGATGCAGTGAATCGACGAGACGCGGTCGTCTTCTTCCTCGGGTCACCGAAGCTGGCCGCCGGCATTCTCTCTCTACACGCCGTCCCCGAGAAAGCTAGCGCTACCACTGCACTCCCCGTGAGCCTAGCAAGATTTCCCCCAAGTTTCCCCCTTCGATCTCTTCCTCTAGCCTTGTTTTCACCGGAGCCCGACGAGATCCGCCGTGGGAGCTCGTCGCCGGTAGCCCTCCGGTGAACGGCTCGTCCATTTGAGGCCACCAGTGGCTTCAGGGCGTCGTGTAGATGCCGTAGGAGCCTAGCCCCGCGCGTGAAGCCCCCTATTTCTATGAACCCGATGATGCCCGAGCTTCGGCCGCTGCCAAGCTCGTCGTCGGCGTCATCTCCGGCCAGATCAGCCCCGGTTCTGTGCAGAAATGGAACGGCGGGTGAACGCTGGTCCGTCTGGTGCCCTGTGCCGTCAGAATGAGATTTCCGAGCCCCTCCGTCATTCTGGTGGTCGCCGGAGGCTCACCGCCGGCGAGGGCGACCTCGCCGCCTGTGGATCTGACCCCCCTGAGTCTTTGACAGGTGGGGCCAGCCTCTGGTTAATTAAGATTAAGATTAGTAAAAATAATTAATTAAATAAAAACATAAACAATCACTCACATGTGGGTCCATCCCTGATAATTAATCTATTAAGAGAATTTTAAACTAAAAACTGGCCAGAGTCATTGACCAGTGGGTCCCACTGGTCAGGTTTGACTTTCAACGGCCAGTTGGACCTGCTCATGTCATGTTGATGCAATAAAGCTTTTTCTGTTTAAAAATAATTCCAGAATAAGTTCAAAACTTTGGAAATTCATAAAAGTCTGAATATAACTCCAAATTGGACAAATAATATATGAAAAATGATCAGAAAAATCCAAGGAATCTGAATATGTCATATTCAAACATGTTTGAAAATGTTAACTTCACCAAACATGCAAATGGTGAATAGGTTAAATTTGATAAATGCTTTGGAGTTGGAATTTGAAATTCACTTGAATTCCACTTCAAATGCCATGACCAAACAATGCTCAATCACAACCAGCAACTCAACATATCATTCCCATGCATGTTAAAACAAGATGACCTGAGCATCAAGTCGAATCAATTAAAAGGGTATTCGAAAATACCTGGTTTGAAGTGATATTTGAATCCTTCAAATTAATAAATGGTAGCTACATTAGCCTACCACCTTTCATCTTCATGCCATGCTCATGCATCATCTTGTTGCATATGATTGATATTGATTGATGTCATTCCTATCGGTAGGCTCCGCTCCTCCGGATTCCACCGAATATCCGACTGACGGATATTGTCCCTCTGCTGAGCAATAAGGCAAGCAACCATTTTGATCATCCCAATAAAGCCCATGTTCTCGCTCCTACACTTACTTATTGCATTAGGATGAAATGCTTCAAATGCTTTTGCCACGTTAGTTGAACCCACTTCCTTTGCATGACCTGTCTTTGTCACAGTAAATAGCTGAACCTTGCAACCTAGCATACCTGGTAGATGCTTGAGCCATGATGTGCCTTATCCTGCTATGCATGCTATGCTTAGAGTTGTGTATGGTCTGTCATCTGGGTGATGAACAGAATTGTGAGAATGTGTTCAGTAGGCAAAGGTTGTGTGTTGAACCTGATTTGGTAAAGGTACCGGTGAAAGGCTATGTAGGAGTACATGGCGGGTTGTTTCATTGGATCCGTCCTTAGGAACCGAGTTCCGTGTATGTAATCCAAGACGAGATACTACCACATGCTGGGCCCTGAAATATGACCCCGCTCAACTTATTAACCGCTTAGTACTCGGTCCAGGAGTTGCAAGTAGTTTCTGGTGTTTATAGTCATGCTGGAGGCCGTGCATAGCGCTAACCTGAGAGGTGGGCTGTGATGCGGTAGCCAGTGGCACGGTGTACCAAGTGGCACCCAGATGGTGGGCTTGGGAACCTTGCGCACATCGTTTGGGGCTGTGGCGGAAACCTTGGCCGGACTTCCGTGCGGGTTACCCTCAGATAGACGATAGACCTGGACTAAGTATTACCGTGGTTAACGGTCGTGGCCGACTCCCTCGCTGGGCTTCCGCTTGAAGGTTGCCGAGGTGCATGACGTGCACATGGCGATAAGTGGCGAGAGCGTGTGTGAAGAAGTACACCCCTGTAGGGTTATGATCTATTCGAATAGTTGTGTCCGCGGATATGGACTACTTGGAAGCATATGTTGTTCATAGATAACTATAATGGCTACTCGTAAAATTGTCAAGATAAGCGTGAGTGTCGTGGACGACATTTCCGTATGGAGACGGAATGATTCCACGATGGAGTATTATTGTGGTGTTAGTGGACTCGTGTGCGAGAAATCAAGTTGTCAAAATTATTTAAAAATGCAAGTTGTCTAGCCACGAGTCAAATGCTGGCTTTCCGCATGAAACCCCACAACTCCTTATTGATACATTGCATGAGTAGATAGCTTATCCTAAAGTCTTGCTGAGTACTTTTGTACTCATGTTTGCTTAATAATTGTTGCAGAGGTTGTTAATGACCCTAATGGAGGGTTCTACCTAGACATCGACGATGACGAGTAGCTGGTATCCCAGCTACGATCTAGCCCTAGGATGGGTTTGTAGATAGTCAGGCCATGTGCCTTTATCTTTCCTTCTATCTGTACTTAGAAAACTTTACTCTTCCGCTGGTTTGTAAGAATTGTGTGTATGACTTGTGATGATGGGTCGTGAGACCCCTACCTTGTAATATTATGTGTGTGGCTCTTCCGAGCCTTCTAAATAAAGTTTGTATGTTTATGGTTATGTTGTGATGCCATCGATGTATCTATACATATCGGTGTGCCATGCGTACGTGTGTTGTACTTGATATGTATGGGGTTCGATTACCTAGCCGTAGGCTTTAGTAGCGCTCCTTACAGGGAAATGCCCCTTTGTGATCCAACGAGCCATGGTAGTTCGCTACTCTCCGGACACATTGGTTGACCGACATGTGTCCTTCTTAGCTGCTGTGTCTGTCCCCTTTGGGGAAATGTCACGCGATGTAATGGAGTCCTTGTAGCTTGTTACGACTCGTCTACATTCGCTGGTGACCGACACCTGCTTTGCTGGGTCATGTATGCCTGTCCCTGTGCGGAACTGTCGCTTTGGTTTATGACTAGACATGTCGATCCGAGTTCTTTATCATTGGATTGCTAGCGACACAATTGCATACGCGAGTCAAAAGGCGCAAACGGTCTCGGCTAAGGTAAGGCTGCAGCCGTGGGGATAACCGTGCATGAGACCGCAAAGAGATGCGATGTGTTACAGCTCGATTCCTATGCCTTAGGATCGGGGTCCCGACACCCTCTAGGATCCATAATATTTGAAGAATATAAAAAAGAAACATGCGGAAACGTGGTA
Organism: Hordeum vulgare subsp. vulgare; assembly: GCF_904849725.1. Lineage (NCBI taxonomy): Eukaryota > Viridiplantae > Streptophyta > Magnoliopsida > Poales > Poaceae > Hordeum > Hordeum vulgare. Next base: position 340,193,180 of record NC_058522.1, on the reverse strand, counting down.
AATATATCCCAAGCCATAACATTTGTTTTTTAATAATTAAGAAACGTATATACATGCATACAAGCCCAAAGGTCTATGAAGAAGTGAGATTACAATTTCTGCAATAACATTGTCCAAATACCGCTTATGTATGGAGAAGAAAGGCATAGGAAAAACAAATATTATAAACCACAAAGGAGAGATAATAGAAATTTTAGAACAAAGAAAATATATTTCTTAAGAAGGTCCGATAATAAAGCCCCATTCTTACATAAAAGAAATGTAAGAAGATATAATCCTAAAAATCATATGATAAAACATGCAGGTGTTTCATATGTAACTCTCCCGATCACTTAAGTAGAACTTGCCCTAATAAAGACCAGAAAAGGTACTCTAGCAAATATGAGGAGCAGGAGAGAGTATTAATTATAGATAGTGTTAATGAGAATATATTGGTATGTGATGATGAAATAAAAGACGATGAGTCAATATATTCAATCATAGAGACAGATGAAGTAGAAAATGAGACTCCAGAATATGAATCAAGCGATGATGAAATAGACATGTCGATCCGGGTTCTTTGTCATTGGATTGCTAGCAACACAATTGCATACGCGAGTCAAAAGGCGCAAACGGTCCCGGCTAAGGTAAGGCTGCAGCAGTGGGGATAACCGTGCGTGAGACCGCAAAGAGATGCGATGTGTTACAGGCTGGATTCCTATGGCTTAGGATCGGGATCCCGACAGCGTTGGTATCAGAGCCTGACTGACTGTAGGATTACTAAGACAAACTGGTCGAAGTTTAGTCTAGAATTGCTTTAGTTATATATAAGGGAATTGTTTGTGGAAGGGAACGTAAGACTCTTGTTCTCTTCTCAAGTTATTCTATTCTGGTCATCCTCGTCTTTTCTGTGGGGATTAAGGATTAGGTTACTCATCTTCTCTTAGGCTCGTGTTTCTGATCGGTAGAATATAGGACAACGGGTCGAGAGTTATTTCAGGTTTCTTTTATCCCTAGGAAAAGGAAGTAAGTTTGATGATCAGAGAATTGAACTTGATAGTTTAGTGGTTACGCTATTCTATTTGGGTTGTCTCAAAATTGTTTTTGAGCATTTACAACCGTTATGCTGCCCAATTTTGTATTCAGAGCTCTAATGCTTTTGCATTACTCTCTATTTTCATATGCCTGGCCGTCCTTCTCGTCAAGTGGTTCGTTTGACTAGGTGCATTGATGTGCCGGGTCATACGGCCATGCTAGTCAGGATGATGTCAGTGTCCGGTTACCGCTGGTACCCAGAGTACAAAGTGGAGGAGCAGTACCGGGATTTTAATCAGAGCCAGTACCTCTGCACTGTTAGGATATTCCCAGATTACCCTGGAGCTGAGGAGCCAATCCATTGGTCTTATGGATTGGGGGTCACTGTTGACAATGCAGTACAAGATGCTGCCTACTCAATGTTGACCATCAGGAGGGCTAGACATGCACTGCCGCAGAATTCAGAGTTCTGCTATGTTCCTGCCTCTCAGCCAGGTGAAGAAGGATATCTGAGTGGGGTCTACTTTGATTCCTCTATGGAGGATCCGATGCTGCAGTCCACTGCTGAGATGCTAGAGATTAGAGAAAGGTATGGTCGTGCCCTTCATATGGAGCTCTATGCTACACGTGCCCGTCTGTGGACGGCTTTGATGCAGTTGGCACCGGTAGTTCAGACAGGGTATGGAGATATGGAGATGCTGGACCCTGTTAGAAACCAGCTTCCGGCTCATGTTGACTGGCCTTCTATAGGAGGAGTCACCCCTCTTCGGGGACCTCTACTACCACCAGTCAGGGGACCAAGGCCACACCCGTGTCCTTATGGATCCCAGGGGTCTCAGGCTGGAGTATTTCCTGATCCGCAGGTTGAGCTTCCAGGCCATGGAGGCAATCTTTATGAGATGTTCTATGCGGATGCCTGAACCGTGAGTGGAAGGATAGTGTGGTAGTAGCTGTACTTTCACAGTCCTGTGTGACTTGTGAAGTATGCTTGTGTCATGAAATTAATTCCGGAGGCATAGATAAATAATGTATAGGAAGCTTGGAAGCCTCTGATGAGTAGTTTCATATTTTCAGTAGTTTGTTCTTTGGTTAAGGTTGTACTGAACTATGTAATGGTGTGTATGAACCAAGGTGTATATATAGCAGTTGCTTGTTACCATGCTGTTCGGATATTCATTTCCGCATTCCATGTGTTCAGTGCATTCTTAATCCATAGATATTATTGATGATGATATTGGTCTAAGCTGTGAGTTTGTTTGTCAGGATGGTGTTTACCAGGTTGAACCGTGCCCCTGCTCATGAGCCAGGCGAGGGTAGTCAAGCGTCGTAGGAAGAACTGCCTCACCCACCCTCTCTAGCGGAAGTTATGCTTGAGGCAGAGAGAAACAAAAGGGAGACCAACCGACTGTTAGAGCGTATTGAGCAAAATACGGCTCGTCAGCCTAGGAATGCTGCATTGTCCATCAATGAGTTTGTGAAGCTGAATCCTCCAAAGTTTGATCACTTTGTCGATCCCCTCGACGCTGATGATTGGCTGTGCAGTATCTCACGCAAGATTGCCTCTGTGAATGTTTCTAAGGCCGACAAGGTGACCTTTGGGCCGTACTTTCTGGAAGGACCCGCCAATCTATGGTGGGAGAACTTTGAAGCTATGCATCCTGCTGAACGAGAAACTACATGGGCAGTCTTTAGTGCAACATTCCGTCTGCACCATATTCTAGTGGGCCTAATAGACAGAAAGAGAGAGGAGTTCTGTGCATTCACCCAGGGAAAGTTGACCGTGGATGCCTATAGCCGCGAGTTCGGTAACCTCGCCCGCTATGCAACAGAGGAGGTGTCTACTGATGCCAAGAAGCAAGCAAGATTCCGTAAGGGTCTTAGCCCTGAGCTCCGTCGTGATTTGCTCCTCCATGAATGTACAAGCTTCCAAGCCCTGGTCAACAAGGCGATCAGTGCCGAGACTGGTCATACCGACTATGAAGCCACAAAGAAGCACTCCCGTGACTTTGGCTCATCATCTGGTTCCGCGTTTCCAAAACGCAGGCTGTGGGTTTCAAACAGTTCTCTGCCGCCAAGATACACTCCGAGGGCATCCTATGTGGCGCCTCAGCCGAATCAGACCAACCCTCCAGCAAAAACCTATGGTGGTCCAGCTAACAATGCAGCACCATGTGCCAATCAGGTGATCTGTTACAAGTGTGGAGAACCAGGGCACTGTTCCCGAGAGTGTCCTCAGAATGTGGGTGCCAAGCAACCCAGAAAGTTCGTTGGGCAAGGCAAGTCGGGCAAAGATTACTATGTGAAGCCAACTCCTGCACGTGGCCGTGTGAACTATGTTTCAGCAGAAGAAGCTGCACAGGATCCCAACGTCATACTGGGTACACTCCTTGTTAATCATCACCCAGCGTCTGTTCTTTTTGACACTGGGTCTTCTCATTCTTTCATTTCAGAAAGTTATGCACAGTTGCATAACATGTCTTTCTGTGATATGCCAATCCCATTGGTTGTCCAAACTCCTGGTAGTAAGTGGCAAACCTCCAGGATAACCTATGACAATGAAATTCTAGTAGACATGCTAGTTTTTATAGCATCATTGATAGCCCTGAAATCTTCGGATATTAATATCATCTTGGGTATGGACTGAATGTCAGCTCACTATGCCAAGATTGATACTCATTCCAGAAATGTTCAACTTACCCATCCCTCGGGTGAGATAGTCAATGTCTCTACTCGAGTTGCCAAATGCCAACTCTATTCCCTCAATGCCAACCCTCTTCCGGAACTTGAAGACATTCCGGTAGTCCGTGACTTCTCGGATGTTTTTCCAGAGGAACTGCCAGGAATTCCACCTGATAAAGATGTAGAGTTTGTGATAGATCTTGTTCTCGGAACCGTTCCAATAGCCGGAAGACCATATAAGATGGCACCCCTGGAGCTAGCCGAACTTAAGAAGCAACTAGATGAGGCCTTGAATAAAGGTTTCGTTCGTCCTAGCTCTTCTCCTTGGGCTTGTCCTGTCCTCTTCGTCAAGAAGAAAGATGGAACGGATCAGATGGTTGTAGATTACCGACCAGTTAATCTGGTCACCATAAAGAACAAGTATCCGCTCCCCAGGATCAACGACCTGTATGATCATCTTGCTGGATCCTCAGTCTTCTCAAAAATGGATTTGAGGTTGGGATACCATCAAATCAAGATCAAGAACGGGGACATTCCAAAAACAACTTTTGTCACTCGTTATGGCCAATACGAGTACACCGTCATGTCCTTCGGTTTAACCAATGCCCTAGCCACCTTCTCTCGCTTGATGAATTCAATCTTCATGGATTATTTGGATAAATTCGTCGTAGTATACCTCGATGATATTCTCATCTACTTGAAGAACGAACAAGAACATGCCGAGCATCTAAGGCTGGTATTGATAAAACTTCGAGAGCATCGCCTTTATGCCAAGTTTTCAAAATGTGAATTTTGGTTACCAGAAGTGACCTATCTAGGTCACATAATCTCTGGTAAGGGTATTGCTGTCAATCCTGAGAGAGTTCAAGCTGTCCTTGATTGGACTCAACGTGAATCGGTTAAGCAAGTTAGGAGTTTTCTTGGTCTAGCGAGCTATTGTTGCCGCTTTGTCGAGAATTTCTCCAAGGTTGCAAATCGTCTAACTGAACTCCTCAAGAAAGATAAAAAGTTCGAGTGGACACCACACTGTGAGCATAGTTTTCAGGAACTGAAAAGACGCCTGACTTCTGCACCTGTGTTACTACCACCAGATTTCTCTAAGGACTTTGTTATCTACTGCGACGCCTCGCGACAAGGATTAGGTTGCATTCTCATGCAAGATCGTCATGTGATAGCATACACATCTCGACAGTTGTGTCCACATGAGGATAATTATCCCACACATGATCTTGAGCTTGCAGCTGTAGTCCATGCACTTAAAACCTGGCGACATTACTTTCTTGGTAATCGTTGCGAAATATTCAGTGATCACCAAAGTCTGAAATGTATCTTCACCCAGCCGGATTTGAATCTCACGTAAAGACGATGGGTTGAGTTGATCACGGATTACGACTTAGGGATAACTTACACCCCGGGGAAGGCCAATGTTATGGTAATGCATTAAGTCATAAGTCTTATTGTAACAATTTGATGCTACAACAAGGTCAACCACATCTCTATGAGGAATTTCGGAAGTTAAATCTCCATATTGTTCCTCAAGGATTCCATTCTACCCTGGTGGTGAAGCCTACTCGTAAGGATCAAATTATAGCTGGCCAGAAGCATGATAAGGGTATATCACGGATCAAGGAGAATATTATTAGCGGAAACGCTAATGAATTCTCCATGAATGATCAAGGTGTTGTGTTCTTCCAGAATCGTCTAGTGGTTCCTAAGAAACCACATCTAAGGCAGCTAATCCTTAAGGAAGCTCATGATTCTCCTCTCACCATTCATCCTGGTAGTACTAAGATGTATCAGGACCTACGCTAGAGGTTTTGGTGGACTAGGATGAAGAGAGAAATTGTTGAGTTCGTTGCTAAGTGCGACGTTTGTCGTCGAGTTAAGGCAAAACATGAAAGGCGTGCTGGCACCCTTCAACCTTTAGCTATTCCTGAATGGAAATGGGATAAAGTCAGTATGGATTTCATTACCGGATTTCCCAAGACCAAGAAAGGAAATAATGCTATCTTTGTGGTCATTGACCGTCTCTCCAAAGTAGCTCATTTTCTTCTAGTTCATGAGAGTATAACAGCTAGCCAGCTAGCAGAGTTATATATATCTCAAATAGTGTCTCTTCATGCTGTTCCCGTGGAGATTAACTCAGACCGTGGGAGTATCTTTACTTCTCGCTTCTGGGAAAGTTTTCAGAATGCTATGGGGACTCACTTATCTTTTAGCACTGCTTTCCATCCTCAATCAAGTGGTCAAGTAGAAAGAGTGAATCAAGTCCTAGAAGATATGCTCCGAGCTTGTGTTATATCGTTCGACATGAATTGGGAGAAGTGCCTTCCATTCGCTGAATTTTCTTATAACAATAGTTATCAATGAAGTTTGGGCAAAGCCCGTTTTGAAGTTCTCTATGGACGAAGATGTCGAACACCTCTTAATTGGTCAGAAACCGGAGAGAGACAACTCTTTGGCCCGGATATGATCCAGGATACAGAAGAGCAGGTTCACATTATTCGTGAAAAGTTGAAAACAGCCCAGTCTCGTCAAAAGAGCCAATATGATCGTCATCATAAGGCTCCGACCTTTGAAGTTGACGAGAAGGCTTACCTCCGGGTTACACCTTTGAAGGGTACCCATCGATTCGGTATCAAGGGCAAGTTGGCTCCTCGTTACATTGGTCCTTTTCGCATTCTTGCCAAACAAGGAGAAGTTGCCTACCAATTGGAACTTCCTCGCATCTTTCCAAGGTTCATGATGTCTTCCACGTCTCGCAACTCAGGCGTTGCTTTTCGGATCCTATCCGTGAAGTTGACCACGAAACGCATGATGTCCAACATAACCTTTCATACCGAGAATACCCTGTGCGTATTCTTGATCAAGCTGAGCGTACCACTCGACGTCGAAACCTCAAGTTTCTTAAAGTTCAATGGTCAAATCATTCTGAAAAGGAGGCAACATGGGAAAGAGAGGATCGTTTCCGACTTGAGTATCCCGCGTTATTCCCGACGACTTCTACATCTCGGGACGAGATTCTTTTGAGTGGGGGTGAGTTGTCACATCCCTGGATCCCTAACTAGGTTTTAGCTTTGTGCTCATGTTTACATTCATTGCATTCAAGAACTTGAAACAAATTCAAAGCAAGTGGTGAAACAAAACCCCCAAACCCTAGCCACTTCTCAAAATTCCAGGAAATTAAAAACTTGTTAAAATCAATGAACCCAAAATGGCCTCAAGAAAATTTCAACTTTTCTGATAATTCTTGAAAACAAATTATCAGGGAAGAAAACTATTTTCAAAACACATTTGGCATTTTATTTAAATTCAAAAAGCCACTGAATTCAAGTTTAAATTTGAATTCAAAAACTTTCAAGTTTTAAAAAATGTTGAAAACTTCAGTAATGGTTGGGAATATTCCAACTAATATTTCAGCGTGTTCAAAATAAATTTTGAACTAAGTTTGGAGCCAAAATAAATGGCAAAACAATTCAGCTTCAAAACAGAAAACGAAATAGAAAAAATAGGAAAAGCTTACGTGTCGCTCACCTGGCCCAGCCCAGCTCTGTCTCTGTCGTCTTCCTCCTTGCTAGTGGGCAGCAGGAGGTGGCCGCCGCGTACTCCGGCGCGACCACACACCTGTACGCCTGCCTGGCCACCGCTTCGCGCTGGCACGCGAAGGGATAACCTCCCCGCAGCCTCTCCATGCTCGCCCCTCTCCTCATTCGCCCCCTCTGCCTCATCCTTCTCTGCCGCCATTAGAACCGAGCCCGAGCTCGAGCTCGCCGTCGTTCTAGCCCACCTCTCCTCCTTCTAAGCCGTGCAACAAATCCGCCGCAGCTCCCTGAAGCTCCCAAGCTACGAGCCCGACGCCAGGATGAAGTGAATCGACGAGACGCGGTCGTCTTCTTCCTCGGGTCACCGAAGCTCGCCGCCGGCGTTCTCTCTCTACAGGCCGTCCCCGAGCAAGCTAGCGCTACCACTGCACTCCCCGTGAGCCTAGCAAAATTTCCCCCAAGTTTCCCCCTTCGATCTCTTCCTCTAGCCCTGTTTTCACCGGAGCCCGACGAGATCCGCTGCCGGAGCTCGTCGCCGATAGCCCTCCAGTGAATGGCTCGTGCATGTGAGGCCACGAGTGGCTTCAGGGCGTCGTGTAGATGCCGTAGGAGCCTAGCCCCGCGCGTGAAGCCCCCTATTTTGATGACCCCGATGACGCCCGAGCTTCGGCCGCCGCCAAGCTCATCGCCGGCGTCATCTCCTGCCAGATCAGCCCCGATTTTGTGCAGAAATGGAACGACGGGTGAACGCTGGTCAGTCTGGTGCCCTCTGCCATGCAAATGGTCGTTGGAATGAGATTTCCAAGCACCTCCGCCGTTCTGGTGGTTGCCGAAGGCTCACCGCCGGCGAGGATGACCTCGCTGCCGGTGGATCTGACCCTCGTGAATCTATGACAGGTGGGCCCAGCCTCTGGTTAATTAAGATTAAGATTAGTAAAAATAATTAATTAAATAAAAACATAAACAGTCACTGACATGTAGGTCCATCCCTGATAATTAATCTATTAAGAGAAATTTAAACTAAAAACTGGCCAGAGTCACTCACCAGTGGGTCCCACTGGTCAGGTTTGACTTTCAACGGCCAGTTGGACCTGCTGATGTCATGCTGATGCAATAAAGCTTTTTCTGATTAAAAATAATTCCAGAATAAGTTCAAAACTTTGGAAATTCATAAAAGTTTGAATATAACTCCAAATTGGACAAATAATATATGAAAAATGATCAGAAAAATCCAAGGAATTTGAATATGTCATTTTCAAACATGTTTGAAAATGTTAACTTCACCAAACATGCAAATGGTGAATAGGTTAAATTTGATAAATGCTTTGGAGTTGGAATTTGAAATTCATTTGAATTCCACTTCATATGCCATGACCAAAGAATGCTCAATCACAACCAGCAACTCAACATATCATTCCCATGCATGTTAAAACAAGATGACCTGAGCATCAGGTCGAATCAATTAAAAGTGTATTCGAAAATACCTGGTTTGAAGTGATATTTGAATCTTGATTCAAATCAACTTCAACTTAATAAATGGTAGCTACATTAGCTTACCACCTTTCATCTTCATGCCATGCTCATGCATCATCTTGTTGCATATGATTGATATTGATTGATGTCATTCCTATCGGTAGGCTCCGCTCCTCCGGATTCCACCGAATATCCGACTGACGGGTATTGTCCCTCTGCTGAGCAACAAGGCAAGCAACCACTTTGATCATCCCGACAAATCCCATGTTCTCGCTCCTGCACTTACTTATTGCATTAGGATCAAATGCTTCAAATGCTTTTTCCACGTTAGTTGAACCCACTTCCTTTGCATGACCTATCTTTGTCACAGTAAATAGCTGAACCTTGCAACCTAGCATACCTGGTAGATGCTTGAGCCATGATGTGCCTTATCCTGCTATGCATGCTATGCTTAGAGTTGTGTATGGTCTGTCATCTGGGTGATGAACAGAATTGTGAGAATGTGTTCAGTAGGCAAAGGTTGTGTGTTGAACCTGATTTGGTAAAGGTACCGGTGAAAGGCTATGTAGGAGTACATGGCGGGTTGTTTCATTGGAACCGTCCTTAGGAACCGAGTTCCGTGTATGTAATCCAAGACGAGATACTACCACATGCTGGGCCCTGAAATATGACCCCGCTCGACTTATTAACCGCTTAGTACTCGGTCCAGGAGTTGCAAGTAGTTTCTGGTGTTTATAGTCATGCTGGAGGCCGTGCATAGCGCTGACCTGAGAGGTGGGCTGTGATGCGGTTGGTAGTGGCACGGTGTACCAAGTGGCACCCGAACGGTGGGCTTGGGAACCCTGCGCACATCATTTGGGGCCGTGGCAGAAACCTCGGCCGGACTTCCGTGCGGGTTACCCTCAGATAGACGATAGACTTGGACTAAGTATTACCGTGGTTAACGGTCGTGGCCGACTCCCTCGCTGGGCTTCCGCTTGAAGGTTGCCGAGGTGCATGACATGCACATGGCGATAAATGTCGAGAGCGTGTGTGAAGAAGTACACCCCCGTAGGGTTATGATCTATTCGAATAGCCGCGTCCGCGGATATGGACTACTTGGAAGCATATGTTGTTCATAGATAACTATAATGGCTACTCATAAAATTGTCAAGATAAGCGTGAGTGTCGTGGACGGAATTTCCGTATGGAGACGGAATGATTCTACGGTGGAGTATTATTGTGGTATTAGTGGACTCGTGTGCGAGAAATCAAGTTGTCAAAATTATTTAAAAATGCAAGTTGTCTAGCCACGAGTCAAATGCTGACTTTCCTCATGAAACCCCACAACTCCTTATTGATACATTGCATGAGTAGATAGCTTATCCTAAATTCTTGCTGAGTACTTTTGTACTCATGTTTGGTTAATAATTGTTGCAGAGGTTGTTAATGACCCTAATGGAGCGTTCTACCTAGACATCGATGACGACGAGTAGCTGGTATCCCAGCTACGATCTGGCCCTAGGATGGGTCTGTAGATAGTCAGGCCATGTGCCTTTTTCTTTCCTTCTGTCTGTACTCAGACAACTTTACTCTTCCGCTGGTTTGTAAGAATTGTGTGTATGACTTGTGATGACGGGTCGTGAGACCCCTACCTTGTAATATTATGTGTGTGGCTCTTCCGAGCCTTCTAAATAAAGTTTGTATGTTTATGGTTATGTTGTGATGCCATCGATGTATCTATACATATCGGTATGCCATGCGTACGTGTGTTGTACTTGATATGTATGGGGTTCGATTACCTAGCCGTAGGCTTTAGTAGCACTCCTTATAGGGAAATGCCCCTTTGTGATCCAACAAGCCATGGTAGTTCGCTACTCTCCGGACACATTGGTTGACCGGCATGTGTCCTTCTTAGCTGCTGTGTCTGTCCCCTTTGGGGAAATGTCACACAATGTAATGGAGTCCTTGTAGCTTGCTACGACTCGTCTACATTCGCTGGTGACCGAACCTGCTTTGCTGGGTCATGTATGCCTGTCCCTGTGCGGAACTGCCGCTTTGGTTTATGACTAGACATGTCGATCCGGGTTCTTTGTCATTGGATTGCTAGCGACACAATTGCATACGCGAGTCAAAAGGCGCAAACGGTCTCGGCTAAGGTAAGGCTGCAGCCGTGGGGATAACCGTGCATGAGACCACAAAGAGATGCGATGTGTTACAGGCTGGATTCCTATGGCTTAGGATCGGGGTCCCGACACCCTCTAGGATCCATAATATTTGAAGAATATAAAAAAGAAACAGGCGGATACGTGGTAAATATATCCCAAGCCATAACATTTGTTTTTTAATAGAAAGGTATATACATGCATACAAGCCCAAAGGTCTATGAAGAAGTCAGATTACAATTTCTGCAATAACATTGTCCAAATACCGCTTATGTATGGAGAAGAAAGGCATAGGAAAAACAAATATTATAAACCACAAAGGAGAGATAATAGAAATTTTAGAACAAAGAAAATATATTTCTTAAGAAGGTCCGATAATAGAGCCCCATTCTTACATAAAACAGATGTAAGAAGATATAATCCTAAGAAATCATATGATAAAACATGCAGGTGTTTCATATGTAACTCTCCCGATCACTTAAGTAGAACTTGTCCTAATAAAGACGAGAAAAGGTACTCTAGCAAATATGAGGAGCAAGAGAGAGTATTAATTATAGATAGTGTTAATGAGAATATATTGGTATGTGATGATGAAATAAAAGACGACGAGTCAATATATTCAATCATAGAGACATATGAAGTAGAAAATGAGACTCCACAATATGAATCAAAGCGATGATGAAATAGACCTAATTGATGAATTAGCCGGTTTAAAGATTGAAATGATGAATCAAGTAGATTGTGAACATGACTGGATTAAAGGAAAAGGGGATTATAACATAAAATGTGCTTTATGTATATATTATCATAGTCAATATAATAGATTCACATGTAGTTTATGCTTAAAGCAAGCATGTACCTCCTGTCTAAAAGTCAATAATGAAAAATGGAGACACGAAATAGAATGGGAACTAGAAAAAAGAATATTATCCAGTAGGGTTAGAAACTTAGAAAATTGAATAAATAAGCTAGAAGCAGAATTAGAAAAGCTAAAGGATGAATTAGAAAATAATAAAGAGCAAGATAATAAGGTTGCAAAAATCATAGAGATGAAAGAACAAATGATAACGATAAGGGATAAAAAAGGAGATAAATTAATACAATTAAAATATGCAATAACTAGTTTTGGAAACAAATATATTGTTCGATTACCATTCAAAGAAGTGCTAGGGATAAGGATCCCAGTTAGAATAGTTCTAAAGCCAAACATTTCTTATAAAGTGTTAGCGCTATTAGATACGGGTTGCACAAAGAACATCATACATGATAAATATTTCATGAGATTCCTAGAAATAGTTGAAACTATAGATAAAAATAAAGCTGAAGTATCTACCGATATGTCAGGAATAAAGAAAATCCACAACCAGTTAGCATATAATATTGAAGCATACATAAATGACACGAAATATATAATAGATGAAATTACAATAAGAGATTTATCAGTAATAAATGATGACATGATAATAGGGTTAAGGTTTTTACAATAGTCTTTACAAACTACAATTATACATGAAGAAGGGGTTACATTTATCCCTTATCAAGATAATCTCCCATACATATCTGAAGTGAGAAAGCAAAGGAAAGTTTTGCAAAATGTAGAGATATCTAATTTGGATGGTGAATATAGTACAAGTCGAGAGGCGGCCCTTGAATTCTGTAAAGATGAAGAACTTAGTGAGACCATAGAATAATATCATATAGAAAATACAAGTACAGAATGCATAGCATTACAATCATTTTCACCTAATTGGTATAGAGATATAAAATCCAAAAAAGATATAGATAAGATAGTGTAAAGATTAAAAAACATACAAATTATAGGGGAAATACCGACGAAACATTGGGAAAGGAACTCTGTAGTTTGCAAAATAAATATTATAAATCCACACTATATCATTAAGTGAGGGCCAATAGAAGCTACTCCTAAAGATATTGAAGATTTCAAAATGCATATTGAGGAATTGTTAAAATTAAAAGCAATTAGACAAAGTAGAAGTCCTCATAGGTCTGCTGCTTTTATAGTTAGAAATCATGCTGAAGAGGTGAGAGGTAAATCCAGAATGGTAATTAACTTTAAAAGGCTTAATGATAATACAGTAGATGATGCATACAACATACCTAATAAACATGAATGGATCAATAGAATACAAGGAAGCAAATTTTTCTCTAAATTTGACTTAAAAGCAGGGTTTTGGCAAGTGAAAATAGTCGAAGAATCCATTCCATGGACTGCCTTTACTTGTCCACAAGGCCATTATGAATGGCTAGTAATGCCATTGGGTCTAAAGAATCCACCTGCGCTATTTCAAAGGAAAATGCAAAATATATTTAATGAGAACCAGGCATTTATATTAGTATACGTAGATGATTTGTTAGTATTCTCAAAATCATATAAAGAGCATATAGCCCATCTCGAAATGTTCTTTCGTAAGGTTGAACAAAATGGGCTCATATTATCAAAAAAGAAGATGGAAATTTGTAAAGAAAGAATAAATTTCCTTGGCCATGAAATAGGAGAAGGAAAAATATATTTGCAAGAACACATTGCAAAGAAAATAGTAGAGTTTCCTGATAATATGAGTGATAAAAAAGTTCTACAACAATTCTAAGGAATTGTAAATTATGCAAGAAATTACATAGATAACCTAGCAAAGCTAGCGAGAGCTTTATATGCTAAATTAAGAAGGAATGGTCAGAGATATTTTAATTCTGAAGATATAAAATTAGTAAAGGCTATCAAAGAAAAAGTCAAGAATTTAAAGCCCCTAGAATTGCCTCTAGAAGATAATTATTTTATTATTTAAACAGATGCATCTAAAGTAGGATGGGGTGCTATATTAAAACAAAAACCTAATAAATATTCCCCAAAAGCAGATGAAAAAATATGTAGATTTGCTTCAGGAAGTTACAAGTTAAAAACAGTAAATAATATTGATAGAGAAATCCTCGCAGTTGTAAATGCAATAAATGCCTTTAGGTTATATCTAGGATTCAAAGAATTTACAGTGCGAACTGATTGTGAAGCCATATGTCGTTATTATAATAAAATTAATAGCAAGAAAATTTCAACCAGAAGATGGGTCTTAATTGAAGACACCATAGCCGGGAATGGTTATAAAGTTATTTTTGAGCATATTCAGGGAAAAGATAATACCTTACCTGACATATTTTCTCGTGCATCAAATTTGCAGAAATGAAGAAATGATTATTCCCCACCAGGTATGAATGCTTCTTCTTTGGAGAGGAGAACAGACTAAAGATATTTCAGCCAAATACCTTCAATTTCAAGCCAAAGGCCCATATCAAGCTTGATGAAATTCAGAGCTGCATATTGGACAATTTCTGGTTCCAATATACCAATAAGAGAGATGAAAAAGGATATATGCTACCAATTCTAAATAGCTTGGCAGAATATTTTAACCAAATGAATATGAAGTCGGCAAAACCAGAAAATGTTGAAATACAAAAAGGAGAAACATTATAGGTTTTGTTTGACGGAAATAAACCCGGAATATATTTGACATGGGAAGACATCATGATAGAGAAACTAGATGCAAAACGAATGGGACAAGACTTAACATTCAAAAAATATGAAAGTATTGATGATGCCTTGTTTTGGGCAAGAAAAATGATAGGGGAAAACTATTATATTGACCCCATGGCTAAAGATTATATCCAGAAGAGAAAGAATGTAGATAACAATGCATCCAATATGCCAATATTTAAAACTAAAAATGGAGAATTGTCAGGAAAGAATATAAAGGAAGAAGGTTCTCCAAAAAAATATACATATAAAGAATGCCTTCTGAAGGGCCTAGACCCTTTGGATAGTGAATATATAGATCAAGAAATGGACAAAAGATTTGAAGAATTGTCAAAAATAATGAAGAAAGAATTAGAGGAAGAGATATTAGATGAAATAAGGATTGAAATGAAAATAAGATTTGAAGATATAAAGAAAGAATGTGATACGAAGTATGATTTTTATCTCTTAGATGAGGATCATATGGATATCGCAGGGCATGGGCAGCCACCTGAGTAAAGCCCAACTTAAAATATCAGTGAATTTGAATTGATATTACTATCAATTATTCGGGCACGGAGGACATATACCGTGACCGAATACTGATAGGAATCTAGAATCTTAGGGTATATTGATATGAAATATCAATTATATGAGCAGGGAAGACCCCCTCCCCCTCCAAAAATGCAGCATGTATGCGTACGCATATAAATAGCCAATGCACACATATGTGCATGTTTGCAGCCAAGTATGCCCGCATACACATATCAGCAGGCAGTGTACGGGCACATGCATACCCAAAGATTGTAATATTTAAAGTCCAAGACAAAATCATGACGAAGAAGAAAATCAAAAAAGAAGACAATGCCACCTCCATTGGCAGCCAAGACACGGTGTGCAAACCTCTCCAACATGCACTCAATACCCTAGAAAGAACGGCTATAATGGCTACAAAGCCTATAAAGCCTAGAAGGCCTAAAAACTAGGTGCATGATGGACAAGGAGAAAGAAGGAGGAAATAATAGAGGAGCCTTCTCCAGGAAGCCATCCAAGAGGTGCTCTCTTGCCTATAAAAGGAGGAGTCTTGCTGCGAAGAGAGACACCAGACGAAGAAGAACCAGCCACACATAGAGCACAGAGTTGCAACTCAGCTAGCAAGCTCTTTGCTCAGCAGTAGTAGTAGTAGTACTTCCTCATCGTGTAATAAAGAGCTACAATATTTAGAGCATTTGTAAGCTCGCGAAGGTAGTTAGAAGGTAATTTCTTTATCCTTGTGTAAACCCTTCGGGGGTTCCCGAAAGAGAAAACCGTATGTAAATTATGTTGTGGAAATGATGTAGTTTCGTGTTTTCACTTGGTATTTTATTTTTGAATTTATGGAGCGAGTTCTTATGGTAGGGACCCTATAGGAGAAAACTATGTCGGTAGTTCTCTGTGTAGCCTATTATGGCATTTGAATGAGAACCTTATGGCCGTAGAGAAGTGTTCCCTTCAGGTGGTACTGCGTGGGAAGACGATTGGAATTTACTCCACAAATTTGCAACTAAAACATCAAGTGAACGAACTTAGCTACATCTGAAACAACATAATGATAAATATGGTGAGTACTGAGTAGGATATTACACCACTGCGTACACCTCAGTTGTCTTGTTTGCCTCGACAGCCCCTCAAAGATCCTGCAATATAAGAGAAATAATTTAAAAACACTTCATATTAAAAATAATATAAAAATAAATAACTAAGTTTGTATTTACTTTAATAACTCATGTACGTAATCACATATATCAACATTAAAACCTGAATTTATAACTTAATATAGTTTAGATTAATTACAAAAAAGTTCAGATATTTTCGTATATTTGGACGATGTAAGAGCATCTATACCCGGATCTTGCAAATTCGATGATTCAAACGTCCGTGGGTGCGCTTACATTCACATTCGGATCTTACAATTTCGACCCCTCAACCCCCCCCCCCCGGATACACCCGCAGACACTGACTGGGCACTCCTTAAATCCGCGTCTGCACACCTGCATATATTATATCTGACACCCTACATCCATACAAGTTCATGCAACGTAGTACATAGATCACCAAACAATCAAAATCGTCAGGAAATAGACATATAAACCAATACCAAACGGGCATAATTCACATAAACATCACCAAACGAGCATAACTCACACTGTTCACCGATCCGGCTAATTCTAAGTACATACCAATACTAGATTATCTAAAAGGATAGGGCGAGCTTCACCACTTCCTCACCTGCCCTATGCGCTTTCGGTCGCCAGCGGTGCTGTAGGCATACGCAGTAGGAGGTTGGTCGATGTCAAAGTCGTCGAAGTCGGACCCGTTGGAGGTGATGATGTAGCCTTGCAAGCACCGGACGATGTGGTTGTGCTTGCGCTTGAGCTGGGTCACCCTCACCGTGCCTCTGCCACCTCCCACTCGGATTTCTCAATGCCGAGTCGAAGTTGCTTGGCGTTGATCCCCCATCTCCGTCGGGCATCCATCTCTACCGTGGTAAGTGACCGACAATACACCCAGTGGAGGAGATGTCGCTGCTCATCGGGCACCAGCATCATGAGGTGGTTGTCACGCCCAAGATGCGACCCTATCCTCAATTTGGCACGAGGGCCTCGTCAGGGACAGAAGCGCATCTCGTCGTGTTGCAAGAATGGATATCGTTACAAGTACATGTACTGAAAAGAAGAGATATATAATAGAATTGTCTTACACTTGCCACAAGCTACATCAGAGTCACATCAGTACATTACATAATCATCAAGAGTAAGAGCAGGGTCCAACTACGAACGAAATCAAACGAGAAAAGAAGAACGACGTCCATCCTTGCTATCCCAGGCTGCCGGCCTGGAACCCATCCTAGATCAAAGAAGAAGAAGGAGAAGAAGCAACTCCAAATGTACAATCAACGCGCTCGCGTCGAGTAACCCTTACCTGTACCTGCAACTAGTGTTGTAGTAATCTGTGAGCCACATGGGACTCAGCAACCTCATTTCCAAAGGTATCAAGACTTGCAAAGCTTACTGGGTGAGGAATGGTTAAGTGGTGAGGTTGCAGCAGCGGCTAAGCATATATTTGGTGGCTAAACTTACGAGTACAAGAAATAAGAGGGGGAAGATCTACGCATAACGGACGTGAACTACTGATGATCAAATGAATGATCCTAAACACCTACCTACGTCAGACATAACCCCTCCGTGTCCTCGATCGGAGAAGGAACTCACGAAAGAGACAGTCACGGTTACGCACACAGTTGGCAAGTTTTAATTAGGTTAACTTCAAGTTATCTAGAACCAGTGTTAAACAAAGCTTCCACGTTGCCACATAACCGCAGGCACAGCTTTCCGAAAGATTTAACCCTGCAGGGATGCTCCAACTAGTCCATCACAAATTACCACAAGCCACATAGAAATCCTCAATCACGAAGCTCGCGATCTCGTCGGATTCCCTAGTGGAAAACCTCAACTCTGAGATTACCCAATGCATAACCGGAATCCCGATGCACAAGATATCTCGTCAAAGGTAAAACTAATCCAGCAAGGCCGCCCGACGTGTCGACGATTCCTATAGGAGCCGCGTATCTCGTTCTCAGGACACGACGGATAAGCACAGCGTACGGTGGCCTGATAGAAATCTCCCGAGTTGCCCCAGGTTGGCCCCGCAAACGGCTCTAGTTTTGGACCAACACCAACATCACTGCCCCCCTGTATTATGTGAAATTACTCCTCGGCTTCATGACGCCCTATGCTTTCAGTATTAACGAAATTATTATGTTGGGCAAATGTAGTACCAATGTTGGGCCTTGCCGGACCAGCTTTAATCTAAAACGAATTATCAAGGGGGTCCCCATAACAACCCCGATCGTGTTAGGAGCGCTCGTTTATAGAACATAACACCGGTAGCCGAAACTAAGGGGGCAAAGGTGGAACAAAACACCAGGCAAGAAAGGTCGAGCCTTCCACCTTTTACCAAGTATATAGGTGCATTAAATTAAATAGCATTTAATATGGTGATATAGCAAAGAACCCATGTTTTCACATGGAAGCATCTGCACCTGCAACTAGCAACGCTAACAATAGGGTTAAGCAAGCGGTAACATAGCCAATCAGTGGTTTGCTAGGTCGAACATGTTGAAGGTAATCATGGCATTGTTGAGAGGCTGGTATTTAACATGTGGTAGGCAACAAGACATAATCGATAGAAGTGGTAAAACTAGCATCGCATTGATAGTAATGGTATCTGGGGAAATGGTCATCTTGCCTGAGATCCCGCTTGGAAGAAGAATGCCTCCGTAAAGCAGACGAACCGACGTAGTCGAACGGGTCCTCACAATCCGGCACGCTGCGGAACTCTATCGAGACGAAGCAAACCGGAAACACAAATCAACACACGGAATTCACCACACGACGCACAACACAAATGATGCATGAGCAGCTGAATACATGCAAGTCACGGCATGAAAAATCACACAATCAAACACTACACATTAAGTGAAGTTCAATATGCAACGAGTTGCATATTGACGATACTCCATGTTGATTTATTTAGTTCTATCCCGATTAGGTACACGGCAATATTAAATGTTATTAAACATGGCAAGAGGTGAAGCGTAATTAAACTACTTATCTAGGCATTTTAAATGAGGTCGGAAATGACATATAACATCTCCGAGACGACCTCACATGTTAATTTACAATTCTGTCCAGATCTAAACTAACGCATTTAATTAGTTGTTAAACAGCAAGACAAATAGGTTCACGTGATTCTACTCGTCATTCTAGTGAAAAGCATATATAGCTCATCTCATCTCCAATGGAGTTACGGTCTAAAAGATACGAGCAACACGAGATCGTATGACATGGATGCAACATGTATGCAAATGATAGCCGCGACACGTTTCGGTCCCGACAACTCGATGAGATATCGGTGCAAAGGAATGGTTTGCGTGTGCATGTCATGTCAAGGAGTTATGGGGTGATCCCGGTTACCGGGTTCCCATGTGTCGGGGGCACGATAAAAGAGGGACAACGTGCAACGATCGAACCTATATGGTGCAAACATACGGTTCATCTCACACCACAATGCATGTCTAGGTTATTGATGAAATTGCATGAGTAAAATAAACATAGGCCGACTTGCAACACAGTGCAACGACCTAGATTTGAATCAGGCCCAAGTGCGTGAGTGTGTGCATGCTTGGGGAAAAACCAACAACAACAACTAACACATGCAAAGAATTGATCTCCCTGGGATTTGATACCAGGACCTCCTCGACGTGAATGCTTGGAACCTACCAACAAGGTAGCTCAATATTAGTGGCATGATCAGGTTCGAACTAATATTAAAGAGGAACAACGATGTGAGGCAAAACTGATGACAAAAAGGTGTGCATCCGCGGGGATTCGACCCTTGGTCACCTGGGTAGGATCCAATAATGTGAACTAGCTGTGCTAGGCCTCGGTTTAAAATACAAATTAGACTTAACAATTATAAGGCATCACAACGAATGGATCTGAAGGAAACTGAATTTCAGATCGGGTGGGGAGTTCCTCACAGCAGGGAGAACAACAGGCCGGTGTAGGGACTGCAGCACGGCGGCGGAGTCCATAGGGTCAGGGACGGGCGCGAAGTTGGATGCGGGGGCGGCCGTCCCGTTCCCGACGGCGGCAAGGTCCGACGGTGTGGGGGCGATCGCCGGCGAGCTCCTGACTGCCGTGGCACTACTTTTGCCTGAAGAAACGAAGAGACACACAGAGTTCAGAGAAGAACGGGGAAGGAAGAAGAAAGAAGAGAGGGATGAGGAAGGAGAAGGGGCTCGATGCACGGTGACCTGGGCCGCTGTTTGCCGGTGACTCGCTGGCCTGCGGCACATCAGAGAGGCGGGTGCGTAGGCGCCGGGTGCTTGGGGACGGGGCAGATGGTGGAGCTCCGATGCGGCGGCAGGGCCGGGCCGGCGCTGCTGCTCCACCTGCAGAAGACGACGGTGACGGAACCCAAGCCAAGCTCGAGCCATGGCGTGGTGCTCTTGGAGACAGAAAGAGAGACTTGAGAGAGAGAGAGGGGAAACGAAGAAGGAATGAGAGAAGGGAGAGGGAGCACGGGAGGAGAGGAACGGCGAGAGCATGGGATCCTGACGGCTTGCTGGAGCTGCTGCTGCTAAGCGCGGTGCTGGCTGCCGCTGCGCGCAACGCTTGCGGGGGGGGGGGGGGGGGAAGCTGCGTGTGCGGGCGAGTGGCTCTCGTTGGCCCGATGGAAAAAACAAGGAGTGGCGGCGGGTGATGGGACAAGAGCCTAGGATCTAGGGTTTGGACTAAATGCCGCAAATGGATTAGCTTAAGGGGCATTAGGACCTTCCGATTAAATCGGACGGTCGAAAATGGCTAGGTTAGGGAGTCCAGTTGACAAATCTATGACAGTTTGCGGTAAAACGGGGTTGATCCGGATCCAACGGTCACGACTGCTGGGTTCGGGTTCCGGGAGGTTTCCAGGTTTGGTTGTGCGTAGGGTCGGTGCACTGTGCAGAGGGGCTAGGCGGGGATGAGAGGGAAAACGACACCCGACAACTATTTTAAAACACCAACAAAACGTCCGACGATAGCCCGAATATGGTGCCGCTACGGTCGACCGTTCGGGTACTAGACGGGCTCCGATCGCGACGAAATTTGACAGGCGACTACCTATAACTAATTGGGACCGCACGTCAAATCTCAACCCAAACAGAGAAAGTTTTACGCACACTTTTAAAACAGGGTTCGATGATGCCGCGGGCGCGTGCGTGTGTGAACGGGCTCAGAACGAACAACAACGAGAACCGGCAACTAACAACGGATGCAAGTTTTGAAAACTGGCGGCAACGGAGATGCCGATGCAATGCAGATGGTGCGAATGATGCGATGATGATGCAACAAATTAAAATACCCACACGACAGAAATGGAAAGGAAAGGGGAATCTTCTGGAACGTCGGCATCGGGTTGTCACAGTGGTGTTGAGAGGACTACGCACCTGCGTCGGATTCGCCCCCCTCTCCCTTGCCCTTTGCCTCTCACGGCGGGCAGTGCATGCCTCCCACCGGCCCTTTGCCCTTTCTGTCGCCATTGGTGATGTAGGCGTTCGCAGTAGGAGGTGGGTCAATGTCTAGGCCATCGGAGTCAGGCCCGTTGGAGTAGGAGGAATCAGAGTTGGCGATGTATCCTTGCAAGCGTCGGACAATGCTGTCGTGCTTGCGCTTGAGCTTGGCCACCCTCACCGCTGCCTCCACCGCCTCCCGCTCAAATTGCTCAATCCCGAGTTGGAGCTGCTTGGCGGTAATTCCTCATCTTTGTTGGGCATCCATATCCGTCAAGGTAAGTGACCGATGGTACACCCACTAGAGAAGACACTGCTCCTAGTCAGGCACCGACATCACGCAATGGCATTGAGAGGACTGCGCAATCGCGTCGGACCCACCATCTCTCCTTTGCCTTCTGCCTCTCGCAATAGGCGGCGCGTGCCTCAGACTCCGGATTTGCACCTGTGGATCCGATGGAGTGGGCACTAGAACCCATCGATGCCCGCATGGAGCAACGACTGGAGGTGGAGGAGGTCGTCCGGAAGGCGGAGTAGATTGGGTAAGCCTTGTAGATGCATGCGGGGCGGGAAGGGCCGACGTGGGTAAGCTACATGTGGCGTCGCACCGGACCCGGAGCTGCCACTCGTATCGACCTATGAGCGCAATACGAAGCGACAGTTCCTCCTCGTTAACCTCACCGTCGTCGGAGTGGCTGCAGGTGCTGGACATACTCTCCGGTGCTACGAATTTGATGGGTTGGGGAAAGGGGAAAGTTGGGGAGCGGAGCAGAGTGAAATGAGTTAGGGTTTGCTCCGGAGGGGGGTTTGTGGGGTCGAAGTGGACCAACGGTGGGTTGAGATGATGTGGCGGACGTTCTCGGGCGCGCCCGGTCCGTCTCATATCCGCCCTATGTTTGGGATAGATACGAGGGGTGCCGGTCAGCCGGGGTGTTTGTCCGCCGTTTGAGAGCTCCGGTTGGGTTGCTTATTTGTGACCAGTCAATGACCGAACAACCCGACTTGGCATTTGAGACAGGTACGAGGAGTCCGACTGTAGCTGCTCTAAATGGAAAGTTGTAGGATCAATAGAAGGCGTGTCTAGAGGGGGGGGTGAATAGACTACTTGACAAGATTAAAATCCTAGCCTTTTCCCAATTTTATGGTTGGCCGATTTTAGCAATTCTAACAAGTCTAGTCCACCCTACACATGCTAGTCAACATATATGGCACTGGAAAAGTAAAGACTTTGCACATGTAGTAAGGAGTAGAGTTTAGGAGATCAAACGCAAAGAGGTTGACACGGTGATTTTTTGCATGGTTCCGATAGGTGGCGCTATCATACATCCATGTTAGTGGAGACTTCAACCCACAGATGGTAACAGCTGCAAGGGTCCACGGAGGGCTCCACCTACAAGGGGTCCACGAAGAAGCGGCCTTGTGTAATCCACCACGGCTTCCGTCCACGAAGGACTTGCCTGACTCACGGTAGATCTTCATGAAGTAGGCGATCTCCTTGCCCTTACAAACATCTTGGTTCAACTCCACAACACGAAGTAGGAGGCTCCCAAGCGACACCTAACCAATCTAGGAGGCACCACCCTCCAAAAGGTAATAGATGTGGTAGAACTATGAACTCCTTGCTCTTGTGCTTTTAAAGATAGTCTCCTCAACACTCAATCACTCTCTCACAGATTAGGCATGGGTAGGAGAGATTATTTTGGTGGAAAGCAACTTGGGGAAGCTAGAGATGAAGTTTCAAATGGATGGATTGGAATATCTTGATCTCAACACATGAGTAGGTGGTTCTATCTGAGGAAATTGGATCTGTCAATGAAGTGTGTGTTCTGAGTGCTTCCTCTGCGAATGAGAGGTAGGTGGAGGAGTATATATAGGCAGCCCCCAAAATCCAACCGTTACACCTAAAGTGACCAACTCGGTGACACCGAAGTAATAAACTCGGTGGTACCAACTTGCACAAAAGGCAACAAATTTTGAATCTCGATGGTACCGATATTCACAACTCGGTGACACCGAAAAGGTGGCTAACGGTGAGATGTCCCAACTCGGTGACACCGATACCCAAACTCGGAAATTTCGATTATGTGTACCGAGGCAATAGCAGGTTGGTCACCTAAACTCGGTAGCACCGATGCGGAAACGGTTATACCAAAATGGTAGGTTTGGCTTGGGTTCTGTATGGGCACTCAAGGCGCCCTACCCAAAGCATAGTACCCACGACAAGCCATCAACTCACTCATGGGAGAATTGTTATATCATGCAGGAATTCGGGAATCAAGCGTTCCAGAGCCACCAGGGGCTAATGGTGGACACCCGGGTCAGTATGGGCAACCCGGTTCACAAGGCAGCTCATCTCGCCGTTTCCAAGGTTCAGGGTTTAATGAACCAGACGACTCATCATTATCTAGGAAACACTGGCAATGGACATCATTCTGCTAAATGCAAGCAACAACATAGCAATAATCTGGGTTTCAGAGCAACCCTAAACAGCTCAATAGTGGTCAATACCACATTTTCACCACCAACAGATGCAAAGAGGACAAGAAACATAAGAAGAGATCCATCAACATGATTGAGCCAGCGGTCCCAAGGTATCTCATCTGGTCCGAACAACCAATTATCTGGAGCACAGAAGATCACCCTCCCCGGGTTGATAACCCGGGGGATCTAGCTTTGCTGGTAGCACCTCAGGTTGGAGGTTATACCCTCACAAAAGTCCTCATGGATGGAGGGAGAAGCATCAACATCTTATAATACGGTAGTTTCCGGTGGATGAACCTACACGATAACAGTTTGCAAACTTCTTCCACGGTTTTTCATGGCATTATTCCTGGAAAGTCAGCATACCCGGTAGGGCGGATCAAGATTAATTTTGCTTTTGGGGATGAGCATAATTGTAGATGCGAACCCTTAATGTTTGAGGTGGTGAAGATAAAAAGCCCTTATCACGCTCTTTTCGGGAGGCCGACTTATGCTCGTTTCTTGGCTCGCCTTGTTACATCTATCTCAAAGTCAAGATTCCGGGTCCCAAAGGCACCATAACGGTAGGAGGAAGCAAGAAGATAGCCCAGGAAGGAGATGCAACTTATGCTGAGTGGGCCTGCGGCACCGAAAAGTTAAAATTTCTCACATTCGATGTTGACACGGCTAATAAAGACCCCCTCAAGTAAGCCAACAGTTGAGTAAGTCAACCCGACCAATTCTTGGCCCTATCATATTAGAGCCACCGGCTCATTACCTCAGTATCGACCCCTAAAATTATGTACATACTTCTATAATATTCCAAATCTAATAAAGCTCGTTTTTATCCCATAAACTGAGCATGAGCCTTTATTATTTGAAATTTGTTACTTGGGGTCTTATATATCAAACAAATCATCAGATTTATCAAATTATGATCAAAGGAATCAAGCTGGCTTATCTGTTCCTCAGATTTTTTGGCAGTAATAGCATTGTATTTTGCATTCCTATGTCGGCTTTTCCTTGATCATAGGTCACTTGGGGGCTTCCAACTCATCGAGTTTAGCTTTCCCACCCTCTTGATCCGGCGAAGACGGCACAAAATGGTTAAACCTGCGTATATGTTGGATCCGACTCCGGTCAGGTGACTCGTGTACTCTTGACTAATAACAATACTAGGGAAAACCTTATACATAGAGGCTTATTTGTAGCGCTGGTCAAGAAGCGGCGCTACTGCTCTGCACTAGTAGCGCCAGCACACAAACGACACTACTGCTACACAAATAGCAGTAGCGCCGCCACGTAAAAGCTCGCTACTACTACAATTGCCACCCCTTCCCGCCAGGCTAGGTATAGTAGTACCGCCTCATTCAAAACCGTGCTACTGCTAACATAATAGTAGTAGCGTGTTTTTGGTGCAGGGCGCTACTGCTAAGTTTGAACTTGGCCACATGTCGGGCCCCACATTAGGAGTAGCGCGTTTTCCCCAAGCGTGCTATTGCTGAAGCGCAGCCACCATCTTTTCCCTTTCCCTCCCCTCCCCTTCCCCTCCGTCTCCACCTCTTCCTGTCACTTTCCCCGCCTTCCAACCAGCTCCCACCTCCTCTCTCCCTCACTTGGCTTCTTGCTCACTACTTCTCCCCCATTACTCTCTTTCTCTCTCTCTATTGCTTTTAACTAACTACAACACCTGCATTAGTGAAACTCCTTTCTCTTCCCCCCTCCACTAGTTAGAGTCATCTCCTTCTCCAACTAGCTAGTAGATCTACTCACTTAATGAAGTGACCTATGTACCTCCCTAACTAGATCTAGCCATGTCAAGAAGGATTTGTCCACTTTTGATCATTGCCTAGGTGTGTGGCGACACCGATCGACACATCATCATCACCGTGCTCCATCTCGAGATAGGTAGGTGAATAAAAATTTGTGCTTTTGCAAGAATGGAAATGTGTGTATGTGTGTGAATATGACATAATCGAGCGATATGATGGAAATTGTGTGTGTGGCACGAGTTGCCGCCGAATTGTTCTTGAGTTGCCTATGTTTTGTCGAAATGTCAATTTATTTCCGTTTCGGCGAATTTCGGGCAAACTCTATATGTCCTATTTTTAGGGAAGGCCATGCCGAATTTTTGTATGACTTTCATGCATGCATGCATTTTTTATAATCAATTTGTTTATTATTATTGCATAGGCATCCATGATGGTTAGTGGAACGATGGTGGGAAGGTGGTTGCGGTTGGCGGTGCAGGACACGAATGAAAATAACCGAACAGAGTTTTTATGTCCATGTCGAAGATGCAAAGGAGGAGGTTGGGTTGACCCCTATCAGGATTGTCTTGTGATGCCGCACCTGCTCATGACTGGTTTCTTGGATGGCTATACTCGATGGATAATTAAAGAAGAAGAAGATGATGATGATGAAGAGGACGCCAAAGGGGCAGCCAATGACGCGGGTCAAGACAAAGAGATGACCGATAATGGCCGTGGAGAAGGGGCCGAACATGGCGGTTGGGAAGAGGCCGGCCATGTCGGCAGAGAAGAGGATGGTCATGGCGGCAGAGAAAACATGGACATGCCACACACTTTGTCGCTACTAAGTTCAATTGTACAGGACTCTCATGTTAGAGACCTGGTTCGCAAGGAAACGTGTACTGACAAAGCTTCTTCTAGAGAGGAGGCACAACTGGAGCAATTGTTGGTAGACTCGAACACTCCATTGTATGATGGTTGCATTCTCGAGGTGACCCACTTGAGTTTCACGCTCAAACTTCTGAAGACGAAGGCTAAAAACAAATGGACCGACACTAGCCTCGATGAGCTTCTCAAGTACCTAAAGGATGTTCTTCCCGTGGGGAATCTTTGTCGTACTAGTGTGGATGAGGCCAAGAAGATTGTGTGCCCTCTTGATCTGCCGCACTTAGATACCATGCATGCATCAACGGTTGCATCATTTATCGGAAGGAGCACGTGGAAAAAATCAGTTGTCCGGCGTGCAATGCTTCTAGATACAAGAAGGTCGGAAAGAAATCTCCCTAGAAAGTTGTATGGTACTTACTGATCACTCCTTGTTTGTAACGTTATTTTGTAGATCCCAAGGAAGCAAAGCTCATGCGTTGGCACGCGAAGAGGAAAAAGCCCGATGATGGAGATGATCCGATGCTGAGACACCCCAAGAATGCAAGCCAGTGGAGAGCGTTCAACCGCGAATATCGATATTTCGCATTTGATGTAAGGAACATCGTGCTTGGCAAGTGTACCGCTCACATGAATCCTTTTGGCAAGAAGAACACCAACCATAACACATGGATGTGTTTGTATTGATGTACAACATCCCCCTGGTTGTGCATGAAGTCGAAGTACATACAAATGAGCATGCTGATTCAAGGGCCAAAACAACCAGGAAAAAGTATTAATCCGTATTGAGGGTTACTTCAAGAGGAGTTAGACACGTTATGGAAAACGCCAGCCCAGACATGGGACGCAAACAAAGGCGAGTATTTCTATATGAGAGCCATGCTGATCACGACGGTGTACGACTATCTCGGTTACAGATATGTCGTAGGCCATGTGTGCCACGGATATTGCAGATGCATGCGATGCATGGATGATACAACGTCTGAGCAGCTAACATCAACCAAAGAAGGCGGGTCTAGGAAAATCGTGTACATGGGGCATTGATAACCCACAAGTATAGCGGATCGCAACAATTTTTGAGGGTAGAGTATTCAACCCAAATTTATTGATTCGACTCAAGGGGAAGCCAAAGAATATTCTCAAGTATTAGCAATTGAGTTGTCAATTCAACCACACCTGAAAGATTTAGTATCTGCAGCAAAGTATCAGTAGCAACAGTAACCAGTAGCAGCAAATTGACAGGAGTAGCAACAAAGTAACATCAGCAGCAGCAGAGTAACAGTAGCAGAAGTGACATCAGTAGTGGCAAAGTAACATAGAAAGGACTAGTAGGAAAAACTGGTAGGCATTGGATCGGTGATGGATGATTATGCCGGATGCTATTCATCATGCAACAGTTATAACACGGAGAGATATGTAACTAGCTCCAGTTCGTCAATGTAATGTAGGCATGTATTCCATATATAGTCATATGTGCTTAGGAAAAAGAACTTGCATGACATCTATTGTCCATCCCTCCCATGGCAGCGGGGTCCTAATGGAAACTACGGGATATTAAGGTTCTCCTTTGAATAAAGAACCGGACCAACGCATTAACACTTGGTGAATACATGAACTCCTCATACTATGGTCATCTCGAGGAGTGGTTCCGGCTATTGTCACTCCGGGGTTGCCGGGTCATAACACATAGTAGGTGACTTCAACTTGCAAGATAGGATCAAGAACACACATATATTGGCGACAACATAATAGGTTCAGATCTGAAATCATGGCACTCGGGCCCTAGTGACAAGCATTAAGCATGGCAAAGTAGTAGCAACATCAATCTCAGAACATAGTGGATACTAGGGATCAAACCCCGTCAAAACTAACTCGATTACATGATAGATCTCATCCAACCCATCACCATCCAGCAAGCCTACGATGAGATTACTCATGAACAGTGAAGAGCATCATGGAATTGGCGATGAAGGAAGGTTCGTGATGATGATGGCGGCGATCTCCCCTCTCCGGAGCCCAGAACGGACTCCAGTTCTGCCCACCACAGGAAGAACAGGAGGTGGCGGCGCCTCCGTATCGTAAAACGCGATGAATTCTTCTCCTTGATTTTTTCTGGACGAAAGGGACTAAATAGAGCTGAGATTGGAGGCGGTGGAGCTTTGTGGGCCCCACAAGCCTGCTAGGCGCGGCGAGGGGAGGCCCGCGCCTGGTGGGCTTGTGGGCTCCACGCTCCACTTCCTCCGTTGATTCTTGCGCTTGTATTTTTTATATATTCCACAAAAATTCTCCGTAAATTTCCAGTTCATTCCGAGAACTTTTATTTCTGCGCAAAAACAACACCATGGCAATTCTGCTGAAAACAACGTTAGTCCGGGTTAGTTCCATTCAAATCATGCAAATTAGAGTCCAAAACAAGGGCAAAATAGTTTGGAAAGTAGATACAATGGAGATGTATCAACTCCCCCAAGCTTAAAACCTTGCTTGTCCTGAAGCAATTCAGTTGACAAACTGAAAGAGACAACAGAAAAACTTTTACGAACTCTGTTTGATCTTGTTGTTGCAACTATGTCTAACTCATATCTAGAATTTCAGATAGATCACAAGCAAACCACATAAGCAAATGACATCTAGGTCTCACGGTAAACTCATATCAATCTCATAATCAACTAGCGAGCAAATAATAATAAGTTTCAAACGTCAACACTTCAATCAAAACAATCATGAAGCAGTATGAATAGATGGTATCTCGCTAGCTCTTTCTGAGACCGCAAAACATAAATGCAGAGCACCTTCAAAGACCAAGGGCTGACTAAACATTGTAATTCATGGCAAAGAAGGTCCAGTCACAGTCATACTCAATCACAGTTAAAAGCAAATCATAAAAATGACAGAGCTGCTCTAAAATTGGTGCTTTTATAAGAAGAGGATGACTCAACAGGAACATAAATAGACAGACCCTTCGCAGAGGGAAGCATTGATTTGCAGAGGTGCCAGAGCTCAAGCTTTGAAAACAGAGATAATAATTTTGGGTGGCATGCTTTCATCGTCAATGCAATGACCAAGAGTTCTCACCATCTTCCACGCTACACATGCTATAGGCGGTTCCCAAACAGAAAAGTAAAGTTTTGACTTCCCTACCACCGATCAATCACACTCCACGACTAGCCGAATCCTCGGGTGCCGTCCATACCAACAACAATCCAGGGGCAATTTTGTGTGCAATTATCTTTTCGATTTGAGCATGGAACTGGGCATTCCAATTACCGGCCCCTTTCTCGTGAATGATAGTGAATAAACACATATCGAGGATAACACGCCTAGCATGGAAGATACTGATAGCCCCCTGTCACCACATGAGCGGTTCGGGCATGCAAAACAGATTATTTCTTGGAGGTTTATAGAGTGGCACATGCAAATTTACTTGGAACGGCAGGTAGATACCGCACATAGGTAGGTGTTATGGACTCATATGGAACAACTATCGGGGGGAAAACCTCGGGGTAGGCTCATCAAGCTTGCTCCTTCATTTCCAACTCAAGGGACATGAACAAATACAGTTTCCTAAGGCCCAAGTCTTCTGGCCGGCTAGGATGCGCCTACCGGCTGGAGGACGAGGCGACCATCTCTCTGTCCGGCCAGGCAACCCCTTTCGGCTAGATTCAAGGCGGTTACCTCTTCCGGGCTAGCCTGGTCCTACCAACCGGCTAGGAATGAGGCGGCCGTGCCCAAGCCGGCTGGCCAAGCACGCAAGCCGGCCGAGGATCACAAGTCACATCACATCGTAGGTCAGGATGAGACCTTACGATTAAAGGTGGCTACGCGTCAGCAAAGGTACAGGATCGGAGCGCCCGACAGGTATGAGCATCGGCGGCCACGCCGCTGACCTACCCCGGCTATGATCCAGCACCTAGCATAGTGTCGGACCGTCACACTCCCACTCCATTACTGCACTCGGCGTGGAGAACAGTGGAGGCGGTCGTACTACTTTCCCATGACGAATCTTGCTGGACGACGCTCGACGTACATCGTGTGCTCGGCGTCAAACTTATGCGAGAGATGCATTGGCCAGCCGGTGGGTCCCACGGCCAATCGAGACCATGCAGCCGGCAGGCCCCTCAAGCGAGAAGACAAGACACTCGTGGGCCCCTGGTCAGCCAGCGAGGCTGCCAGCCGGGCCCCACTATTGTACCCTTTATCCATATTGTAGGCCGATGGGTTCGCCTATAAAACCCCCCGGTCGCCCTCCATGCAGAGGGGCCTATCATTCCATGGACGAACAACACTACACACTCACCAACTACATAGAGAGAGGCAGAGATGAGTCGGCAGCTCCCCTCTTCCTCCTCCCAACACAGGTACAGGAGCAACCCTGTAATCTGTTCATACACATCAAACACTCCGGAAGGACTAGGGGTCTTATCTCTACGGAGAGCCCTGAACCTGGGTACATCGTGCGTTCCATGCTTGTACCAACCTCGTTCCTAGCGCCCTCCTTTGTCCTTTTGGTTCTCACCAACTTTAGCCTACCTATGGCATATGTTGTGAGTATTCACCGACATTTGGCGCTCACCGTGGGGCCGATCGCGGCATCGGCTCGCTTTACGCGTTGGGCGGGGCCCCGCACGTACGCCACCGGAGGCATCACGTCCGGATTGGTTTGCATGCCCGTGGAGCGTGCTTTCGACGAGGCAACACCTATGATGATCGACGTCCCCGTCCGCCATGCGGATTCAGACGAAGATTCTGATGACGAGGCACTTCCTAGCGTCGTCATCGCTGCTATGGAGAACCTCAGCATTCTCTTCAGCGACCTACGTCTCAACGACGGTCCGCGCTACTTCGGCAAGGACTTCGCCGTTGAGGCGCTCTGTGCCAGCTTCAGCAGGCTCTCTATCGCTGAGACGCCTGTCCATGACGTATATCCCAGCAATGTCCTCGTCTTCGACGACCCTCCAACGTCGGTGGGGTTCTTCACCTCATACCACGTCGCCGTAGTCTCCAACGTCGCGTAGGTGATGGTTATCAGCGCTGGCACCAGTGCGGCTCATGGCAAAGCGTCAGCAGACGCTGGTGAGCCTACTGCTGCCACCGCAGATACTCTTCGGGAAGCCATCGCCGGCCTGAAGATACCCGTCGCTGCTTCCGCACACCCCACTAACGCACGGGCCTCATTGGAGGAGGCTCGCAAGCGTATCTTGGAGGAGGGCATTACCGCCGCCTCGGCAAAGCGTCGGATGGAGGCCACGCAGCGCGGGTATAACTCCGCATACGGCCTCACTCCGATTTCTGAGGCCCCTAGCCAGCTTGGATCGTTCTGCAGCCGCGGCCGGTTCATTACCGAAGTCCTAGGTGGCGATCTGCCCACCTACGAGACCCCTGCAGCCAACATGGGAGCGGAGCAGGCGGCCATGAAGGAGATGGCAAGCCTAGAAGGCGAGGAGCGCGCTTTCCAGGAGAAGCGGGTCAAGGATCTCCTTGACGCCGCCAACCAGCAACACACTCGGCTTGACCCCGGTCAAGCCTAGTCAGAGTCTCCAGGACCCAACCCTGGATCATGCTGCAACCCTAGCGGTCAGCATCATGCAGAAGGATCTTCCTCGCATCATCCCTCCGGCCGGAGGAGCGAGGAAAGCTAAGACCGGCGCTCCCAGCGCCAGAGCGAACACACTTCGGGCATGCGTCGCGGAGGCGACGAGGGCGATTCAGAGTGTGAGATTCTTCACCCGCGAAGAACTCATGTCTCTGGTTCGCGAGGCGCCTCCCCTCTCACCACTCGGACTGGCTCTCGCACTTCCCAGGATGATCGGGATGCCCGCCGGTGTC
Source organism: Hordeum vulgare subsp. vulgare (assembly GCF_904849725.1). Lineage (NCBI taxonomy): Eukaryota > Viridiplantae > Streptophyta > Magnoliopsida > Poales > Poaceae > Hordeum > Hordeum vulgare. The sequence continues at coordinate 340,160,793 of NC_058522.1, read as the reverse complement.
TCATCGTCCTAGCCCAGTCAGCCCTCCTAGAGGAAGACGGTCCCGTCGGTCCGGCCTGCTTTGGCCCCCGGATCCGAGGGGAGCCGTTCCCCCGAGGTTTCACCTTGCCTTGGGACACACCCAAATGCAACGGCACGGCAAAGCCAGAGGACTGGTTGATCGACTACACCACGACCGTCGGCATCGCTAGGGGCAACAAGCGCGTAGAGGTCCGCTACGTGCCACTCATGTTGGCCGGCTTGGTTCGGACTTGGCTTAACAGCCTTCCGGTCGGCAGCGTCAACTCCTGGGTGGACTTCGAGGAGGCATTCGTACGCAACTTCACTGGCACCTACAAGCGCCCTGGCCGGCGCTGCGAGCTGGCCATGTGCGTCCAGAAGCCCGACGAACCCCTTCGCGACTACGACACCCGGTGGACAGTGCTCCACAACTCCTGCGAGGGGGTGCATGAGGTACAAGCCATCCAGTACTTCATCAACGGTTGCCGAGACGGCACCCTCCTCAAGCACAAGCTTATGTGCTCCGAGCCCACCTCTCTAGCGGTGCTCATGGACAAGGCGGACAAGTATGCCACGGCCGACTCGGCGATGCGCGTCAAGGTGACCGCCTCGGACAAGGCTGTCCCTACGTCGGCTACTCCCAAGTCGGCTGGGGACAACCGAGGCGGCCAGAACAACAACAAGCGCAAGGCGGATCAGATGGATTCGTGCTCGAACAACAAGTTGGTAGACAACATGGAGGGTGAGACGTCGGCTCCTCAAGCCGGCCCTCCACGGAAGCATTCCAACAGGAACAACACCAACTGGCTGCCCAGGCAGTCCTTCAAGCAACTTCTCGACGCCCCCTGCAAGATACATTCTCGGGCGCAGCCGTCCACCCATACCCTTCAACAGTGCAGCTTCGCACGCCGGCTGTCGCAAGGGGATGGCCTGCCAGCTACCCCAGGTGCACAGGCGGCACCTCGTGCACCGGCTCCTGGTCCTGCTCTGGCTCCACTGCCGCCGCCTCGCGACGACGGCCACCTCCATGACGACTACCCCCATCAAGACGGAGCATTCGTCGTCTTCACCAGTGAAGGCGACGACAAGCACAACCTGCACCAGTGGCGGCGCGAGGTGAATGCCACGGTTCCCCCGGTTCCCCAGTACATGCATTGGTCTGACAAACCAATCACATGGAGCCGGGTGGACCACCCTGCGGTGATGCCCAACCCGGGCTCATACCCGCTTGTCCTCGACCCCACCTTCGCCTCCAAGAGGCTCACCTGTCGATTCTCTCGGGTGCTGGTCATTGGCGGCAGCAACATCAACATCCTCTACCTCGACACTCTCCTCAAGCTCGGGCTCAAGGAGACAGACGTCCTGCCGACCAGTACTGTCTTCCATGGCATCGTGCCTGGGCAGTCCTACTCGCCGATTCGTAAGATCTATCTTGACGTCCTCTTCGGCGACAAATCTCAGTTCCGCCGCGAGTCCATATGGTTCGAGGTAGTGGACCTCAGCAGCCCGTATCATGCGCTGCTGGGAAGACCGGCTCTGGCCAAATTTATGGCTATTCCGCACTACTCCTACCTAAAGATGAAGATGCTGGGTCCCAAGGGCATTATCACTTTTGCTGGCGACTACAAAAAGTCGCTCGAGTGTGCCCAAGATAGCAGCCGCCTCGCCGACGCCTTGGTGATTGCTGAGGAGAAGCGGCAGATCGACCGGCTCATGGCCCAGGCTACTGAGCAGCCGTCGATTCCTTCTCCTCTGTCCCAGACGGCAGGCGAGGGCTCTTTCAAGCCGTCCAAAGAGACCAAGCAGGTCCCACTCGACCCTGCCAACCCCAAGCAGTGCACCACCATCGGGGCTGGCCTCAGCCCCAAATAGGAAGGCGAGCTCGTCGAATTCCTCCATGAGAATCGGGACATCTTTGCATGGTCCCCCAAGGACATGTCGGGTGTCCGAGGAAGTACGCCGAGCACAAACATCATGTGTGACCGGATGCAAAGCCGGTGAAACAACCTTTGCGCCGCTTCGCCGAGGGGAAGCGACGCACGATCGGAGAAGAGATCACCCGGCTCCTTGCAGCCGGCTTCATCATGGAGGTTTTCCACCCGGATTGGCTGGCTAATCTAGTACTGGTGCTGAAGAAGAGCAACACCTGGCGAATGTGTTTCGACTACACTAGCCTGGATAAGGCCTGTCCGAAAGACCCTTTCGCGTTGCCTAGGGTAGATCAAGTAATCGACTCCATTGTGATGACCCACGAGTATAGGGGATCAATCGTAGTACTTTCAATAAGTAAGAGTGTCGAACCCAACGAGGAGCAGAAGGCTCTGATAAACGGATTTCAGCAAGGTAATAACTGCAAGCACTGAAAGTAGCGGTAACAAGTGATTGTGTAGCGAGGTGAAACGTAGCAAGCAAAGAGTAACAAGTAACAAGTAGTAGCAACGGTGCAACAAGTGGCCCAATCCCTTTTGTAGCAAGGGACAAGCCTGAACAAAGTCTTATAGGAGGAAAAACGCTCCCGAGGACACACGGGAATTTCTGTCATGCTAGTTTCATCATGTTCATATGATTCGCGTTCGTTACTTTGATAGTTTGATATGTGGGTGGACCGGCGCTTGGGTACTGCCCTTACCTGGACAAGCATCCCACTTATGATTAACCTCTCTCGCAAGCATCCGCAAATACAAAAGAAGAATTAAGACAAAGTCTAACCATAGCATTAAACTAGTGGATCCAAATCGGCCCCTCACGAAGCAACGCATAGACTGGGGTTTAAGCTTCTGTCACTCCAGCAACCCATCATCTACTTACTACTTCCCAATGCCTTCCTCTGGGCCCAAATATGGTGAAGTGTTATGTAGTCGACGTTCACATAACACCACTAGAGGAAAAACAACATACATCATATCAAAATACCGAACGAATATCAAATTCACATGACTATTATCAACATGACTTATCCCATGTCCTCAGTGACAAAAGTAACTACTCACAAGACATAATCATAATCATGATCAGAGGTGTAATGAATAGCATCAAGGATCTGAACATAAACTCTTCCACCAAGTAATCCAACTAGCATCAACTACAAAGAGTAATCAACACTACTAGCAACCTTACAAGTACCAATCGGAGTCGCGAGACAAAGATTGGTTACAAGAGATGAACTAGGGATTGGAGAGGAGATGGTGCTGATGAATTTATGAAGATGCCTCCCCTCCGACGAGAGGAGTGTTGGTGATGACGATGGCGACGATTCCCCCCTCCGGGAGGGAAATTTCCCCAGTAGGATCGTCCTGCCGGAGCTCTAGATTGGATCTGCTCAAGTTCCGCCTCGTGGCGGCGGCGAAACCACGAAAAAGCTCCCGATTGATTTTTTCCAGACCAGGACGCTTCATATAGCAAATGAGGGGGGCTAGTGGGCCTTCAGGCAGCCCACAAGCCTGCCCTGCACCACCAGGGGGTGGTGGCGGTGGGCAAGCTTGTGGGGCCCTGGTGGCCCCCCTCCGGTAGTTCTTTCGCCCAGTATTTTTTAATATATTCCAGAAAAAATCCATGTAAATTTTTAGGGCATTTGGAGATGTGCGGAATAGTGGACTAGGATTTGCTCCTTTTCTAGTCCAGAATTCCAGCTGCCTGAATTCTCCCTCTTCAAATAATCCTTGCAAAATAAGAGAGAAAAGGCATAAATATGGTACCACAAGTAATATAACAGCCCAAGAACCAATAAATATCAACATGAAAGCATGATGCAAAATGGACGTATCAACTCCCCCAAGCTTAGACCTCGCTTGTCCTCAAGCGAAAACCAAGTTCCATAAACATGTCCACATGTTGAGGGACGAAGGTGTCGATAAAACATAATACGGACATGAGGGCATCATGATCACACATAGGACAACAATATATCACAAAGATTCTTATGGGAAAGTAACAATTCCTTCACAAAGCAAAGCATGAAGCAAATACCTTAACGAGAAGTAACCAACAATAGTCCATAGTCATTGAAGCAATTGCAATTTATCACAACATCAGAAAGAGTCAAATAAGAGCTTGTAAGGCAAGCCCACATAATCAATCATCTCTTTTGTTTTCCAGAATTGTTATAACTCACGTGGTACTCATGGTATCAAAGCTTCAGCTGGACACAGAGGAAGATAGGGGCTTATAGTTTTGCCTCCCAACGGTTTACCTCAAGGGTAAAGTCAATAACAATAAAGCATAAGTACTCAACTCCAAGTTGATATATGAATATAGACCTTTCCCAAGCATGTGACGGTAGCCAAGAAAAAGGCAAAAAGGGAATTGGTGAAGATCACCATGACTCTTACAAGGGTAAAAAGTAAAGGTACAAGATAGGCCCTTCGCAGAGGGAAGCAGAGGTTGTCATGCGCTTTTGAGGTTTGAATGCGTGTCCTATTAGTGTGGAGGAATGTCACTTTATATTGCCTCCTGTGACAAAGAACTTTATTATGCAGTCTGTCGCTTTTATGTCTTCCTCATCACAGGTTCGTACAAACCTTATTTTCCACACACTAATAGATCATACATATTAGAGAGCAATTTTTATTGCTTGCACCGATGACAACTTACTTGAAGGATCTTATTCAATCCATAGATAGGTATGGTGGACTCTCATGGCAAAACTGGTTGGAGGTTTATGGATGCACAAGTAGTATCTCTACTTGATGCGGGTGTTTTCGCTAATATGAGGTGGAAGCAATCGTCACATGCTAAGGGATCTCTAGTCATATAACATTGTTTGGAACCAAGCAAACACAATTCATTATGTTGTCTTCCTTTTCCAACATCTACTCCTAGGCATGTAATAGTTTGGTGAGTGCTCACAATTGTAGAAAGTGTCTAAGATGATATATTTATATGTGAACCTCTCTTTCCTTATTACTTCTTATTAATTGCAACAATGACTGAGGTCTATGTTGATTTATTCTCAACAAGTTTCAATCATCATACGTGTCATAAGTGAAGTTATCACTTTCCATAATATCGTCTCATGATCTTTCATGCTATCATTCTTTTCATATTTTTTATCAAGGCACAAAGCAGAGCCCTTGACTAAGTCACTCTTTATTATATAGCTCGTAAGCTCGAATACATCGAGGGAGAGACAAAAGCAAAAGACTCAAACTAAAAAAATGAAGACTTATTCCTCTAAAAGAAGAAATTAAAACTGAAAAGGAAAGAACTAAAACAAAGGTAAAATCAAAAGATATAAAGGTGATACGATACCAGGGCAACTCCCCCAAGATTGGCAGATGCCAAGGGGATTGCCCATACCAATGCTTAGTTGTCTTCCTTTGGTGGTGATGGTGGTGTTGTTGGAGTAGTCCGATCCTCCGTCTTCCAAGGCATAGGTGCTCCATCATGGCAGGATGAACGAGTAGCCGGAATCCTCAAATCTGCAGCCAACCTTATTGATTTAAATCTGTACTCATACTCATAGTTTTGATTCTGCAGGTCATAGATCTGGCCCTGAAGTTGGTCAACCCTATCGTAGAGCCTGGAGAGGTGTTTCCCAATATCAATGGCATCCATCTTGTGATTTCTAGTGAACTCTGTGATCATCGTGTGGTTGGTATTGAGTCCACTCTCCACGATCCCTTGGCACTTGAAGACTTGTTGCTCCGTTGCTTCGAGCCTCGTCTCCATGCTTTCGGTCTTCTTAGGCCCCATAACATCACGGATGTGCAACATCCCCTTGCTCATCTAGATAGATTGAGGGTGTTTCATCACTTCCGTGAGGTAGGGATTGATGACTTTCTCGAAGATCTTGACCTTAGGAGCGTTTGGGGAAGTCATGATGATCTAGATCTACGGCAGAAACAAGCTCGAAATGAAAACAGAGGAAAACTACGCGATACAAAGATCAAAACCTTCAGGCGACTATATATTGATTTTTTTTCTGGGCCAGAAGGAGTCCTCCGCAAGAAAACGGAGTCCGGGAGGCACACGAGGTGCCCACAAGCTTGCCCATCGCCACCAGGGGGGTGGTGGCGGAGTGGGCCCTTGTGGCTGGCTCGTTTGCTCTTCGGACTGTTTTTTATTTTTCTAATTTCCAAAAATTCCAAAACTGAGGAAATTTCCTATTGGAAAAGTATCAGAGTCCAATTTCTTGCCGAAACAGATACATCTTCATTTTCAAGGTCTGAAACAGGCTGATAAACATCCCTTATGTACTCCTCTGGAGTTATGACATTGATGATATTGGTCTCAACATTTATGGGAGTACCACATATGTAATGCTTGACTCTTTGCCCATTCACCACTCTAGGAAAATTTCCTTCCGTGTTATTGATTATGATGGCACCAGAACAATATACTTCCTCGACAACATAGGGACCTTCCCATTTAGAGAGAAGCTTGCCTGCAAAGAATCTCAAACGAGAATTGTATAGCAAGACATAATCACCTACATTGAACTCTCATTTCTGTATTCGTTTGTCGTGCCATCTCTTAACCTTTTCCTTGAACAACCTAGCATTATCATATGCCTGGGCTCTCCATTCATCTAAGGAGCTGATATCAAACAACCGCTTCTCACTGGCAAGTTTGAAATCAAAGTTGAGCTCTTTGATTGCCCAATAAGCTTTGTGTTCCAGCTCAAGAGGTAAATGACAGGCCTTACCGTAAACCATTTTGTACGGTGACATGCCCATGGGATTCTTATAAGCAGTCCTATAAGCCCATAGTGCATCGTCAAGTTTGCTAGACCAGTTCTTTCGAGATCTATTGACGGTCTTTTGTAGGATCAACTTGATCTCTCTATTACTCAACTCCACTTGACCACTAGATTGAGGATGATAAGGAGATGCAACTCTATGGTTGACATCATACTTAGCTAGCATCTTACGGAAAACACCATGAATGAAGTGTGAACCGCCATCAGTCATCAAATATCTAGGGACTCCAAATCTTGGGAATATGACTTCTTTAAGTATCTTAATAGAGGTGTGGTGATCAACATTTTTAGTGGGGATAGCTTCTACCCACTTAGTAACGTAATCCACATCAACTACGATGTGAGTGTACCCATTGGAACTCGAGAAGGGTCCCATATAATCAAAGCCCCAGACATCAAATGGTTCAATGACAAGTGAATAGTTCATAGGCATCTCCTGACGCTTACTGATGTTCCCTATCCTTTGACATTCGTCACAAGTCAAGACCAACTTACGAGCATCCTTGAAGAGAGTGGGCCAATAGAAACATGAATGCAATACCTTATGGGCAGTTCTATCTCCAACATGGTGTCCTCCGTAGGCTTCGGAATGACACTTATGCAGGATCTGTCCCTGTTCATGTTCACGCACACAACATCTAATAACACCATCTACTCCTTCCTTATAAAGGTGAGGATCATCCCAAAAGTAGTGTCTCAAATCAAAGAAGAATTTCTTCTTTTGTTGATAGGTGAAACTGGGTGGTATGTATTTGGCTACGATATAGTTTGCATAATCGGCATACCATGATGCACTAAGTGAAGTGCGGATGACATTTAATTGCTCATCAGGAAAGCTGTCATCAATAGGTAGTGGGTCATCAAGGACATTCTCCAGCCTAGACAAGTTATCTGCTACAGGGTTATCAGCACCCTTTCGGTCAATGACGTGCAAATCAAATTCCTGTAGCAGGAGAACCCATCTGATCAGCCTAGGCTTAGCGTCCTTCTTCTGCATAAGGTACTTAATAGCAGCATGATCAGAGTGAATAGTGACTTTGGAGTCAACTATGTAAGATCTCAACTTTTCACATGCAAACACGACTGCTAAAAATTCCTTCTCCGTAGTGGCATAGTTTCTTTGGGCACTGTCTAGAGTTTTACTAGCGTAGTGAATGACATTCAACTTCTTGTCAACTCTTTGTCCTAGAACAGCACCAACAACATAATCACTACCATCACACATGATTTCAAAGGGAAAGTTCTAGTCAGGTGGTTGAACAATAGGTGCGGTTATCAAAGCTTTCTTAAGTATTTCAAAGGCTTCCTCACAATCCTCATCAAGAACAAAAGGAACATCCTTCTGAAGAGGTTGGTAAGAGGCCTAGAAATCTTAGAGAAGTCTTTAATGAACCTTCTATAGAAACCAGCATGACCTAAGAAACTTCGTATACCTCTGATATCCGTGGGGCAAGGCATTTTCTCAATTGCATCAACCTTAGCCTTATCAACTTCAATGCCTCTTTCAGAGATTTTGTGTCCTAAGACGATACCTTCATTAACCATAAAGTGGCACTTCTCCCAATTCAAGACGAGGTTGGTTTCTTCGCATCTCTGTGAGACTCTATCAAGGTTGCTGAGGCAATCACCAAAGGAAGACCCGTAAATGGAGAAGTCATCCATGAAAACCTCAACAATCTTTTTCACAAAAGTCAGAGAATATAGCCATCATACATCTTTGGAAGGTGGCAGGTGCATTACATAAGCCAAAAGGCATACGTCTATAGGCAAAGGTACCGAAAGGGCAGGTGAAAGTGGTTTTCTCTTGATCAGATTGTGCAACAGGTATTTGAGAGAAACCTGAATAACCGTCTAGAAAGCAGAAGTGAGTGTGCTTTGATAGCCTTTCTAGCATTTGGTCGATGAACGACAAAGGATAATGATCTTTCCTGGTTGCCTTGTTCAGTTTCCGGAAGTCTATCACCATTCTATAGCCGGTAATAATCCTTTGTGGGATTAGTTCATTCTTATCATTAGGAACGACGGTGATACCTCCCTTCTTAGGTACGAAATGTACTGGACTTACCCAATCACTATGAGCAACATGATAAATGATTCCTGCTTCCAGAAGCTTTAGTATTTCTTTTCTAACGACCTCTTTCATCTTAGGATTTAATCTCCTTTGATGATCAGCAACTGGTTTAAAGTCAGGATCAACTTTAATCTTGTGCTGACATAGAGTAGGACTAATACCCTTAAGATCATTAGAAGTATATCCAATAGCAGCGCGGTGCTTCCTCAGAGTTTTTAGTAACTTCTTCTCTTCGCGCTATGAGAGGAGAGCACTAATAATGACAAGATATATCTCCTTCTCATCAAGATAGGCATACTTGAGAGTATCAGGCAACTGTTTAAGCTCGAACACAGGATCACCCTTTGGTGGGGGAGGATCCCCAAGCAGTTCAACAGGAGATTATTCTTGAGAATAGGATATTGTTCTAAGACAATTCTATCTATCTCATCTCTTTCCTCCATATGCATATAATTTTCATGCTCAAGCAGATATTGCTCTAAAGGATCCGTAGGAGGTACGGCAATAGAGGCAAGAGAAATGATTTCATCCCTACCAGATGACTCTCTTTCATGGGGTTGTCTTCCAAACTTGGAGAAGTTAAATTCATGAGACACACCCTCGAAACTAACTGTGACAGTCTGCTTAGTGCAATCAATGTGAGCATTGACAGTGTTGAGAAAGGGTCTACCGAATATGATGGGACAAAAGCTATCTTGTGCAGTACCAAGGACGAGGAAATCAGTAGGATACTTCGTCTTACCACACAGGACTTCTACGTCTCTCACGATTCTCAGAGGGCAGATAGTGTCTCTATTAGCTAGCGTAATAGTGACATCAATGGGTTCTAACTCAGCAGGTGCAATCTCATCTTTGATTTCATCATAGAGAGAACGGGGTATTGCACTAACACTAGCTCCCATATCACATAAACCATGGTAACAGTGATCTCCTATCTTAACAGAAACAACGGGCAGGCCAACTACAGGTCCGTGCTTGTCTTTCACATGAAGTTTAGCAATTCTAGCGAAGTCCTCACGGAATTTAATAACATGCCTGTCTATGTCTTCGGCTAAGAGATCTTTGATAATAGCAACACTAGGTTCAACTCTAATCTCTTCAGGGGGTGCAAGTGGTCTAATGTAACCCCTACGTATCACAGTTAGAGCTTTAGAATAATCCTTTATCCTAGCAGGGTATGATGGTTTCTCAGTGTAAGCACAAGGAACAACATGATCACTAAAAGCTATGATTTTCTCCTAAACTAGATTGGTTTTGGATCCGTTGCTTTCTACAGGAGGATGATATTTAAACCACTTCTCTTTGGGAAGATCAACATGAGCAGCAAAAGATTCACATAGAGAAGCTACTATCTCAGAGTCAAGTCCATACTTAGTGCTAAAATCTCTAGAAGTGTTTGTCTCAACAAAAGATTTAACGCAATCAAACTGGAAATTCATACCTGACTCCTTACCTTCCTCCAGCTCCCAATCTTTAGAGTTGCGTTTGATTCTCTCCAATAAATTCCACTTGTGATCAATATCCTTCTTCATAAAAGAACCGACACAAGAAGTGTCAAGCATGGTACGATCTTCGTGAGAAAGCCGAGCATAAAAGTTTTGAGTGATGATTTCTCTCGAGAGTTCATGATTGGGGCATGAATATAGCATTGATTTAAGCCTCCCCCAAGCCTGAGCTATGCTTTCCCCGTCACAAGGCCAAAAGTTATAAATAAAGTTCCGATCACGATGTACTAAATGCATAGGATAGAACTTTTGATGAAATTCCAATTTCAACCGATTGTAGCCCCATGATCCAACATCATCACATAGCCTATACCATGTCAACGCCTTATCCTTCAAAGATAAAGGAAATACTTTCTTCTTTACCTCATCCTCGGGCAAACCTGCAAGCTTAAATAAACCACAAACTTCATCTACATAGATTAGATGAAAGTCTGGATGTGAAGATCCATCTCCTGTAAAAGGATTAGCCAGCAGTTTCTCAAGCATACCCAAAGGAATTTCATAAAAGAAATTTTCAGTAGGTACCTCAGGTTGAGGAGCAACTCCTCGTGCTTCTGTTCGTGGTGAAGATACCCCGAACAAACTCCTCAAAGGAAGAGTTTCCATAGTGACAACTGACAATAAATTCCAGCACAATATATAAATGTTTCCTTACCAATTTCCACTTACCAAAGGCGCTTCACTCCCCGGCAACGGCGCCAGAAAAGAGTCTTGATGACCCACAAGTATAGGGGATCAATCGTAGTACTTTCAATAAGTAAGAGTGTCGAACCCAACGAGGAGCAGAAGGCTCTGATAAATGGATTTCAGCAAGGTAATAACTGCAAGCACTGAAAGTAGCGGTAACAAGTGATTGTGTAGCGAGGTTAAACGTAGCAAGCAAAGAGTAACAAGTAACAAGTAGTAGCCACGGTGCAGCAAGTGGCCCAACCCCTTTTGTGGCAAGGGACAAGCCTGAACAAAGTCTTATAGGAGGAAAAACACTCCCGAGGACACACGGGAATTTCTGTCATGCTAGTTTCATCATGTTCATATGATTCGCGTTCGTTACTTTGATAGTTTGATATGTGGGTGGTCCGGCGCTTGGGTACTTCCCTTACTTGGAAAAGCATCCCACTTATGATTAACCTCTCTCGCAAGCATCCGCAACTACAAAAGAAGAATTAAGACAAAGTCTAACCATAACATTAAACTAGTGGATCCAAATCAGCCCCTCACGAAGCAACGCATAGACTGGGGTTTAAGCTTCTGTCACTCCAGCAACCCATCATCTACTTACTACTTCCCAATGCCTTCCTCTAGGCCCAAATATGGTGAAGTGTTATGTAGTCTACGTTCACATAACACCACTAGAGGAAAAACAACATACATCATATCAAAATACCGAACGAATATCAAATTCACATGACTATTATCAGCATGACTTATCCCATGTCCTCAGGAACAAAAGTAACTACTCACAAGACATAATCAAAATCCTAATCAGAGGTGTAATCAATAGCATCAAGGATCTGAACATAAACTCTTCCACCAAGTAATCCAACTAGCATCAACTACAAAGAGTAATCAACACTACTAGCAACCTTACAAGTACCAATCGGAGTCGCGAGACAAAGATTGGTTACAAGAGATGAACTAGGGATTGAAGAGGAGATGATGCTGATGAATATGTTGATGAAGATGCCTCCCCTCCGACGAGAGGAGTGTTGGTGATGACGATGGCGACGATTCCCCCCTTCGGGAGGGAAATTTCCCTGACAGGATCGTCCTGTCGGAGCTGTAGATTGGATCTGCTCAAGTTCCGCCTCGTGGCGGCGGCGAAACCAAGAATAAGCTCCCGATTGATTTTTTCCAGACCAGGACGCTTCATATAGCAAAAGAGGGGGGCTAGTGGGCCTTCAAGCAGCCCACAAGCCCACAAGCCCACAAGCCCACAAGCAAAAGAGGGTGGTGGCGGTGGGCAAGCTTGTGGGGCCGTGGTGCCCCCCCTCCGGTAGTTCTTTCGCCCAGTATTTTTAATATATTCCAGAAAAAATCCACTTAAAGTTTTAGGGCATTTGGAGATGTGCAGAATAGTGGACTAGGATTTGCTCCTTTTCCAGTCCAGAATTCCAGCTGCCTGAATTCCCCCTCTTCAAATAATCCTTGCAAAATAAGAGAGAAAAGACATAAATATGGTACCACAAGTAATATAACAGCCCAAGAACCAATAAATATCAACATGAAAGCATGATGCAAAATGGACGTATCACACTGTAGGCTGCGAATTGCTGTCGTTTCTGGATGCTTATTGAGGCTACCATCAAATCAAGCTCGATCCAGCTGATCGCCTGAAGACCTCCTTCATCACGCCCTTCGGGGCCTACTGCTACACCACCATGACGTTCGGTCTGAAGAACGCTGGTGCGACGTTCGAACATGGCATGCAACAGTGCCTACTGCCACAGATCGGCAGAAACATCCACGTCTATGTGGATGACATCGTCGTCAAGACGAAGCAGCACTTCAGCCTCCTCGACGACCTACGGGAGATGTTCGCCAACCTGCGCAAGTACAAGATCCGGCTCAACCCGGAGAAGTGCGTCTTTGGGGTTCCAGGTGGCAAACTCTTGGGGTTCTTCGTGTCCGCCCGTGGCATCGAGGCGAACCGCGAGAAGATCGACACCATCAAGCGGATGGTGCGGCCGGATCGAATCCTTGACGTCCAGAAGTTCGCCGGCTGCCTGGCGTCCCTTAGCCGGTTCGTCAGCCGGCTTGGCGAGAAGGCCCTTCCACTCTACCAGCTCATGAAGAAGACTACAAAGTTCGAGTGCAACGACCAGGCGGACGAAGCCTTCCGCGACCTCAAGCGGGTCATCTCGAGCCTGCCAATCTTGGCAGCACCGTCTGAAAGGGAACCCATACTCATATACATTGCGGCGACCACTCGCGTGGTTAGTGTAGTATTGGTAGTTTAGCGCAAGGAGGAGGGAAAGGTACTGCCAGTGCAGTGCCCTGTCTACTACCTTAGCGAGGTCTTGTCCGCCTCCAAGCAGAACTACCACATTACCAAAAAATGTGTTATGGTGTTTACCTTTTTTTTGATCGGCTACTGTAGGGAAAACCCCCCACAGCCTTTTTTCTTTTATTCCCATATAAAAGAGTATTAGGTACAAAAATAATTTAGAATGTACAAAGGGGATGGGTAGCTATGGGTACAAACCTCAAGGAGGCAAAAAGGAAATCCATTTAAGGAGATCATCCCTGAAACTAGCCTTAATCCTATGAGCTAACAGGGAAATGTCATGGATGAAACCAGATCTCCATTTTCTGGTGTTTACCTTCCTGCAAAGAAGTTGAAACAATACTTCCAAGAGCATGATGTCACTGTGGTAAGCACTGCTCCACTTTCAGAGATCATGGGCTACCGTGATGCCACGGGCAGGATTGCCAAATGGTCTATCGCCATGGCGGACCATGATATTCGGTACGAGCCTCACAACGTCATCAAATCTCAGGTGGTGGCCGACTTCTTAGTCGACTGGGCCGAGACCTAGTTTGAGCCACCGCCTCCAGACACCACGCATTGGTGGATACACTTCAACGACTCGAAGATGCGGACAGGACTAGGAGCCGGCATCGTCTTGACATCTCCGAAAGTGGACCAGCTCAAGTATACTCTCCAGATCCACTTCGCCGCCTCCAACAACGTCGCTGAGTGCGAAGCACTAGCTCACAGCCTCCGGCTGGCCAAGGAGATTGGTATCTGGCGGCTCATATGCTTCGGCGATTCAGACTTGGTGGTACAGCAAGTCTCTGGCGAATGGGACGCCAGGGCCGCCAACATGGCAAGCTACCGCTTCCTCATCCAGCAGCTCAGCGGCCCCTTCGAGGGTTGTGAGTTCCACCACGTTCCCAGGGCAGACAATGAGGTGGCAGATACACTGACAAAGATCGGCTCCACGAGACAGGCCATTCCAGCGGGCGTCTCCCTCGAGCAACTCCATAAGCCGTCTATCAGGTCGTCTCCCGAGTCAGCATCGATCCTCGTGCCGGCTGACTCTATGGTGCCACCAGCTACGCCGGCCGCAGCTCCTATGCCGACTACGCTGGCTACGCTGACTCCAATTGCGGCACCGGCTGAGTCCATGGTGCAAGCGCCGTCGGCTCCACCAGCTACGCCGGCTACATCTCTTATACCGGCTACGCTGGCCACACCGACTCCAATAGCGGCACCGGCTGCGACAACAACTCCGGCTCCGCCCTGCCTCGAATCATGTCGTCTCGACACTCAGTGGGTGGACGTCATGGAGGTAGACGGTGAGCCAGCTGCCGCAGCAACACCGGAGACACCTTCTCTCGAGTCCACAACCGCGGCTCCATCAAGCTCGGGGGCTACAGAAGCCCCCAACAGTCAGGTCGAGGCGGAGGCGACCCTTGTGTCGGCTCAGTCGTGGGCTCAAGCTATCTTGGCCTTCCTCCTTCACGGCGAGCTTCCTCAAGACGAGGCAGAGGCGAGGCAGATCCAGCGCAGGTCTGCAGCCTACGCCATCATCAATGGTGAGCTGGTGCGGCGCAGCGTGACCGGCGTGTTCCAACGCTGCGTCGAATCAGAAAAGGGATAGGAGATCCTCAGAGACATTTACCAGGGGGAGTGTGGGCATCATCCCGCCTCTAGAACCCAGGTGGCCAAGGCGTTCCGCCATGGATTCTACTAGCCCATGGCCCTCGACGAGGCCGTGGATCTGGTCAACAAATGCAAAGGCTGCCAATTCTTCAGCGCGAAGAGCCATATGCCGCCTTCGGCCCTCAAAACCATCCCCCTGTCATGGTTGTTCGCCGTCTGGGGACTGGACATGGTAGGGCCTTCAAGACGGCTCGTGGTGGAATGACCCACCTCTTGGTAGCCGTCGACAAGTTCACGAAGTGGATTGAAGCTAGACCTATCAAGAAGCTTGATGGCCCCACAGCCGTCAAGTTCATTACAAACATCTCTGTTCGATATGGTGGTCCCCACAGCATTATCACCGACAACGGCACCAACTTCGCCAAAGGCGCTCTGGCACTCTACTATTCCAAGGTAGGCATCCGTCTCGATTTGGCGTCAGTGGAACATCTCTAGTCGAATGGCAAAGCAAAGAGGGCCAATGGCCTGATTCTGGCCAGCATCAAGCCAAGACTGGTGGCACCACTGGTCAGACCGGCCGGCTGGTGGATTGAAGAACTGCCGGCTATGTTATGGAGCCTCCGCACCACGCCCAACTGGTCGACCGGCTTCACTCTGTTCTTTCTTGCATACGGGTCCGAGGCTATTATTCCCACGGATATCGAGTTTGACTCGCCTCGGGTCACCCTATACACGGAAACAGAGGCGAAGGAGGCAAGAGAAGACGGTGTGGACCTCCTCGAAGAAGCAAGGGAATTGGCCTTGAGCCGGACGGCCATCTATCAACAGAAGCTGAGATACTACCACAGCAAAAAGATCAAGCCTCTCTCTTTCAGGGAGGGAGACTTGGTCCTCAGAAGAATCCGGCGCACTACCGGCCAGCACAAGCTCTCATCCCCATGGGAGGGACCCTTCATCATCATTAGGGCGTTGCACAACAACGCTTACTACTTGATCGATGCCCAAAAGCCAAGGAAGCGCAAGAGGGACTACTTCGGCCACGAGACGGAATGTCCATGGAACGCGGCGCTGCTTCGCCCGTTCTATTGCTAGAAGGCAAGTATCAAACAATGGAAAGAGCATGCATATGTATCTTTCTCCCTCTCGAGGGACCCTCAACAAATGCAATAAAAAGAGCATGCTTCATGGTTCTTTTTATTGAGAGTTTTCACTCCATGTACGCCCTTGCCGGCTTCAATAAGCTCGGGGGCTACACCGCGTACGCCTCTTGCTGGCTTCATCAAGTTCGGGGGCTACGCAGCGCACGCCCCTTGCTGGATTTAACAAGCTCGGGGGCTCGCTAGCGCTCGGACGCCTTCCCTATATTGTAGGAGAACACATAGTGTAAGCCGGCCGATCCCTAGTCACCTCGTACGAGCTTGCGGACTGGCTCCGGCTGTCTGGCTTGCGAGGTGACGCCAGGTAAGGTCGAATGCATGCAAAGTTCGACTACAAAAGGGTCGCCGGCTTGGGCCGACTCGATCAAATTTACGATCTCATTAATGTCGGCCTCTGCTCGTTTATGTCTTAATCTTTAAGTCTTGATGGCTTCAAAAAATCTAAGTCTTGTGCCCTAAGATCAGAAACCTCGACCCAGTCACAGACCGGCTCCCGGCTATCGGGTTTGTGGGGTGGAAACATAGGAATACAAGGATTGGAAAAAGGAGTCAACCAGGAATCAAAAGATAAAGATATAGAACGGCACACATGGCAATACGAATATAATGCTGAATACATACATTCAAAATGCATTGGCCCACGGCCCACATTTATTACATCCCCCAGTGGGTGGAACAAAACAAAAAGGACACCGGCTACGGGGCTGCGGCCTCATCAGTCGCCCCGGCCGCTGCGCCTGAAGTGGTGGCTTCACCATCCCCGGCTGCTCACGAGGCGGTTGCGCCGTCTCCTTCGCGAGGGCTCCTGGCTCTATCCTCACCGGAGTCGGCATACGCCGCACCGCTGCAGCAGAGTCCACAGCGTGGGCCGCCTCGTCGGAGCTACCATCGGGGTCATAGGGCTGAAGGCCGTCCAGATCTTCAGGGATCACACCACCATCTTCACCCCGCTCCAAAAAAATCGTCCCAGGCGGCGTAATCGGCGATGCCGCTGGCCCTCACGCGCAACGCCTCCTCCACGCCCTGCAGCTGCGCTTCCAAGCCGTCGCGCTGAGCGGCGAGCTTGCCCAAGTCCAGGTTCTGATACCAGGACTTGGCCAAGCGCAGGGCCATGTAGGCTCCGGCGCGTGCGGCAGAGGCGCGCCAGGCATCCAGGCGTTCCTCGCCAGCTGCAAGCCAGCGGGCGAGTCAGCCCATTGACGCCGGCTCCACGCCATCCTACCACAGAGCCGCCACCATTGACGAGCCTGCAACCTGGAGCTGAGCCACAGACTTGCCCAGGGCGTGCATGTGGGCCCGAAGGCCCACCCTGATTTCCTCCACACTCCAGCCGAAGGTAGTATCTACCTCTTGCGCAGCCGCGCGGCGCTATTCACGGCTCACCTCGACGGCAGTGTTGGGTGCGACCTGGGTCGCACAGAAGAGACCTGAGATAGCAAAACCAGAGCGCAGTAAGAAGAGGAGACGGCCAAAAAGCTAAAGACAAAAAAAAGAAGAGAGACTCACGATGGAAGGCGCCATCGGTCTCATGGGCACTCTCCAGGACCTCGAGCTCCCGCACCTTGCTCGCATGAGTAAGGCCGGCAACCTCCTCCTGGAGAGCCGCCGCAGACTCCAATGCCTTGGCCAGCTGCAATTGCTTCTGGACAAGGGCCTCCTCCTTCTCCCTCAAGGCGGCGTCCTTATGGGTCATCTCCTTGAGATGAAGCGACACAAGGTGGTCCACGTCGGCAGAGTAGAAGGCCTCCTTCTCCTGCAGTGTGCCGCGTAGCTGCTCCAGCTCGACCCGGCTGGCCGCCTCGAGCTCCTTCTTCTCCGTCTGGAGAAGGGCCAGCTGCTCCTGGATTCGGTGGCCGGCACCACGCAGAGCATCCCGCTCCGTGGCAACTTCGCCCAGATTTTGAGCTCGGTGATCTGGCCATCAGCTGCTAGATGCTGAGTCCGCAGCTCATTATAGGCTTGCGCCTGAGCATCGTAAAGCTCCTACCCAAAAGCAAAGAAGAAGCAGGATTAAGATTCGGCCTGGTTAAAACTTAACCAGCACGATTCTTGGGGGCTACACCTAGTGGGTGCGCTAGCGCGCCCCCCTAAAGAAACAAAACAAGGAAAGGAAGCTCTAAAAGATTCGGACCGATCGACGATCGGCCGACGCTATTCTCGAAGTCTACACCCAGTGGGTGCGTTGTCGCGCCCCCACCGACGCAAGAAGGAGAAAAAGGAGAAATTCAAAACCAAGAGGAGGCACTTACCTTGGTGTGGGCCTGCAGGTGCTCCGAGTCGCCGCACACCAGGCGGGCCGACTGCTCCACCTTGGACCGGCCGCTGGAATACAACGACACCAGTTCTGGGACACCGGTGAGCGCGGTACCGACAGGCAGTCGCTCGCGGGCCAAGTTGGCGGTTCGCCACATCTTCATAGGCCGGCTCACGGCCCGGCCTCCACCTCCCGGTGCAGCTGGACCATGGTGGGGGACGATGATGGCGCCGGCTCCAGGTGCCGGCGCGACAGCCGGCTCGGCCATCATCCCGGCCGGTGCTGCCTCCTCAACGGGAGGTGGATGGGCCGCATCCGACACATCCATGGCCGCCTCTGGCGTATCAGGGCCCGCGTCCAGCGCGTCCAGGTTCAGCTCCGGCGCGTTGGGCGCCGCCTCGGCCCTAGGGGAGTCGACGATTGTCCCCAAGTCCACCGGCGCTGAAGCATCCGGCTCGGAGGGCTGGGCTCCCTCGGCCCTCGGGGCGTGCCTTGAAGCCGCCTCGCTAGGTGTCTCCTCCACGCGAGCATGCGAGGAGGAGTCATGTCTAGCCTTCGCACACTTCTTCGCCGGCTTCTCGACCCGGCTGGGGCGGGAATGGCCCACGGCCGTCTTCCCCACGGCCACGTCCCACCGCGCTTGGACTGCATCTCAAGCTCCCTCTGGGCAGCATTGGCTGCTGCCCAGCCAGCCCGCTCGGCTACGGAGGCGGTGTCCTCCTCCACATCCTCCGCCTCCCTGTCAAATAAAGTTCTTAAGGAACAAAGCTTCTCACAAGATAAATGAAGAAAAGGGGGAGGGAATCTTACCCCGCCACCATAGGCACCTGCCTCCGGCCAGCACCACGACGCTTCTTGGCGCCGCCTGCTCGCGTTCTGGATGGAGGACCCGGCATCGACCGCTTGGGAGCCAGCCGGGATGCTGTGGCACCCTTGCCCTTCCTCTCGGCCGCCTCGTCAACGGCAGTTGCTCCGGCCCTTTGACGCCGACCGCGCGTCAATGGAGGGATGGTGACCTCCTCCACCCTGTCGGAGTCCTCCTCGACGGCTGCACCAGAGAAGAATGAGGGAGTCTCGTCGTCATCCGTCCAGTCTGCGATGCAGGGCCGTGGGTACTCACCAGACGACTCTGTCCCTTCCGACTCCAAGGGGTTCTCCGAGCCCGTGGAGGAGTCCGAGCGGGATTCGATCATGCCCTCGTCCTCAATCTCCGAGGCGTCGGACATATCCACGTCGGGAGTGGGCGGACGGAGGGACCCCTGCAGACTCTCGAACAGCTGCGAAAAAGGATTCAATCACCGGCTCAGCAAGACGGCCGGTTGCAAGAAAAACAACGAAGAGCAAAGAAGCCACTTACCATTGGCGGCGGACGGAACCTGTTGAAGTGGGTCATCCCCCACGACAATTCACCGCCGTCGTCCATGCGAGCGGTGGAGATCAGGTTCACCCTGTGCGCTACCGTGTCGGGGGTGAACCTCTTGGTGGACAGCCTGCAGGGATCATGCCGGCCGCTCATCTAGCAGATCAGGTGTGGCCGCCTCTGCAGCGGCAAGATCCGGCGGGTCACCATAGTGGTGAGCAGGTCATGACCAAGGAGGCCGCTCTTCTCCAAGGTCTCGAGGTGGGCGCAGATCAGCGCCACCTCGGGAATCAGCTTGGGGGTCTTAGCCGCCTAGTTCAACCGCGTCAGCCGGTCGATGTTGAAGGGGGGCATGTTGATGGCGTCCTGGGCAGGGTCGGCGTTCTTCACATAGAAGAAGCCCTTCTTCCACTGCTTGATGGATTCCTGCAGTGGCATCTGGGGGAAGCCCGACTTCGAGTAGTGATGCACCAGTGCGGCTCCGCACGGCATCATCGGGCGCGGTCCCTTGAGCTTCTCCACCTCAGACTTCTCCATGGTGATGGATTGCTGCTTGAAGAAGAACAAGTTGTAACACAGATCGGCGCGGGGCTCGATCCCCACGAAGCCCTCGCACATGATCACGAAAGCCGACAACTGCAGTATGGCGTTCGGCGCCAGGTGATGCGGCTGCAGGCCAAAGAAGCGAAGCCACTCGGAGAAGAAGGCGCTGGCCGGAAGCCCGAAGCCCCGGTAGAAGTGCTCGGTGAAAACCAAGACCTATCCCCCGACAGGTGTGGGAGCGGTCTCGGCGCCCGGGAGTGGCACCAACACCTGGGAGGCTGGGGGCAGCAGTCAGTGGTGCCGGAGCGCCTCGATATGCTCTTTGTCGACCTCGCTGCCCAGCCAGCCCCCCTGCGACGATGCCTTCTACGACGAGGACCTTTTCGAGGAAGAGCCGCCGGCCATGGCTGCGGGCGGCTGAAACTCGAAGGGGCGGTCGACTGAAACTCGAAGGGGCGGTCGGCTTGGCCACGATGAGGGCGAGGAAGACGAAGGAGAGCTCTTTCTATCTAGGCTCAAGGAGGAAGAGAGCATGGATGCGGGGCGAGAAGGGGGGCGAATGGCCTCCTCGGAACCCCTGCATCCCATTTAAACCCCACGAAGCGTCGTGGGGAGGGGATCCGGTGCGCACGGGACCCCCACTAACCCCGTGTATTACGGACGATAGCGCTTCCCTAAGCCCAACCGTCGTGGAGTAAATCCATAGAGGATCTCTCGCACGGGGGCCGAGGGGGCGTCGTGGCGGGACCCATGGCCCAGGCCCGGTCCCGTCACCAGTAATCACCATCATTACAACAGGCGGGGCCTGGCAAGTGGCGCCTTCTGGGCGGCCTACGACGAAGCCGAGGCGTCGCTTCGAAGCCAGCCGGTTTCGGAGCCGGCGCTCCTCGTCATGAATGGCGGCATGACTACGAAGACAAAACATCAAGCCGGTGAGGCCGCCCGCCCGCAGGCGGCAGGCCTCTCCAGCTTCGGGGACTACTGTCGGGGGGATAACCCCGGGGTAGGCTCATCAAGCCTGCTCCTTCATTTCTAGCTCAAAGGAGATGAACAAATACAGTTTCCTAAGGCCCAAGTCTTCTGGCCAGCTAGGCTGCGCCTACCGGGTGGAGGACGAGGCGGACATCTCTCTTGCCGGTCAGGCAACCCTTGTCGGCTAGATTCAAGGCGGTTACCTCTTTCGGGCCGGCCTGGTCCAGCCAGCCGTCTAGGAATGAGGCGGTCGTGCCCAAGCCGGCTGGCCAAGCACGCCAGCCGGCCGAGGATCACAAGTCTCATCAGATCTTAGCTCAGGATGAGACCTTATGATTAAAGGTGGCTACGCGTCAGCAAAGGTACATGATTGGAGCGCCTGGTAGGTACGAGCGTCGGCTACCACGCCGCTGGCCTACCCCGTCTCTGATCCATCACCTAGCATAGTGTCGGACCGTCACACTCCCACTCCATTACTGCACTCGGCATGGGGAACAGTGGAGGCGGTCATACTACTTGCCCATAACGAATCTCGCTGGACGACGCTCGACGTACAGCGCGTGCTCGGCGTCAACCTTAGCGAGAGATCCATTGGCCAGCCGGCGAGTCCCATGGCCAATCGAGACCATGCAGCCAGCGGGCCCCTCAAGCGACAAGACAAGACACTCGTGGGCCCCTGGTCAGCCGGCGAGGCTGCTAGCCGGGCCCCACTATTGTACCCTTTATCCATATTCTAGGCCGTTGGGTTCGCCTATAAAACCCCCCGGTCGCCCTCCATGCAGAGGGGCCGATCATTCCACGGACGAACAAGACTACACACCCACCAACCACATAGAGAGAAGCAGAGACGAGCCGACTGCTCCCCTCTCCCTCCTCCCAACGCAGCTCCAGGAGCAACCCTGTAATCTGTTCATACACATCAAACACTCCGGCAGGACTAGGGGTCTTATCTCTACGGAGAGCCCTGAACCTGGGTACATCGTGCATTCCATGCTTGTACCAACCTCGTTCCCAGCGCCCTCCTTTGTCCTTTCGGTTCTCACCGACATTAGCCTACCTATGGCATATGTTGTGAGTATTCACCGACAACAACGTTGAGTTTATGGAAGTGGATGAACAAGCAGTATTCCCGCTTAGTACAAGTGTAGGCTAGCAAAAGACTGGGAAGCGACCAACTAGAGAGCGACAACAGTCATCAAAATGCATTGAGATTAACCAACATTGAGTGCAAGCATGAGTAGGACATAAATCACCATGAACACGAATATCATAGAGGCTATGTTGATTTTGTTTCAACTACATGTGTAAACATGCTCCAGGTCAAGCCACTTGAATCATTCAAAGGAGGATACTGTCCTATCATACTACATCATAGTCATCTCAAAATTCATGTTGGCATCAAAGACAAACCATTATAAGCTCCTAGCTAATTAAGCATGGCATCAGAAACTATGATCTCTAAGTTGTCATTGCAAACATGTTTCTCTCACAACAAAGCTGAATGAGGAACGATGAGCTAGTCATATTTACAAAAACAAAATAGATCGAGTTCATACCAGCTTTTCTAGGCTCAGTCACTTCATCATATATCATCATTATTGCCTTTCACTTGCACGATCGAACGATGTGAACAATAATAAGAGTGCTCGTGCATTGGACTAAGCTAGAATCTGCAAGCAAACACAAAGGGGAAGACAAAGTAATATGGCTCTTTGACAGATAAACAGATATGCATGTGAGAGCCACTAAACATTGTAACCATGGTCTTCTACCTTGACGCAAAGAAAAAGAAAATTATTTACACGGGAAAGCTCCCAACAAGCCAAAGAAGAACAAGAAAATCTTTTTGGGTTTTCTCAAACTAGACAGACACACGAAAAGAAAATGAGAAAAAGAAAATAAACTAGCATGGATGATACAGTGGAAAAGTGTGATCACCGACTAACAAAGTGAAAGCATAAGCAAGAATATAAAGTCGGTGAGAAACACGTACTCCCCCAAGCTTAGGCTTTTGGCCTAAGTTGGTCTACTCCCAAGGAGGGAAATAACCAACTCCGGGGTACTCCGGAGTGGACTGAGGATGCCACTGTTGTGTGGGCTCCTCTGGCTCCCACTGATAAACTGGCGTTTGGTACTCGACTGGTGGCTCGGGCACGGGCACCTCTGGTTGGGCTATGCCCCAATATGCGTAGATGTCCGAGGGCATAATAATGTACCTGCGTGTATGAAGATTGAACAAACAAGGAGCAGACAAAGTATTAGTCTCACGAGTACCCTGACTAAATACCAGGTTTTAAATCATCCTTCTATTTATATCTCTATCAAGAAAGTCATGGCGAACCATGCTATCATAATCTAGATATCTCTCGGGAAGAAGAATCTCTTCTTCCTCGTCTAGTCTAATAGGTATCTCAAAAATTAGCATAGATACCTCCATAGACAACGCCTTTAGAACAGTTCGTGTTCAACCGTTGAGCTACTATAGCGCCCAAGCTATAGTTTTATCATTATAAAGGGCTTCACAGAAGACCGCAAGATCTGGGGAGCTAAGGGACCCAGCTTTCCCACGGCCAATCAAACATTTTCCCACAAATAATGAGAAGTACCAAAGCACGGGAAAATGTATGCTAGCAGCTCTAGCGCAAGACACTCCTCTCTCTCCTAAAACAATAGTATCTATGAAAGCCTCCAAGTCCCGTGGACGAGGTTCATGAATATCCCCAACATAAGGTAATTTACAAACATTGCAAAAATCCTGAAGTGACATGCGCTGGGGGATATCATATAAGTTGAACTCAACCATAGGAGGATTCTTCCTTGGATAGAAGTTACAGCTTTGCACGAAAATATTAGTGAGGAGGAGGTATTGCAGACACTTATCTTCAACGAAGGCGGTAAGGCCTGTGTTCTCCACCAAGTAGTAAAAGTCCTCATAAAGTCCGGCGGCGCGTAGGAACACATTTCTTGGCCACTCGCATGCTCGAACTTCTGCAACTCGAGGGACCAGATACTTGGGTTTCTTCTTTTCATTCCCATCATCCTTGGGGTCACGGCTTGAAGAGCCTCTTAAGAACCTTCTCATATTTTCCCTTTTCTGTCTCTGAAAATTTCTGGAACTTTAGTGATTATAAGGAAAAGTTAATAAGGCTCAACGAAACTCATAGCAACTACTCCAACAAGTGCCTAGAAGCCATATCACGCATCAAAACTACTTGGGACCAGCTAAAATTAGCATGCAAAGCTCAAGAACAGGGTCACCAAGGCAGCAAAAATACGCGATGTATAAGGCACTAGAGAAAAACTAATTGGACCAATGGAGGAGTCACTTACCAAGGAGTAATTTCCCCAAAACAGCTTGGTGAATGGTGCTTTGCACAAGGAGATCGAAAATCGCAGCAAGAAGAGCAAGAACACGGGTTTGAGCTACGAAATGATTTTTTTTCTAGAGGTAGGAGAAGCACATGGGAGCTAGAATGAGTGAAGGGGGTGTACGTGGGCCCCACAAGCCTGGGTGGCGCGGCCGGGGGGTGCCCGCGCCTCTAAGGCTTGTGGCCCACTGGTGCAGCCCCCTGACTAGCTCTTCGTCTTAGTATTTTTCTAAAATTCCAGAAAAAAATATATTTGGTTTTCACGACATTTGGAGAACTTTTATTTTCGGGGTACTTTTCTACGGGACGCTAAGACAGAAAATAGGGAAAACTAAACTAAATCTATCATTTTTCTTCTAAGCAACCGAAGGTGAAAGCTTGGAACAGAGGTTTGTGACTCCTCCATTCATCCATCCCATGGTCATCGAAAGAAATCTGTCAATGAGGTTGATCAAGTCTCCTTGACAAACTTTTTTGAATCGCATAAAAAGGAACGGGGAATTTTCGAATAGTCACTAGGTTACCTCAATGGGGATGTGAATATTCCCAACAAGCAAATCATACTTCATCTTGACAGGAGGTAAAGGGCATTCAAAGCTTCCAATAAGAATCGATGAAGTTTTTCGATAGGATTGATGCAATGTACTCGATATTGTTTCTTCGGAAAGTGCACCGTATGCTCATTACCGTTGACATGGAAAGTGACATTGCCTTTATTGCAATCTATAATAGCCCCTGCAGTGTTTAAAAAGGGTCTTCCAAGAATGACCGCCATGGCATCATCCTCGAGGATATCCAGAATAACAAAGTCTGTTAAGATAGTGACATTAGCAACCACAAAAGGCACATCCTCGCAAATGCCGATAGGGAAAGCAATTGATTTGTCGGCCATTTGCACAAAGATTTTAGTGGGTGTCAACTTATCCAGTTCAAGCTTACGATAAAGAGAAAGAGGCATGACACTAACACCGGCTCCAAGGTCGCATAAAGCAGTTCTAACGTAGTTGCCTTTAATGGAGCAAGGTATAGTGGGAACTTCGGGATCACCTAGTTTCTTAGGAGTTCCACCCTTGAAGGTATAATTAGCGAGCATGTACTTAGCATACAGAGACATTTTGAGCATATCTGTCAAACTCATTAGCCGAAAGACAGGTCTAATCATTTCAACAAATCGCTCAAAATCCTCATCATCCTTTTTCTTGGATGGTTTGGGAGGAAAGGGCATGGGTTTCTGAACCCATGGTTCCCTTTCTTTACCATGATTCCTAGAAGTGAAGTCGTTCTTATCGTATGTTCTATTCTTAGGCTGTGGGTTATCAAGATCAATAGGTTCAATCTCCACATCCTTATCATTGCTAGGTTGAGAATCAACATGAATATCAATATCGATATTATCATTAGGCTCATGTTCATCACTAGGTTGAGTTTCGGCATGAGAAACAGAGACATCGTTTGGACTCTCAGGTGTAACAGCAGCAGGGTTGCTAGCGTGCAAGTTCCTATCATCTTTCTTCTTCTTCCTAGGATGACTAGGTGCATCAGTGCTAACTCCTTGAGAATCTTGTTCAATTCTCTTAGGATGACCCTCGGGATACAAAGGTTCCCGAGTCATTCTACCGCCTCTAGTGACGACTCTAACAGAATTGTCATTCAACTCATTGAGCAAGTCATTCTGAGCCTTAAGTACTTGTTCTTCCTGAGTAGTAACCATAGAGGCATGCTTACTCAGAAGCTTAAGATGATTAATGTTTCTGTCCACACAAGCACTTAAATGACTAAGCATACAAGTATTCTGTTCCAATTGTCTGCTAACATAATCACTGAAACTTTGTTGTTTGGCAACAAAGTTATCAAATTCATCCAGGCATAAGCGAGCAGGTTTATCAAAAGGAATATCACTCTCATCGAATCTACGAAGAGAATTTACCTCTACTACCTGTATCGGGTTATCAAGACCATGGATCTCTTCGATAGGTGGTAGATTTTTGACATCTTTAGATTTAATGCCTTTCTCTTTCATAGATTTCTTAGCTTCACGCATATCTTCATGACCGAGGAATAGGATACCTCTTTTCTTAGGAGTTGGCTTCGGAGGTGGTTCGGGAATAGTCCAAGCATTCTCATTGCAAAAGATATTATTCAATAGGATCTCAGCTTGTTCTACGGTTTGTTCCCTAAAAACACAACCAACACAACTATCTAGGTGGTCTCTAGAAGCGTCGGTTAGTCCATTATATAAGATATCAAGTATTTCATTCTTCTCAAGAGGGTGATCAGGCAAAGCATTCAGTAGCTGGAGGAGCCTCCCCCAAGCTTGTGGGAGACTCTCTTCTTCAACTTGCGTAAAGTTGTATATTTCCTGCAAGGCAGCTTGCTTCTTATGGGGAGGGAAATATTTCTCAGAGAAGTAGTAGATCATATCCTGGGGGCTACGCACACAACCAGGAGCAAGCAAAGTGAACCAAGTCTTAGCATCATCCTTTAGCAAGAAAGGAAACAACTTAAGGATATAGTAGTGGCGGATCTTTTCCTCACTCATGAATAGGGTGGCTATATTGTGCAGTTTCGTAAGATGTGCTACAACTGTTTCAGACTCATAACCGTGAAAAGGATCAGATTCGACCATAGTGATTAACTCAGGGTCGACAGGGAATTCATAATCCTTATCGGTCACAAAGATAGGCAAAGTAGCAAACTTCGGGTCGTATTTCATCCTAGCATTCAGAGATTATTCTTTCCACTTACGCAGTAATTTCTCAACATCATAGCTATCCTTACAAGCAAGAAAGTCCTTAGCTATCTCTCCCTCCATAACATAACCTTCACGTATATCATGCAATTCATATCTAGGAGAGCTAGTTCTAGTAGGTTCTACTTCAATAGTATCAGCAGTTTCAGAAGTATCATCACATCTAGCAGCAACTCTAGCAATTTGTGCATCAAGGAATGCACCTAGTGGCAAAGCAGTATCAAGCATAGCATCATCATAAGCATCATGTGCAGCAGAAGTAGCATCATCAAGCACATGCGACATATCAAGATTTCTAGGAGGAGATGGTGTCACAAACTTACTCATAACTGAAGGTGAATCAAGTGCAGAGCTAGATAGCAGTTCCTTACCTGTCCTCGTAGTTGAGGGCAAGACTTTAGTTCTTGGATCTTTCAGATTCCTCATAGTGATCAGCAGACGTAAATCCCAAGTGACTCAAAGAATATAGCTATGCTTCCCCGGCAACGGTGTCAGAAAATAGTCTTGATAACCCACAAGTATAGGGGATCGCAACAGTTTT
The DNA here is from genome assembly GCF_904849725.1 of Hordeum vulgare subsp. vulgare. Classification (NCBI taxonomy): domain Eukaryota; kingdom Viridiplantae; phylum Streptophyta; class Magnoliopsida; order Poales; family Poaceae; genus Hordeum; species Hordeum vulgare. The sequence goes on along the minus strand of NC_058522.1, from coordinate 340,132,971 downwards.
CGAGGGTAGAGCATTCAACCCAAATTTATTGATTCAACTCAAGGGGAAGCCAAAGGATATTCTCAAGTATTAGTAGTTGAGTTGTCAATTCAACCACACCTGAAAGATTTAGTATCTGCAACAAAGTATCAGTAGCAAAGTAGTATGATAGCAGCAGTAGCAACAATAACCAGTAGCAACAAAGTGACAGCAGTAGCAGCAAAGTAACAGCAGCAGCAGAGTAATAGTAGCAACAGTGACAGTAGTAGCGGCAAAGTAACGTAGCAAGGACCAGTAGGAAAAACTCGTAGGCATTGGATCGGTGATGGATGATTATGCCGGATGCTATTCATCATGCAACAGTTATAATACGAAGAGATATGTAACTAGCTCCAGTTCGTCAATGTAATGTAGGCATGTATTCCGTATATAGTCATACGTGCTTAGGGAAAAGAACTTGCATGACATCTATTGTCCATCCCTTCGGACCAAGACATTAACACTTGGTGAATACATGAACTCCTCATACTATGGTCATCTCCGGGAGTGGTTCCGGCTATTGTCACTCCGGGGTTGCCGGGTGATAACACATAGTAGGTAACTACAACTTGCAAGATAGGATCAAGAACACACATATATTGGCTACAACATAATAGGTTCAAATCTGAAATCATGGCACTCGGGCCCTAGTGACAAGCATTAAGCATGGCAAAGTAGTTGCAACATCAATCTCAGAACATAGTGGATACTAGGGATCAATCCCCGTCAAAACTAACTCGATTACATGATAGATCTCATCCAACCCATCACCGTCCAGCAAGCCTACGATGATATTACTCTTGAACGGTGAAGAGCATCATGGAATTGGCGATGAAGGAAGGTTGGTGATGACGATGGCGACGATCTCCCCTCTCCGGAGCCCAGAACGGACTCTAGATCTGCCCTCCAGAGGAAGAATAGGAGGTGGCGGGGCCTCCGTATCGTAAAACGCGATGAACTCTTCTCCTTAATTTTTTTCTGGATGAAAGGGACTAAATAGAGCTGAGATTGGAGGTGGTGGAGCTTTGTGGGCCCCACAAGCCTGCGAGGCGTGGCCAAGGGGGCCCGCGCCTGGTGGGCTTGTGGGCTCCATGCTCCACGTCCTCTGTTGATTCTTGCACCCATATTTTTTATATATTCCACAAAAATTCTTCGTAAATATCCATGTCATTCCGAGAACTTCTATTTCTGCGCAAAAACAACACCATGGCAATTCTGCTGAAAACAGCATTAGTCTGGGTTAGTTCCATTCAAATCATGCAAATTAGAGTCCAAAACAAGGGCAAAATGTCACATCCCTGGTATTCCCTGTTAGGGTTTAACAACTTGTGCTCATGTCTTCTTTCATTGCATTCAAGAAATGGAAATAAAGTCAAAAGAAGTGGTGAAATCCAAAACAAAACCCTAGCCACTTCTTATTCAAAAGAAATCCAACCATTGTCAAAATCAATGAATCCAAAATGGCCATTAGAAAGGTTCATCTTTTCTGATAAATATAGAAAACAAGAAATGAGAGATGAAACCTATTTTCAAAATACGTTTGGCATTTTAAATTTAAGCTAAAAGCTACTGAAATCAATTATATATTTGATTTCAAATAAATCAAAGTTTCCAAAAAAATTGAAAACTTTATGAGTGGTTGGAAATATTCCAACTAACACTCTAGTATTTTTCAAACTATTTTAGGAATAGTTTGGAGCCAAAAATAAAACAAAACAAATGTCAGAAAGAATAAACAGAAAACAGAAAAGAAGAAAAATGCAAAAACCTTACGTGACGCTCACCTGAGGCCCAGCCCACCTAGCGCCGTCGTCTTCCTTGCCAGCGAGCAGCAGGAGGTGGCCGCCGCTCGTTCTCACGCGGCCAGCACCTCTACGTGTGCCTGGCTGCCGCGTCGCGCTGGCGCAACGGGGATAAGCTCCCCGAAGGCCTCCCCGAGCTCATCCCCTCCTCATCCGCCCATGTTCTCTCTCTCTCTCTCTCTCTCTCTCTCGGCCGCCATGACCGCAAGCTCGAGCTCGAGCTCCCCATAGCTCCAGTCCCTCTCTGTCTTGTCTGAGGCTCGCAGAAGAACCGCAGTGATCCCTTGAAGCTCTCCACCTAGTCGCTCGACGCCGAGAAGCTCTGAAACGCCGTGATGCCATCGTCTTCCTCCTCAGGTCACCAGAGCTCGCCGCCGTCGTTCTCCCTCCTCTGGCCATCCCCGAGCCCACTCTCGACGCCTCTGCACTCCCCGTGAGCTCAGGGTCCTTTCCCCCAAGTTTTCCCTCTCGATCCCTTCTTGTAGGCCTCGATTCCACCGGAGCCCGACGAGATCCGCCACGGGACCTCATCACCAGTAGCTCTCCGGTGATCGGCTGGTCCATCTAAGGCCACCAATGGCTTTAGTGCATCGTGTAGGTGCTGTAGGAGCCCAGCCCCGCGCGATATGCCCTCTGTTTCGATGATCCCGACATAGCCCGAGCTTCGGCCGCCCTAAGCTCGTCGCCAGCATCATCTCCGGCCATTTCATCCCCTACCGCGTGCAAAAATGGAGCCGCGGGTGAAGTGTCGTTCGTCTGGTGCCCTCCGCGTGAAGTTTGGTCATCGAAGATGTATTTCCGAGCCCCTCCGCCATTCTGGTGGTCGCCGGAGGTTCACCGCCGGCGAGATCAACCTCGTCGCCGGTGGAACTGACTCCCCTAAGTCACTGGCATGTGGGGCCAGCCCCCTCGCTAATTAGGATTAGTTTAATAAAAATAATTAATTAAATAAAAACTTAAACAGACATTGACAGGTGGGTCCTACTCTGGTAATTACCTAATTAAGTTAAATTTAAACTAAAAACTGGCCAGAGACACTGACGAGTGGGTCCCACTGGTCAGGTTTGACTTTCAACGGCTAGTTGGACCTGCTGATGTCATGCTGATGCAATAAAAGCTTTTCTGTTTAAAAATAATTCCAAAATAAGTTCAAAACATTGGAAATTCATAGAAAATTAAATATAACTCCAAATTTGACAAATAATATATGTAAATGGATCATAAAAATCCAAGGAATCCAATGGTGCTATTTTCATGCATGCAAAACAAAGTTATGAAACAGCATCAGGTCAAATCAATTAAAAGAATTTGATAAATTATAATTCAAATAATATTTGAATTATGATTTCAAATCAAGATCACCCCAAAGGGTTCTGCTAGTCATCTGAAACCATGCTACATTGCATTTCATGCATCATTTTGTTGCATATGTTTGATATTGATTGATTGTTGTTATTCCGGTAGGCTCCGACCCTCCAGACACGTCTGATTATCCGACTGACGATATCACCCCTCTGCTGAGCAACAAGGCAAGCAACCAGTTTGTTCATCCCGATAAATCCCATCTTCTCGCTCCTGCTCTTACTTATTGCATTAGGTCAAAAATGCTTTCACTGCTTTTATCACGTTAGTTGAACCCACTTCCTTTGCATGACCTGTCCTTGTCAGAGTAAATAGCTGAACCTTGCAACCTAGCATACATGGTAGATGCTTGAGCCATGATATGCCTTATCCTGCTACGCATGCTATGCTTAGAGTTGTGTATGGTCTGTTGATACCTCTCCATCATATCTACTTTTCCAAACTCTTTTGCCCTTGTTTTGGACTCTAATTTGCATGATTTGAATGGAACTAACCTGGACTGACGTTGTTTTCAGCATAATTGCCTTGGTGTTGTTTTTGTGTAGAAATGAAAGTTCTCAGAACGTCTTGAAAATTTACGCAGAATATTTCTGGAAAATATGAAAAATACCTGCGCAAAGATCCATTGGAGGGGATGGGCCAGTGGGCCACAAGCCTTTAGCCGCCACCCCCTGGTCGCGGCTAGCAAGCTTGTGGGGCCCACGTGGCCCTGCCGCCCCCAAACTCAGCTCTATAAATTCACTTTCGTCCTAGAAAAAAAATCAATTGAGAAGATTTCATCGCGTTTGCGATACGGAGGCGCCGCCACATCCTGTTCTTCATCTGGAGGGCAGATCCAGAGTCCGTTTTGGGCTCCGGAGAGGGGAAATCGTCGCCATCGTCATCATCAACCTTCTTCCCTCTCCAATTCCATGAAGCTCTTCATCGTTCGTGAGTAATCTATTCGTAGGCTCGCTGGGCGGTGATGAGTAGGATGAGATCTATCATGTAATCGAGTTAGTTTTAACGGGGATTGATCCGTAGTATCCACTATGTTCTGAGATTGATGTTGCTACTACATTGCCATGCTTAATGCTTGTCACTAGGGCCCGAGTGCCATGATTTCAGATCTGAAATTAATATTTTGTCACCAATATATGTGTGTTTTAGATCCGATCTTGCAAGTTGTAGTTACCTACTATGTGTTATGACCCGGCAACCCCGGAGTGACAATAACCGGAACCACTCCCGGTGATGACCATAGTTTGAGGAGTTCATGTGTTCACCAAGTGCTAATGCGTTGGTCCGGTTCTTTATTAAAAGGAGAACCTTAATATCCCATAGTTTCCTTTTGGACCTCGCTGCCACGGGAGGGATGGACAATAGATGTCATGCAACTTCTTTTCCCTAAGCACGTATGATGACACACAAAATGCATGCCTACATCACATTGACGAACGGGAGCTAGCCACATATCTCTCCGTGTTATAACTGTTGATTTCATAGGTTCTATTGCGCTAGAATTGCTAGCATACATTTTCCTGTGCTTTGGTACTTCTCATTATTTGTGGGAAAATGTTTGATTGGCCGTGGGGAGGCTGGATCACTTAGCTCTCCAGACCTTGCGGTTTTGCGCGAAGGCCTTTATAACAATAAGACTTATAGCCTAGGTGCTATAGTAGCCCAGTTGTTGAACACCAACCGTTCCAAGGGTGTCGTCTATGGAGGTATCTATGCTACCCGTCTTGCCAGACACTTTGAGTTACCCGTTAGACTGGGAGAGGAAGGAGAGATGGTTCTTCCTGAGAAATATCTGGATTATGACAGCATGGTTCGCCATGATTTTCTGGATAGAGATGCTAGTAGACGGATGAATTATATCCTGGTTTTTAGTCATGGTACTCGAGAGACTATTAATTTGCATGTTCCTTCTTTGTTCGATCTTCATGCAGGCAGGTACACTATTATGCCCTTGGACATCTACGCATATTGGGGCTTGACCCAACCACAGGTGCCCGTGCCCGAGCCGCCAGTCGAGTACCAGACGCTAGTTTAGCAGTGGGAGCCAGAGGATCTCACACAGAAGTGGCATCCACAGTCTGCTCCGGAGTATCTCGGAGCTGGTTATTTCCCACCTTGGGAGTAGAGCAAGCTAGGCCAAAAGCCTAAGCTTGGGGGAGTACGTGTTCTCACCGACCCTACATTCATGCTTATGCTTTCTCTTTGTTAGTCGGTGTTTACTCTCTTCCACTATATTATCCATGCTAGTTTATTTTCGTTTTCTTGTTTTCTTGTTTTGTGTCCTTTTGAGAAAACCCAAATAGAATTTTCTGCTTGTTGGGAGTTTTCGCGTGTAAATAGTCTTCTTTTTCTTTGGGTCCAGGTAGAAGATATTGGTTACAATGTTTAGTGGCTCTTGCATGCATACGTGTTTAGCTTTCAAAGAGCCATATTACTTTGTCTTCTCCTTTGTGTTTGCGTGCAGATTCAGCTTAGTCCATTGCACGAGCACTCGTATTATTGTTCACATCATTCGATCGTGCAAATGAAAGGCAATAATGATGATATATGATGAAGTGACTGAGACTGGAGAAGCTGGTATGAACTCTATCTATTTTGTTTTTGTAAATATGACTAGCTTGTCATGCGTGATTCAGCTTTTTTGTGAGAGAACCATGTTTTCAATGACAACTTAGAGATCATAGTTTCCGATGCCATGCTTAACTAGGTGAGAGTTTATAATGGTTTGTCTTGAATGCCAACATAGATTTTGAGATGACTATGATGTAGTATGATAGGATGGTATTCTCCTTTGAATGATTCAAGTGGCTTGACTAGGCGCATGTTCATGCATGTAGTTGAAACAAAATCAACATAGCCTCTATGATGTTTGTGTTCATGGTGATTTATATCTTGTTCATGCTTGCATTCAATGTTAGTCAGACTTATTGCATCTTGATGACTGTTGTCGCTCTCTAGTTGGTCGCTTCCCAGTCTTTTGCTAGCCTTCACTTGTACTAAGCAGAATACTGCTTGTGCATCCACTTCCATAAACCCAGAAGTTTTTCCATGAGAGTCCACCATACCTACCTATTTGCGGTATCTACCTGCCGTTCCAAGTAAATTTGCATGTGCCATTCTCTAAACCTTCAAGAAATAATCTGTTTTGCATGCCCGAACCGCTCATGTGGTGACAGAGGGCTATTGATATCTTCCATGTTAGGCGTGTTATCCTCGAGATGTGTTAATTCACTGTCATTCATGAGAAAGGGGCCGGTAATTGGAATGCCCAGTTCCACGCCCAAATCAAAAACATAACTGTAAAACAAGACTCCCCCAGGATTGATGTCAGTATGGATGGTACTCGAGGATTCGGCTCACCGTGGAGTGTGATTGATAGGTGGTGGGGGAGTTAAAACTTTACTTTTCTGTTTGGGAACCGCCTATAGCATGAGTAGCATGGAAGATATTGAGAACTCTTGGTCATTGCGTTGACAATGAAATCATGCCACCCAAAATTATTATCTCTGTTTTCAAAGCTTGAGCTCTGGCACCTCTGCAAATCAATGCTTCCCTCTGCGAAGGACATGTCTATTTAATTTCCTGTTGAGGCATCCTCTTCTTATATAAGCACCAATTAGAGAGCACCTCTGTCATTTTTATGCTTTGCTTTTGATTGATATTGAGTATGACTATGACTGGATCTTCGTTGCTATGAATTACAATGTTTAGCCAGCCCTTGATCTTTGAAAGTGCTCTGCATTTAGGTTTTGCGGTCTCGGAAAGAGCTAGAGAGGTACCACCTATTCATATTGCTTCATGCTTGTTTTGATTGAATTGTTGGTATTTGAAACTCATTATTATTTGCTCGTTAGCTGATTATGCCATTGATATTAGTTTACCGTGAGACCTTTGTGTCCCTTGCTTATGTGGTTAACTTGTGATCTTGCTGAAATTCTGGTTATGAGTTAGACATAGTTGCAACAACAAGATCAAACAGAGTTTGTCAAAGTTTTTCTTTCTCTTTTAGTTTGTCAACTGAGTTGCTTGAGGACAAGCAAGGTTTTAAGCTTGGGGGAGTTGATACGTCTCCATTGTATCTACTTTTCCAAACTCTTTTGCCCTTGTTTCAGACTCTAATTTGCATGATTTGAATGGAGCTAACCTGGACTGACGTTGTTTTCAGCAGAATTGCCTTGGTGTTGTTTTTGTGCAGAAATGAAAGTTCTCGGAACGTCCTGAAAATTTACGGAGAATATTTCTGCAAAATATGAAAAATACCTGCGCAAAGATCCACCGGAGGGGATGGGCCAGTGGGCCACAAGCCCTGTAGCCGCCACCCCCTGGTGGCGGCTAGCAAGCTTGTGGGGCCCACGTGGCCCTGCCGCCCCCAAACTCATCTCTATAAATTCACTTTCGTCCCAGAAAAAATCAAGAGAGAAGATTTCGTCGCGTTTGCGATACGAAGGCACCGCCACATCCTGTTCTTCATCTCGAGGGCAGATCTGGAGTCCATTTTGGGCTTCGGAGAGGGGAAATCGTCGCCATCGTCATCATCAACCTTCTTCCCTCTCCAATTCCATGAAGCTCTTCATCGTTCATGAGTAATCTATTCATAGGCTCGCTGGGCGGTGATGAGTAGGATGAGATCTATCATGTAATCGAGTTAGTTTTGATGGGGATTGATCCCTAGTATCCACTATGTTGTGAGATTGATGTTGCTACTACTTTGCCATGCTTAATGCTTGTCACTAGGGCCCGAGTGCCATGATTTCAGATCTGAAATTATTATGTTGTGACCAATATATGTGTGTTTTAGATCAGATGTTGCAAGTTGTAGTTACCTACTATCTGTTATGACCCGGCAACCCTGGAGTGACAATAACCGGAACCACTCCCGGTGATGACCATAGTTTGAGGATTTCATGTGTTCACCAAGTGCTAATGTGTTGGTTTGGTTCTTTATTAAAAGGAGAACCTTAATATCCCGTAGTTTCCTTTTGGACCCCGCTGCCATGGGAGGGATGGACAATAGATGTCATGCAAGTTCTTTTCTCTAAGCACGTATGACGACACACGGAATGCATGCCTACATCACATTGACGAACGGGAGCTAGCCACATATGTCTCCGTGTTATAACTGTTGCATGATGAATATCATCCAAACAATTCACCGATCCATTGCCTACGAGTTTGTCCCAGTGCTGCTGTTACTTGTCTTGCTCTGTTGCTGTTACTACTGTTGCTGCTGCTGTTACTTGTCTTGCTCTGCTGCTATAGCTACTTGCTACTGCTGTCACTACTACTGTTCCTTTCCACTGCTGCTACTCGTTACACTGCTGCTACCTGCTACAATACTTTTCTGGCGCCATTGATACAATCATTAGGAATAGTCTGCCATCAACAGATCATTTCTGACACCGTTGTTACCATACTACTTTGCTGTTGATACTTTGCTTGCAGATACTAATCTTTCAGGTGTGGTTGAATCTGACACATTCAACTGCTAATACTTGAGAGTATCCTCTCACTTCCTACTCGCGAATCAATAAATTTGCGTCGAATACTCTACCCTCGAGAACTGCCTCGATCCCACGCGCTGGTGGGTCATTGGAAGACAATTTATAATTGTTGAGCAATCGAGAATAGCATTTGTCTAGCCATTGCCAGAGATCTGCTAAACATCTGTCATCTGGGTGATGAATAGAATTGTGAGAATGTGTTCAGTGAGTAAAGGTGGTGTGTTGAACCTGACTTGGTAAAGGTACCGGTGAAAGGCTATGTAGGAGTACATGGCGGGTTGTTTCATTGGAACCGTCCTTAGGAACTGAGTTCCGTGTATGTAATCCAAGACAAGATACTACCACATGTTGGGCCCTGAAATATGACACCGCTCGACTTATTAACCGCTTAGTACTCGGTCCAGGAGTTGCAAGTAGTTTCTGGTGTTTAAAGTCATGCTGGAGGCCGTGCGTAGCGCTGACCTTAGAGGTGGGCTATGATGCGGTAGGTAGTGGCACGGTGTACCAAGTGGCACTCGGATGGTGGGCTTGGGAACCCTGCGCACATCGTTTGTGGCCGTGGCGGAAACCTCTGCCGAACTTCCGTGCGGGTTACCCTTAGATAGGCGATAGACCTGGACTAAGTATTAGCGTGGTTAACGGTCGTGGCCGGCTCCCTCGCTGGGCTTCCGCTTGAAGGTTGTCGAGGTGCATGACATGCACAAGGAGATAAGTGGCGAGAGCGTGTGTGAAGAAGTACACCCCTGCAGGGTTATGATCTATTCGAATAGCCGCGTCTGCGGATATGGACTACTTGGAAACATATGTTGTTCATAGATAACTATAATGGCTACTCATAAATTGTCAAGATAAGTGTGAGTGTCGTGGATGGCATTTCCGTAGGGAGACAGAATGAGTCCACGATGGAGTATTGTTGTGGTGTTAGTGGACTCGTGTGCGAGAAACATAGTTGTCAAAACTATTTAAAAATGCAAGTTGTCTAGCCAAGAGTCAAATGCTGGCTTTCTGCATGAAACCCCACAACTCATTGTTGATACATTGCATGAGTAGATAGTTTATCCTAAAGTCTTGCTGAGTACTTTGTACTCACGTTTTCTTAATAAATTGTCGCAGAGGTTGTAAATGACCCTAATAGAGGGTTCTATCTAGACATCGACGACGACGAGTAGCTTGTATCCCAGCTACGATCTCGCCCTAGGATGGGTCTGTAGATAGTCAGGCCATGTGCCTTTATTTTTCCATCTGTTTGTACTCAGACAGTTTTACTCTTCCGCTGGCTTGTAAGACTTGTGTGTATGAATTATGATCATGGGTCGAGAGGCCCATATCTGTGTAATATTATGTGTGAGGCTCTTCTGAGCCTTCTAAATAAAGTTTGTATGTTTATGGTTATGTTGTGATGCTATCGATGTATCTATACATATCGGTATGCCATGCGTACGTGTGTTTTACTTGATATGTATGGGGTTCGAATACCTAGTCGTATGCCTTAGTAGCACTCCTTACGGGGAAATGCCCCTTTGTGATTCCATCGAGCCATGGTAGTTCGCTACTGCTCCGGCACATTGGTTGACCGGCATGTGTCCTTCTTAGCTGTTGTGTTTGTCCCTTTGGGAAATGTCAAGCATATGTAATAGAGTCCTTGTAGCTTGCTACGACTCATCTACCTTCGTTGATGACCGACACCTGCTTTGCTGGGTCATGTATGCCTGTCCCTGTACGGAACTGCTGCTTTAGCTTATGCCTAGACATGTCGATCCGGGTTTTTTGACATTGGATTGCTAGCGACACAATTGCATATGCGAGTCAAAAGGCGCAAACGGTCCCAGCTAAGGTAAGGCTGCATCCGTGGGGATAACCGTGCGTGAGACCGCAAAGAGATGTGATGTGTTACATGATGGATTCTTATGGCTTAGGATCGAGGTCCCGGCACAAAAGAGTTTGGAAAAGTAGATACAATAGAGACGTATCAGGCATTGAAGATGGCTCGAGAAGGACGACCCGTGGAGAAACTGTGGAGATCTATTCAATGGTGAGACTGAGCATCGAGGACCTCCACGTAAGCGAAGCAACGCCGAAATCGATGAACTGTTGAAAAACTAGGAACATTGCCCCGCACCGAGAAAGACGGTGAAAAAGGTGTCGAAGCCTCTGCTGAAGATATGGAAGATAAGGTCTCTTTTTTGGGACTTGGGGTACTGGCACAAACTCGACACGCCTCATTTCCTTGATGAAATGCATATCTGTAAGAATGACGTTGAGAGCTTGCTTGCGACACTGCTGAACATGCCGGATAAGACCAAGAATGGGCCGAAGGCAAGAAAAGACTTGCAAGATTGGAATATCAGGGTAGATCTGCACAAGCCGCCGAGTAAAAAGTCAGAGGAGACAGATACAGAGATGGAGGAGCGGGAGAAGAAGGGTAGAAAAGTGAAGGAGGATTATTGCCCCCTTCTTGCTTCACGTTAAGTCCGGCTGAGATCGATCAGTTCTTCAAGTGCCTTACCGGATTCAATGTTAGTTCCGGTTACTGTGGGAAGATAAGCACATTTCTAGACACAAAGAAGTAAAGGTTCAGTGGGATGAAGTCCCATGACTGTCATGTGATGATGACGCACATACTACCTGTTGCCCTTAGAGGGATAATGGACAAGCACGTCCGTGACACGCTTATTGGTTTCTGCAACTTTTTTGATGTCATCTCTGAAAAGTCGATCAGTGTGAAGCAGCTCTGAAGGCTACATGAAGAAACCGTTGTGATGCTAAATGAGCTTGACATGTACTCCCCCCCCCCCCCCCGCGCGTTCTTTGACGTTATGGTGCATTTGTGTCTCCATATTGTGGATGACATAATAGACCTGGGGCCGTCACTCTTGCACAACATGATGTTGTTGGAGAGGATAATGGGGTCATCAAAGGATTCATTCGTAACATGTCCCATCCGTATGGAAGCATCGTCCAAGGCTCTTTGACATAAGAGTGCATATCTTTCTGTAAGAGTTATCTATATGGAGGAGACCGGCCTGGTGTTGGTTTGCCCGTTAAGACGCACCTTGGGAGGCTCGAAGGAGAAGGTCCCTCCAACGGTCACAGGGAACTGCATGTGGCCTACTCAAATCGATGCAACGACTCTCACATAGCAAACTTAGTAGTGCTACATCACCAAGATGTGGTAGATCCTTTCGTGACACTGCACAAAGAAACCATCGCAAAGAAGTATCGTGATGACCGAGGGCTATGCAGGACGAACGTTGAAGTTACTACAGAGCACAACTCCTCTTTCTTGTATTGGTTCACAGAGCATATTCTTGCTAATCCCCAGGAAGAGGGCACTAAGACGGATTGCTCATATACGCCTTAGCACATGGCCCCGCGACCAACCTCGCAATCTTTCAGGCATACGATATCAACGGATACATGTTTTACACAGAGTCAAAAGATATGAACAATGAGTTTTAGAACTCAGGGGTGACGATGGAATGCATGACCGACGACAATGCCGCAACTGAGAGATTCTACGAAAGTGTCGAGGAGATCTGGCAGCTTGACTAATCTAGACTACACAACACGACGATGTTCCGTGTCAGATGGGCTAAGAATGTCGAAAGAGAAAACCGGTATTTCACTACCATGTCTATACCCGACGCCAAGAGAGCTACCATGAACGCCATCACAAAAAACAATCCATGGGTACATGCTAACCCCGTGACACAATGCTTCTTCATAACCAAGCCGAGGAATCCCAGCCGTGTTGTCATGAGGAGAGGAAAAACGAACATCATTGGAATGGATGGAGTCACCAACGTGGAAGACTACGACCAGTACGGAACCCGATGAGGGAAGATGACGATGATGATGAAGCATACATAAAAAGAAGAATCAATACTACATTAACTAAGAAAGATCGTACTCCATGGAAAAGGAAAAGTTACAACAAGGGGCTCAATTATTCGTCAACGAACAAGAAAGGGAAGAAGAAGCTCACTCAAAAAAGAAAACATCGACAGTGAGAAACCATGCATCATATATATATATATATATATATTGTGTATGCACTTAATCTTTATCGATGAAATGATGTGTAACATAAACCGCCGCCTGATTTTTATACATTCTTCTATCCGATCCGATCCCCTTCTTCCCGGTTGGATCTTCTTTCGGAAAAGAAAAGAAAAAGAAAAATGAGAAAGGAAAGAAGAAAATGAAATGGTTACAAAATAAAATTAAAGTATTAGAAAATAAAATGATAAAGGAGAAAGGAAATAAGAAAAATAAAGTGAAAAGAAAAAGCAAAAGGATAAAATGAAAAGAAAATACACACGAATAGAATAAGAAAAAGGAATACACGGGAATTGAAGTGGCGCTGGTTAGAAACACACAATAGCTAAGTTAGCTATAGCACGTTTCTGAAATCGCGCTACTGCTAACTTTGACTTAGCTAGCAGGCGGGCTCCTTCCTCCTCATTCCTCCCCAAATCCGAACCTCTCTCTTTGCGCTCGCCACCGGAGCCCCTACCCTTGCACCCGCCCTCGCTACCGGAGCTCTTGTCGCCGGAGCCCTCATCGGATCCCTCGCCGCAGCCCTCGCCAGACCCCTCGCCATTGGAGCCCTTGCCGTGTCACCACCTCACCTCTCTGATGCACCAGTCTCATCGGTGTTCTCCCACCGTCTCCCACGATAGCAACCGCTGGGATCCCTTCCTTCTCCACCTCCCAGTTGCCCACTCCCCCGACAACCATTTCCCACTGTAAGCCCTCCTCACCCCTCCCCTATTATCTCTCTCTTCTCTCTAGGTTATGAACCATTAAGCTAGGTTTCGAAATTAGAATAAAAATTTAGAGAAAATTTTTATGACATAACATTTACTTTTTTATTGTGACATAATTTGAATTGAGTTCTAGGGTTTATAATTTGAAATTTAGGACAAAAATTGAGTGCTAGGTTAATTAGGTAGTGTGAACCCTAGTTAAAAAACCTGTTATATGTAGAATAGTTAAAACAGATTAGGTAGTATGAATCATGTTATTTGCAAATTTGAAGTGGACATATGATATTTGGACAATGGATTTGGACATGTCATATTTGGACATGTGATATTTTGGACATGTCATATGTGGAATGATGGTTATGTGTAGGGTAAATGATTCGAGTGGCCTATGTTTTGCCAAAATGTTGATTCATTTCCGTTCTGGTGAATTTCGGGCGCTCAATATGTCCACTTTTTAGCAAAGGTCATGCCGAAATTTCCCATGAATTTTGGCATGACTTGTGCTAGAAAGTAGGCATATCGAGTACTAGCATGCTGACAAACCATATACCCCTTTTTTATGTTATTGCACATTTTATTATAGTTCAGGAAATAAACGAGGAGACTTAATCATAGGAAACATGTCGAACAACTAAGAAACCGGGCCTTCTGACCATGATGCAGGCGAGATGTATTATGTGGGTGAACATGACTATCCCGACTATTTGGCTGCTAAGCACAGTGAAGGTTTGCAGGGCGGCATCAGTGATGGTACTCACCCCAACATCGACACTGTTGGCACCGGCACCGATGGCGGCGCCGAGACATGCGAGAAAACTACCGGCGGGGAAGGTACCGGCGTCGAAGCCGCCAACGACAAGAAGAAGCAGAGGATACGAAAACCTAACAAACTCGGCATCGGACGACTGGTCATCACAAAGATGGCCCCTGGATAGTTTGAGACATTATAGCCAGATGAACCTCGCAAGTGCTACGGGAACCAACTCGGATGCATCCTAAGGGAAATCGCGAGCATGAACGAGGTAGACTTAAGGGGTAATTTTTTTGAAGAAGTTGCTCCTAACGAAGCTGCACAAGATATTCAAGTTCCCCGAGTGGGTTGACGACATAGAACACCTGTGGGCTGACCCTGCCGTGAAGAAGATTAACAATCACGCCATGGGCATGTTCAACAATGATTTAGCCTCCTCGAAAGGGAGGGTGAAATGAGCTATGGACACTAATGAACCCGTGTCCGAGATTCTGGAGGAAAATCCGTCACTTACGGAAGAGGAGTTCCAAAAGTTCAAGGACACTTGCGCTACCGAGGACACCAAGGCTAAGGCTGATAAATTCAAGGAGCTTTAGCGAAAGAACATGGGGAACCAACGCCTCGGCAGCCGTGGCTACCTTGGCAAAAGGCCCATATGGGCTAAGGAGAATGCAGAACGTGAAGCCGCGGGTCTCCCAGACCCCTTCACGAAGTTCACCTCTCCCTTGGAGCAAGAGTTCGTCAGGGACCGCTACAAGTGGGACAAGGTAAATAAGGTTTTTTACATGGACTCGGTCATGAGGAGATTGCAAAGAATCCTGGCAATAATTCTTTTACCACACCTTACATTTAGCTTCTGATCAAGTCATACTACACATTCGTAAATGGTTCACGTTCCTTTTCAAGAGAGGCAACACATGCTTGCAGCCGAAAGCGAGTCTTCGTCGATGAGGCCCAAGTGGGACACCCTTCTCAACCGGGCGTTGAACGAACTGAAGGGACTCCCTTTGGACAAGCAGCCGCAATATGGACGTGTGCACGATGCTGGAGACGGTGCCACGTGGAAGGTATTTTATAACGAGGGCCCAGATGCCAAGAAGCAAAAAAAGTTTAGTCAAGTGGACATCGACTAAAAGGTTAAGCTTGCGTTCGAGAAGAAAGAAGTTGAGGATGCGAGAAAAGCAACTTAGGAGAAAAATGAGTTGGTCCAGCAGGTAACCGCTGCAGCTATAGATGCATGTAGAAATGATTTTGCTACTAAGTTGATCCCGACTATCATCAACTGGACCAATGAGAATCCAAACAAGACGGTGCAAGATTTTCCCATGCCTAGCTTCGTCGGGAGCAACTCGGTGAACATGAAAACCACAACATCACCTGCTCCCGCAACCGCGCCTGCTCCCGCTCCCTCTCCCGCATCCCCACCTGCAGCCGCTTAAAGAAGCCCGTACTCTGTCTCTAGGATGCTAGGTGGGCCTTCATCTTTGGCTGAGCTCGATGCCCTCACGACAATTACACATCGCACCAACATATATCTAGAATATTCCGTTTTTGTCGCCTTTCGGATGTTTTATGCCGCAGACATGTCTTTGCAGGCCAACGAAACCCCGTTCACCGTACTCTACTTGATCATAGGCCAGAAGGTGGACGTGGGAAAGGCAGTGATAACAAAGCCCTTGGGACTCTTGTTCCACGGCAAGCCGATCCTCATTGGCCACTTCAGGGTTAACTTGCCGAGTGTGAAATTGGGGCACGAGGATTTTGCACCTCCAGTACGGCTCAGGGGAGAGGACGACGAGACCCCCACACGGCTTGGACACTTCAAGGGTTGGATGCTGCTATGGACGAAGAATCTTTGTTTGGAGGCGGCCGAGGGCACACCACTAACCACACATCAGCCAAAAGGTATAAACACCACCACCCGCCTACGCAAATAGCAGCGCTTGTAGTACCTGGTGAGAGCGTCGGACGATGCGAGGAAGTGGGTCCAATAGTTAATGATGTAATCACCCCCGTAGAACGAAGATTGGATGATGAGATGGACAACGATGACCCTCTTAGGTTCCTCAATTCAGCTCACTATGACGACGATGTAGAATTGATGAGTCAACCATATGATGACTCGGACTATCAGCATGCTGATGAGGATATGGATGATGTGCCCGAGCAGGAACGTCCTAGCAAGGTTGATTGCAGGAAGTCTCTTCTCTTCATGCAATCCTCACAGGACACACCTAAAGATGCCGCCTCAATGCAAGCTCAACTAGCCGAGGGTCGTATAGTGCTTAGCCCGACAACACTGGGGCAAGGGTTAAGGAAGGGCCTCGAAGGTCAGCCCCAAAAAAAGGAGAGGACGACATCACCAAAGCAAGTCTCTGTTGCCTACAAATAAGCGAGAGCACACAACAACCAGATGGAGGATTTCGAAGAGCGTGTACCCGTCAAAGGGTGCGGCCATGTTTCATGTCGCGGGCGAGCCGATCCTACCGCAGAAACCACTGGAGGCCATATCACAAGATCTCAGGAGACAACACGACCATGTGATGACGACTGAGATAAGCCTACTAGGCTCGAAGTATCTAGGATATCCGTCATACGTGGTTCATGTGCCTCAGGGGAAGTGCTACATCAACACACGGCCCACGGAGGTGGTCTTCCTGCATTTTGACCATATCTTCAAGATGTTTCTGACAAGGTGGCTTGATTTTACAATCGTCCACCATTTTGCACTACACATGAACTCCATCCTTAAGAGAGAACAAGTCCCGCAAATCTGTGTGGCGGATCCATACTACATGCACGAGTCCTTCCTGAGTCTCGGTGACTTTGATCGTAAAGTTGCTAGGGAGTACCTCGAAAACTTCATGGTAACAAATAAGGACCCGAAAATTGTCCTCCTCCTTATCATCCAATGTAAGTCAGTGCCGGACAACCCTTTCGTATATTTCAATCATTTCTTCTCGCTCAAACATGGAGTAATTTGAGGTGTTTTTGAACCGTAGCAACAGACGTGCCATCGTTATTGTTCTTTACCCTCGAGTCTCCCACGCCGTGTATTTGGACCCTACGAGAAACTACGAGAAGAAGGACTACTCCCACATAATGAATATTCTAGATGATGCTCTCCACGGCTTAAGCTTGAGGGCTGGCCAGCTATAGATTAGGAGACAAAGGAACCACAAGCCGGGTTTCGGGCATAAAATAATCTTCTGGTGCATCAATGTCCCAAACCAAGCCAGAGCGATGGATTATACCTCCTCCATCTCTTGACGGAGTACAGAAGGGATCACCAACAGCTTCGCATGACAACGAGAAGCGATGATCATATCCGCAAGCGGGTAGAATGCCAAGATGAAGCGGATTATAATCTTAGAGATGACTTATTTTGCATCGAGAGGGACACTGCGACGATCATCGTGAAAGAAGTCATCGAAGAGCAGGCGATGTTCCACCATGGCCCTATATCGCAAGCTGACGTCCGAACTCGCGTAGGCATGCAACGACAGGACCTCATGCCGTTCAAGAAGCTAGGGTCCATCCTCGATGATATTGATGGATGGAAATTCTAGTGATTTAGGATGCCGATGATGATGATATGTGTGGGTTGAACTTGTATGATTTCTGTAGTGATGGAACTTTGTGATGTCCATAGTCCCTGTCAAACTTGTGTAATGTTACTTTGTTCGTTTGGGTACGATGACCCGTGTTCATTATTTATGTTTACTATATGTTGCATCTATTTTCATACCCTTTATTTTCGTGTTGCTCAAGTATATTTTGTTGCATATGATTGTACATTCTCTTTTTGAAGATGCATCTCTAACAGGTACCTAGATCCTTGATGGCGAAGAAGCACTTCTATGTCGTTTACATAGGGAAGGTTCCGGGAGTGTACGACGAGTGGCACGAGTGGCAGGCCCAAGTGTAGTGGTTCTCGGGCGCCAGCCATAAAGGCTTCAAAAGCAGACACGAAGGAGAAGCTAGTTACTTGAGGTTCACGCTAATGCGAGAGAGGCATCATAACCGTCACCTCATGTACTCCATAGTTTCGCTCTCACTCATAGTGATAGTTCTTCTCGTCTATGTCATTGTTTAGATGGATGGCGATGTAGTTACAACTATTCGGGACATGTCATAACTTGTATCACTATTTTGTGTTGGATGATGATTATGATGATGACATGTTCGATTTAATGAGACTATTTGTATGCGTATGATATGATCATATTTTTATGTGTATGATACGCTAGAGACTATTGTGTAAAACCCTAAACAAAATTCAGCAACACAAAATATGGAGCAGAAAAAAATCATAAACTAATAGCAGTAGCACGTGAATATCATTAGCAGTAGCGATGCCTTGGCAGTAGTGTTGTTTGTACAAGGTTGCTACAACTAGTTAACAGCAACGTGCTTTTGGACAGACGCTACTACTAAACCTAGATATCATAGCGTTGGTTGACACACAATACTGCTAAAGGTTAGCTGTAGCGTCTTATCACTAGCGCGGCTCCCTGCTCATACATCCCAAACGTATCTATAATTTATGTTTGTTCCATGCTCTTTTGGGTGACATTGTTATATGTTTTGGTACACTTTCATACCTTTTTACACATATTTGGACTAACCTACTAACTCAGTGCACCCAGTGCCGGTTTCCGTCCGCTGATGTCTTTTTTTGCAGAGACTTCTACCCCAATTTTCAGAGCCCCAAAAATCCCGAGAAAAATATATAAAAATCAGCGCGACGGAAGCTTCAAGGGGCATCAAGGTGGGCCAGAGGGGAGCCAGGGCCTGCCCAGACGGCCACCCTGCGCAGCCCCCCTCCTGGCCGCGCCACCAGGCCGCTTGGGTGGGGCCCACCTCCTTTGGTGCCCACCTTCGGCCTACATTTACCTCTGTGGCAGAAAACCCTACTAGAAGATCTAGAATCGCGAATTTCTCCACCGTTCTGTCGCCGCAGTACTTCTGAGATCGGGAGCGCCAGAAGACCTCTTCCCGGTACCCTACCAGAGGGTGGATTGAACTCTCGGAGCTTCTCCACCACCATGGATGCTTCCCGGACGTGCCGTGAGTAGTCCTCCTTGGACCATGAGTCCATGACAAGTAGCTATGCGATGTCTTCTCTCCAATCTTATGCCTCAATGCTTAGCCCTTGTGAGCTGCCCTACATGATCTAGGCATCTATGTAACTTACCTGTTGCTATGTTGTGTTAGCTGGGATCCGATGGATTATGAGATTATGTTCAGATTGTGATGAGTTATATATTTGGTTCTCCTTTTATATTATGTTCTTGAGTAATTAATGCATGTTCTCTGTTGCTTTTTATTGCTTTGGCTGAGTAGTAGATTGTAACTCCAAGAGGGAGCGTTATGCATGATTGTGGGTTCATGCCCCCTGATGTCTAGCTTGAGTGACACAAACATGAGACTAGGGGATGTGTTGTTGCCACCATGGAGAAAACAACGGTGCTTGTGACCACGGTTGCAAGGATTGTTTACCTTACACAAAGTTCGTTAATGCAGTTGTCCGTTGCTTTGAGTTTACACTTTGGGTGGGGCTCGAAACTTAATACCAACGAGATGTTCTGGATAGATATCTCAAGTTGGATGATTAGAGAGTAGATGTTGATGGATAAACGACCTACTTGTTGGCGTACTGCCCATTACTTTTGAGCCTCTAACTTTCTTGTAGCATGATTAGCATTGCGGTGCGTTTATAATTATGTCAATTGCCCAACTGTAATTTGTTTACCCAACATAGTTGTTTATCGTCTTTTGGGAGAGAGACATCACTAGTGAACATCATGTGACTCTGGTCAATATTACCACCATTGTTTACACCTCCATCATTTACTGCTTTGATTTACTTTTCCATTGCAATCACTATCACTATTCCCACTTGTGTTTTGATCCTTTGCAAACTACAAGGCTAGAGAGATTGACAACCTCTCTAAACTCGTTGGGAGCAAAGTTATTTGTCGTGTGTGCAGGTCCACGTCTTCTGCTAGCGCCAGAGCAGCGGACACCTACTTGTTGATCCTCGGAGTCCTCCTGGTTCGATAAACCTTACAGTCCTCGTGTAAGGGAAATCGGTTTCTGACTACATCTCTACCTTCCACTTGGGGTAACCAACAAGGGGCGAGAAGTATATCCATCAACTTGTCATCAAGCAAATTTCCGGCACCGTTGCCGGGGACTATCTTTTACCTTTGCTTTTTAGTCTTGTTAGTTTTCTTTCTAGTTTTTGCTTTAAAGTCTTATACCTAAAACTACAAAAAAAGAGTAGTTACTTTGCTTTGTTTAGTCAGTATGTCTAAGTCCTTGGCCTTTGATGTTGCACCCGAAGGAGAGATTCTTACCTTCAAACAAAGGGTTGGAGAAAGTTCGAAAGATGCTTGGTATAGAATAAAATATTCTCAAGATAGAGCCACCAAGAAGCAATCCACCACTATTTTGCTTACAAATTTTTATGTTGGTATTACTTCTTGGAATAGGTTTGTTATAGACACATCAATAGGTGGGAATTTCTTGGAAGCTACCGTTTGGGAGGCTCTTAACGTTATGGAAAATCTTGTCGGAATCCCACCTATTATTGACATAAAGGTGTTGGAAATATGCCCTAGAGGCAATGATAAATAGTTATT
This sequence comes from Hordeum vulgare subsp. vulgare, assembly GCF_904849725.1. Taxonomy (NCBI): domain Eukaryota; kingdom Viridiplantae; phylum Streptophyta; class Magnoliopsida; order Poales; family Poaceae; genus Hordeum; species Hordeum vulgare. The sequence goes on along the minus strand of NC_058522.1, from coordinate 340,112,121 downwards.
ATTATATTTCCGGTTACAATATAATCATTTATTATCCATGATATAATTGTATTGAATGAAAACATAGATACATGTGTGGATACATAGAAAAACAATGTCCCTAGCAAGCCTCTAGTTGGCTAGCTAGTTGATCAAGGATATTCAAGTTTTTCTGACTATGTACAAGTGTTGTCACTTGATAACTGGATCACATCATTAGGAGAATCATGTGATGGACTAGACCCAAACTATGAACTTAGCATATTGATCGTGTCGCTTTATTGCTATTGTTTTCTACGTGTCAAGTATTTATTCTTATGACCATGAGATCATATAACTCACTGTCACTGGAGGAATACCTTCTGTGCACCAAACGTCGCAACATAACTGGGTGACTATAAAGGTGCTCTACAGGTATCTCCGAAGGTGTCCATTGGGTTAGTATGGATCAAGACTGGGATTTGTCACTCCGTGTGACGGAGAGGTATCATGGGGCCCATTAGGTAATACAATGTCACACACAAGCCTTGCAAGCCATGTGACTAAGTGTAAGTCACAGGATCTTGTATTACGGAACGAGTAAAGAGACTTGCCGGTAACGAGATTGAAATAGGTATGCGGATACCGACGATCGAATCTCGGGCAAGTAACATACCGAAGGACAAAGGGAATGACATACGGGATTATATGAATCCTTGGCACTGAGGTTCAATCGATAAGTTCTTCGGAGAATATGTAGGATCCAATATGGGCATCCAGGTCCCGCTATTGGATATTGACCGAGGAGTCCCTCGGGTCATGTCTACATAGTTCTCGAACCCGCGAGGTGTGCACACTTAAGGTTCGATGATGTTTTAGTATAGTTGAGTTATATGTGTGGTTACCGAATGTTGTTCGGAGTCCCGGATGAGATCACAGACGTCACGAGGGTTTCCAGAATGGTCCGTAAACGAAGATTGATATATAGGATGGTTTCATTTGGTCACCGGAAAGTTTCGGGCAATTCCGGCAGTGTACCCGGAGTGACGAATGGGTTTCGGGTGTTCACTGGGAGGGGCCCACCCACCCGGGAGTGAGCCCAAGGCCCTAGGGTGGTGACACAAGTCCTTAGTGGCCTAGTGGTTTCAGCCCAAGAGGGGTATGGCGCCACATAAGGAAAATACCAAAAGAAAAGAAAAAGAAAAAGGAAAGAGGGAGGTGGGAAGAAAGAGGATGACTCCTCCTTCCCAAACCAAATTGGAGGAGGAGTCCTCCTCCTCCTGGCGGTCGACGCACCTTGAGTGCCTTGTTCCTCAAGGCTAGCCCCTCCCCCTCCCTCCTATATATAGTGGTGGTTTAGGGTTTTTGAGACACAACTTTGCCACGTGCAACTCTAGCCTATACCACATAGTTTTACCTCTAGATCGGATTTCTGGGGAGCTTGGGTGGAGCCCTCCAGGAGTAGATCATCACCACCACCGGAGTGTCGTCATGCTGCCTGAGAACTCATCTACTTCTCCGTCTTCCTTGCTGGATCAAGAAGGCCGAGATCATCGTCGAGTTGTACGTGTGCTGAACGCGGAGGTGTCGTCCGTTCGACGCTAGATCGGAACGGATCGTGGGACGGTTCGAGGGACATGAAGACGTTCCACTACATCAACCGTGTTTCTTAACGCTTCCCGTTGTGCGATCTACAAGGGTACGTGGATCTAATCTCCACTCGTAGATGGACATCCCCATGATAGGTCTTCATGTGCGTAGGAAATTTTTTGTTTCCCATGCAACGTTCCCCATTAAAAGGATGATATCACTTTAGCTCACATAATGAGTAAACTTGAGAATATAGAGCTAGAGATGCCAAGCATGGGTAAAATAAATGAAGTAGATCGTAGGATTCAAGGGAACTTAAATAGAGTTGATAGCTCCATGCACAAAATTTACAAAACTTTGGAGACCCTTAAATCGCATGATGTGGATCCTTCTAGGATTGATAAAATCGAGGATATTATTGAAACTTTAGGAACTACTCTACCCTCCATCAAGACTAAAAATGTAGAAACCCCGCAAGGAAGGGACCAAAGTTCGTTCACGTACCCAAGGTTCCTCAACCCAAAACGAGTATACCTATTGCTAAGGGTATTGAAACTGCGAAGACCTTGGAAGAGATACCTGTCTTAAATAGAATTAGAAATGAAAGTCCAATTGATCTTACTACCTTTTCTTTTGTCCCTAGAAGTGTTGCCACTAGTCCTCTCTTTGAGAGTCCTCTTAAGATTAGTTATACTATTGAAGATCTTTTTGATGATCTTTGTGATGGTTCAATTGATACAACTTGATATTTTTTGCATCATGCCTAGCTCAAAGGCATAAAAGAAAGCGCTTGTTGGGAGGCAACCCAATTTGTTTTTTACTTTCAGTTTTAGTGGTCTTGATGCTTGTTACTACTGTAGCAACATCATTGTATCTTTATTTTCAAGATTTGTGATAAGTTTTAGCCTCCGATTGCAAGAAAGTTCAAAAGTTGTGACATGCTGTGCAGAAACAGATTTTCCATGCTTGACGGAGAAATTCGCCTAAAATCACCAGATCATCTTTTTGATCTGAATGTTTTTGAGAGTATGCTCTATATAATTTTATTTCTAGCATCTGTTCTGAGTTTTTTGATTTGAGTTGCATAAGTGCCCCGAAAAAATTATTTACTACCTGATGTTCTTCTTATCACATATTCTGCCACGTTTTGCGTTTTCATAGTTTTGCAATTCTTAATCTTGCTTTTTCTTTGCAATAACCTTTTGGCAATCTTGAGAAATAGTAGCTCTTCATGAAAATATTTATTTCCAGTAGAGAATAAATTATTTTATTATGGGCACTAACCACTCTAATCAGCTTATGATGAGTTTCGTATGAAGGGAGTTTTTAAGTATGCGATAGAAGATGATGAAAGAAGATCCAGGAGTGTCAAGCGCTCAAGCTTGGGGATGCCGCCATACACCCCCAATAAATATTCAAGAAGACTCAAGCGTCTAAGCTTGGGGATGTGTGACATCCTCGACTTTTGCTACAGTGATGATTGTAATTAAGCGAGAGTTGATCCTGCGCTAATGATGCCACGTCATCGTTAATTATATCAATGATCTCGTGTTGGTTGAAACCGAATCAAAGTTCGGAACTTAAAATTAAAGTTGGACGAGAAAATATTTTATGTTGTTGAAATAAAAACGTCGGGGAGTTATAAAAATTCCCTAGCGGATTATAATATCAAATCGGGCACTTGAGGAATTATTGATAAACCCTATATATTTAAAAGTGAAGCTTTGAATAAAATAAATAAAAGAAATATAGTAAATGGAAAAGAAATAAATAAAAGAAAGAATTAAAAGTATATATAATAAATTATAAAAGAAAGTAAATAAAATAGGATAATAAAAATAAATAAAAATAATAATAAGTAATAATTAAAAAAAGACCCCCTGGCCCAACTAGGCCTAGTGGCCGAGCCGGCCATGCCACCACCCACCCGCACGACAACCCTAGCTCGCCACTTCTCCCCCGTTCCCAGCGGCCGCCGCCACCCCACCCCTGCGCACCCTCTCTCGGCCTCTCCCCCTCATCCCGATTCCCACCAACCACCCGCCCCTCCCCCCCGCGAGATCTCTCCCCCTCCCACGACACCCCACCAACCGAGACTCCTCCCCTCGGTACCCCACAACCCCCACGCACAGACCCCCCCCCCATCGGCCCCAGATCCACCTCGCCTCGAGAGCCTCCCACCTCGCCTCCCAGACCCCCCCGTCGGCCCCAGTTCACCCCGAGCTCACCCCCACCCCCGTCGGCCTTCCCCATCCTACCGCCAGTGGCCCCCTGCCATCACCCTCCGCTCGGTTCCCTCACCCCCTGGTCGACCAGCCCCGTCGGCCCGAGGAGCCCCGCCGGCCGACCTCCACACCCCCAGGAACTCCATCTCCCCGACCGAGCACCGCCCCACCGCGGCCCCGGGAGCCCCTCCGGCGACCCTCACATCTCCGGGGGCCCCTCCTCACCGGGGCACCTCTCGGCGACCCTCCGGCCGGCTCCCCCTCGCTGGCACGACCTCACCGGCACCGTCACCGCCTTGTCCTCCTCCTCGCCGTATCCTCCGCCTCCCGAGAACTCCGGCTTCACTGGGCCCTCTCGTCAACGTCGGTGAGCCCCTCTTCGGGCTCCTCCCACCATCTCCTTCCCCGCACCGTCCCGGTTCCGTTCCAGCAAACGGCACTCCGTTCCGACGCCGTTAGGATCAATTAGACGATATTGGAGATGTATCTCTCTCTGTAATGTTGAGAGTCTCTGTTAACAGAGAGGTTGGAGTGGTGAGATGAGAAAGAAAGAAATAAAAATAAATGTTGTATTGCGTATGTATGTATGTATTAGATGTCGTACGTATTTTGTATGTATGAGATCCACGTATGTATGTATTTATGTATGTCGGTATATGGCGGAATACGTTAATTGTGTGGATATGTATCTATAGGTAAAATGTGTATGTGGCCTAAGCCACTTACCGGTGGGGCCAACTCACCCCACTCTCTATGACAGGGAGGCCCCACAACCTCTTTTGAGAAAAAGTGAAAATTAAAATATAAAAATAAAAATAATGTTTTTATTAAATAAATAAATAGATATATTATTTAATTAATTATTTGGGTAATTAGAATCATTAGAGCACGACACGTGGGTCCCCCACTAAATTAATATGATTAATTAATATTTAATCTTAATTAAAACTTGCGCCTCTCATGTTCGGGACCCACTAGTCAGTTGACCAGTCAACTGTTGATGTTACCATGACATCATGCTGATGTCATAATTGCTTTTAGTTAAATTAATTAAATCTGTTTTTAATTCCTAATTATTGAATAAAACTTTAAAAATTAATATAAAAGAATACGTAAGTCAGATCAAAATATTTTCAACATGAAAGTTGATCAGCAGAACGAGATGAACCCGGATACACGTTCCATTCGTCTGTCACGCGTCCCTACCATAGCAAACATGGAAAATTGCCATCATTTTCCATCTATCCGGTAGTAGCCCGAGACCCGAAAAATATCGTCAGATATTCTTCCGACCCGTCTATGACGGATGTTGGTGCGTTAGCTCATGTCTAGCCTGCATCTTGCCATGTCATGCATTGTGTTGCACCGTTGCTATTATTTATTGTTTCTTCCCCCTCTTCTTACCGATAGACCCCGATACTGACGCCGCTGCCGGGTACATTTACGATCCTGCCGATCAGTCCTTTGCCGTAGAGCAGCAAGGCAAGCAAACCCCCCCTTGATCATTCATATATCGCCTATGTCTTTCTTCCTACTGCTTGCATTAGTATTTTGCTACTGTTGTAGTTAGCTCCTATATTTGATGCATAGCCTATTTTTGATGAACTGCTACTTTCAGTCCAGTACCTTTAATATGCTTAGTATAGGTGGAGCAGTCATCCCCTCTGACCCCGTAGTCCAGTTGCCCCGCTTGCTTTCAAATCTCGATCCCTGATCGACGAGCCAGACCCGACACATCACATACACCCCCTTAGTTCTACGACGCTACAGAGATACTATCGGGTACCAAGGGTGACACCTCACTATGTACTCCTGATGATATCTGTGTGGTATACCTAGTCGGTCGTGGTTATCGAGGGTGATTCCGCTTTCACCATTCCCAACGATGCCTCTGTCGTGCAACCCCTCATGTGTGGGACCCTCGAGGGTGATTCCTCTAAGCCCACGTTGATGGATACATCATTCGGAATCCAACGAGGGTGATACCTCGGATTCCCCCGATGTTTCAACCACACAGTTACTCTACAATGTTACTGGGATCATTGGTGTTTAGTTGATAAGACGGGTGGATTCCCGCGACATTGTGTTGATGGCCTAATTAAAATGTTAATGGATTTGGGTATTTGATCTGGGTTGTTGGGAGACCTTTTCGCACTAACCGGCTACGCAGGAAGAATTATGGGTACTCGGCGTCGCGGTATCAGCCGAAGCTTTTCAGATGTCAGCAACGTAGTGGCGCGCGCCCGAGTGGTCCCGAGATGCATCGCGCTTGTGATTAAGGGGTGCTAGGACTGACGTCGGCTGCCCTCGCATCGTGCAGGAGCGCGGAGAGGAACTGGGCCCATGAACCCTTTGCGCTTAGGATTTGGACCGACGGGCTGGCCTCTCTGATTAGTCTTAGGTGGGGCTGCGACGTGTCGATATTCCGAGGCCGGGCAGGACCCAGAAAAGTGTTTCCGGCCTGAGTGTTATCGAGCGTGACGGGACATGTGGTGCACCCGTGCAGGGATGAAAATTAACTATTCGAATAGCCGTATCCACGGTTACAGGACGACTTGGAGTTGTGCCCTGATCTTATACAACTACAATTGTTACTTAACTGGATCTTTAGTTGCCTCGGGATTGCTCCCTCGTAGGGAGCCGAGGGAGGATCTCTGGGCGTGACCTCACTTTAATAATGCTGCAACAATATGACTATTAATGGTGTTACCTGTTCTACTCTCGTCTATTGCTGCAAGACCCTGAAGATGCTAGTCTTCGATAGGACTAGACCTTCTCTCTCTATTCTCGCATTTCTGCAGTCAGTCCACATATAAAACCCCCCTTCTTTGATACTGATGCATACTTAGAATAGATCTGATGTAAGACTTGCGAGTACTTTGGATGAGTACTCACCGCTGCTTTGCTCCCCCCTTGTCCCCTTGATCCGTTTGTTGCGACCAGATGATGGAGCCCAGGAGATGGAGGCCCCCACCGACGACGACTGCTCCCCCAGCGGTGCCTACTACTACGTGGAGGCCGCTGATGATCAGGAGTAGTTAGGAGGTTCCCAGGCAGGAGGCCTCACCTTGTTCGATCTTTGTATCTTTTGTGCTAGCCTTCTCTAAGGCACCCCATAATTTATGTTTGTACTCAGATATTGTTGCTTCTGCTCACTCGTGTGTTTATCGAGCTTTCGTATTCTAGCCCTCGAGGTCCCTGGCTTGTAATATGAAGCTGATATTGTTTTATTTGTGTCTAGAGTTGTGTTGTGATATCTTCCCATGAGTCCTTGGGTTTGATCATACGCATTTGCGTGTACGATTAGCGTACGATTAAACCGGGGGCGTCACAGGATGCCCCCGTGCATCCCCTTCTCCATCAACAATCATTAGTTCGTCCTTCTCCATGCTATATTTTTATCACTTCATATGTTTTGTGCTATTCTTGGAGCATCCCGCTCTTTATTTTTAGTTTGTTTTAGTTTTGCTTGTTGTTCATAACAAGTTGGAACCTAGCCTTTTTTGTTTGGGAGAGAAACACGCTCCACTCCACCCTAGAACACAACATAGGTTTTCATGCTTATTTTTTGTGTGTGTTCTTTATCTTTTCATAGCTGCTGTCATGCTTAGCTCTTAGTTTTCATGCTTTATCTTTTAAGAGCTATTATTTAGGTTGCTTTTGGAACTCTCTTGAGTTATCATGCTTATCTTGTTTAGAGAGTTGGCTTGTTGCACTGAGTTGTGTGTCTTGCATGAGTAGGTAACTGAGGTTGCTATTTAAGTGCAGTAGTAACTTGCAATAGTTTTGAGGTATTGATTTGAGCAATGTTTGGACTATTGGTGTCAAGAGCTTGAGCCTATTGGTGATTGGTGTCGTATTTCGGGAAATCCGTGCGTATTTCCAAAAAACATAGTTGAGAACTCTAGCTACTAGATGGATCGCTAACCTCTGGAGGGGTTGGAATATATAGAGTACCCTCACGTTATCATGGGTCAAGGTTGCACAAGGATAACCAAACCCCCAAACACTCCTCCTCGTGGTACTTGTCTATTTGGAATCTCCTGACTAGATAGAGAGTTGTCGATAATAAGTGCATGAGTTCTTCAGACTAATGCGAGTTCGATTGTTGGCACTTCCACCATACATATTTTGCTAGCCTCTTTGGTATCGTGCATTACCCTTTCTCATCTTGACAGTTGGTGCAAACTTCGTCGGTGCATCCAAAGACATGGCATGATACGCTCTGTCATCATAAGCCTCATTATATCTTTCCTCAAAACAACCACCATACCTACCTATTAAGGCATTTCCATAGCCTTTCCGAGATACATTGCCATGCAACATCCACCATCTCATGACTTGATCTTCATGTCATACATGCTTTTGCTTGATCGAGGAGCTCCATGCTAGTTGGGCCTTGCCCTTATTATTGCTACATGTCGCGCTAGTTTCATTGCATATCCTGCTACACCAGCAGAGGCATACATTTGCATACATCATGATAGTTTTCATTTGTCTTTATGTTGAGTACTTCTTATAAAGTGTGAAGATCTTCTTTTTATTCTTGTAAAACATAGAGTGTTGCCCTTAAGTGAGGAAAAGACCCCAAAACGGACAAATTAAAAGATCCCAAAAGAGGACACATGAAAAGATCCCAAAGAGGACAAACTAGAGATAAATAGAAGGAGCCAAAGAGGCCACAAAAACAAAAAAAGGAAAGAAAAAAGATATAAAAAGAGAGAAGCGGGAAACACTACTATTCCTTTCAAAAGATCCACACTCGTACTCAATTGTTATATCTGTACTCCATATAGATTATCATTCAGGCATAACTATGTGGGGACCCTTACACTATAGAACTTGGCTTGTATATTCCAATGATGAGCCTCCTCAAATGAGCTCTAGGTCTTCATGAGCAAGCAAGTTGGATGCACCCCACTAGTTCCATTGGAGAGCTTACATTAGCTCATATGTGCATCCGTTGCATGGCAATCCCTACTCCTCACATCATATCTATCATTTGGATTTCTCTCACCTATGGTTGTCCTAATTGATGTGAGCCTTTCACACCATTTTTGTCTTCCTTCCCCATCATTATTCTCTTTATCATCCTAAGTGCCAACATATCTTGCTTGCGCTCATCCACTGCATGAGTGCTCAAAGTCGAAAGGGAGAGGATCATTTTGACTTGTGCCTGACTAGTGGTTTGGGGATGAGTCAAAATAAGATTCTGAAGGAGACCAAGTGTGAAGTTCTAGTTGATTGAGTTTTCAATTAAACTATATTTTTTCTTCTCTAAACCCATCTCCCACTTCTTGCACGCAAACACCATTTGGAGACATTCGAGTCACGGACAACGAGAGCTCTTGCACCTTTATGTTCTTACTTTGCTAATTTCAATACTAGATATAGACTCTTGCTTGTTATTGTCTTGACTTGAATTGCATATCTTACTTGCTTTACTTTGAAGTTCTTATATGTGTGTTAGCATGTCACCATAGAAATTATTTGTGTTATCATTTACCTACTCGAGGACGAGCAGGAATTAAGCTTGGGGATGTTGATACGTTCCATGTGTGTTAGCAGGAATTTTGTTTGTTTCATGCTCTTTTGGGTGACATTGTTATATGTTTTTGCTACACTTTCATACATTTTTACAAATATTCGGACTAACCTACTAACTCAGTGCACCCAGTGCCAGTTTCTGTCTACTAATGTATTTTTTTGCACGGACTTTTACCACAATTTCCAGAGCCCCAAAAATCCCGAGAAAAATATATAAAAATCAGCGTAACGAAAGCTTCAAGAGGCATCAAGGTGGGCTAGAGGAGAGCCAGGGCCTGCCAAGACGACCACCCTGCGCGGCCCCCCTCCTGACCGCGCCACCAGACCGCCTCGGTGGGGCCCAACTCCTCTGGTGCCCTCCTTCGGCCTATATTTACCTCTCCAACGGAAAACCCTACCACAAGATCCAGGATCACGAATTTCTCCACCATTCCGCCGCCGCACCGCTTCGGAGATCGGGAGCGCCAGAAGTCCTCTTCCCGGCACCCTTTCGGAGGGAGGATTGACCTCCGGGAGCTTCTCCACGACCATGGACGCTTCCCGGACGTGTCGTGAGTAGTCCTCCTTGGACCATGAGTCCATGACCAGTAGCTATGTGATGTCTTCTCTCCAATCTTGTGCTTCAATGCTTCGCCCTTGTGAGTTGCCCTACATGATCAAGGCATCTATGTAATTTACCTGTTGCTATGCTGTGTTTGCTGGGATCTCATGGATTATGAGATTATGTTCAGATTGTGATGAGTTATATATTTGTATCTCCTTTTATATTATGTTCTTGATTCATTCATGCATGTTGTCCATTGCTTTTTATTGCTTTGGTCGAGTAGTAGATTGTAACTCCAAGAGGGAGCGTTATGCATGATTGTGGGTTCATGCCCCCTGATGTCTAGCTTGAGTGACAGAAACATGAGACTAGGGGATGTGCTATTGCCACGAGGGAGAAAACAACGATGCTTGTGACCACGGTTGCAAGGATTGTTTACCTTACACAAAGTTCGTTAATGCAGTTGTATGTTGCTTTGAGTTTACACGTTGGGTGGGGCTCGCAACTTTATACCAGTGAGATGTTCTGGATAGATATGTCAAGGTGGATGATTAGAGAGTAGATGTTGATGGATAAACGGTTTACTTGTCTTGGCGTACTGCCCATTACTTTTGAGCCTCTAACTTTCTTGTAGCATGATAAGAATTGCGGTGCGTTTATAATTTTGTCAATTGCACAGTGGAATTTGTTTACCTGGCATATTTGTTTATCGTCTTTTCGGAGAGAGACATCACTAGTGAACATTGTGTGACTCTGGTCCTGTGACAGCCCGAGACCGACGCTCCAGAAGATTCCCCTCTTTTCCGTTGCTGGCGTGTGTTTATTTTTAATTGTCGCATCATCATCGCATCATGCGCATCATCTGCATTGCATCGGCACTCAATTGCCGCCAGTTTTCAAACTTGCATCCGTTAGTAGTTGCCGGTTCTGTCCGTTCTCGTCGTTGCCCGTTTTGAGACCAACCACACACGCACACACCTGCGTCATCGTTTAAATCCTGTTTTTAAAAGTGTGTATAAAATATTCTTGGATTGGGATGAAACTTTGCGTGTGGTCTTATTTTAATATAGGTAGGCCGCCTGCCAATTTTCTTCACAACCGGAGTTCGTCTGGTACCCGAATGGTCGACCGTGGTGGCACCGTCTTCGGCTATTCGTCACACGTTTTTTTTGGTGTTTGTAAATCACGTTGTTGGGTGCCTGTTTTCCCTCTCATCTCCGGCTAGCCACTCTACACATCCACCTAACCTTAGGGCGCAACCGGAGCCGTCCAATCGAGAGATTGGAGGGTTCGAAAATGCCCCATTTGGCAAACCCTAGCTACCCCGGCTATAAAAGGAAGGGATTCCCCTTCCCTTTTAGTCTCTCCCTCCGTGCCTCGAAATCCGCACCACCCCTCAAACCCTAGTCGCCACCTCCCACCTCTCTCTCCTCAGTCCAGCCGACCAGGGCCCGCCCAAGCCCGAAGCCGGCCCTCCCGTCCCGGATCGGCCGCTCCACCTCCCTACCTAATCCCCGAGGAGCAGCAGCACCAACTGTGCCGAGCCGCCCTTGTCCCGCGTGCTACCCCGCACCTTCAACCGCTGGCAGCAGCATCCCGCCTCGCTGCCTCTTCGCCGGAGAATGCTTGCCCCGCCGCCCACAGGAGTAGCCAAGCCACCGGCCATGCCCGAGATCCGCCGCCTTCGTGCCCCGCGCCGGCAAGTCCTGCCTCGCCACCGTGTGTCGCTGCCGCGCACGGATCCGGTGAGCCACACCTGGATCTGGCCTCTGACGGCGTCCCGGCCACCTCCCCTCCTCGTGTCAGACCTTGCCACGAGCCGCTGCCGTCTTCTCCTGCGCGAGGGGCACGACGGGAGGAGCTCGCGCTCGAGTCCCATGTCTGCTCGCCCTAGCGCATGGGCCAGGCCAGGCCAAGCTACCCCTTGGCCCATTCCTATCACCGTGTTGACCCGCTCCTGGGTCACCTCGCCCGAGCGCTAGCCTCGCATGGGCTGGCCTCGCCCACGTGGGACGCGCCAGCAGTAGACGCCTCGGCCCGAGCCCCCTTCGGCCCAGTCGACCACCGCCCCCAAGCCAGCCTCTCTGACCTGGGCTAGGCCCATGAGGTGAGGACCTCCCTGCCCTGCTGTATTTGGCGCCGTAGGCGTTAGGTAGGTAACTTGCGCACCAGATTCAACCCATTAAGTAGTTTTGGCCCGTGTAGCATATTTCGTGAATTAATATTTCAGGAAATATAGATATTTTAAAACGTCTGTAGATATTAAACCGTACATCGTATCGCGACGTATTATATATGAAACTTGATTAGTTTTTTTGCGTAGAACATTATTTTGCACCTTGCATGCATGTTTGAAGTGGTTTGACCTGCTGTTTGCCTAGATTTGTGTGCTGTCCTATCAGAGTTATATTCCCGTAGTTATTTTTGTGCGCGTCCCGATTGTTCAAATCCCGTAGATAAAATGTTCATGTTGTTCGGGACCCTTTGCCATGTATTTTAGAGTAGTTGTTTGCATTTTTGCATGTAGGTTCCCTCGCTAGTTTGCTATGTCGTGTTTAGGACATATTCTGGCATATATGTGTGGCGCTAGTTTTATTTTTGAACCCCACATATTATATATGTTTTCGGGGTAGAAAAATCCATAGAATTTAACTGTACATTTAGTTTTGCCTTCCGAGTAAATTTGCATACATTATATTTTGCCATGTTGTCCTCTTGTTTACTTTGTGGGATTTATTCTGTGCATGACATGATTTAGTTGCGAACTAGAGATATGCCCTTGGATATGTATGCTAGCCCCAGGTAATTTTGGTTGCAATAGAAATCCATGTTTAGGTGTTGTTTTCTTGTTGCCAACGTGCTAGGAAATAGTGTTGTTTTGGAGATGCTGAAATATTTCTAAGTCCGAGATCTGTAATATTTTGTTGTTGTATTGCCATGAGTTTTGCTAGTGATCTACAACTACTTTGGGGTTGGTGCAATGGAGTTAGTTCTAGTCCTTAAGATTCTCTAGCATGATGTAAATTTTCATGCCATTCGGTGCCCTATAGCATATACTTTTGCTGCTATCAATATGCCTTTAGATAGAAAACTGCACAGTCAACAATGTTATTTTCACTAAGTCTGAAATTGTGTGTGAGATGCCATTTTGTGAGTTCTTTTCCTAGTGATCCATGCTGCCATGCTAGATGTTATTAGTAGTATGTTGTAGTGCATCTTGACCACTATCGCCTCATGTCTTGTTTGAGCATTTTAGATTTATGTAGCTTGTTGTTTTGGGGTGTAGAAAATGCCATGTTGCTGTTTTGGGCAGATTGTAGCTATTTCTTGTGTAGCTTGTAGTTGTTAAACCGTTGCTCCGTTTTGATCGTGTCCTATATGAAACTTGTTTAGAATCTTGTGCAGGTTCATATTATCTTTCTGTTTGTATGTTTTGGGATGCTTGTGACTGTCATTGCATACATATTGCATTCATGCCATCATATCTTACGGTGTTCGTATCTTTTGAACCGTAGCTCCGTTGGAGATGTTCTCTATGTGTAAATTTATTGGAATCACACGTAGAATCACGTGAACCTATTTATTTTGCTGGTTAACAAATATTAAAACGTGTTAGTTCAGATCTGAACAAAATTATAAATTAACATATGAGGTCACTTTGGAGATGCTATGAGTCGTTTCCGACCTCATTTAAAATGCCTAGATAGGTAGTTTAATTATGCTTCACCTTTTGCCATGTTTAACCACATTTAATACTGTCGTGTACCTAATCATGATAGAACTAGATAAAACGTATGTGGAATTTCGTCAATATGCAACTCGTTGCATATTGAACTTCACTTAATGTGTAGTGTTTGTTTGGAGTGGATTGCGTGTCATACCGTGCATAAATGTAACCGCTCATGCATCATTGTGTTGTGCATCGCATGGTGAATATCGTCTGTTGATTCTTGTTTCCGGTCTGCTTCGTCTCGATAGAGTTTCGCAAGCGTGTCGGAAAGTGAGGACCCGTTTGACTACATCGGTTCATCTGCTTCACGGAGTCATTCTTCTTCCAAGCGGGATCTCAGGCAAGATGACCATTTCCCCAGATACCATTACTATCATTTCCATTCTAGTTGTTTCGTTTCTATCGCTATGTCTCGTTGCCTACCACATGTTAAATATCGGCCTCTCAACATTGCCATGAAAACCTTCAACCTGTTCACAACCTAGCAAACCAGTGATTGGCTATGTTACTGCTTTCTTATCCATGTGTTAGCGTTGCTAGTTGCATGTGCAGTTGCTTCCATGTGATAACATGGGTCCTTTGTTATATCACCCTATTAAATGCTATCAAATTTAATGCACCTATATACTTGGTAGAAGGTGGAAGGCTCGGCCTTTCTAGCCTGGTATTTTGTTCCACCTTTGCCCCCTTAGTTTCGGCTATCGGTGTTATGTTCCATAAATGAGGGCTCCTAACATGCTTGGGGTTGTTATGGGGACCCCCTAGATTCTCGTTTTGGGATAAAGCTCGTCTGGCAAGGCCCAACATTGGTACTATATTTTCCCAACATAACAGTTCTGTTTATACTGAAAAACATAGGGAGTTAGCGCTACCCGAGAAGTAAGTCAACATAATACAGGGAGGGCCAGTGCTGATGGTGCTGGTCCAAAACAGAGCCGTTTGCGGGGCCAACCCGGGGCAACTCGGGTGATGTCTATCAGGACACCGCACGGTGTGCTTATCCGTCGTGTCCTGAAAACGAGATACGCGGCTCCTATCAGGATCATCGACACGCCGGGCGGCCTTGCTGGACTTGTTTTTCCTTTATCGAGCGTCTTGTGCGAGGGATTCCGAGGATGCTTTGAGCTAACTCGAGGTTGGGGTTTTCCAATAGGAACCCGTGGACATCACGGGTTTCCCTGATCGAGGTCATTCCGTCACAGCGTGTGGTAGTTTGCGATGGACTAGTTGGAGCACCCCTGCAGGGTTAATTCTTTCGGAAAGACGTGCCCGCGGTTATGTGGCAACGTGGAAACTTTGTTTAACACTCGGTTCTAGATAACTTGAAGTTAACTTAATTATAACTTGCCAACTGAGTCCGGAACCGTGTATGTCTCTTTCGTGAGCTCCTTCTCCGATCGAGGACATGGTGGGGTTATGTTTGACGTAAGTAGCTATTCGGGATCATTCATTTGATAACTAGTAGTTCACGTCCGCTATGCGTAGATCACCCCCTCTTATTCTTGTACTCGTAAGTTAGCCACCTCATATAAATGCTTAGTCGCTTGCTTCAGCCTCACCACTTACCGTACCTTACCCATTAAGCTTTGCTAGTCTTGATACCTTTGGAAATGAGATTGATGAGTCCCGTCTGGCTCACAGATTACTACAACACCAGTTACAGGTACAGTTAAAGGATATTTAGACGCGAGCGCGATGATTGTTCATTTGGAGTTTCTTCTTCTTCTTCTTCGTCATCGATCTACGATGGGTTCTAGGCTGGCAGCCTGGGATAGCAAGGATGGACGTCGTTCTTTTAACGTTTGTTTTCTTCCGTAGTCGGACCCTGCTCTTCTTCGTGATATTTATGTATTGTACTGACGTGACTCTCATGTAGCTTGTGGCGAGTGTAAGCCAATTCCATATACTCTTCTCTTCGGTACATGTACTTGTAATGATATCCATTCTTGCGAAACGATGAGATGCGCTTCTATCCCTGTCGAGGCCCTTGTGCCAAAATAAGGATAGGGTCGCATCTTGGGCGTTACAGGTCCATATTACCACCATTGTTTACAGCTCCATCATTTACTGCTTTTATTTATTTTTCCGTTGCAATCACTATCACTATTCCCACTTGTGTTTTGATCCTTTCAAACTACAAGTCCGGAGAGATTGACAACCTCTCTGAACTTGTTGGGAGCAAAGTTAATTGTTGTGTGTGCAGGTCCACGTATTCTGCTAGCGCCAGAGCAGCGGACACCTACTTGTTGATCCTCGGAGTCCTCCTGGTTCGATAAACCTTACAGTCCCCGTGTAAGAGAAATCTGCTGCTGACAACATCTCCATGTTCCACTTGGGGTAACCAACGAGGGGCGAGAAGTATATCCATCAACTCATCATCACCTGCGCTACAGATAGCCCTTTAACCCGCGCTACTGCTAGGCTTTTCCCTAGTAGTGTAAATCCATTGTGGACCCTGAATCAACAAGGTTAAAACATTGGTTTGTCACGTGAGAGCCGACATACTTAAGCTAGGATAAACCAGGTGTTATCATGCCCGCTTCACTAATGCAAGTCCTGAGCCTCGAAATCCGGTCTCTTTTACCGTGTCTCATTGAGCCGGCCTATAAATTGTGCTTTGTTTCGTGCGTGATTTTACGTCCTAATTTTTCAGAGACAAGTACTATTTGGAGTTATCTCATCATGAATGACCGGGTTACGACAACTGCAGTGACACTATGACTAGTTCAAAAATTGTACATTTACAACAATGTTGTGAGAAATTTAAAAGGCAGGCCTCGCAAATCAAGTTTGTTTGCAGGCTTAAAGTCTTACTTCTTTTTACCATGTCTCACTCAGCCGGCCTATTAAATATACCTGATTTTTTGCAAGGCATTACGTCTTAACCTTTTAGGTACAAGCACCATTTTTACCAACTCATCATGAGCTACTGGGTTATAAAAAAATGTGCTCATATCATGACCAATTCAAAGTCTTATTGTGGAAGAATTCAACGGACCCTACAAGCAAGTCTTTTTGACGAACTGTTCTTGCCTATTTGAAAAAATCGATGAGATCCAAGTAAGGACAAGAATTTTGGTAAAAGGATCAGCATGATAGAATATCGTAACAGTTTTTACAGCAGCAAGCTAAAAGTGCAAACCAACGTGCACGACGTCACAAAAAAAACATCTCAGAGTTTCTACTACCCCTATTACAAACTCACATCAGGAGTTATCAAATATTCAAGATTTTTTTGGGTACAAAGATGCTTGGGGGCTAGTTCTTTGCTAGGCGAGTTATTTTGGATCCGCCTTCAATCTTCGTCGTCGGCTAATTCAACGTCCGTTTCTTTCAGCTCATCGTCATCAATGTCTTGCTAGCCTTTTTGAAGCCACCGGATTGACCTCAGCGATTCAAAATTTGAAGGATCTTGGAAGTGGAATTGATTGCAATTGGAGTTTCGACAAAAAATTATCTTATGTATCTTGTTCATCGTGATCGGAATTTTATCTATAATGCTTGGCCTCGTTAAGGAGAAAGTATCTCTCTAGCTTGGGGGAGGCTGAAGTCAATGTTATATTCATGCCCCAATCATGAGCTCCCGAGAGAATTATTATTCAGAATTTTTATGCTCAGCTTTCTCATAATGATCAAACCATGCTCGATACTTCTTGTTCTTGTTCTTTTATGAAGAAGACTATTGAATTTAGGTGGGATCTTTTGGGAAGAATTAAACGCAACTCTGAAGATTGGGAACTCGACGAAAGTAAAGAGTCGGGTATAAAACTTAAGTTTGATTGTGTCAAATCTTTTATGAACATTGATGCTTTCAATGATTTTAACACTAAATATGGACTTGACTCTAAGATTCTAGCCTCATTCTGTGCAACCTTTGCCACTCATGTTCATCTCCCTACAGACAAAGGGTTTAAATATCATGCACCTATTAAGGAAAAATTTGAAGAACCAATTAAAGTTGAGGATGAAACTATCATTTACAATGTTGACCCTCTTGTGCCTACTGCTTATATTGAGAAACCACCTTTCCGAGTTAGGATAAAGGAACATGCTAAAGCTTCAACCATGGTTAATGAAAGTCGTGTTAGAACAAGCAAACCCTCTGAGCAAATTAAGGTAGAACCTAGTGCTGCTATGATTAAAGATCTGTTGGTCGAAAATATTGATGGGCATGTTATTTATTTCTGTGATGAAGCTGCTAGAATTGCCAAACCTGATACCAAAGATAAAAATAGACCCGTTGTTGGCATGCCTGTTGTTTTAGTCAAAATAGGAGATCATTGCTATCATGGTTTATGTGATATGGGTTCTAGTGTTAGTGCTATTCCTTTTACCTTATATCAAGAAATTATGCATGAGATAGCACCCTCTGAAATAGAAGACATAGATGTTACTGATAAACTTGATAACAGAGATACCATCACACCACTTGGGATTGTTAGAGATGTTGAAGTCTTGTGTGGAAAAGTAAAATACCCTACTGATTTTCTCGTACTTGGCTCACCATAAGATAATTTTTGTCCCATAATATTTGGTAGACCCTTCTTGAACATTGTCAATGCTCAAATAGACTCCAAAAAGGAAACTGGCAATATTATTTTTGGTGGTATGTCTCATGAGTTTCATTTCTCCAAGTTTAGTAAGCAACCCCATGATAAAGAATTACCTAGTAAAGATGAAATAATTGGTCTTGCTTCTATTGTCATTCCTCCTACTAATCCATTAGAAAAATATTTGCTAGACCATGAAAATGATATGCATATGCATGAAAGAAATGAACTAGATAATATGTTCTTTGAGAAAAAGCATATCCTTAAACACAACTAGCCTGTGGAAACTCTAGGAGGTCCTCCTCCACCCAAGGGTGATCCTGTGTTTGACTTAAAGGAATTGCCTAACACTTTGAAATATGCTTAGCTTGATGAAAATAAGATATATCATGTTATTATTAGTGCTAACCTTACAAAGCATGAAGAAGAAAGGTTGTTAAAAACTTTAAGGAAGCACCGATCTGCTATTGGGTATACTCTTGACGTTCTTAAGGGAATTAGTCCCACTCTCTGTCAGGACAAGATTAATATGGAACCAGATGCAAAACCTGTTGTTGATCACCAATGAAGACTGAATCCCAAAATGAAAGAAGTGGTAATAAATGAAATATTAAAGCTTTTGGAAGCAGGTATAATTTATCCCATAGCTGATAGTAGATGGGTAAGTCTCGTTCCTTGTGCTCCTAAGAAAGGAGGTATTACTTTCGTTCCTAAGGATAAAAATGAACTCATTCCAGAAATAATTGTGACTGGCTATAGAATGGTAATTCATTATAGAAAATTAAACAAAGCTACTAGAAAAGATCATTATACTTTACCTTTCATAGACCAAATAATAGAAAGATTATCGAAGCACACACATTTTTTCTTTCTAGATGGCTATTCTAGTTTCTCTCAAATACCTGTGTCACAACCTGATCAAGAGAAAACCACCTTTACTTGTCCTTTTTGAACCTATGCTTATAGACGTATGACTTTTGGATTATGCAATGCACATTCTACCTTTCAAAGATGTATGACTCCTATATTCTCTGATTTTTGGGAAAAGATTGTTGAAGTTTTCATGTATGATTTCTCCTTTTATGGAACATCTTTTGACGATTGCTTAGGCAACCTTGATCGAGTTTTGCAGAGATGTGAGCAAACTAATCGTGTCTTGAATTCGAAGAAGTGTCGCTTTATGGTAAATGAAGGTATTGTATTGGGTCATAAAATTTCTGAACGAGGTATTGAGGTGGACAAGGCTAATGTTGATGCAATTGAGAAGATTCCATGTCCTAAAGATATTAAAGGTATTTGTAGTTTCCTTGGTCATGCTGGTTTCCATAGGAGGTTTATTAAAGACTTCTCTAAAATTTCTAGGCCTCTTACTAATGTATTACAAAAGGATGTTCCTTTCGTTTTTGATGATGATTGTGTAGAAGCCTTTGAAACATTTGGAACTTGCCTTTTGAAATTATGTGTGATACTAGTGAAAATAATGTTGGTGATGTTCTAGGACAAAGAGTTGATAAGAAATTAAACGTTATCCATTATGCTAGTAAAACTCTAGACAGTGCCCAGAGGAATTATGCTACCACTAAAGAGGAATTCTTAGCAGTTGTATTTGCTTGTGATAAATTCAAATCTTATATTGTTGATTCTAAAGTAATTGTTCACGCTGATCACACTACTATTAAATATCTTATGGAAAAGAAAGATGCTAAGCCTAGACTTATTAGGTGGTTTCTTTTGCTACAAGAATTTGATTTGCATATCATTGATAGGAAAGAAGTTGAGAACCCCATAGCTGATGACTTATCTAGGTCAGAAAATCTACTTGATGACCCACTACCTATTGATGATAGCTTCCCTCATGAAAAACTAGTTGTGATCAATGATTCTAATAACACAATGTGGTTTCCTAATTATGCTGATTACATTGTTGCTAAATACATACCTCCTAGTTTCACCTATCAGCAAAAGAAAAAAACTATTCTTTGATTTAAGACTTTACTTTTGGGATTACCCACATCTTTATGAAGAGGGAGTAGATGGTATTATTAGACGTTATATAGCTGAGCATGAACCGGGACAAATCCTTCGGAACTGTCACTCCGAGGATTATGGAGGACACCATGCAGGAGATAGAACTGCACACAAGGTATTATAGACTAGATTTTACTGGCCTACTCTTTTCAAAGATGCTCTTAAGTTTGTCCTCTCTTGTGATGAATGTCAAAGAATTGGTAATATTAGTAGACGTCGGGAAATGCCTATGGATTATTCACTTGTTATTGAACCATTTGATGTTTGGGGATTTGATTATATGGGACTTTTTCCTTCCTCTAATGGGTATACACATATTTTAGTTGGTGCTGATTATGTCACTAAATGGGTAGAAGCTATTCCAACCAATTGCGATGATCATAACACCTCTATGAAAATGCTTAAGGAAGTTATTTTCCCATGTTTTAGAGTCCCTAGATACTTAATGACTGATGGTGGTTCACATTTTATTCATGGTGCTTTTCGTAATTGCTTGCTAGATATGATGTTAACCATAGAATTGCATCTCCCTATCATCCTCAATCTAGTGGTCAAGTAGAATTAACCAATAGAGAAATAAAATTAATATTGCAAAAGACTGTCAATAGGTCCCGGAAAAATTGGTCTAAGAAATCAGATGATGCATTGTGGGCCTATAGAATAGCTTATAAAAATCCTATGGGAATGTCTCCTTATAAAATGGTTGATGGAAAAGCATGTCATTTACCTCTTGAGTTAGAACATAAATCTTATTGGGCAATTAAAGAACTCAACTATAAATTCAAACTTGCTGGTGAGAAGAGGTTATTTGACATTACCTCATTAGATGAATGGAGAACCCAAGGTTATGAAAATGCCAAACAATTCAAAGAAAAAGTTAAGAGATGGCATGACAAAAGAATCCAAAAGAGAGAATTCAAAGTTGGTGAATATGTTCTATTGTACAATTCTCGTCTTAGATTTTTTGCGGGAAAACTTCTCTCCAAATGGGAAGGACCATATATCATCGAAGAAGTTTATCGGTGTGGATCCATTAAGATCAACAATCCCGAAGGCACTAACCCGAAGGTGGTCAATGGAAGAGTAAAGCACTATATTTCAGGTACACCTAATAGTGTTGAAGCAAATATTATTCAAACCATGACACCAGAGGAACACATAAAGGAGACCTTCTAGAACACTCCAGAACCCTTAAAAGGAAGAGGATGTGATATGGTAATTAATCGGACTCTGAAAAATCCACAAAAATATTTTCTGTGAGTTTTGGAATTTTAGAAAATAGGAAATTGATAAACACATGGGAAGGAAACCCGGGTGTCCACTAGGCACCAAGGCGCGCCAACCCCACCTAGCACGTCCTGGTGGCTAGTGGGCCCTTCGGGAACATTCGTGGCTCCGTTTTCTTGTGGGACACATATTTCCTATATATATATATATATATATATATCAATGATTTGACCCCAGTACCACGAAGAAATCCTATGTTCTTGTTTCGTTTTATTTTTCTGACAGATCTAGATCACCATGGCTTCATCAAGCTCCTCCAAAGACAAGTTCTTTGAGAGGGTCATCAATCCCTACTTGTCGAAGGTGATGAAGCACCCTCAAATCATTGAGAGGCGTGAGGGCGTGCTTCACATCCGAGTTGTTCAAGGGCACAAGAAGATGGGAATCGTGGAAGCTAGGCTTGAGGCAGTGGAACAGGAGATCTTCAGGTGCCAAAGCATCGTGGAGCAAGGAGTCGGCGCTAACCACTCCATGATCACGAAATTCACCCATGATCAAAAGGTGGATGGAAGGACCTTGAAGGATATCGTCTTCACCCTCAACGAGAAAATCAATTTTCTGCAAGGCAAAATCTTTGATCTTCAAAACCAAATCTTGGAGTATGAAGCAAGGTTTAAAGGTATGCCTTTAGCTGCCAGTTGCAGGACTCTGGAGACTCGTGCGTCCTCTTATAATGGTGAGCCATTTCCATGGAAGTCGGAGGACAAGTTTGACGCTACTTCATCATCTACACTACCACCACCTCCATCTTCATCACCAAAGAAGGAGACTTGAGTACACGTCTATGGGCACTCCCCTTGGCTTGTGCCAAGCTTGGGGGAGGTGCCCCGGTATCGTATCACCATCACTATTATTTTGTTTATCCATCTGAGTTTGATCTTTATCTATTTCGTGATTTAGTCAAATAAAAGTTTAGTTTGATCCATCCTTTCGAGTGCTAGTTTCATGATCTACCTATCTACCTATGTAATCGAGTGAGAGCTATATAATAAAGTTTAGTTTGAGTTTTGCTTATTTACTTTCTTGTTGCAATCAAAATAGAGGAAAATATTGAAAAACATCATATGCTAATCTTATAGTAAGTAGTGACACCACATAAGGAAAAGTATAAGTAGTAAAAAAATTGAAGGTTGACAAACATAGCATTGGTTGGTGATGCAACCCATGAAAGAATTAATAAGGGAAGAGAAGATTTACATGCAAATACACCATCCTTGACATATTTTATGATTGTGAGCCCCATTAATTATAATATGTCAAAACTGTTGACATTGGACAAGGAAGACAACTTAATGATTTATGTTTGTTCACATTCACATAAAAGTTATATTATTATAGATCCTCTAACATGTGGTGCTTGCCCAATATCTTTGCTAGCCAAAACTCCGCACTAAATAGAGATACTACTTGTGCATCCAAAGCCTTATACCCAAATCCATGTTTTAAGAGTCCACCATACCTACCTATGGATTGAGTAAGATCCTTCAAGTAAGTTGTCATCTGTGCACAAGGCAATAAAAATTGCTTCTAAACGTATTTGATCATTTAGTGTAAGGGAAATTAAGTGTTGTACGAACTTATGATGGCAATAATAAAAGCGACAGACCGCATAATAAAGGTTGCCATCATATGGGGCAATATAATGTAACGTTCCTTTACACTAGGAGATTTGGCATACAACCAAAAATCGCGTGACAACCTCTACTTCCCTCTGTGAAGGGCCTATCTTTTACGTTTATGCAAGAGTCAACGTATTCCTCTCTACACCTTTTTTCTCATTTGCAAGCATCATGTAGTGGGTAAAGATCTATACAAATATATCTATTTGAATGTGAGTGAGCATGGGTTATTATTGTTGACATCAACCTTGAGGTGAACACGTTGGGAGGCGACACTTCAAGCCCCTATCTTTCTATGTGTCCAGTTGAAACCGTTTGTCATATGCATGCGATGAGTGTTAGCAATCATACAAGACTAAATGATGGTTGAGTATGTAGACTTGCATAAAAGCTCTGATGTGAACCTTCGTGAAAATATGATGAACTGTGTTGCAAAGTTGACTGAAAACATAGTTTGTTAGTTTTCTACAGAGTTTATGCTTCATACTTCCATGTTGTGATGAATTGTTACTCGTTTATAAGATTCTTTTACGATGAAAGTTATATGATGGAAATGTTGTGATGAAGTGTTTATAAAGATTTATTTGTTGTTATAATAATGAGCATGATGATGCTATGTCCGTTTTTTATTTTTATCGACACCTCTTTCTCCAAGCATGTGGTCATGATTTTCGTTATCAGCTTTCGCTTGAGTACGAGCAAGGTCTATGCTTGGGGGAGTTGATACGTCCATCTTGCATCATGTTTTACTACTATTATTTATAGTGTTTTTATGCATTATACCACTTTGTGGAGTAATTCTAATGCATTTTCTCTCATAATATGCAAGGTTCACACCAAGAGGGAGAATGTCGGCAGATGGAATTCTGGACCTCAAAAAGCTACGTCAAAGATACATATTCTACACATCTCCAAATGGGCTGAAATTTCACGGAGATTTATTTTGGAATACATGAAAAATACTGGAGGAAAGAAGTACTAGAGGGGAGCTACCAGGCGCCCACTAGGCACCACGGTGCGCCAGCCCCCTCGCACGACCAGGTGGTTAGTGTGCCCCTGGCCAACCTCTGGCGACCATCTTCTGATATAAATTCTGTTTTACCCTGAAAAATCAGAGGAGGACTTTCCGGACGAAGCGCCGTCGTCTCGAGGTAGAACCTGGGCAAGAGCTTTTTGCCCTCCGGCGAAGCGATTCAGTCGAAGGAACTTTCCTCCCGGAGGGGAAATCGAGGCCATCGTCATCACCAACAACCATCTCATCTTGGGGAAGCCAATTTTCATCAACATCTTCACCAGCACCATCTCCTCTCAAAACCCTAGTTCATCTCTTGTGCTCAATCTTGTACTGGAACCTCAGATTGGTACATGGGGTGTGACTAGTAGTGTTGATTACATCTTGTAGTTGATGATTTATGGTTTATTTGGTGGAGGATCATATGTTCAGATCCAATATGCTATTTAATACCTCTGTGGTCATGAGCATGTTTATCACTTGTGAGTAGTTACTTTTGTTCTTGAGGCCACGGGAGAAGTCATGTTGCAAGTAGCCATGTGAAGTTGATATTTGTTCGATATTTTGATGATGTGGATGTTGTGATTCCCTTAGTGGTGTTATGTGAGTGTCGACTACATAATACTTCACCACCTTTGGTCCTAAGAGAATGCATTGTGGAGTAGTAATTAGATGGTGGGTTGCAAAGTGACACAAACTTAAACCCCAGTTTATGCGCTATTCCGTAAGTGGCAATGCTACCTCTTGAGCTTGCATTGGTTTTCCCTTGAAGAGGAAAGTGTGATGCAGCAAAGTAGATAAGTATTTCCCTTAGTTTGTTGAGAACCAAGGTATCAATCTAGTAGGAAGAACAAGCAAGGCCCCAATAGCAGTACCTACACAAATAATCAAACACTGGTACCCAATGCTATAAAGGGGTTGTCAATCCCTTCAGAGTTATTTGCGAGGATGAGATCTGATAGAGATAGATATAAAAGTTCGATAGATATGAAAGTAAAACAAAAGTAAATAAATTGGAGCAAAGTAGTTTTGGTACTTTTGGTTTATAGATCTTAAAATATGATATGGAAAATAGACCCGGGGGCCATAGGTTTCACTAGAGGCTTCTCTAATAAAGGAAAATAATACGGTGGGTGAACAAATTACTGTTGAGAAATTGAGAGAAAAGTGAATAATTATGAAGATATCTAAGGCAATGATTATGCACATAGGCATCACATTCGTAACAACTAGACCGAAACGATTCTGCATCTACTATTATTACTCCACACATCGACCGACTCCTTCCTGCATCTATAGTATTAAGTTCACGAAGGACACAGTAACGCATTAAGTAAGGTGACATGATGTAGATGGATATACTCAAGCAATATGATGAAAACCCCATCTTTTTATCCTCGATGGCAACAATACAATACGTGCCTCGCTACCCTGCTGTCACTGGGTGAGGACACCGCAAGATTGAACCCAAAACTAAGCACTTCTCCCATTGCAAGAATTACCAATCTAGTTGGCCAAACCAAACCAATAATTTGAAGAGATTTGCAAAGATATGAAATCATGCATATAAGAATTAAGGAAAGACTCAAATAATATTCATAGATAATCTGAACATAAACTCACAATTCATCGGATCTCAACAAACACACCGTAAAAGAGTATTACATCGGATAGATCTCCATGAAGATCATGAATAACATGGTATTGAAGATCAAAGAAAGAGAAGAAGCCATCTAGCTATTAGCTATGGACCTGTAGGTCTATGGTGAACTACTCACACATCATCAGATGGGCAATGGAGTTGATGTAGATGCCCTCCGTGATCTATTCCTTCTTTGGTAGATTACCGGAAAAGGCTCCCAGATTGGATCTCTCGAGAACTGAGGCCCGGGCGGCATAAACGTATTTTTGTGTCTCTTTTTGGTGATACGGCAATATTTGGGAATTTATAGTCCAAAGAATAAGGTTAGGAGGCCAGCAGGGGAACCACAAGCGAGGGGCGCGACCAGCCCCCTAGGGCGCGCCTTGCAGGCTTGTGGCCTCCCGGGAAGTGCCTTGCCCCCTACTCCAAGTCTCCTGGGTGTCTTCTGGTCCAAGAAAAATCTTTCTGGAGATTTTATTACGTTTGGACTCCGTTTAATATTCCTTATCTACAATATTAAAAAACAAGGAAAACAGAAAGTGGCACTAGGCTCTAGATTAATAGGTTAGTCCCAAAAATAATATAAAACAACATATAAATGCATATAAAACATCCAAAATAGATAATATAATAGCATGGAACAATAAAAAATTATAGATACGTTGGAGACGTATCAAACATCCCCAAGATTAATTCCTGCTCGTCCTCGAGTAGGTAAATGATAAAAACAGAATTTTTGATGTGGAATGCTACCTAACATATTTGTCCATGTAATATTCTCTATTGTGGCTTGAACATTCAGATCCGTAAGACTCAAAACAAAAGTCTATATTGACATAAAAACAATAATACTTCAAGCATACTAATAAGGTAATTGCTTCCTTTCGAAATAGCATGGTCTTAGAAAGTGATCCCTACAAAATCATATGGTCTGGCTATGCTCCATCTTCACCACACAAAGTATCTAAATCATGCACAAACTCGATAAAAATCAAGCAATTGTTTCACACTTTTTATGTTCTCAAACCTTTTCAACTCTCACGCAATATAGTGTGAGCCATGGATATAGCACTACAGGTGGAATAGAGTGTGGTAGAGGTTGCAAAGGAATAAGGAGAAGATAGTCTCACGTCAACTAGGCATATCAACGGGCTATGGAGATGCCCATCAATAGATATTAATGTGAGTGAGTAGGTATTTCCATGAAATATATGCATTAGAGCTCTAAGTGTATGAAAGCTCAAAAAGAAAACTAAGTGGTTGTGCAAAATATGTAATTCCACTAGTTATATGAAAGTGACAACATAGGAGACTCTCTATGAAGAACATGGTGCTACTTTGAACCACAAGTGTGGAAAAATATAATAGCATTGTCCCTTCTCTTTCTCTCATTTTTTCTCATTTTTTTATTTTTTTTATTTTTTTGTGGGCATCTTTGGCCTCTTTTATTTATTTGTAAAGTACGAAGACTCATCCCAATTTTAGGGAATCATAGCTTCCGTCATACTTTTATCACACGAGACAATGCTCTAATAATGCAAATCATCACACTTTTATTTACTTACAACTCGAAAGATTATAACTCGATATCTAGAACAAAGTATGACTCTATAAGCAATATGGAAGTGATGGTGCGTGTCATAAAAACGGGACGGTGGTGTTGCATGGCAATATATCTCGGAATGGCTATGAAAATGCCATAATAGGTAGGTATAGTGGTTGTTTTGAGGAAAGTATATGGTGGCTGTTTTGAGGAAGGTGGGTTTAATGTACCGGCGAAAGTTGCGCGGTACTAGAGAGACTAGCAAAGGTGGAAGGGTGAGAGTGCGTATAATCCATCAACTCAACATTAGTGATAAAGAACTCACATACTTATTGCAAAAGCCTATTAGTCATCAAAGAAAAGTATTATACGCATGCTCCTAGGGGAAGGGTTGGTAGGAGTTAACCATCGCACGATCCCGACCTCCACACAAGAGTTGACAATCATTAAACAAATCATGCTCCGACTTCATCACATAACGGTTCACAATACGTGCATGCTACGGGAATGAATCTTTAACACAAGTATTTTTTTTCTAATTCACAATTACTTACTAGCATGACTCTCATGTCACCATCTCATATCTCAAAACAATATGCAAGGAATCAAACTTCTCATCATATGCAATGCACTTAAAATGAAAGTTTTTATTATATACCTCTTGGATGCGCATTATATTAGGACTAAATTCATAACCTAAACAAATTACCATGTTGTTTAAAGAACTCCCAAAATAATATAAGTGAGGTATGAGAGTTTAATAATTCCACAACACCGTCGTGCTCTAAAATATATAAGTGAAGTACTAGAACAACATTTCTTAGCTCAAAAGATATAAGTGAAGCACATAGAGTATTCTAATAAATTCACAATTCAGTGTGTCTTTCTCTAAAAAGATGTGTGCGGCAAGGATGATTGTGGAAAAATAAAAAGTAAAGACTCATATCATACAAGACGCTCCAAGCAAAACACATATCATGTGGTGAATAAAAATATAGCCTCAAGTAAATTTACCGATGGATTGAAGACGAAAGAGAGGATGCCTTCCGGGGCATCCCCAATCTTAGGCTCTTTGGTATCCTTGAATATTACTTGGAGTACCTTGGGAATCCCCAAGCTTAGGCTCTTGTCACTCCTTATTCCATAGTCCATCAAATCTTTACCCAAAACTTGAAAACTTCACAACACAAAACTCAACAGAAAACCCATGAGATCCGTTAGTATAAGAAAAATAAATCACCACTTTAGGTATTGTTGTGAAATCATTCTTTATTTATATTGATGTAATATTTACTATATTCCAACTTCTACATGGTTCATACCCCCCGGTACAAACCATAGATTCATCAAAATAAGCAAAGAACACAAAGAAAACAGAATTTGTCAAAAACAGAACAGACTAGCAATCTGTTTACTTCGAATACTTATGTAACTCCAAAAAAAAAAAAAATTAGGACGATTTGGGAAATTTGTAAACCAATCTTGTGTACAAAATTAAGATCAAAAGCACGTTCCAGTAATTTATAAAATTCCTGGAGTGAGAGCGAAAGTTTCTGTTTTCAGCAAAATCAACTTGCAAGCATCATAAACAATCCGAAAGGTCTTAATTGGATCAAAAACTAATTAAAACAAGAAAACACAATTATTACAGAGGTAATAATATGTGAAGCACTCAAAAAACAGAAGAAAAAACAAAAGCAAAACAAATAAAATTGGGTTGCCTCCCAACAAGCGCTATTGTTTAACGCCCCTTCCTAGGCATAATGCAATAGATCTAGGTATTATCATCTTTGGTATGCAATCCATAGGTAGCTCTCATAATAGGTTCATAAGGTAATATTATTTTCTTTCAAGGAAAGTAATCCATGCCTTTCCTTAATGGAAATTGGAATCTAATATTAACTTCTTTCATATCAATAATTGCACCAATCGTTCTAAGGAAGGGTCTACCAAGAATAATAGGACATCTAGGATTGCAATCTATATCAAGAACAATGAAATCTACGGGCACATAATTTCTATTAGCAACAATAAGAACATCATTAATCCTTCCCACGGGTTTCTTAATTGTAGAATCCGCTAGATGCAAATTTCAGGAACAATCATCAAATTCATGGAATCCTAGCACATGACATAAAGTTTTCGGGATCATGGAAACGCTAGCACCCATATCACACAAAGCTTGACACTCATAATCATTGATTTTAATCTTAATAGTAGGTTCCCACTCATCATAAAGCTTTCTAGGTATAGAGACTTCTAACTCAATTTTTTCTTCAAAAGATTTCATCATGGCATTCACAATATGTTTAGTAAAAGCTTTATTTTGACTATAAGGATGTGGAGAATTCAAGATGGATTGCAACAAGGAAACACAATAATTTAAAGAGCAACTATCATAATCAAAATCCTTGAAATCCGAAAGAGTGGGCTCATTGCTATTTAAATTTTTGACCTCTTCCATCCCACTTTTATCAATCTTATCACTAAGATCAATGAACTCTGAATCATTGGGACGCCTCTTAGCAAAAGTTGAATCATCTCCAGTCCCATCTTTTTCAAGAATTACGCTAGAAAACAAAGATTCAATAGGTGCCACACCTATCACTTTTAGATCTTCATCAATGCTTAAAGATTCTAGCTTCGTGGCCATTTTATTAACTTAAGTGGCTTGTTTGTCAGATATCTAGCCTAATAATTTTTGAGGTGAGCGAACTGACATTTCAAACCATAAAATTCCTTGACCATATCATCAAGCTCTTTATTCATGAAATCAAGCATAAATTTTTGTTCTTTAAGCTCGTTCCTAAAGAAACTATTGTGGTCAAATTGAAGTGACATAACCCCTTAGCATTATTTTCAATATCTTCTAACTTCTCAAGATGCGGATCAAAACTTTGGGGTTGAGCCATGGAAACAAGCAAACGAAAAAGACGAACGGATAAGGGCGAATAAAAAGGCAAATCTTTTTGGTATTTTCTGAAAATTGTTTTAGAAGTGGGGGAGAGGAAAACGAGTGGCAAATGGCAAATAAAGTAAATGCAAGAGATGAGTCTGTGATGGATACTTGTTAAGCATGATCTTCCTATGTATCCTCCCTGGCAACGGCGCCAGAAATGCTTCTTGCTACCTCTTGAGCTTGCGTTGGTTTTCCCTTGAAGAGGAAAGGGTGATGCAGGAAAGTAGATAAGTACTTCCCTTAGTTTGTTGAGAACCAAGGTATCAATCTAGTAGGAGGAACAAGAAAGGTTCGAATAGCAGTACCTACACAAATAATCAAATACTTGCACCCCAACGCTATAAAGGGGTTGTCAATCCCTTCAGAGTTATTTGCAAGCATGAGATCTGATAGAGATAGATAAAAAAGTTTGATATATCTCAAAGTAAAACAAAAGTAAATAAATTGCAGCAAAATATTTTTGGTATTTTTGGTTTATAGATCTGAAAAAATGATATGAAAAATAGACCCCGGGGCCATAGGTTTCACTAGAGGCTTCTCTCATAAAGGAAAATAATACAGTGGATCAAAAAATTACTATCGAGCAATTGAGAGAAAAGCGAATAATTATGAAGATATCTAAGGCAATGATTATGCATATAGGCATCACATTCGTATCAAGTTGACCAAAATGATTCTGCATCTACTACTATTACTCCACACATCGACCGAGTCCTGCGTGCATCTAGAGTATTACGTTCATGAAGAACAGAGTAACACATTAAGTAAGATGACATGATGTAGAGAGATAAACTCAAGCAATATGATGAAGACCCCATCTTTTTATCCTTGATGGCAATAATACAATGCGTGCCTCGCTACCCCTACTGTCACTGGGTGAGGACACCGCAAGACTGAACACAAAACTAAGGACTTCTCCCATTGCAAGAATTACCAATCTAGTTGGCCAAACCAAACCAATAATTCGAAGAGACTTGCAAAGATATGAAATCATGCATATAAGAATTAAGGAAAGACTCCAATAATATTCATAGATAATCTGAACATAAACTCAGAATTCATCGGATCTCGACATACACACCGCAAAAGAGTATTACATCGGATAGATCTCCATGAAGATCATGAAGAACATGGTATTGAAGATCAAAGAGATCGAAGAAGTCATCTAGAAACTAGCTATGGACCCGTAGGTGTGTGGTGAACTACTCACACAACATCGGAGGGGCAACGGAGTTGATGTAGATGCCCTTCGTGATCAATTTCCTCTCTCGGAGCTTACTGGAAAAGGCTCCCAGATTGGATCTCTTGGGAACAGAGGCTCCTGGCGGCGTAAAAGTAATTTTGTGGCTCTTTTTAGCGATAGGGGAATATTTGTGAATATATAGGCCAAAGAATAGGGTTAGGAGGCCTGCAGGGGACCCACAAGCCACGGGGGCGCGGCCATCCCCCTAAGGCGCGTCATGCAGGCTTGGGGCCTCCCGGCAAGTGCCTTGCCCCCTACACCAAGTCTCCCGGGTGTCTTCAGGTCCAAGAAAAATCTTTCCGGAGATTTAATTCCATTTGGACTCTGTTTTATATTGCTTATCTGTAATATTCAAAAACATGGAAAAAAGAGAAAGTGGCACTAGGCTCTAGATTAATATTTAGTCCCAAAAATAATATAAAACAACATATATATGCACATAAAACATTCAAAAAAAGATAATATAATAGCATGGAACAATCAAATATTATAGATACGTTGGACACGTATCAGGCAGATTTGGATACCTATGTTTAATGCTATGGTTAGAATTTATTCTTTATACTTTTCTCGTAGTTGCGGATGCTTGCGATTGGGTTAATCATAAGTGGGAGGTTTGTTCAAGTAAGAATAGCACCCAAGGACCAGTCCACCCACATATCAAATTATCAAAGTACCGAATGCGAATTAACCCAACATGACGAAAGTGCCTAGATGAAATTCCCGCGTGCCCTCAAGAACGCTTTGCCTAATATAAGAAACTGTTCTGGTCTGTCCTTTGCCACAAAAGTATTTGGGCTACCTTGATGGACCTATTGTTACTAGTGCTAATTGTCACTTGTTACAATTATCTTGCTATCAAACAACTTGTTACCGCCATTTCAGTGCTTGCAGAAATTACCTTGCTGAAAACCGCTCATCATTTTCTACTGCTCCTTGTTGGGTTCAACACTCTTACTTATATAACGAACTACGATCGATCACCTATACTTGTGGGTCATCAATATTGCGTTTTTCCATGATATCAGTAGAGTCAAGAACTATAAAGTCAGTTCATTCATGAATCATCAAAACCAAAGTGTCCAATGAATTGTCTAGGTGATGGAGATATGTACCTAGGGTAGTGTCATAGGCGTGACCTATATGTCCTACCCAAGGGCACCTCATTATTAGGACAAGGACCAGACAGAAGACTCCGACTAGATGAAGATGGTATTTAAAAGTCACTCGGTACGAAGCCACTCGGATTAAAATTACGTCCACTCGACAACCCAAAGCACTCGAAAAGATTTCGATCGACACTGAAGATCAGAAGTCACCCAGGACAGCCAACAAACATACGTTTAACCATGGTCTTTAGTATCATTTATTACCCACTTACGTTATCAGTAACGTATATCTTTAACTCATATTGATCGAGCCCTTAGATGTTGAGGTATTGATGAAAGGTGGCGCACTCTATATAAGCCAACCCTCCCCTCTGGCACAAGGGTTCGCACCCCCTGTACTACACAAAACCACCCTGCAAGAGCTCCTGAGAACCTGAGACGTAGGGCTATTACCTCCAAGTGAGGGGCCTGAACTCATACATCTTGCATACAATCTTGCCGTAGCTAGGACTCTACCCTCTCCATTCGTACCCTACACCTCTACTGTCAGGTTTATTCCCACGACAGTTGGCGCCCACCATGGGGCAGGCGTCTAAGCGACTTCCGGCAAGTTTGTATTTTTCACTCTTCATCATGTCTTCTGGCGACAGTTTGTTCATGGGCAGTGAGATCCATTTTGGCGCCCTCATCTTCGTCGTCGATGACTCGGCATGGCTCCTAGAAGCGCCACTCGACATCGAGACGCTTCCAGTCTGTGGAGGGACGCACTTCCGTGCAATCTCCTTCGGTGTTCTCTTTCTGCAGCCGTCGACCCCGTTGCCGACTCTTCTCTCTGTTGTACGTCACCGCAAGAGATCCGGTCGCTCTCGACTCCAGCGGTGGGTGAAGCACGCGGTGGCTCGTCAGGTGTTGTCTCCGTCAAACCCTCAGGATGCAGCTATCGAGCCTGTTATACCCTTTCAGAGCTCGATCCACTCGGCGTCAGTCCAGTCTGACGTTCCTTCCGAGTGTGAGAGCTGCAATCGAGTAGCAGAGGTCTTCATGGCGGGATCCGGAGATCCCACCCGGGTTCGGTCGCGGCGAGCACGAGGTTGGCGAACCGTCTTGTGGACGCGATCGACGCTATCATCGAACTTCCAGTCGGCGTCAGCGACAACTCTTCTCAGGCGACCATCGCGCCAATACTGAGGTATATCGTACTCCGGTACTTAATGTCGCAGCTGCAGCCAAAATAGCAGATTCAATCCAGCCTTTAGATTCAGAGGCAGACAGAGGTTTAGAACATATTCGCGCTTTGCTTCAAGCAGCACAGCAGCAGAATTCGGTTGTTTCACAGTCGAACAATAGATTGCCTAGCAATTCGCTAAGGGCAGAGATAGTCTGGTCAGTATACAGTCCAGGTTCACCCCAGCATCACAGAGATGGAGGTTACCGAGAGTATCAACACAGAGCCCAGGGTCGGAATCAGCTTCCCCCTCGTCATCATCGTGATGACCGCCATCAAGTACATTATCCTCCGAGGAGCGGCTCATATGTGCCCCGACACTATGATGACCGGTGCCCATTCGGTGATGAGCAGAACCCCGGATTTGATGCAAGAGATGTGCTTCCGCAGAGAAGGATTGACAGAGGCAGAGCCTACCTGGAAGGTCTTTACACAGATCAACCGAGTGGAAATGGAACCGCCTTCTCTGGTCCCGAGTGTTTCAGTAGAGCAATCTGCTCTGTTGATACCCCTCCTAACTTCAGGTTTGCGACTGGAGTCAGTAAGTTCACAGGCGAGTCCAGGCCTGAGACTTGGTTAGATGATTACCGAGTTGTAGTACAGATTGGTGGCGACAACGACAATGTTGCAATGAAGCATTTGCCCCTGATGCTGGATGGCTCATCTCGTGCATGGTTGAATCAATTGGCTCCTTAAAGTACATATTGTTGCGCAGATCTGGCCCGAGTGTTCATCAAGACCTTCGAGGGCACGTGCAAGCGTCCTGCTGGCTTTTCTGAGCTACAACACTGCATACAAAAGCCGAGTGAGTCTTTGCGCGATTACATTCAGTGCTGGACCACCCTTCATGACACGGTCGAGAATGTTACCGAGCACCAAGCGGTTTGTGCCTTCAAGGCAGGTGTCAGGTATCGAGAGCTATATCTGAAGTTTGGTCGCTCAGGCGACATGTCAGTGATTAAAATGATGGAGATAGCCACCCGTTATGCAAACAGAGAAGAAGAAGACCGCCTCCGTAGCGGCAAGGGTAAAGCAGTCGACAACACTGATGCTAATTCCAATCAGAAGTAGAAGCGGAAGGTTGAAACTGCAACCCCAGCAGAAGAGACCGCTCTGGTAGCAGAAAATTTAAGGGAAAGACCAAGGCACCATTCCCTTCAAAGAAATCCAAGATGCAGTCGGATGTTTTGGATCAGTCGTGTGTTTTTCACACGAAGAATGATGATGAAGGCAATCTGATATTGCCAAAGCATTCCACCCACAGTGTCGATTGTTGCTCCAAGAGTTCAAGGGTCAGTTGAGTGGAAAAGAGTCTGAAGAAGGAGTGGATAATGAGGACAAGGAAGATTTCTCCATGGTCAATGCAACCCTGATGATTTTTGCTGATATAGAGAGTAAAAGTCGATTGGAAGTCATTAACAGGGACGTCAACATGGCAGTACCAACCACCCCAACGTACCTGAAATGGTCGCAGACTCCCATCACGTTTGATTAGTCGGACCATCCAGCTGTTGTTCCGTCTCCAGGTCGCCAGGCTCTGGTAGTCGATCCAGTTGTCGAAGGTGTTCGGCTTCATAAAGTGTTGATGGATGGAGGGGGTTGATGACCCACAAGTATAGGGGATCAATCGTAGTCCTTCCGATAAGTAAGAGTGTCGAACCCAACAAGGAGCAGAAGGCTTTGATAGACGGATTTCAGCAAGGTAATAACTGCAAGCACTGAAAATAGCGGTAACAAGTGATGGTGTAGTGAGGTGAAATGTAGCAAGTTAAAAGTAACAAGTAACAAGAGTAGCAACGGTGTAGCAAAGTGGCCCAATCCCTTTTGTAGCAAGGGACAAGCCTGAACAAAGTCTTATAGGAAGTAAAACGCTCCCGAGGACACATGAGAATTTCTGTCATGCTAGTTTCATCATGTTCATATGATTCGCGTTCTTTACTTTGATAGTTTGATATGTGGGTGGATTGGCGATTGGGTACTGTCCTTACTTGGACAAGCATCCCACTTATGATTAACACCTCTCGCAAGCATCCGCAACTATGAAAGAAGAATTAAGAGAACGTCTAACCATAGCATTAAACTAGTGGATCCAAATCAGCCCCTTACGAAGCAACGCATAGACTGGGGTTTAAGCTTCTGTCACTCTAGCAACCCATCATCTACTTACTACTCCCCAATGCCTTCCTCTAGGCGAAATATGGTGAAGTGTTATGTAGTCGACGTTCACATAACACGACTAGAGGAAAAGATAACATACAACATATCAAAATACCAAACGAATACCAAATTCACATGACTATTATTAGCATCACTTATCCCATGTCCTCAGGAACAAAAGTAACTACTCACGAAGCCTAATCATAATCATGATCAGAGGTGTAATGAGTAGCATCAAGGATCTGAACATAAACTCTTCCACCAAGTAATCCAACTAGCATCAACTACAAAGAATAATCAACACTACTAGCAACCTTACAAGTACCAATCAGAGTCGCGACACGGAGATTGGTTACAAGAGATGAACTAGGCTTTGGAGATGAGATGGTGCTGATGAAGATGTTGATGCTGACGAGTCCCCTCCGATGAGAGGAGTGCTGGTGATGACGGTGGCGCCGATTTCCCCCTCCGGGAGGGAAGTTTCCCCGGCAGGATCGTCCTGCCGGAGCTCTAGATTAGTTTTGCTCAAGTTCCTCCTCGTGGCGGCGGAGAATCCACGAAAAAGCTCCTCCCTAATTTTTTTCGGACGAAACTTTTCATATAGCAAAAGAGGGGGCCAGTGGGCCACCAGGGTGCCCACAAGCCCTGACGTCGCGGCCAGGGGGAGGCCACGGCCACCAGGCTTGTGGGCCCCTGGCAGCTCCCCTCTGGTACTTCTTTCGCCCAGCTTTTTTTATATATTCCCAAAAAAATCCATGTTGATTTTCAAGGCATTTGGAGTTGCGCAGAATAGAGGACTCAGACTTGCTCCTTTTTCCAGTCCAGAATTCCA
Organism: Hordeum vulgare subsp. vulgare; assembly: GCF_904849725.1. Taxonomy (NCBI): domain Eukaryota; kingdom Viridiplantae; phylum Streptophyta; class Magnoliopsida; order Poales; family Poaceae; genus Hordeum; species Hordeum vulgare. The sequence goes on along the minus strand of NC_058522.1, from coordinate 340,075,321 downwards.
GCTGCCGGTATTCTCCCTCTTCAAATAAACCTTGCAAAATAAGACAGAAAAGGCATAAGTATGGTACCACAAAGTATAATAACAGTCCATAAAGCAATAAATATCAACATGAAAGCATGATGCAAAATGGACGTATCAACTCCCCCAAGCTTAGACCTCGCTTGTCCTCAAATGAAAACCAAGATCCATAAACATGTCCACATGTTTAGGGATGAAGGTGTCGATAAAACATAATACGTACATGGGGGCATCATGATCACACATAGAACAGCAATACATCATAAAGATTCCTATGGGAAAGTAACAATTCCTTCACAAAGCAAAGCATGAAACAAAAACCTTGCCGAGAAGTAGCCAACAACAGTCCAAAGCAATTGCAATTTATCATATCATCAGAAAGAGTCAAATAAGAGCTTGTAAAGCAAATCCACATACTCAATCATCTCTTTTGTTTTCCACAATTGTTACAACTCACGTGGTACTCATGGTATCAAAGTTTCAGTTGGACACAGAGAAAGATAAGGGCTTATAATTTTGCCTCCCAACCATTTACCTCAAGGGTAAAGTGAACAATAATAAAACATAAGTACTCATCTCCAAGTTGATATATGTATATAGATCTTTCCCAAGCATATGACGGTAGCCAAGACAAAGGCAAAAGAGGGAATTGGTGAAGATCACCATGACTCTTTCAAGGGAAAAAAGTAAAGGTACAAGATATGCCCTTCGCAGAGGGAAGCACAGGTTGTCATGTGCTTTTGAGGTTTGGATGCGTGTCCTCTTAGTGCGGAGGAACATCACTTTATATTGCCTCCTATGATAAAAGAACTTTATTATGCAGTCTGTCGCTTTTATGTCTCATCATCACAGGTTCATAGAAAGCTTATTTTCCACACACTAATAGATCATACATATTAGAGAGCAATTTTTATTGCTTGCACCGATGACAACTTACTTGAAGGATCTTATTCAATCCATAGGTAGGTATGGTGGACACTCATGGCAAAACTGGGTTGAAGGTTTATGGATGCACAAGTAGTGTCTCTACTTGGTGCGGGAGTTTTGGCTAATATGAGGTGGAAGCAATCGTCACATGCTAAAGGATCTCTAATCCTATAACATTGTTTGGAACCAAGCAAACGCAATTCATTATGCTGTCTTCCTTGTCCAACATCTACTTCTAAGCATGTAATAGTTTGGTGAGTGCTCACAATTATAGAAAGTGTCTAAGATGATATATTTATATGTGAACCTCTCTTTCCTTATTACTTCTTATTAATTGCAACAATGACTGGGGTCTATGTTGGTCTATTCTCAACAAGTTTCAATCATCAAACTTGTTATATGTGAAGCTATCACTTTCCATAAGATCATCTCATGATCTTTCATGTTATCTTTCTTTTCATACTTTTGATCACGGCACAAAACAAAGCCTTGACTAAGATACTCTTTATTATATAGCTCGCAAGCTCGAATACATTGGGGGCGACACAAGGCAAAAGACTCAAACTAAACACTAAAGACTTATTCCACTAAGAGAAGAAAGTAAAAATTGAAAAAGAAAGAACTAAAACAAAGGTAAAAGCAAAAGATATAAAGGTGATACGATACCAGGGCAACTCCCCCAAGCTTGGCACAAGCCAAGGGAGTTGCCCATACCAATGCTTAGTTGTCTTCCTTCGGTGGTGATGGAGGAGTTGCAACATGAGTTTGATCCTCCATCTTCCAAGGCATAGGTGCTCCATCATGGCAGGATGAACGAGTCGCCGGAATCCTCAAATCTGCAGCCAACCGTATTGATTTAAATCTATACTCATACTCACAGTTTTGGTTCTACAGGTCATAGATCTGGCCCTGGAGTTGATCAACCCTGTCATAGAGCCTGGAGAGGTGCTTCCCAATGTCATTGGCATCCATCTTGTGCTTGTTGGTGAACTCCGTGATCATCATGTGGTTGGCGTTGAGTCCACACTCCACCATCCCTTGGCACTTGAAGACTTGTTGCTCCATTGCTTTAAGCCTCGTCTCCACGGTTCCGGTCTTCTTAGGCCCCGCAACATCACGGATGTGCAGCATCGCCTCACTCATCTTGATAGACTGAGGGTGCTGCAACACTTCCGCAAGGTAAGTATTGATAACCTTCTCAAAGACCTTGTCCTTCGGAGCTTTTGGGGACGCCATAGCAGTCTAGATCTGCAGCAGAAAAAGGCTTGAAACGAAAACAGAGGAAAACTGGGTGATACGGAGATCAAAACCCTCGGGCGTATATATAATGATTTTTTCTGGACGAAAAGCAGCGCTCCGCAAGAAAACGGAGTCCGGGAGGCACACGAGGTGCCCACAAGCCCTGTCGCGGCGACCAGGGGGGTAGGCCACATCGACCAAGCTTGTGGCCGCCTCGTTCGCTCTCCGGACTGCTTTTTATTTTTATAATTTTCCATAAATTCCAAAACAGAAAAAAATTCCTACTAGAAAAGTTTTGGAGTCTAATTACTTACCGAAACACATACCTCTTCATTTTCAGAGTCTGAAACAGGCTGATAAACATCCCTTATGTACTCCTCTGGAGTTATGATGTTGATGATATTGGTCTCAACATTTATGGGAGTACGAGAGCTATAATGCTTGATTCTTTGCCCATTTACCACTCTAGGAAAATTACCTTTCGTGTTATTGATTTTGATGGCACTAGAACGATATACTTCCTCGACAACGTAGGGACCTTCCCATTTAGAGAGAAGCTTGCGTGCGAAGAATATTAAACGAGAATTGTATAGCAGGACATAATCACCTACATTGAACTCACGTTTTGTATTCTTTTATCGTGCCATCTCTTAACCTTTTCCTTGAACAACTTGGCATTCTCATATGCCTGGGCCCTCCATTCATCTAATGAGCTGATATCAAACAACGGCTTCTCAGTGGCAAGTTTGAAATCGAAGTTGAGCTCTTTGATTGCCCAATAAGCTTTGTGTTCTAACTCAAGAGGTAAATGACAGGCCTTACCGTAAACCATTTTATACGGCGACATGCCCATGGGTTTCTTATAAGCAGTCCTATAAGCCCATAGTGCATCGTCAAGTTTGCTAGACCAATTCTTTCGAAATCTATTGACAGTCTTTTGTAAGATCAATTTGATCTCCCTATTACTCAACTCCACTTGACCGCTAGACTGGGGATGATAAGGAGATGCAACTCTATGGTTGACATCATACTTAGCGAGCATCTTGCGGAAAACACCATGAATGAAGTGTGAACCGCCATCAGTCATCAGATATCTAGGGACTCCAAATCTTGGGAAGATGACTTCTTTAAGCATCTTAATAGAGGTGTGGTGATCAGCATTTCTAGTGGGGATAGCTTCTACCCATTTAGTGACGTAATCCGCAGCAACTAAGATGTGAGTGTACCCATTGGAACTCGGGAAGCGTCCCATATAATCAAAGCCCCAGACATCAAATGGTTCAATGACAAGTGAATAGTTCATAGGCATTTCCTGACGCTTACTGATGTTCCCTATTCTTTGGCATTCGTCACAGGACAAGACAAACTTACGGGCATCCTTGAAGAGAGTGGGTCAATAGAAACCTGATTGCAATACCTTATGAGCAGTTCTATCTCCGGCATGGTGTCCTCCATAGGATTCGGAATGACACTTCTGCAGAATCTGTCCCTGTTCATGTTCAGGCACACAACGTCTAATAACACCATCTACTCCTTCCTTATAAAGGTGAGGATCATCCCAAAAGTAGTGTCTGAAATCAAAGAAGAATTTCTTCTTTTGCTGGTAGGTGAAACTGGGTGGTATGTATTAGCACCCTTTCGGTCAACAACGTGCAAATCAAATTCCTGTAGCAGGAGAACCCATCTGATTAGCCTAGGCTTAGCGTCCTTCTTCTCCATAAGGTACTTAATAGAAGCTTGATCAGAGTGAATAATGACTTTGGAGTCAATTATATAAGATCTGAACTTTTCACATGCAAACACGACTGCTAAAAATTCCTTCTCCGTAGTAGCATAGTTTCTCTCGGCAATGTCTAGAGTTTTACTAGCGTAGTGAATAACATTCAACTTCTTGTCAACTCTTTGTCCTAGAACAACACCAACAGCATAATCACTAGCGTCGCACATGATTTCAAAGGGCAAGTTCCAATCAGCTGGTTGAACAATAGGGGACGTTATCAAGGCCTTCTTAAATATTTCGAAAGCTTCCTCACAATCTTCATCAAAAACAAAAGGAACATCCTTCTGCAAGAGGTTGGTAAGAGGCCTAGAAATCTTAGAGAAGTCTTTAATGAACCTTCTATAGAAACCAGCATCACCTAGGAAACTTCGTATACCTCTGATATCTGTGGGGCAAGGCATTTTCTCAATTGCGTCAACCTTAGCCTTATCAACTTCAATGTCTTTCTTAGAGATTTTGTGTCCTAAGACGATGCCTTCGTTAACCATGAAGTGGCACTTCTCCTAGTTCAAGACAAGGTTGGTATCTTTGCATCTCTGTAAGACTCGATCAAGGTTGCTGAGGAAATCGTCGAGGAAAAACCGTAAATGGAGAAATCATCCATGAAAACCTCAACAATCTTTTCACAAAAGTCAGAGAATATAGCCATCATACACCTTTGAAAGGTGGCAGGTGCATTGCATAAGCCAAAAGGCATACGTCTATAAGCAAAGGTACCGAAGGGGCAGGTGAAAGTGGTTTTCTCCTGATCAGATTGTGCAATAGGTATTTGCGAGAAACCTGAATAACCGTCTAGAAAGCAGAAGTGTGTGTGTTTAGATAGCCTTTCTAGCATTTGGTCGATAAACGGAAAAGGATAATGGTCTTTCCTGGTTGCCTTGTTCAGTTTCCGGAAGTCTATCACCATCCTATAGCAAGTAATAATCCTCTGTGGGATTAGTTCATTCTTATCATTAGGAACAACGGTGATACCTCCCTTCTTAGGTACGCAATGTACTGGACTTACCCAATCACTATGAGCAACAGGATAAATGATTCCTGCTTCCAGAAGATTTAATATTTCTTTTCTCACGACCTCTTTCATCCTAGGATTTAATCTCCGTTGATGATCAGCAACTGGCTTAGAATCAGGATTGGTTTTAATCTTGTGCTGACATAGAGTGGGACTAATACCCTTAAGATCATCAAGAGTATATCCAATAGCAGCACGGTGCTTCCTCAAAGTTTTTAATAACTCCTTCTCTTCGTGATTCGAGAGGTGAGCACTAATAATAACCGGATATATATCCTTCTCATCAAGATAGGCATACTTAAGAGTATCTGGTAATTGTTTTAGCTCGAACACAGGATCACCCTTTTGTGGGGGAGGATCCCCAAGCAATTCAACAGGCAGATTATTCTTAAGAATAGGATATTGTTCTAAAACAATTTTCTCTATCTCATCTCTTTCATCCATATGCATATCATTTTCATGCTCAAGGATATATTGCTCTAAAGGATCCGTAGGAGGTACGGCAATAGAGGCAAGAGCAATGATTTCATCCCTACTAGACGACTCTTTTTCATGGGGTTGTCTTCCAAACTTGGAGAAGTTAAATTCATGAGACACACCCTCGAAACTAACAGTGACAGTCTGTTTAGTGCAATCAATATGAGCATTGATAGTGTTGAGAAAGGGCCTTCCAAATATGATGGGACAAAAGCTATCTTGTGCAGTAGCAAGGATGAGGAAATCAGTAGGATACTTCGTCTCTCACAATTCCCACAGGGCATATAGTGTCTCTATTAGCTAGCGTAATAGTGACATCAACGGGTTGTAACTCAGCAGGTGCAACCTCATCTTTGATTTCATCATAAAGGGACCACGGTATTGCACTAACACTAGCACCCATATCACATAAACCATGATAAGAGTGATCTCCTATCTTGACATAAACAACGGGCAGGCCAACTACATGTTCGTATTTGTCTTTCGCGTGAGCTTTAGCAATTCTAGCGGAGTTCTCACATAATTTGATAACATGCCCGTCTATGTCTTTGGCTAAGAGATCTTTGATAATAGCAACACTAGGTTCAACTCTAATTTCCTCAGGGGGTGCAAGTGGTCTAATGTAACCCCTACGTATCACAGTTGGAGCTTTAGAATAATCCTTTTTCCTAGCAGGGTAAGGTGGTTTCTCAGTGTAGGCACAAGGAACAATAGGATCATTATCGGCAATGACTTTCTCTTCAACTAGATTGGGTTTAACTATGTTGACTTCTACAGGGGGATGATACTTAAACCACTTCTCTTCGGGAATATCAACATGAGCAGCAAAAGATTCACATAGAGAAGCTACAATCTCAGAGTCAAGTCCATACTTAGCGCTAAAATCTCTAGAAGTGCTTGTTTCAACAAAAGATTTAACGCAATCAAACTGGAAATTCGTACCTGACTCCTTACCTTCTTCAAGCTCCCAATCTCAGAGTTACGTTTGATTATTTCCAATAAATTCCACTTGTGGTCAATATCCTTCTTCATAAAAGAACCGGTACAAGCAGTGTCAAGCATGGTACGATCTTCATGAGAAAGCCGAGCATAAAAGTTTTGAGTGATAATTTCTCTCGAGAGCTCATGATTGGGGCATGAATATAGCATTGATTTAAGCCTTCCCCAAGCTTGAGCTATGCTTTCCCTGTCATGAGGCCAAAAGTTATAAATATAATTCCGAGCACGATGTACTAAATGAATAGGATAAAACTTTTTATGAAATTCCAATTTCAACCGATTGTAGTCACATGATCCAGTATCATCACATAGCCTATACCATGTCAACGCCTTATCCTTCAAAGATAAAGGAAAGACTTTCTTCTTTACCTCATCCTCGGGCAAACCTGCAAGCTTAAATAATCCACAAACTTCATCTACATAGATTAGATGCAAATCTGGATGTGAAGATCCATCTCTTGTAAAAGGATTAGCCAGCAGTTTCTCAAGCATACCCGAAGGAATTTCATAAAAGATATTTTCAGTAGGTACCTTAGGTTGAGGAGCAACTCCTCGTGCTTCCATTCATGGTGACGATACCCCGAACAAATTCCTCAAAGGAACAGTTTCCATAGTGACAAGTGACAATAAATTTCAGCACAGTATATAAATGTTTCCTTACCAAATTCCACTTACCAAAGGCGCTTCACTCCTCGGCAACAGCGCCAGAAAAGAGTCTTGATGACCCACAAGTATAGGGGATCAATCGTAGTCCTTTCGATAAGTAAGAGTGTCGAACCCAACGAGGATCAGAAGGCTCTGATAAACGGTTTTCAGCAAGGTAATAACTACAAGCACTGAAAGTAGCGGTAACAAGTGATGGTGTAGTGAGGAGAAACGTAGCAAGTGAAAAGTAACAAGTAACAAGAGTAGAAACGGTGCAGCAAAGTGGCACAATCCCTTTTGTAGCAAGGAACAAGCCTGAACAAAGTCTTATAGGAAGTAAAACGCTCCTGAGGACACACGGGAATTATTGTCATGCTAGTTTCATCATGTTCATATGATTCACGTTCGTTACTTTGATAGTTTGATATGTGGGTGTACCGGCGATTGGGTACTGCCCTTACTTGGATAAGCATCCCACTTATGATTAACCCCTCTCGCAAGCATCCGCAACTATGAAAGAAGAATTAGGACAACGTCTAACCATAGCATTAAACTAGTGGATCCAAATCAGCCCCTTACGAAGCAACGCATGGACTGGGGTTTAAGCTTCTGTCACTCTAGCAACCCATCATCTACTTACTACTCCTCAATGCCTTCCTCTAGGCCCAAATATGGTGAAGTCTTATGTAGTCGACATTCACCTAACACCACTAGAGGAAAAGACAACATAAAACATATCAAAATACCGAACGAATACCAAATTCACATGACTATTATTAGCATGACTTATCCCATGTCCTCAGGAACAAAAGTAACTACTCACAAAGCGTAATCATAATCATGATCAAAGGAGTAATGAGTAGCATCAAGGATCTGAACATAAACTCTTCCACCAAGTAATCCAACTAGCATCAACTACAAAGAGTAATCAACACTACTAGCAACCTTACAAGTACCAATCGGAGTCGCGAGACGGAGATTGGTTCCAAGAGATGAACTAGGGTTTAGAGATGAGATGGCGCTGATGAAGATGTTGATGGTGACGAGTCCCCTCCGATGAGAGGAGTGTTGGTGATGACGGTGGCGACGACTTCCCCCTTCGAGAGGGAAGTTTCCCCGGCAAGATCGTCCTGCCGGAGCTCTAGATTGGTTTTGCTCAAGTTCCGCCTCGTGGCGGAGGAGAATCCACGAAAAAGCTCCTCCCTGATTTTTTTTCCGGACGAAACCCTTCATATAGCAAAAGAGGGGGGCCAGTGGGCCACCAGGGTGCCCACAAGCCATGACGTCACGGCCAGGGGGAGGTCGCGGCCACCAGGCTTGTGGGCCCCTGGCAGCTCCCCTGTGGCACTTCTTTCGCCCAGTATTTTTTATATATTCCCAAAAGATTCCACGTTGATTTTCAGGGCATTTGGAGTTGCGCAGAATAGAGGACTCAGACTTGCTCCTTTTCGAGTCCAGAATTCCAGCTGCCGGTATTCTCCCTCTTCAAATAAACCTTGCAAAATAAGAGAGGAAAGGCATAAGTATGGTACCACAAAGTATAATAACAATCCATAAAGCGATAAATATCAACATGAAAGCATGATGCAAAATGGACATATCAGGGGTGGGCTCAATATCTTATATGCAGAAACTCTCAAGGGGATGGGCATTCCGGTGTCCCGACTTAGCAAGAGGTCCGTGTCCTTTCATGGAGTAATCCCAGGTAAGAAGGCCAAGTCACTCGGTCAGATCGGACTGGATGTTGTTTTTGGCTCCGACCAAAAATTTTGCAGAGAGAAACTGACATTTGACGTGGTGGACTTTGAGAGTGCATATCATGCTATTCTGGGTCGTCCTGCTTATGTACGTTTCATGGCCAGACCATGTTATGTGTACCTGAAGATGAAAATGCGAGGGCCTAAAGGTGTTATCACTGTTTCAAGCAATCGGCAGAGGGCCGAAGAGTGTTTATAGCAAGGGTCGAAGATTGTAGACCAGCAGATGGCCGTGGTAGAATTGGAAGGGTACCGGAAGACCGCCGACCTAGCTGACCTGATGCGTGCTTAGAAGCCAACTTCTAAGTCCGCTTTTGAGTCGGCACGAGAGGTCAAGCCAGTGAACGTTCATCTGAGTGATCCCAATGCGGCTCCAACCAACATATCAACGACACTCGACAGCAAATAGGAAGCCGAGCTCACCCAGTTCCTCCGTGAGAACTGGGACATCTTCCATGGAAGCCTACTGACATGCCGGGTGCACCCAGGGAGCTAGCTGAGCACTCGCATTTTTATCGACTTCAAAAACGTTAATAAGGTATGTCCGAAGGACCACTTTCCGCTCCCCGCATTGATCAGATTGTCGATTCAACTGCGGGATGCGAGCATTTATATTTTTTGGATGCTTACTCTCGTTACCATCAAATCCGTCTGTTTGGTCCAGATGAAATAAAAACAACCTTCATCACACCTTTCGGGTGTTACTGTTACATCACTATGCCTTCCGATCTGAAGAATGCTGGTGCAACTTTTAGGCGCATGATCCAGAAGTATCTGCTCAACTAGATTGGTCGAAATATTGAAGCGTACATGGATGATATTGTTGTCAAGTCGCGCAAAGGTTCCGACCTGCTGACTGACTTGGCAGAAACATTTGCCAATTTAAGAAAATATGACATCAAGCTCAATCCAGCTAAGTGCACTTTTGGCGTTCCTCGGGGAAAGTTACTTGGTTTTCTCATTTCCGAACGAGGGATCGACGTTAACCCTGAGAAGATTGGCGCCATCATCATAATGCAGAGCCTTGTGCGAGTGCATGATGTGCAGAAGCTTACAGGATGTCTGGAAGAAATCCACTCGGGGACCTGTGGTCATCATGCGTCCTCTCAGACCATTGTTGCCAAAGCATACCGATCTGGATTCTTATGGCCTCGCGCTAATGAAATGGCCAAAGACCTCATCGACCGTTGTGAAGGCTGTCATTTCTACTCCAACATGTCTCACAAACCTGCATCAGCCCGGAAGACGATTCCTCTCATTTGGTCGTTTGCTGTTTGGGGTTTGGACATGGTCGGACCTTTCCGGACAGGTCAGAGTGGTTTCACACACTTGCTCGTCGCGGTCGACAAGTTCACCAAATGGATTAAAGCCAAGCTGATCAAGAAGTTGGATGCCCGCACAGCCATGATGTTTGTGAAGGAAATTACATTCCGGTATGGAGTCCCGCATAGCATCATCACAGACAATGGGTCAAACTTCGACTCAGACGAATTCAGATGTTTCTACACTAACCAAGGGACCCGAGTGGATTATGCATCTGTTGCTCATCCGCAAACCAACGGTGAAGCAGAGCAAGCAAATGGTCTGATCTTGCAAGGATTAAATCCTTGACCCATTAGAGACCTTGAGTATACCGCAGGTACTTGGGTGACTGAGCTACCCTCTGTCTTCTGGGGTTTGAGGACAACACCGAACCGGACGACAGAGCGAACCACTTTCTTCTTGGTCTATGGAGCCGAAGTTGTTCTAGCGAGTGACTTGATTCATAGTTCCCCCCGAGTGGATTTATATTCAGAAGCTGAAGCCGAACAAGCACGTCAAGATGGAGTAGATCTTCTGGAGGAGGAACGCGATATGGCGCTGGTTCGATCCATGGTTTATCAACGGGACTTGCGTCCTTTTCATTCAAGGCATGTAAGGAGTCGGGCATTCCATGAAGGAGATCTAGTGCTCCGAGTGGATCAGCAACGGCCTCATAAGTTAGCTCCTGCTTGGGAAGGGCCCTTCATCATTACAAAGGTGTCAAACAATGGAGATGACCGACTCTAGACTCTTCAGAAGAGGATAGACGAACCGCATGCATGGAATGCGGATCTACTGAAGCATTTTTATGCTTGATTACTGGTTTATTCGATGTAACACACAAAGTTTGCTGAACAAAGTTGCTTCTCCATGTCATAGCTTCTTCGGTTTTAGTCGATTCCGGTCGAGTGGCTACACGCCCAAAAAATGTACTCCGAGTGGAGAGCGGTCCTCACACTCGAAGGCTTAGCTGCGAAGAAGATTCACCTAAGTTAACAAACTCTTCCGAGTGGATAAAAGCTATCCACTCAGATGCTTAGCTGTGAACTAGTCTTCGCCTAAGTACGAAACGTACTCCGAGTGGAGAGCGATCCTCACACTCGGGGGCTTAAATGCGAACAAGATTCGCCTAAGTTAACAAATTCTCCCGAGTGGATAAAAGCTATCCACTCGAACGCTTAGCTACGAACCAGTCTTCGCCTAAGTACGAAACGTACTCCGAGTGGAGAGCGATCCTCACACTCGGGGGCTTAGCTGCGAACAAGATTCGCCTAAGTTAACAAACTCTTCCGAGTGGATAAAAACTATCCACTCAGATGCTTAGCTGCAAACTAGTATTCGCCTAAGTATAAACGTACTCCGAGTGGAGAGCGACCCTCACACTCGGGGGCTTAGCTGCGAAGAAGATTTGCCTAAGTTAACAAAGTTTTTCGAGTGAATAAAAACTATCCACTCGGAAGCTTAGCTGCGAACCAGTCTTCGCCTAAGTACAAAATGTACTCCGAGTGGAGAGAGATCCTCACACTTGGGGGCTTAGCTGCGAACAAGATTCACCTAAGTTAACAAACTTTTCCGAGAGGATAAAAACTATCCACTCGGACGCTTAGCTGCGAACCAGTCTTCGCCTAAGTACGAAACGTACTCCGAGTGGAGAGCGACCCTGACACTCGGGGGCTTAGCTGCGAACAAGATTCGCCTAAGTTAACAAACTTTTTTGAGTGGATAAAAACTATCTACTCGTACGCTTAGCTGCAAACCAGTCTTCACCTAAGTACGAAACGTGCTCCGAGTGAAGAGAAATTCTTACACTCGGGGGCTTAGCTGGACATGATTCACCTAAGCAAACAACTTTGTTCCGAATGAATAGCAATCTATTCACTCGTAGGAAACCAAGCAAATCTTGCAAATATCAAACACAGATAAACTCAAAAGAGTTTAACACGGATCAAAGTTATCCTTGCGGCCATAAAGTACTCGGGATCAGCACCCGAACGAAGTTTAAGTGATACATCGACCACTCGGCATACTGAGGCAATTTTAAAGTTTTTAAGAATAACATCAGTTTTTCTCTTCAAGGACCTCCAGGACTTGCTGGCTCAACAAAGGTATTGAGATTGATTCCATCAGCAATGCGAGTCGCAGCTCTGATGAAAGTCTCCATAAAATCTTCGAACTAGAGCTTCTTGGTATTTCTACCTGGAGCATCTTCAGTTTTTCCTCCCTCGCCTCCTTACAGTGGACCCTGACGAGAGAGAGTAACATCAGCCCCACACCGAGCGGCTGATTTCTTCCACGCTTGGACTCTCTCAGGAACCCGACCCAGGCGCTCCATCACAGCATCCAGAGGAACGGCTCCACCTCGAAGGTCTCTTTTTCGAAATCAGGACAGAATTCTGTAGTAGAAGAAGAAAAATGAAATATGAGTTGCATGTGAGTCGACGAAATATGCTAAGACCCACTCGGCAAAGAGAACATACCAATGAGGGACTCAAGCATCCTCGCCAGGAAATCTTTTACAAAATTTTTTAGGGCATTTCCCCTTTTTGCCATGGAGTTAAGCTTCTTCGCCCATTCGTCTCTTTCTTTCTTCATCTTTTCATTTTCTGCCATCAACTTATCAAAGTCCGCAAGCTTCAGTTCATCCGCTTTGGATTTCTCCTTCAGCTTGGCAAGGACTAGATCCTTGTCCTCCAGCACCTTTTTCATTGCATCACACACCAGCTTCAGTTTGTTTTCTCAGACTCCATCTAGGTGTACTGTGACCCAATCCCGCAAGCCTTCTGAAAAATATCCGAGTGGAAAAGTCAGTTTCATCCGGCACAAGTATTTTTCTACTTCCGAGTGGAGAAATACAAGTCATTCGACATGATTATTTTTCTACTCCCGAGCGGGAAAACTAAAAGTCATTCGACATTAGCGGCCCACCTCACCCACCCAAGTTCTTCAGACTACTGCCCTTCGTAAACGATAGACACTAGTCTCAGGGACTACACCAAGTGGGTGCACTTAGCGTGCCCCCACTAGATACAAAATTACTCGGCGAGACCAGTTTTCCCGAGTCCTATATTTGCTAATTCTCAATAAGACCATTGCCTAGGCAGGCACTCGACAACGGTCTCGGGGACTACACCGAGTGGGTGCACTAAGAGTGCCCTGTGACACCCTCCGTTTAATCGTACGCTAATCATACACGCAAATGCTTACGATCAAACTCAAGGACTCACGGGAAGATATCACAACACAAGTCTAGACACAAATAAAATAATACAAGCTTCATATTACAAGCCAGGGGCCTCGAGGGCTAGAATATAGAAGCTCGATAGACACACGAGTCAGCGAAAGCAACAATATATGAGTACAGACATAAACATGGGGTGCCTTAGAGAAGGCAAGCACAAAAGAAACACGATCGAATGAGGCGAGGCCTCCTGCCTGGGAACCTCCTAAACTACTCCTGGTCTTCAGCGGCCTCCATGAAGAAGTCACCATCGGGGTGGCGGGCGTTGGGAGGAAACTCCATCTCCTGGGCTCCATCATCTGGTCGCAGCAACGGATCAAGGGGACAAAGGGGGAGCAAAGCAACGGTGAGTACTTATCCAAAGTACTCGCAAGACTTGCATCAGAACTATGCTAAGTATGCATCAGTATCAAAGAAGGGGGTTATATGTAGACTGACTGCAGCAATGCGAGAATAGAGAGAAGGCCTAGTCCTATCGAAGACTAGCATCTTCAGGGTCTTGCAGCAATAGACGAGAGTAGAACAGGGTAACACAAATATAATAGTCATATTGTTGCAGAAAAATTAATATGAGGTCATGCCCAGAGATCCTCCCTCGACCCCCTGCGAGGAAGCAATCCCGGGGCAGCTAATTCCAGTTAAGTAACAATTGTAGTTATATAAGATCAGGGCACAACTCCAAGTCGTCGTGTAATCGTGGACACGACTATTCGAATAGATAAGTTCTTCCCTACAGGGGTGCACAACATATTCCCCGACGTGCTCGATAACACTCTGGTCGGACACACTTTTCTGGGTCCTGCCCGGCCTCGGAATATCGACACGTCGCAACCCCACCTAAGACTCAGCACAGAGGCCAGCCCGCCGGTCTAACTCCTAAGCAGAAAGGGTTCATGGGCCCACTTGCCCTCCGCGCTCCTACACGATGCATGGGTGGCCGAGGTCAGTCCTAGCATCCCTTAATCACAAGCACGATGCATCTCGGGACCACTCGGGCGCGTGCCGCTCCATTGCTGACGTCTGAAGAGCTTCGGCTGATACCGCGAAGTCGAGTACCCATAATTCTTCCCACGCAGACGGTTAGTGCCTAATAAAGCCTTCCGACCAACCCAGATCAAATACCCAAATCCATTATCATTTTAATTAAGTCAACGACACAAAGATACGGGAATCCACCCGCCTAACATCTATTCATCAAAGATCCCAGTAACATGGTCAAGTAACTGGGTGGTTGGAACATCAGGGGGAATCTGAGGTATCACCCTTGTTGGATTACAAACAATGTATCCGTCAAGGTGGACCTAGAGGAATCACCCTCGAGGGTCCCACACTTGAGGGGTTGCACGACAGAGGCATCATCGGGAATGGTGAAAGAGGAATCACCCTCGATAACCATGACCGACTAGCTGTACTATAGAGATATCATGAGGAGTACTTCGCGAGGTGTCACCCTCGGTACCCGATAGTATCTCTGTAGTGTCGCACAACTAAGGGGGATGTAAGTGTTGTGTCGGTTCTGGCTCGTCGATCAGGGATCGAGACTTGAAAACAAAGTAGGGCAACTGGACTACGGGGTGAGAGGGGATGACTGCTCCACCTATACTAAACAGTTTAAAGTGCGATACTGAAAATAGCAGTTCATCAAAATTAGGCTATGCATCAGATATAGGAGCTAACTACAACAGTAGCAAAATTCTAATGCATGCATGAGGAAGAAAGAATAGGCGATATAGGGATGATCAAGGGGGTTTGCTTGCCTTGCTGCTCTATGGCAAAAGGCTGGTCGGCAGGGTCGTAGATGTACCCGGCAGCAGCGTCAGTCTCGGGGTCTACCAGTAAGTAGAGGGGGAGAAACAATAAATAATAGCAACAGGTGCAACACTAAGCATGACATGGAAATATGCAGGCTAGGTATGAGCTAACGCAGTAACATCCGTCATAGACGGGTCGGAAGAATATCTGATGATATTTTCCTGGTCTTTGGCTACTACCGGTCAGACTGAAAACGATGGAAAAGTTCCATGTTTGCTATGCTAGGGACGCGTGACAGACGAATGGACCGTGTATCCGGGTTCGTCTCGTTCTGCTGATCAACTTTCGTGTTGAAAATATGTTGATCTGACTTACTAATTATTTTATATTAATCTTTAAAGTTTTATTCAATATTTAGGAATTAAAATAGATTTAATTAATCTGATTAAATGCAATTATGACATCAATACGATGTCATGCTCACATCAGGAGTTGACTGGTCAACTGACCACTGGGTCCCGTGTGTCATAGACTCAGTTTTTAATTAGGTTTAATATTAATTAACCAGATTAATTTAGTGGGGGACTCACGTGTCATACTCTAATAAGTTAATTATTTATTTATATCAACATATTACTGATTTATCTATCTCATTAATAAACTAAATAATTAAATAATATATCTAATTATTTATTTGTTTACTTTATTAATAAAAACATATATATTTTTTTACTTTTTTATTTTGTGCCTTTTCTTTTTCTTCTACATACATGCATACATACGCAATACATACATACATACATTAATACATACATACACATATACATTATTTTTCTTCTTATTATTTTCTTTTCTCTCATCTCTAACCTGTGTGCTAGCTAACAAGAACTCTCAACACACAGAGAGGAGGCTATCTCCACCTCCTCCTACCGGAGCCAAACGGCGTCGGAACGCGGCGGCAATCGCCAGAATGGAACCGGGACGGAGAGAGGATGAGAGGGGTGTTCTCACCCACGTAGTAGGGGGGCGGGTTCGGCGAGGCTTAGTGGAGCCGTCGGGGACGAGGTGAGGAGGTCGGCGACGTCGACGGGGTGCTGCACTCCGACAAGGGCGAGGGTGAGCTCGATGCAGGGGTGACGAGGGGCCGGTCCCGGTGGTTGTGGCCGGCCAGGGGAGGTCCTGGCACGGCGAGCTGGCCGCGGGGCTCGAGCAGGAGGCGTGCGGCCGAATGGGGGGCGCCGGAGGGGCGCCGCGGTACACGGGGTGCTGGGGCGAGGGGCAGCCCTGGCGCGGTCGTAGGAGGGCCGGCGAGGGGGCGGTCGCTGGGACCTGATGAGGGAAGGGAGGGAACTGGTGAGGCAGGGCGGTGGAGGGGGCGAGCGGGAGGATGGGGGGTCGGGCGAGACGGGCTGAAAGGAGTGGGGGGAGCACCGGTGAGGGAGGCACATGGGGGCCGATAGCGGAGGTGGTGCTGGATGGGGAAGGCGGCGGCGCTGGGGGGACGGGGATCCTGGGTGGGGCGCTGGGCGACGGGCGTGGGAGGCATAGGCTCGAGCGGTTGGTGGGAGGCATGACGAGGGGGCGCGGTAGGTGGGATCAGGGGAGGGAGAGAGGCATGAGCGCCAGGAGGGTTAGTGGGATATGACGCCCCTCGTCCTGGCGGCGCGGTAGGGAACGGGAGAGGCACGGGGCGCCGCTAGGGCTGGCCCTAGGGTGGCCGGTTGGGGGCCTGGCCGGCTGGGCCAATTTGGCCGAGTTGGGCTAGGGACTTTCTTTCTTTTCTTTTTTTCTTTTTTTAAATATTTTCTTTTAATCTTATTTTATATATATATAGCTCCTGTTTTAATTATATAGGGATTGTAATAACTTTAAAATGCCCGATTCGCTTTTATAACTTATTAGAAAATTTCTAATAACTTCCCCGACAATTTTTATTTTAAACATTATAAAAAATTTCCCATTTGATTTATTTTTAAACTTCAAACTTTGACTCGGTTTCAACTAAGACGAGATCAACGATATAATTACGGTGACGTGGCATCATTAGCGTGTGACCACTGTAGCAAAAGCTGAGGATGTCACATGCCCCCACTGGAAGACAAAAACACTCGGTCAGGTCCGACCTGGCTGAGTGACAAATAGAGTATACATCTTAAAACTTCTGAGTCCTGATGATGCAAGCATTCAACAGCAGTCTCGGGGACTACACCCAGTGGGTTCACTAAGTGTGCCCCCACTGGAGTAAAGGCAACCTACTACATGGCAAACCGCCAGTGGGTGTAAAGTAATAAAGCAAGATTGAGAAGATTGACAACATTCCAATCGGATTGACAAGAGAGACTCAATCAGAAAATAACTTACAGTGCAACTTACTCAGATGTTTGCTTCAAGTGCCGAGATGGCATCATACGCCAGTTTGCTGGCCTCGGACACCTCCTTTGTGTGTTGCATCATCAGATTGGCCTGGATCATCGCCTCTTTGGCAGTGTCAGTTTGGTCTTCTGGGACGCGATGCATAGGGAATGCAACTGATGAAGAAGTGGTCATCATGACAGGGGTAGCTTGGGTTACTTGAGGAGCACTCAGTGCAGTCGTCACAACAGTTGATCCAATCGGAGGGGCCGTTGCCATAGCACCCGAACCGACTGGAGGAGCAGTCGACGCAGGCGTCATAGGCAATGCAGTTGTAACTCGCTCAGCAGGAGTGTGTTCCATAGATGTATGTTGAGGCTCTGGATCGTCATCCAAGAAAATGACACCCGAAGCTAAAATGGTGATGGCCAAATCAGTCTTGATTTGATATATGACATGGAGTGAGGCTAAGGTTGATCATACCTCGTCGAGGCGTGAGCTGATGCACTGCGTCCAGGTCCATACGATCCTCTCCCAGCTCGACACGAGTCGACACCGAGGTAGCAGCACTGCCATATGAATTGCACTCAGTCAACAGAAGTTTGAAAGGACACCATGGCAAGATAAAAAAGGCAAGCACTTACACTGAGGTAACCGGCACGGCAATTCTCATTCGCGGTAAAGCCTTCCGGAGTTTCGGCGTATCAGGCTTCGGCTGTTTTGCGGTCTTCTCCACACAGTCAGGCGCGACGGCTCGGTCCCGCTTCATGCTTCTGCTTCTAGAGGCGACTGTTTTACTTGGTGCAACTGTTGGGTCGTGGCGTTGCTTGGTTCGTGGATCTCGGTGTGAAGGAGATTGTTCTTCTTCCTCACTATCTTCTGAAGTGTCTTCGCTCTCTTCATTGTCGTCTGCATATTCACTATCAGGGCTCCCACCTTCACTTTCTCCTCCAAGGTCGAACTGATCCCCGTTAGGCACAGGAGAGTGCAGGTTGGTCCATTCCTGCAAAGTTCAAAGGTAAGAGAGTGAGTCGTACGAATACAAATCACTCGACAAAGACATAAATACAATCAGAGAAGAGGCAACATACCAGCTTCCGCAGCTTATTCTCAACAGAATAGGGTGCCTCTCGTCTAGATCCCATGGGGTTGTCGCAAAGACCAGTGATGCTTCTGATCCACTGGCTTACCGTCTCCTCATCGACTTCCTCTAGGTGCGACCGGGTGGAGTCTTCGGAACCAGCGTAATGCCACATGGCATGGTCCCTTGCTTGAAGAGGTTGGATGCATCGACTGAGAAATATTTCCAGCAAGTCCTAACCAGTCAGCCCATTTTTGACTAAGTTGATCACTTCCCGGCCAACATCTCCACTCCTGCCTTTTCATCCTCGAATACGGTCAATATCCCTAGGGGCAGTTGGACGATCTAAGGTAAGGGAGGAAGGCCAGTCGACATGTTTGGGGCGGCAATATCATTGCAGTAGAACCATGACGCCTGCCAGTTCCTAACCGATTCAAGGAGAGTCATCGGAGAATAGGTACTCCTATTCCTCTTCCGAATTCCCAGGCCACCGCACAACTAGATAACGTTGGTCCGGGTGTCCCCAGGATTCGCTTTCTTCACCGTCTCAGACCGAGCAGTAAATATCTTCTTGAACAAACCCCAATGAGGAGGGCATCCCAAGAAGCACTCACACAAGGTGATGAACACAGATATATATGCGACAGTGTTGGGAGGGAGATGATGGAGTTGAATCCCGAAATAGAAGAGGAAACCATGAAAGAAAGGATGTGGAGGAAGAGAGAAACCTCGCTCTACATGAGTGGTGAGGAGGACCCGTTCCCCCTCACGAGTTGCGGGCTCAAGCTCCCCCTCAGGCAGTCTTCAGGATTTCTCCACCACCATCCCGTGTTCCACAAGATCCAAAACATCTTCCCTCCTCACATTGGACGAGAGAAAATCCCCTTGTATCCACCCTGGTGGCAATGCAGTCCGACCGGCTTTTTTCGCCTTGCCGCTCTTCTTGGCATGCTCAAGCTTGGAGGTCTTGGCTTTCGTCATGGCTATGGAGGCAAGGAGAAGATTGAGCAAGGCTGGCGAGTCTAAGGAGGAAGAAGAGCAGGAAAAGATCAAGGCCCAACCGTAACCCTAGCCACGGTTACATTTATATAAGGAGCCGACTGAGTCACGGACTGGTGGGATCTCCAAATCTCAAAGTATCCCGCTATCAGTGGAGACGTGACGCGTGGCGATTGTTGGAAATATGCCCTACAGGAAATAATAAATTAGTTATTATCATATTTCTGTGTTCATGATAATCATTTATTATCCATGCTATAATTGTATTGATTGGAAACACAATACTTGTGTGGATACACACACAAAACACTGTCCCTAGTAAGCCTCTAGTTGACTAGCTCGTTGATCAAAGATGGTCAAGGTTTCCTGACCGTAGGCAAGTGTTGTCACTTGATAACGGGATCACATCATTAGGAGAATCATGTGATGGACTAGACCCAAACTAATGAACGTAGCATGTTGATCGTGTCATTTTGTTGCTACTGTTTTTCTGCGTGTCAAGTATTTATTCCTATGACCATGAGATCATATAACTCACTGGCAGCGGAGGAATACCTTGTGTGTATCAAACGTCACAACGTAACTGGGTGACTATAAAGATTCTCTACAGTTATCTCCGAAGGTGTCCGTTCAGTTAGTATGGATCAAGACTGGGATTTGTCACTCCGTGTGACGGAGAGGTATCTCAGGGCCCACTCGGTAATACAACATCATACACAAGCCTTGCAAGCAATGTGACTAATGTATGTCACGGGATCTTGTATTACGGAACGAGTAAAGATACTTGCCGGTAAACGAGATTGAAATAGGTATGCGGATACTGACGATCGAATCTCGGGCAAGTAACATACGGAAGGCCAAAGGGAATGACATACGGGATTATATGAATCCTTGGCACTGAGGTTCAAACGATAAGATCTTCGTAGTATATGTAGGATCCAATATGGGCATCCAGGTCCCCTATTGGATATTGACCGAGGAGTCCCTCGGGTCATGTTTACATAGTTCTCGAACCCGCAAGGGTCTTCACACATAAGGTTCGGTGATGTTTTATGCGTATTTGAGTTATATAGTTGGTTACGGAATGTTGTTCGGAGTCCCAGATTAGATCACGGACGTCACGAGGGTTTCCGGCATGGTCCGGAGACGAAGATTGATATATAGGATGACCTCATTTGATTACCGGAAAGTTTTCGGCATTACCGGGAATGTACCGGGAGTGACGAATGGGTTCCGGATGTTCACCGGGGGGCAGCCCACCCGGGGGAAGCCCATAGGCCTTAGGGGTTCCGCACCAGCCCTTACTGGGCTGGTGGGCAAGCCCAAGAGGGCCCTTCTACTGGGACAACATACCTTCCCTGGCAACGGCGCCAGGAATACTTCTGCTTTGGGCTACGCCTATAGTGACTTCCTTGGAAAATATGCAAAGGATTTCCCCGCGGCCTTGGAGCCTTGCGTTGGTGTTCCCTTGAAGAGGAAAGGGTGATGTAGCACAGCGGCGGTAAGCATTTCCCTCAGTTTGAGAACCAAGGTATCGAATGAGTAGGAGGATCGCGTCAAGTCACAAGTACCTGCACAAACACAAAGAGCTTGCACCCAACGCTATGAAGGGGTTGTCAATCCCTTATAGATTGTTTGCAAAGTGAGAACTGAAAGCAAAAGGTAAACAAAGAGAAGTAAAAGTAAAGGTGGAGACGATAGTTGTGAATAGACCCGGGGGCCGTAGTGTTCAATAGTGGCTTCTCTCATGAAAGCAAGTAGACGGTGGGTGAACGAATTACTGTCAAGCAATTGATAGAACCACACAAAGTTGTGACGTTATCTATGGCAATGATTATATCTATAGGCATCACGTCCAAAACAAGTAGACCGATACTTTCTGCATCTACTACTATTACTCCACACGTCGATCGCTATCCAGCATGCATCTAGTGTATTAAGTTCAAAAGAACAGAGTAACGCCTTAAGCAAGATGACATGATGTAGATGGACAATCTCAAATCTATGATGAAAGCCCATCTTGTTACCCTTGATGGCAACAACACGATGCGTGCCTTGCTGCCCCTTCTGTCACTCGGAAAGGTCACCACACGGTATGAACCCAAAACCAAGCACTTCTCCCATTGCAAGAATCATAGATCTAGTTGGCCAAACAAAACCCAAGACTCGGAGAGACTTACAAGGATATCAAATCATGCATATAAGAAATCAACAAAGACTCAAATATAATTCATAGATAATCTGATCACAAATCCACAATTCATCGGATCTCGACAAACACACCGCCAAAGAGGATTACATCGGATAGATCTCCATGAAGATCATAGAGAACTTTGTATTGAAGATCCAAGAGAGAAGAAGCCATCTAGCTACTAACTACGGACCCGTAGGTCTGAAGTGGACTACTCACGAGTCATTGGATAGGCGATGATGTTGATGTAGAAGCCCTCCAACTCCAAAGTCCCCTCCGGCAGGGCACCGAGAAGGGTCGCCAGATGAGATCTCGCGGAAACGGAAGCTTGCGGCGGCGAAAAAGTGTTTTCGTGGATGCCCTGATTTTTTCTGCGATTTTAGGGAATTTATAGGCCAAAGAGCTAGGGCAGGGGAGCGCCAGGGAGGCCACAAGCCTGGTTGCCGTGGGCCCCCCTGGTTGCTCCAACAGGGCTTGTGGGCTCCCTGTGGGCCCTCTGCCTTGGCCCTCAAGTCCCCCGATCTTCTTCTGTTCTGGAAAAATTTATTTCGGGGATTTTATTCCGTTTGGACTCCGTTCCAAAATCAGATCTGAAAAGAGTCAAAAACACAGAAAAAACAGGAACTGGCACTTGGCACTGAATTAATAAGTTAGTCCCAAAAAGATATAAAAGGTATATAAAACATCCAAAGTTGACAAGATAACAGCGTGAAACCATCAAAAATTATAGATGCGTTTGAGACGTATCAGGCCCTTGTGCAGGAGATAAAGAAAATCAAAGAGAAAAAAAAGGGGGAAGTGGGAAAATAGAGAAGGACTCCACCTTCCAATCCTAGTTGGACTAGGATTGGAGGAGGAATCCTCCTCCCCCCTTCGGCCGACCCCTTGGGGCTCTCTTGATCCTCAAGGCTGGTCCCTCCCCCTCCCACCTATATATATTGAGGTATTAGGGCTGATTTGAGACAACTTTGCCATGGCAGCCCGACCACATACCTCCACGGTTTTTCCTCTAGATCGTATTTCTGTGGAGCTCGGGCGGAGCCCTGCTGAGATAGATCATCACCAACCTCCGGAGCGCCGTCACGCTGCCGTAGAACTCATCTACCTCTCCGTCTCTCTTGCTTGATCAAAAAGGCCGAGATCATCGTCGAGATGTACGTGTGCCGAACGCGAAGGTGCTGTTTGTTCGGCACTAGATCGGAGCGGATTGTGGGGCGGATCACGGGACGGTTCATGGGACAGTTCGCGGGGCGGATCGAGGAACGTGAGGACGTTCCACTACAACAACCACGTTTCTTAACGCTTCCTGCTGTGTGATCTACAAGGGTACGTAGATCAGAAATCCCCTCTCATAGATGGACATCACCATGATAGGTCTTCGTGCGCGTAGGAAAATTTTTGTTTCCCATGCTACGTTCCCCAACAGTGGCATCATGAGCCAGGTTCACGCGTAGATGATCTTGAGTAGAACACAAAAGTTTTTGTGGGCGGTGATGTGTGATTTGCTGCCCTCCTTAGTCTTTTCTTGAATCCGCAGTATTGTTGGATCGAAGCGGCTCGGACTGACTTACTCGTACGCTTACGAGAGACTGGTTTCATCGCTACGAGCAACCCCGTTGCTCAAAGATGACTGGCGAGTGTCGGTTTCTCAAACTTTAGTTGAATCGGATTTGACCGAGGAGGTCCTTGGAGAGAGGTTAAATAGAAATTCATACATCTCCGTTGTGGTGTTTGCATGAGTAAGATGCGATCCTACTAGATACCCATGGCAACCACGTAAAACATGCAACAACAATTAGAGGACGTCTAACTTGTTTTTGCACGGTATGCTTGTGATGTGATATGGCCAACGACGTGATGTGATATATTGGATGTATGATATTATCATGTTGTAATAGTTAATATCGACTTGCACGTCGATGCTACGGCAACCGGTAGGAGCCATAGGGTTGTCTTTAAACTAACGTTTGTGTTTGCAGATGCGTTTACTATATTGCTAGAACGTAGCTTTAGTAGTAATAGCATAGCATACACGACAACCTCGATGGCGGCACGATGATGGAGATCATGATGATGGGGATCATGGTGTGGCGCCGGTGACAAGAAGATCATACCGGTGCTTTGGTGATGGAGATCATGGAGCACTTGATGATGGCCATATCATGTCACTTATGAATTGCATGTGATGTTAATCCTTTATGCACCTTATCTTGCTTAGAACGACGGTAGCATTATGAGGTGATCTCTCACTAAAATTTCAAGCTCAAATTGTGTTCTCCCGGACTATGCACCGTTGCGACAGTTCGTTGTTTCGAGACACCACGTGATGATCGGGTGTGATAGACTCAACGTTCACATACAACGGGTGCAAAACAGTTGCACACGCGGAACACTCGGGTTAAACTTGACGAGCCTAGCATGTGCAGACATGGCCTCGGAACACAAGAGACCAAAAGGTCGAGCATGAATCGTATAGTTGATATGATTAGCATAGAGATGCTTACCACTAAAACTATTCTCGACTCACGTGATGATCGGACTTGAGATAGTGGATTTGGATCATGTACCACTCAAATGACTAAAGAGATGTACTTTTTGAGTGGGAGTTCTTAAGTAATATGATTAATTGAACTAATTGTCATGAACATAGTCTAGTGGTCTTTGCGAATTACAATGTAGCTTGCGCTATAGCTCTACTGTTTTTATATGTTCCTAGAGAAAATTTAATTGAAAGTTGATAGTAGCAAGCTTTGCGGACTGGGTCTGTAAAACTGAGGATTGTCCTCATTGCTGCGCAGAAGGCTTATGTCCTTAATGCACCACTCGGTGTGCTGCACCTCGAGCGTCGTCTGTGGATGTTGTGAACATCCGACATACACGTTTGTGATGACTACGCGATAGTTCAGTGCAAAATACTTAATGGCTTAGAAGCAAGGCACCGAAGAAGTTTTGAAACGTCACGGAACATAAGAGATGTTCTAAAGAGAAGAAATTATGATTTCATGCTTGTGTCCTTGTTAAGAGGTATGAGACCTCCGACAAGATTCTTTGTCCACGAAGTAAAGGAAAAAAACTCAATCGTTGAGCGTGTGCTCAGATTGTCTGAGTACGTGATACGTCTCAAACGTATCTATAATTTTTTATGGTTTCACGCTGTTATCTTGTCAACATTGGATGTTTTGTTTACCTTCTATATATTTTTTTGGGACAAACTTATTAACTCACTGCCAAGTGTCAGTTCCTGTTTTCCTGTGTTTTTGACTCTTTTTAGATCTGATTTTGGAACGGATTCCAAACGGAATAAAATCCCCAAAATGATTTTTTTCCAGAACGAAAGAAGATCGGGAGGCTTTAGGGCCAAGCAAGTGGGCCTACAGGGATCCCACAAGCCCTGTTGCCGCGGTCAAGGGGGAGGCTGTTGGAAATAGCCCTAGAGGCAATAATAAAATGGTTTTTATCATATTTCCTTGTTCATGATAATCGTTGTTCATACTATAATTGTATTAACAGGAAACAGTAATACATGTGTGAATAAATAGATCACAATGTGTCCCTAGCAAGCCTCTAGTTGGCTAGCTCGTTAGTCAATAGATGATCATGGTTTCCTGGTCATGGGCATTAAATGGCATTGATATCGGGATCACATCATTGGGAGAATGATGTGATGGACAAGACCCAATTCTAAGCGTAGCACTAGATCGTATTGTTCGTATGCTAAAGCTTTTCTAATGTCAAGTGTCTTTTCCTTCGGCCGTGAGATTGTGCAACTCCCGGATACCGTAGGAGTGCTTTGGGTGTATCAAACGTCACAACGTAACTGGGTGACTATAAAGGTGCACTACGGGTACCTCTGAAAGTGTTTGTTGGGTTGGTACGAATCAAGATCGGGATTTGTCACTCCGTGTGATGGAGAGGTATCTCTGGGCCCACTCGATAGAACATCATCATGAGCTCAATGTGACTAAGGAGTTAGTCACACGATGACGTGCTATGGAACGAGTAAATAGAGACTTACCGGTAACGAGATTGAACAAGGTATTGGTATACCGACGATCGAATCTCGGGCAAGTTCTATACCGACAGACAAAGGGAATTATATACGGGATTGATTGAATCCTTGACATCGTGGTTCATCCGATGAGATCATCGTGGAGCAAGTGGGAGCCACCATGGTTATCCAGACCCCGTTGATGGTTATTGGCCGGAGAGGTGTCTCGGTCATGTCTGCCTGTCTCCCGAACCCGTAGGGTCTACACATTTAACGTTCGATGACGCTAGGGTTATAGGGATTGTTATACGAGGTTACCAAAAGTTGTTTGGAGTACCAGATGAGATCCCGGACATCATGAGGAGCTCCGGAATGGTCCGGAGGTAAAGATTGATATATAGGACGGATGGTTTCGGACACCGGAAGTGTTTCGAGCATCACCGGTTATGTACCGGGACCACCGGAGGTGGCCCCGGGGGTCCACCAAAGCGGGGCAACGACCACGGGAGGTAAGATGGGCCAAGTGGGGGAGGGAATCATCCCCTAGGTGGGCTGGTGTGCCTCCCCACTCAGCCCAATGCGTAGGGGAGAGAAAAGGGGGGAAACCCTAAGCCAGGTGGGCCTAAGGCCCACCAGGGGTGCGCACCACCCCTCCTCCCCGTGTGGCCGCCGCACCTCCCATATGGGGGGCTTCCACACCACCTAGGGGGGGAACCCTAGGGGTGGCACCCCCTCTCCCCTTCCCCTATATATAGTGGGCACTTTTGGCCATTGGGACATAGATTTTTCCCTCTCCCTCGGCGCAACCCTGCCCTTCTTTCTCCTCCTCTCTGTCGGTGCTTGGCGAAGCCCTGCCGGGAGACCTCGTCTCTCCATCGACACCACGCTGTCGTGCTGCTGGAGATCTTCCCCAACCTCTCCCTCCTCCTTGCTGGATCAAGGTGGGGGAGACGTCACCGGGCTGCACGTGTCGTAGTTCGGCACTAGATCGGAATCACACCGCAATCTTAATCGCCGCGAGTACGACTTCATCAACCACATTCTAGTAACGCTTCCGCTTAGCGATCTTCAAAGGTATGAAGATGCTCTTACCCCTCTCTCGTTGCTGGTCTCTCCATTGGAAGATCTGAATATGCGTAGGAAAGTTTTTGAATTTATGCTACGTTACCCAACAGTGGCATCCGAGACAGGTTTTCTATGCGTAGATTCTATGAACGAGTAGAACACGAAAGGTTGTGGGCGATGATTTGTCAATTGCTTGCCGCTACTAGTCTTATTATTTTCCGGCGGTATTGTGGGATGAAGCGGCCCGGACCGAGTTTACACGTACGCTTACGTGAGACTGGTTCCACCGACAAACATGCACACCGTGCATAAAGGTGGCTAGCGGGTGTCTGTCTCTCCTACTATAGTCGGATTGGATTTGATGAAAAGGGTCCTTATGAAGGGTAAATAGCTTTGGCATATCATCGTTGTGGTTGTCACGTAGGTAAGAAAGCGTTCTTGCTAGAAACCCAAATCAGCCACGTAAAACTTGCAACAACAATTAGAGGACGTCTAACTTGTTTTTGCAGGGTTTGACATGTGATGTGATATGGCCAAAGTTGTGATGTTGCATGTATGATGTATGATATGATCATGTTATTGTAATAGGTTTCACGACTTGCATGTCGATGAGTATGACAACCCGAAGGAGCCATAGGAGTTGTCTTAATTTAGTGTATAAGATGCAACGCCATGTGCTTACTACTTTTACTTCAGTGCTAACGGTTAGCTATAGTAGTAGTGATAGTAGTAGTTGGCGTGACGACTTCACGGAGACACAATGATGGAGATCATGGTGTCAGGCCAGTGACGATGATGATCATGCGATGCCTGAAGATGGAGATCGAAAGAGCAAAGATGATAATGGCCATATCATGTCACTATATGATTGCATTGTGATTTTTTATCATGTTTTTCATCTTGTTGCTTAGAACGACGGTAGCATAATAAGATGATCCCTCTTCAAATTTCGAGAACGTATTCCCCTAAGTGTGCACCGTTGCGGAAGATCGTTGTCTCGAAGCACCTCGTGATGATCGGGTGTGATAGATTCTAACGTTCGCATACAACGGGTGTAAGCCAGATTTACACACGTGAAACACCTAGGTTGACTCGACGAGCTTAGCATGTACATACATGACCTCGAATACAAGAGACCAAAAGGTCGAACATGAGTCATATGGTTGAATACGATCAGCATGAAGTTGCTCACCATGGTGACTAGTCCGTCTCACGTGATGATCGGACACGGGTTAGTCAACATGGATCATGTATCACTTAGATGACTAGAGGGATGTCGATTTAAGTGGGAGTTCATACTTAATTTGATTAAATGAACTTAATTGTCATGAACTTAGTCTAAAAGTTGTCTTTATAAATATCATAGATGGCCAACGTCAACCTCAATTTCAACGCATTCCTAGAGAAAAACAAGCTGAAAGATGATGGTAGCAACTATGCGGACTGGGTTCGCAACTTGAAGCTCATCCTTGAAGCAGCTAAAAAGGCTTATGTCCTTGATGCGCCGCTAGGTGACCCTCCCGCTCCCGCAGCAGCCCAGTACATTCTGAACGTCTGGCAAACACGGAGTGATGACTACTCTCTGGTTAGGTGTGGCATGTTATACAGTTTAGAAACGGGGCTCCAAAGGTGTTTTGAGCAACACGATGCATATGAGATGTTCCAAGAGCTAAAGATAGTTTTTCAAGCTCATGCCCGTGTCGAGAGATATGAAGTCTCCGACAAGTTCTTTAGCTGTAAGATGGAGGAGAACAGTTCTGTCAGTGAGCACATACTCAAAATGTCTGGGTTACACGGTCGTCTGACTTCACTTGGAGTCGAACTTCCGGATGATGCTATAATTTACAGAATCCTCCAGTCTCTCCCACCAAGCTACAAAGGCTTTGTGCTTAACTACAACATGCAAGGGATGGAGAAGACCATTCCCGAGTTGTACTCGATGCTCAAGTCTGCAGAAGTAGAAATCAAGAAAGAGCATCAAGTGTTGATGGTCAACAAGACCACTAGTTTCAAGAAGAGCAAGGGTAAGAAGAACTTCAAGAAAGACGGCAAAGCCGTTGCCGCGCCTGGTAAGCCAGATGCCTGGAAGAAGAAAAAGAATGGACCCAAGCCTGAGACTGAGTGCTTTTATTGCAAGGGAAAGGGTCACTGGAAGCGGAACTGCCCCAAATACTTAACAGACAAGAAGGCCGGCAACGTTAAAGGTATATGTGATATACATGTTATTGATGTGTACCTTACCAGCGCTTGTAGTAGCTCCTGGGTATTTCATACCGATGTTGTTGCTCACATTTGCAACTCAAAGCAAGAACTGCGTAATAAGCGGAGACTGGCAAAGGACGAGGTGACGATGCGCGTCGGGAATGGCTCCAAGGTCGATGTGATCGCCGTCGGCACGTTACCTCTACATCTATCGTCGGGATTAGTTTTAAACCTTAATAATTGTTATTTAGTACCATCTTTAAGTATGAACATTGTATCAGGGTCTTGCTTAATGCGAGACGGCTACTCATTTAAGTCAGAGAATAATGGTTGTTCTATTTATATGAGTGATATGTTTTATGGTCATGCTCCGCTGGTAAATGGTTTATTCTTGATGAATCTCGATCGTGATGTTACGCATATTCATAGTGTGAGTACAAAAAGATGTAAAGTTGATAATGATAGTCCCACATACTTGTGGCACTGCCGCCTTGGTCATATCGGCGTTAAGCGCATGAAGAAGCTCCATACTGATGGACTGTTAGAGTCTCTTGACTTTGAATCACTTGACACATGCGAACCGTGCCTCATGGGCAAGATGACTAAGACTCTATTCTCAGGAATAATGGAGAGAGCAACCGACTTATTGGAAATAATACATACTGATGTGTGTGGTCCAATGAACGTTGAAGCTTGCAGTGGCTATCATTATGTTCTCACTCTCACCGATGATTTGAGTAGGTATGGGTATATCTACTTGAAGAAGCACAAATCTGAGACATTTGAAAAGTTCAAGGAATTTCAGAGTGAGGTCGAGAATCAACGTGACAGAAAAATTAAGTGTCTGCGATCTGATCGTGGAGGAGAATATTTGAGTCACGAGTTTGTCACACACCTAAGGAAGTGTGGAATCATTTCACAACTGACGCCGCCTGGCACACCGCAACGCAAGGAGTGTCTGAACGTCGTAATCGAACTTTATTAGATATGGTATGATCTATGATGTCTCTTACGGACTTACCGCTATCATTTTGGGGATACGCATTAGAAACTGCAGCATTCACTTTAAATAGGGCACCGTCTAAATCCGTTGAGACGACACCGTATGAACTATGGTTTGGCAAGAAACCTAAGTTGTCGTTTCTTAAAGTTTGGGGCTGCGATGCTTATGTGAAGAAACTTCAACCAGAAAAGCTCGAACCCAAAGCGGAGAAATGCGTATTCATAGGATACCCTAAGGAAACTATTGGGTATACCTTCTATCTTAGATCCGAAGGTAAAACCTTTGTTGCCAAGAACGGATCCTTTCTAGAGAAAGAGTTTCTCTCGAAAGAAGTAAGTGGGAGGAAGGTAGAACTTGATGAGGTAATTACACCCCCTCTCGAACAGGATAGTAGCGCAGCGCGGGAAGTTGTTCCTGTGGCGCCTACACCAACTGAAGAGGAAGTTAATGATAATGATCATGAAGCTTCGGATCAAGTTACTACTGAACCGCGAAGGTCCACGAGGGCACGCTCCGCACCAGAGTGGTACGGCGACCCTGTGATGGAAATCATGTTGTTAGACAACGGTGAACCTTCGAATTATGAAGAAGCTATGGCGGGCCCGGACTCCAACAAATGGCTTGAAGCTATGAAATCTGAGATAAGATCCATGTATGAGAACAAAGTATGGACTTTGGTGGACTTGCCCGATGACTGGCGAGCCATAGAAAATAAATGGATCTTCAAGAAGAAGACTGATGCAAACGGTAATGTAACCGTTTATAAAGCTCGACTTGTGGCAAAGGGTTTTTGACAAATTCAAGGAGTTGACTACGACGAGACTTTCTCTCCTGTAGCGAAGCTGAAATCAGTCCGAATCATGTTAGCAATTGCCGCCTTTTATGATTATGAAATTTGGCAAATGGATGTCAAAACAGCGTTCCTTAACGGGAACCTTAAGGAAGAGTTGTATATGATGCAACCAGAAGGTTTTGTCGACCCTAAGGGTGCTAACAAAGTGTGCAAGCTCCAGCGCTCCATCTATGGGCTGGTGCAAGCATCTCGGAGTTGGAACATTAGCTTTAATGAGGTGATTAAAGCGTTTGGGTTCATACAGGTTTACGGAGAAGCCTGTCTGTACAATAAAGTGAGTGGGAGCTCTGTAGCTTTCCTCATACTGTATGTGGATGACATATTATTGATGGGGAACAATACAGAAATGTTGGAGAGCATAAAGGCCTATTTGAACAAGAGTTTTTCAATGAAGGACCTTGGAGAAGTTGCATACATATTAGGCACCAAGATCTATAGAGATAGATCGAGACGCCTCATAGGTATTTCGCAAAGTACATACCTTGACAAGATATTGAAGAAGTTCAATATGGAAAACTCAAAGAAAGTGTTCTTGCCAGTTTTACAAGGTATGAGATTGAGTAAGACTCAGTCACCGACCATGGCAGTAGATAGAGAGAAGATGAGTTCTGTCCCCTACGCTTCAGCCATAGGCTCTCTAATGTATGCCATGCTGTGTACCAGACCTGATATAAACCTTGCCATAAGTTTGGTAGGGAGGTACCAAAGTGATCTCGGTATGGAACACTGGACAGCGGTCAAGAATATCCTTAAGTACCTGAAAAGGACTAAGGAAATGGTTCTCGTTTATGGAGGTGACGAAGAGCTCGTCGTAAAGGGTTACGTCGATGCTAGCTTTGACACAGATCCGGATGACTCTAAGTCACAGACCGGATACGTATATGTGTTGAATGGTGGGGCAGTGAGCTGGTGCAGCAGCAAGCAAGAAGTCGTGGCAGCATCTACATGTGAAGCGGAGTACATAGCTGCTTCAGAAGCGGCTCATGAAGGAATTTGGATGAAGGAGCTCATCACTGACCTTGGAGTGGTTCCAAGCATGTCAGGTCCAATGACACTCTTTTGTGATAACACTGGGGCCATTGCCATAGCCAAGGAGCCCAAGTTTCACCAGAAGACGAAGCACATCAAACGCCGCTACAACTCCATTCAGGACCATGTCCAGAGTGGAGTGATAGAGATTTGTAAAGTACACACGGATCTGAATGTTGCAGACCCGTTGACTAAACCTCTTCCACGAGCAAAACATAATCAACACCATAATGCTATGGGTGTTCGATACATCACAATGTAACTAGATTATTGACTCTAGTGCAAGTGGGAGACTATTGGAAATATGCCCTAGAGGCAATAATAAAATGATTATTATCATATTTCCTTGTTCATGATAATCGTCTATTGTTCATGCTATAATTGTATTAACAGGAAACAGTAATACATGTGTGAATAAATAGATCACAATGTGTCCCTAGCAAGCCTCTAGTTGGCTAGCTCATTAGTCAATAGATGATCATGGTTTCCTGGTCATGGGCATTAGATGTCATTGATAACGGGATCACATCATTGGGAGAACGATGTGATGGCCAAGACCCAATCCTAAGCGTAGCACTAGATCGTATTGTTCGTATGCTAAAGCTTCTCTAATGTCAAGTGTCTTTTCCTTCGACCGTTAGATTGTGCAACTCCCGGATACCGTAGGAGTGCTTTGGGTGTATCAAACGTCACAACGTAACTGGGTGACTATAAAGGTGCACTACGGGCACCTCTGAAAGTGTTTGTTGGGTTGGTACGAATCGAGATCGGGATTTGTCACTCCGTGTGACGGAGAGGTATCTCTGGGCCCACTCAGTAGATCAACATCATGAGCTCAATGTGACTAAGGAGTTAGTAACACGATGACGTGCTACAGAACGAGTAAATAGAGACTTACCGGTAACGAGATTGAACAAGGTATTGGTATACCGACGATCGAATCTCGTGCAAGTTCTATACCGACAGACAAAGGGAATTGTATATGGGATTGATTGAATCCTTGACGTCGTGGTTCATCCGATGAGATCATCGTGGAGCAAGTGGGAGCCACCATGGGTATCCAGACCCCGCTGATGGTTATTGGCCGGAGAGGTGTCTCGGTCATGTCTGCGTGTCTCCCGAACCCGTAGGGTCTACACACTTAAGGTTCGATGACGCTAGGGTTATAGGGAATTGTTATACGAGGTTACCGAAAGTTGTTCGGAGTCCTGGATGAGATACCGGACGTCACGAGGAGCTCCCGAATGGTCCGGAGGTAAGGATTGATATATAGGACGGATGGTTTCGGACACCGAAAGTGTTTCGGGCATCACCGGTAACGTACCGGGACCATCGGATGTGGCCCCGGGGGTCCACCGAAGGGGGCAACGACCCCGGGAGGTAAGATGGGTCAAGTGGGGGAGGGAACCAGCCCCTAGGTGGGCTGGTGCGCCTCCCCACTCAGCCCAATGCGCAGGGGAGAGAAAAGGGGGGAAACCCTAAGCCAGGTGGGCCTAAGGCCCACGAGGGGTGCGCACCACCCCTCCTCCCCCCTCTGGCCACCGCACCTCCCATCTGGGGGGTTGCCGCACCACCTAGGGTGGGAACCCTAGGGGTGGCACCCCCTCTCCCCTTCCCCTATATATAGTGGGCACTTTTGGCCATTGGGACATCGATTTTTCCCTCTCCCTCGGCGCAGCCCTGCCCTTCTTTCTCCTCCTCTCTGTCGGTGCTTGGCGAAGCCTTGCGAGGAGACCTCGTCTCTCCATCGACACCACACCATCGTGCTGCTGGAGATATTCCCCAACCTCTCCCTCCTCCTTTCTGGATCAAGGTGCGGGAGACGTCACTGGGTTGCACGTGTGTTGAACGCGGAGGTGCCGTAGTTCGGCACTAGATCAGAATCACACCGCAATCTGAATCGCCGCGAGTACGACTCCATCAACCGCGTTCTAGTAATGCTTCCGCTTAGCGATCTTCTAAGGTATGAAGATGCTCTTACCCCTCTCTCGTTGCTGGTCTCTCCATAGGAAGATCTGAATATGCGTAGGAAATTTTTTGAATTTATGCTACGTTACCCAACAGAGGCCGCGTCAACCAAGCTTGTGGCCTCCGTGGCGCCCCCCTGCCCTAGGTCTTTGGCCTATAAATTCCCTAAAAATCCAGAAAAAATCAGGGCATCCACGAAAATACTTTTCCGCTGCCGCAAGCTTCCGTTTCCGCGAGATGTCATCTGGAGACCCTTCCCGGTGCCGTGCCGGAGGGGACTTTGGAGTTGGAGGGCTTCTTCATCAACATCATCGCCCCTCCAATGACTCGTCAGTAGTTCACTTCAGACCTACGGGTCCGTAGTTCGTACCTAGATGGCTTGTTCTCTCTCTTGGATCTTCAATACAAAGTTCTCCATGATCTTCATGGAGATCTATACGATGTAATTCTCTTTGGCGGTGTGTTTGTCGAGATCCGATGAATTGTGGATTTGTGATCAGATTATGTATGATATATATTTGAGTCTTTGCTGATTTCTTATATGCATGATTTGATATCCTTGTAAGTCTCTCCGAGTCTTGGGTTTTGTTTGGCCAACTAGATCTATGATTCTTGCAATGGGAGAAGTGCTTGGTTTTGGGTTCTTACCGTGTGGTGACCTTTCCCAGTGACGGTAGGGGCAGCAAGGCACACATCGTGTAGTTGCCATCAAGGGTAATAAGATGGGCTTTGTCGTAGATATGAGATTGTCCAGCTACATCATGTCATCTTGCTTAAGGCGTTACTCTGTTCTTTTGGACTTAATACACTAGATGCATGCTGGATAGCGGTCGACGTGTGGAGTAATAGTAGTAGATGAAGAAAGTATCGGTCTACTTGTTTTGGACATGATGCCTATAGAAATAATCAATGCATAGATATCGTCACGACTTTGCGTGGTTCTATCAATTGCTCGACAATAATTTGTTCACCCATCGTCTACTTTCTTTCATGAGAGAAGCCACTAGTAAACACTACGGCCCCTGGGTCTATTCACATCCATCGTTTACATCTCCGCTTTTACTTTTCTTTGTTACTTTGTTGCTTTCAGTTCTCACTTGGCAAACAATCTATAAGGGATTGACAACCCCTTCATAGCGTTGGGAGCAAGCTCTTTGTGTTTGTGCAGGCACTTGTGATACTCCTTCACTAGATCGATACCTTGGTTCTCAAAACTGAGGGAAATACTTACCACCGCTGTGCTACATCACCCTTTCCGCTTCGAGGGAACACCAACGCAAGGCTCCAAGGCCGCGGGGAAATCCTTTGCATATTTGCCTAGGAAGTCCCTAAAGGCGTAGCCGTAGCAGAAGGATTCCTGGTGCTGTTGCTGAGGAGTAAAGAACAGTGTCCCGTCAGCACTGTTTCTGGCACCGTTGGAAGGTCTTTTGTTGCCGTAGCAGTATGAAAATCGCTCGAATAAAGTGGGAGTTAATCTTCCAGATAAGATAGTGATCGTACTCCACAGTCACTGCCACCAAGCTGTGAGAGCTTCGTGAGGAACTATAACATATCAAGGATAGATACAATGATCGTTGAGCAATTCACGATGTTTGACACTGCAAAAGTAGAAATCAAGAAGGAGCATCAATAGTTGATGGTTAGTAAAACTACTAAGTTTCGAGAAAGCTAAGGGCTAGAAGGGATACTTCGTGAAACGGCAAAACAGTTGTTGCACTAATGAAGAGACCCAAGATTAAACCCAAACCCGAGACTAAGTGCTTCTGTTATGAGGGGAACGGTCACTGAGGCGGAGCTACCCTAGATACCTGGTAGATAAGAAAGCTGGCAAAGTCGACAGAAGTATATTTGATATACATGATATTGATGTGTACTTTACTAGTACCCCTAGTAGCACGAGGGTATTGGATGCCGGTTCGGTTGCTGAGTGATTAGTAACTCGAAATGAAAGATGCGGTATAAACGGAGACTAGCTAAAGGCGAGGTGACGATACGTGTTGGAAGTGCTTCCAAGGTTGATGTGATCAAACATCGCACGCTCCCTCTATCATCAAGATTGGTGGTAAAACCTGAATAATTGTTATTTGGTGTTTGCGTTGAGCATGAACATGATTTGATCGTGTTTATTGCAATACGATTATCCGTTTAAAGAGAATAATAGTTATTATATTTGCTTGAGTAATTACCCGCAATGGTTTATTGAATCTCGATCGTAGTGTTACACATGATCGTAATATTGGTGCCAAAAGATACAAAATAATAATGATAGTACCACTTAGTTGTGGCACTGCCACTTGAGTCATGTTGGTATAAAATGCATGAAGAAGCTCCATGCCGATGGATCTTTGTACTCGCTCATTTTTTAAACGTTTGGGACATGCAAACCATACCTGTTGGTATAAAATGCATGAAGAAACTCCATAGAGATGGATCGTTTGGACTCACTTGATTTTGAATCACTTGAGACATCCAAAACATGCCACATGAAACAAGAGAGTAACTTGTTGGGAGTAATGCATTTTTTTTATGTGTGCAGTCCAATGAGTGCTAAGGCACGCAGTGGATATCATTATGTTCTTACCTCACTGACGATTTGAGTAGATACAAGAGTATTTACTTGATGAATCACAAGTCTGAAATATTGAAAAGTTCAAAGCAATTTCAGAGTGAAGATCGTCGTGACAAGAGGATAAACTGTCTACAATATGATCATAGAGATGAATATTTGAGTTACGAGTTTTTGGTACGCATTTAAGACAAAATGAAAATTGTTTCGTAGTTGATGCCACCTGGAACACCATAGTGTGATGATGTGTCTGAACGTCATAGCCGCACCCTATTTGATATGGTGCATACTATGATGTCTCTTATCGAATTACCACTATCGTTTATGGGTTATACATTAGAGACAACCACATTCACTTTAAATAGGGCACCGCGTATTTCCGTTGAGATGACACAGTATAGACTATGGTTTAGAGAAACCTAAGCTGTCGTTGATTGAAAGTTTGGGGTTGTGATGCTTATGTGAAAAAAGTTTCAGTCTAATAAGCTCGGACCCAAAACGGATAAATGGATCTTCGTACAATGTCCAAAATAGTTGGATACATCTCCTATCTCGGATCCGGAAGCAAAATGTTTGTTTCTAGAAAACGGGTCCTTTCTCGAGGAAAGTTTTCTCTCGAAAGAATTGAATGGGAGGGTGGTAGAACTTGATGAGGTTATTGAAACCATCACTTCAACTAGAGTGTAGCAGGGCGCAGGAAGTTGTTCCTATGGCGCGTACACCAATTGAAGTGGAAGCTGATGATAGTGATAACTGAGCATTAGATCAAGTTACTAAAGAGCTCGTAGGCCGACAAGGTCGCGTACTACTACAGAGTGGTACGGTAACCCTGTCTTGGAGGTCATGTTGTTGAACAACAATGACCTGCGAGCTATGGAGAAGCAATGGTGGGCCCGGATTCCGACAAATGGCTGGAGGCCATGAAATCCGAGAGAGAATCCATGTGTGAGAACGAAGTGTAGACTTTGTAAGAACTACTTGATGGTCGTAGAACTATTAAGTAAAGATGGATCTTTATAAGGAAGACAGACGATGATGGTGAAACGTCACCATTAAGAAAAGTTCGACTTGTCGCAAGGATGTTTTCCGACAAGTTCAAAGAGTTGAGTATGATGAGACTTTCTCACTCATAGCGATGCTAAAAGGTCTGTTGGAATTATGTTAGGATTTGTTGCATTATTTATGAAATATTGCACATAGGATGTCAAAATGTTGTTTTCCTCGACGGAAAGGTTGTATGTGATACAACCGGAAAGTTTTGTCGATCCTAAGGATGCTAACAAGTATGCAAGCTCCAGCGATCCTTCTATGGACTCGTGCAAGCATCTCGGTGTTGGAATATATGCTTTGATGAGTTGATCGAAGCTTTTGGGTTTATACAAGGTTTGTGAGAAACTTGTATTTCCAAAGAAGTGAGTGGGAGCACTATAGAATTTCTGATAAGTATATGTGGTTGATATATTGTTGATCAGAAGTAATGTAGAATTTCTGTGAAGCATAAAAGTTGTTTGAAAGGAGTTTTTCAAAGGAATACCTGGATTGAGCTACCTGAACGTTGAGCATCAAGATCTATGGAGATAGATCGAAACTGTTAATAGAAGTTTCAACAAGATGCATGCCTTGACAAGGTTTTGAAGGAGTTCAAAATAGATCACCAAAGAAGGAGTTCTTGACTGTGTTGTAAGGTGTCAATTTGACTAAGACTCAAAACCCGACCACGGCAGAATAAAGAGAATAGACGAAGGTCGTCTTCTGTGCCTTAATAGTAGACTCTAAAGTATGTCATGCTGAGAACCGCACTTGATGTGTGCCTTGCAGCAAGTCTGTTAAGAGGTATAGAAAGTGATCCAGGATTGAATCACTGATCAGCGGTCAAAGTTATCCTTAGTAGCTAAATGGACTAAGGAATTTTTCTCGATTATGGAGGTGGTTAAAGAGTTCGTCGTAAAGGGTTACGTCGATGCAAGCTTTGACACTAATCCGAATAACTATGAATAGTGAAACGGATTCGTATAGTAGAGTAGATATTTGGAGTATTTCCGAATAGAACATAGTAGCAGCATCTATAAGATGACATAAAGATTTGTAAAGAACACACGAATCTGAAAGTTTCAGAACCGTTGACTAAAACCTCTCTCACGAGCAAGACGTGATCAGACTCCAGAACTATATGGGTGTTGGATTCGTTGAAATCACATGGTGATGTGAACTAAATTATTGACTCTAGTGCAAGTGGGAGGCTGTTGGAAATATGCCCTAGAGGCAATAATAAATTAGTTATTATTATATTTATTTGTTCATGATAATCGTTTATTATCCATGCTATAATTGTATTGATTGAAAACACAATACTTGTGTGGATACATAGACAAAACACTGTCCCTAGTAAGCCTCTAGTTGACTAGCTCGTTGATCAAAGATGGTTAAGGTTTCCTGACCATAGGCAACTGTTGTCACTTGATAACGGGATCACATCATTAGGAGAATCATGTTATGGACTAGACCCAAACTAATGAACGTAGCATGTTGATCGTGTCATTTTGTTGCTACTATTTTTCTGCGTGTCAAGTATTTATTCCTATGACCATGAGATCATATAACTCACTGGCACCGGAGGAATACCTTGTGTGTATCAAACGTCACAACGTAACTGGGTGACTATAAAGATGCTCTACAGGTATCTCCGAATGTGTCTGTTGAGTTAGTATGGATCAAGACTGGGATTTGTCACTCCGTGTGACGGAGAGGTATCTCGGGGCCCACTCGGTAATACAACATCACACAAGCCTTGCAAGCAATGTGACATAGTGTATGTCACGGGATCTTGTATTACGGAATGAGTAAAGAGACTTTCCGGTAAACGAGATTGAAATAGGTATGCAGATACTAATGATCGAATCTCGGGCAAGTAACATACCGAAGGACAAAGGGAATGACATACGGGATTATATGAATCCTTGGCACTTAGGTTCATACGATAAGATCTTCGTAGAATATGTAGGATCCAATATGGGCATCTAGGTCCCGCTATTGGATATTGACCGAGGAGTCCCTCGGTCATGTCTACATAGTTCTCGAACCCGCAAGGGTCTGCACACTTAAGGTTCGGTGATGTTTTATGCGTATTTGAGTTATATAGTTGGTTACCGAATGTTGTTCGGAGTCCCGGATGAGATCACGGACGACACGAGGGTTTCCGTTATGGTCCGGAGACGAAGATTGATATATAGGATGACCTCATTTGATTACTGAAAGTTTTCGGCATTACCGAAAATGTACCTAGAGTGACGAATGGGTTCCAGATGTTCACCAGGGGGGCCAGCCCACCCGGGGGAAGCCCATAGGCCTTAGGGGTGCCGCACCAGCCCTTAGTGGGATGGTGGGCAAGCCCAAGAGGGCCGTTGCGCAGGAGATAAAGAAAATCAAAGAGAAAAGAAAAAAAAAGGGGTAGTGGGAAAATAGAGAAGGTCTCCACCTTCCAATCCTAGTCAACTAGGATTGGAGAAGGAATCCTCCTCCCCCTTCGGCCGACCCCTTGGGGCTCTCTTGAGCCTAAAGGCAGGTCCCTCCCCCTCCCTCCTATATATATTGAGGTATTAGGGCTGATTTGAGACAACTTTGCCATGGCAGCCCGACCACATACCTCCACGGTTTTTCCTCTAGATCGTATTTCTGCGGAGCTCGGGCGGAGCCCTACTGAGATAGATCATCACCAACCTCCGGAGCGCCGTCACGCTGCCGGAGAACTCATCTACTTCTCCATCTCTCTTGCTGGATCAAGAAGGCCGAGATCATCGTAGAGCTGTACGTGTGCTGAACGCGGAGGTGCCGTCCGTTCGACACTAGATCGGAGCGGATTGTGGGATGGATTGCGGGACGGTTTGTGGGACGGTTCGCGGGGCGGATCGGGGGACGTGAGGACGTTCCACTACATGAACCGCGTTTCTTAACGCTTCCTGCTGTGCGATCTACAAGGGTACATAGATCGGAAATCCCCTCTCGTAGATGGACTTCACCATGATAGGTCTTCCTGCCCGTAGGAAATTTTTTGTTTTCCATGCGACGTTCCCCAACAGCGATGATTACGACGCAATAATCGAGGTGTCGATGCTCAACTTGCGTGATAGTTGCGTCATCATCGTGAGTCGCGCGGAAACCGAAATTTCGAATTTCGGAAGATCCTGACCCGCCACAGTGATCAGGCATATCAAAAGATACCAATAGTCACTCGGAGTAAGCCCAAGCATCCGAAACCACTCGGGAAAACTTCAGAACAGAATCGATCAAGGAGAATGACGAAGATTTCAGTCGACCCAAAGTTTTCTCAATCTCAGGAAAAAGATCAAGATCAGAGCGACTCGACAAGAATTTACGTTGAATCCTTCCTCACTCGAACCCCGGTCCATTCGGGGGATAATGATGGCGATATGTACCTAGGGTAGGGTCATAAGCCTAACCTATATGTCCTATCCAAGGGCACCTCATTATTAGGACAAGGACGAGACAGAAGACTTCGACTGGATGAAGATGGTATCTAAAAGTCACTCGGTACGAAGCCACTCGGATTAAAATTACATCCACTCAATAACCCAAAGCACTCGGAAAGATTCCACTCGGCACTGAAGATCAGAAGTCACCCACGATAGCCAACGGACATACATTCAACCGATGGTCTTTAGTAGCATTTGTTACCCACTTACATTATCTGTAACGTATATCTTTAACTCATATTGATCGAGCCCTTAGATGGTGAGGTATTGATGATAGGTGGCGCACTCTATATAAGCCACCCCTCCCCTCTGGCACAAGGGTTCGCACCCCCTGTACTACATGAAACCACCCTGCAGGAGCTCCTGAGCACATGAGACATAGGGCCATTACCTCCAAGAGAGGGGCCTGAACTCATACATCTTGCATACAATCTTGCCGTAGCTAGCACTCTGCCCTCTCCATTCGTACCCTACACCTCTACTGTCAGGTTTATTCCCATGACACTAGGGACCGGAGCGGTTTTTTCACAACTTTGTGGTCAGTTATATCCTTTGCATCGAGACATTGTAGCTCATTTAAAATGTCACCTAGACGATCAAAAGTTTGCTGACAACTTTCATTTCCAACTCTCTTGAATCGGATGAACTATGCATGAAGTGTGCCAATGTGTGCCTCTTCGTGAGTTGAAAGATCCTCATTAATCTTCTCGAGGATGTCCCATAATTCCTTTGTAGTTTTACATTAACGATAACAAACTAATAGAGAACGAGAGAGATGACCACCAATTTCATCTTTGCCTTGAGCATCCATCTTAATGAGTTTATTCTCGTGATTAGTGGGGACCTGAGGCACTTCCATAGTGAATCCATTTTGCACCACATTCCACATATCATCATCAATGGCTCGGAGGCGAATCTTCATATTCTCCTTCCAAAAGGGATAGTCCGTCCCATCAAAGATGGCAATCTTTAAGTGCGATTTGTAGCTAACTGAAGACATACTTAAAAGTCCTAGGTTGTTAGAACAAAATGAACAGAGTCAAGGCGTACCTTGCTCTAATAACAATTATAGGAACAAAGTGTGTCTACCAGAGAGGGTGAATGGGAGTTTAAATTTTCTTTCAGAAACTTTAAAACACTCGGAACCTAGGAGTGGAATGAGATAAAACTAAGCTACAATGAGTGATAACTATGATATAAAAATAAATTAAACTCATGCATCGAAAGAAATCACATGTTCAATAATTTTAATACAACCCTAAAAGGAATGACAGGAGAAATAGAGATCACTAGGGTGCGCTCAAAGGCGACAAGGTGTTTGATAAACCAGTTTGCCCTTCTACAAAAAGACAGCATCTCGTTGGAGGGGTGATGTCTACTACGCAACTTTATTCTTGTAGACGTTGTTGGTCCTCCAAGTGTAGAGTTTTGTAGGACAACATCAAATTTCCCTCAAGTAGATGAACTAAGGTTTATCAATCTGTGGGAGGTGTAGCATAAAGATGGCCT
The DNA here is from genome assembly GCF_904849725.1 of Hordeum vulgare subsp. vulgare. Classification (NCBI taxonomy): domain Eukaryota; kingdom Viridiplantae; phylum Streptophyta; class Magnoliopsida; order Poales; family Poaceae; genus Hordeum; species Hordeum vulgare. The sequence goes on along the minus strand of NC_058522.1, from coordinate 340,032,879 downwards.
CTCTCAAACGACCCTTCAATCTAATGCAAGAAATATCTTGTGTCCCCAACACACCCAATACAATGGAAAATTGTATAGGTGCACTAGTTCAGCGAAGAGATGGTGGTACAAGTGTAGTACAGATAGTAGATATAGGTTTTTTTAATCTGAAAATATAAAAACGACAAGGTAGAAAGTGGGAAACAAAGAGTAAAACATTGTATAAATGCTTGGAAATAAGGCCTAGGGTTCATACTTTCACTAGTGCAATCTCTCAACAATGCTAACATCATAGAATCATATGAGTATCCCTCAACGCGCAACAAAGAATCACTCCCAAGTTCATATCTAGTGGAGAACATAACATAAAATTGTTGTAGGGAGTAGAACCACCTCAAAGTTATCCTTTCCGGTCGATATATTGGGCTATTCCTATAGGTGTCACAAACAACCCTAGAGTTCATACTAAAATAACACTAATGATACATATAAATCAACGCTAATGTCACCAAGATACTCCAATGTCACCACAAGTATCCGTGGGCTAACTATTTGACATGCATCAAAAAAATTCGGATTCATCATATTCAATCGAACACAAAGAACTTCAAAGGGTACACCAAGATTTCTATCGGAGAAAATAGGACAAGATTGTGTATCAACCCCTATGCATAGATTACCCCATTATCGCCATGGGAATCTGCAAGTTGAGTACCAAGACATACATCAAGTGAAAGAAAATACAATATTCAATACGACATAACAAAATCTCAAAGGGAAAGATTCAATTCATCACATCAAGATATCAAGGGACAAACACCACATGATCCAACTATATTAATAAAGCCTGTGATAATCAAGATTGTCACATCTAAAGAACACGAGAGAGATATCAAACACTTCACTACTGGTACATACCCTTAGCACTGAGGGTGAACTACTCCCCCCTCGTCATGGACACCATCGAGATGATGAAGAAGGCCTCCGGTGCTGATTGCCCCCTCCGGCAGGGTGCCGAAACAAGGCTCAGGATGAGTTTTCTTTGGTATAGAGGCATGTGGCGGTGGATCAGGAGTTCTAGGTTATCTTCTGGGCTTTTGGGATTTATAGGAATTTTCAGCGTCAGAATCACGTCAGTCGGAGCCACGTCAGCAGCACAAGCTAACAAAGCGCGCCCCCGGGGGTGTGGGCGTAACATATTGGCTTGTGGTCCACAAGTGGATCCCCTCAGGTGGTTATTCCCTCTGGTATTTATTATTTTCTCCAAAAAAATATAAAAAGTTTTGGGCGATTCCGGTAACTTTTACTTTCTGCACGAAAATAACACCATGGTAATTCTGCTGAAAACAACGTTAGTCCGAGTTAATTCTAAATAAATCATATAAAGTGCATCAAAATCGTACAAAAGTATTGTATACATAGGCAAATATGGCATGAATACTTCATAAATTATCGATACGTTGGAGATGTATCAGCATCCCCAAGCTTAATTCCTACTCGTCCTCGAGTAGGTAAACTATAAAATAAATATTTTATGAAGTGTGAATGCTAGCATAGTGTATAATTTTGGTCAATGATAATTCAGTCACTTATTCTAGCATCATTAACAGCAACTTTTCTCATGAAACTCATTATGATAGAGTAGGAGTTAATTCACATGCCATGGTTCAAACAATTCGTTCTCTTGAAACTTCATAGCATATGTTATTAGTCATCAAACAATTTCAATGCATCATCAAGTCTAAGTAAGAGCTCCGCATACTCAATTATCATATAGTATTCTATGATTGCTAATACTCAAAGCATATTTTTAGAACAAACAACATCCATCCAACAGAGAGAAAGATATGTGCTCAATGTTTCGCCTCCCAGCATACGTATCATGAATATAATTGCCAACAATAATGAATCATGATCAAATATATTTGACTGGATATATGTGTTTGGATCTTTCCCCACCACATGATGCTTGCCAAATAATAGATTGGCGTTGTAATAAGAAGATGACTCAACATGAAAAGTAAATATGTAACATCCCAAAATTATAAATTTTGGAATGTTAATATAATTAATAGAATGATTGTTTGTTTATTTGCTGAGTGACTGAAACTTGTGTGAAATTTGAAACTTTTCGAAACTTTTGAAAGAGAGGGAATAAAATGACTTTCCCCTTCTCCGGTGAATTCAAATTAAAGCTTTTAAAAAAAGCAAAGAGAGAAGAAGACATGACTTCTTCAACTATAAAGGAATTGAACGGAGATGTTTACATTTGAATTCCCTTGCATTTTATTTGTTTTCTTCGTGCAAGAAATGCCGGGAAATTCTTTCGTCTTTTGTTTTGCATTTCCATCGCGCGAGAAATGTCCGGAGAAAACTCTCATGCACGCAAGAGAGAGAGAGGAGGAATATGACACTCCAAAGTGCGGGCAAATCTCTGAAATATTTGAGCAAGAAAACCCAAAGTTCTTTTGCAAAAATAATTGCAAAAAGAAATAAAGCAAATTGGGAATTTCTGAAAAAAAACATTTTTTAAAAGTTTTTATTTTGGCTTTAAAAAAATGTTATTCGGGTAGAGATTCTTTTTCTGATTTTTTTATATATAATACCATATATAGATATTTTGATTTATTTCCTTTTTTTAGCTTTTGTTTTCTGTTATGGAAAAGGTTAGATATAAGGAAGGGTTATTTTTTTACCACTACCGCCATGGGAGCATCTTAGCCATTGGGCCGAATCCCCACTTACCCGGGATTGAAATACCTAGGAATAGGCCAACCGACCCCCTCCTTACCTCCCTCCTCTCTCTGCCCAAGGGGCCCACTGGCCGACACCTCTCCCTCCCGCGGTCTCCTCCTACCTCCCCCTTCATTTCTTCTGCTGCCGAGCCGAGCCCTCCCAGCTCGAGATTTCCTTCCCCCGAGTACTCCCTCTCCCTTCCTTAACTTTCCCCGCCCCCTGCCACTGACCTGCGGGTCCCTGCCCCAGCCAAGCCCCGTCGGCCTTCCCTTTCTTCTCCTACCTTCCTCACCTTCCTTTCTTCTGCTCCCGAAACTGAGTTGCACCAGGAACCGAGATTTCCTCCCTAGTCTTCTCCCTCACCTTCCATAGCTCTGCCTCCCCATGGCCTATATAAACCCTGCCCCTCCACCGACCCCGTTCCCAACCCTAACTCCCCGCCGCCGCCTCCCCTCTCCCCTCGCCGCCCCCCCCCCCCCCCCCCCCCCCCCCCGCCGGAGCAGCAACAGCACCAGCAAGGCTGCTGCCACCCTTCGTCTACCCCGCCCAGGAGCAGCCCCGAGCCCTCTCACCCCCGCCGCCGCATCCCGCGAGGAGGAGGACTTCCCCGCCGTCGCCGCCCCACGTCTCCACCGCCCCGGAGCCTCTCCCTCGCCGGCCAGCCTCTCCCTCGCCGGAGCAACCCGCAGCCAGCACGGTATTCCTCCCCTCCCCTCTTTGTTTTTCTTTTGTTGCTTCTTAGCCGTTAGATCTCAGGCGTATGGTCTAGTTTAGATCACTAGATACCTGTTCGGTTTATCTTAGAAAACCAGTGGGTTTTACTTTCACTTAAGATTAGCCAGCACTTTTGTTAGAGCTCGGCCGTTTGCCCATAGCGCAGCAACAAACACCCCTCTCAGCCAATATCATCTTGCCACGTATACCCTCTGTTAGTACTAGTTAGCTGCAGTTTTTCTGTCAAAAATTACAAAAACAGCAAGTTTCAATCTTGTTTTGGCCACAACGTTTTATCCCTAAGTCCAATGACATTGATTCTTTTTCCAGTAGCTCAAAAATTTCCTGTAGTTTATAAAAACATATAATTTGTCTATGTTTGAAATTTTTAAACATAAGTTAGAGCAGATTTAGTTTAAACCTTGTTTTGCTTATTACAGGAGTTTAAAAATAGCTTTTAATTTCATTCCTTTTGGTACTGATCACTAGTGATCTTATGGATCAGTGGTAAAAATTGCAGATTTGTTTGAGTATTTTAGCTCACTGTTTCATGTGAAACAATTTCTGTTTCACCGCTTTTAGGAATTCGGCTAATTCATTTTCTACTTTTGTTTTAAAATATTTTCTTTATTATTTCAGAAACATTATTATTGTTTTGTTTATGTTAGTTAACAGTAGTTTTGCAACAAGTGTTGAATTTATTTTTTATTTGTTTTCATGAAAACAATTCTAGTCCCGTAGTAACGTGCAATTGTTTTCATCACTCTTTCAAATCCCGTTTGGGAATAGTTTCAAATAGTTTTGTGAAAAACACTTTATTTTATCTTAGTTAAGCTTATATCTTAGTTCCTTCTTATTATTTTATGTTAGACAAAAACTATTTAGTGTTTGACGTAGTAGAAGACTCCTAGCTTTAGTGAAGTTTCTTTCGGATTTTTATTCGCTCTCTCTTTTGTTTTGATTTCTAGAATGATTGCTAGTATGAGTGCTTATGTGAATGATATGTTTGTTATATAGATTTCATCGGAGAGTGACGAGTAGTCTATCAAGTTATTTTCTCGAGAAATTCTTCTTCATCAACATCACAGGCAAGTCACTTTGATCATACTATCACCTATGTTTTTATGCATCGTAGTTCTACCATCCTATGCCCAAATTTGCATGCTGCTTAGGTACTTGGAAACTTTAGTAATAGTTGTAGTATCATGTGGTAGGCACACAACAACCCCGATACTTGGCCCCGGGACGACAATTTCATATTGCTATGCTTGAGTAGACGGGATTTCGGTTGAGTGCATATCACGAGTAATGCGAGGTTGATATAATAATCAAGACCGGCTAAGACAAGATTTTCAAGACCTCGGACGCAATGCAACTCTGGGTGAAGGACGGTTGATCGGCTCCCTGGAGAACCCAGTGGATGCCCGGGATGCTGGAGAGCCCATGTCATCCTGCGGAAAGCTTCACCCAGGCTCAAAGAGACGGACGGATATTTTCAAGACCCAAGGCTTACCTGCACAGCCACAAGTCATTATGGGCTCTGGCTTGGTTGGACAACGCGGCGACTCTGGACAGGCGGTGCTAGCAAATGTAGACGAACGATAGGAATGGATGGGCACCGACAGGGATTCAGAGGGACCCGATGAAAGACCATGTTTTGATCATCCGGTCTTCAAACACCCTGAAGTGCGAGGACATACACGGAGGCGATCAAATCTTGTGGGGAACGTGTGCAAAACTCTGCAGAGTACTCAAACCTAATCGATTAGTCGTGTCCACGGTCATGGACAACTTGAGCCAAAGGAACTGAAGTTATCTAGATTTCTCAACACCATTATATATATTTGATGAGGGTAATTATTGACAACTCGGGTACGAGAACTGGTTGGCGGAACCATCTCGTTAACAACCAACTATGTAGTAACATTTTGCTTTTAGCCCTCTCTTGATGTAGGAGAAAACTTGCTTTTCGCAAAAAACTTATAGCCCCACCTGCCATATTGCATATAGTATAGATGATTACATTTCACCCCTCTCTTATGTGACTTGCCGGCATATTCAATATGCTGACCTACACGGCTGCAACGTCTTATGTTGCAGATATTTTTCTTCGACGAGTAAGAGTATGATTCAGGGTTACGGTCTACACTCAACTTGTCGTTGGTGTTTATTGGGACTCCACTCCCTTGACCGCTTCCGCTGAGATATTTAAGGTATATATCAGTTTTACGCTATTTACATGTGATTGCACTTTGATATATACATTGATGTACTGTGTGTGCCAGCATACTGATCCAGGGATGGCACAGAAACACAGAGGCTTGACTCGTCTTGAGTCGGGTCGCTACAGTAATGGTATCAGAGCACATGTTGACTGTAGGACGTGACCCTAGAAACTGGAAATTTCTTAGGATAGGATCTCTCAAAATTTTATTTTCAAAAGAACACCTTCTCATCTTTTCTGATTTCATAAAACGTTCTCTCTCACCTCAAATAGTTAGACAATCCCCTTACCCCTTTGACCTCATGAAGAATCAACGGAGTTCTACTTCAAAGTAAAGAGGATTTCACCATGCATTTGAAGAATTGAAGCTACACTCATCGAAGACTCTCAAGACCAGAAGAATTCGAAGAACCTGAAGTGTTCGAATATTTATATGACCCTTAGAAGTCCAAACCCCAATTATATACCCACGTTAGATACGATGAATTGTGAGCCGTCATTGGTGTGTGTTTTCCGACGGCCACAACAAAAATTTATTCTCAAAAATATTGTTTGTATTGTGTGTATCTCTCTCCCTCTCTTACCCGTCTCATCCCCAAAACCTCAACCCTACCAGATGGAGTATGAAGCTGGACTTGTAGTCTCTGGACCAATGACCCAGCTGGAGGCGGATATATGGATTCAAAACATGGAGAACCACTTTGGGAGAAACTTGATCTCAAGGAAGTATGAAGTGGAGCACGCTCTCCAGTACTTTACGCAAAGTGCTGCAATCTGGTGGAAAATGCATCATGCCATACAAGGATTTAGTGGAGCAGAAACTTGGGACGAATTCAAGAAGACTCTGTTAAGATCCCGTCTCATTCAGAAGTGCTATGACAATCCAAAGGAGAAGACTTGTGCATGCAAGATCTGTGGAGAAATAGGACACACCCAGGAAGAACACAAGGATGGATGCACCCATTGTGAAGAAAATCACCCAGCTGAGGAATGCCCAACTAGTCAGGTGACTTGTTTCTTGTGTGAAGAAACCACCCACTACCCAGCTCAGTGTCACATTTACCCCAAGGTACAACAAGTTGTCAAGCAGCAGAAAGATGCAGTGAAGGAAACACTCAAGAAGAAGATTCCAGAAGAGCCGGTGATGAACGAAAATATTGAAGACCCTGATGGACAAGGTCTGACCAGATTTTTCTCCAATGCATGCTACTCATGTGGAGAAGAAGGACATTATTCACAGGACTGCACGAAGAGAAGCCAAGAGTATCTGGGAAACTTCCCGACGGAAGAAGTGGAGTTTGATCCACTTGAAATAGAAGAACTGGCCAAAATAAAGGAGTCCGGAAAGAAGAAAAAGTACCCTCGGAAGAACCAAATCTGTGCAGATGTAGACCTGATTCATGTCAGATGTCACAAGTGTATGAAATTTGGCCACCACAAATACATGTGCTCAGGAAGGAAGCCGGGAATCCAAGGAGCAAAAGCAGAAGCTAAGAAGCCTCGAGACTTGTCAGAAATCATTTGTTTTTGTTGAAAGGAAGCAGGACATTTTGCCAACGATTGTCCACAAAGGAAGAAAGCTAGAATGGAGTAATTTAAGTTTCGACCATGGCAATAAGTGTAATCCGAAGCACTCTTGTTTTTCATAAGATCATGGAGTGAAATTTTTGTAACAGAAGTCCCTGAGATTGTAAATAACATCATGAATAAATGGAATTTATTGTCTCACGATTGTCTATGTTGAAACTGTATGCGCTGTTTCTCTACGAGCAAAGCTCTCTGAACAATTATGAGGATATGAGAAAATATGGTCTATGCAGGCATGAGTATAATTCATTTAAGTGTGGTAGTAATCGGTAAACCCACAGGATCCATTGAGTAGGAGTGTACCATGATTACCAAGGAGACACATACATTCCTCTCAGTACCTATTTACTGACACCTGCAGATGGCAACTCTCTACGAGTCATTCCTCAAGGGCCCCGAAACGATCATGACCCTGACCAGTGATCATGATTACCCGAAAATCCTGAAGGACATGATGAAGCACATTCATCTTGAAGTAGATGCAGTCTACAAAGGCTACCCATTTGTGGAAAATGGAGTGGAACTTTGGTACGTGGAAGTACACCTCCACCATGTGAAAGGAGTTTGTCCAAAGACTATGGGGCGATACTTTTTCATTTCACGTGTACCACGAGCAACCTTCTTTGATGCTGTTCGTGAAGCTGCCATGGAAGCCATACGTCAGATTGGAGAAATACTTGAAGCAAGACTCCGTCATACCCAGGAATACCTGAGTGAGGTACGTGCGGAGATGACGGAGATGAAGCTCATGACCACCCTGATGAAGCAAAAGATGGATGATTTCAAGGAGCACATTGGAAGGTTCGAGTGGAACTAAAGTACCCCCAAGAGAGATAGATGAATAAAGTTGGCAGAAATGCTCGACCATACCGAACAATGTGGATGGCAGCATTTGTAATAAAGTACTTTTGAATTGGAGTTTTTCAGGATAAATTAAGGATGTAATAAGGATTGATTATGAAATGAATATGATTTATGGAAGAAGCTATGATGGATCAGCAAACGTTTTCTTAGGAGCATACGAAAACCTGAGAGTTGTGAAGATACGGTAGATGTTTCGTTCGGCTTGCAGAACCAATAGATTATCCGAACTTCGTTCGTGGACAAGAGAAATTCTGCAATGCTTGTGAGGATGCCCAAGTGTTAGAATGCGAGATTCGCTAAACCTTATACAGAGAAATGATTTGGGTGCGGAATGGATTGATCACCATGACGACTTACTCTTATCATTTATCTTGCTATTCGGAATGGTAAATCTGAGAGACTTACCCATATAGAGAGACGACGTTCTTTGAAGCTTTTGTTTAAGCCTTAGAGTGGTATAAGAAAAGCCCATGTACATGGCACTTGTTGTCACGCGTAGGAAATTTTACGGTGAGGATGAAACCAAGACCCCTCTCTGTGCAGGATAACCACAAATGGTAGACCACCACGAGAACCATCGATATGTTATTTAGAAATGACCTCGAGACTGTCAGTTAAGAAGACCCAGTGACGGAAGAAGCTTATATCAACGGAAGAGCATCACCAAAGGATTTAATATGAAGACTGTGCGATGTCAGTTGCCAAAACCCCAGAGGATTGTTAAAGCATTTTGAGGGACCAGTATCTCTCATTTTAAGTGTGGTAGCACCCCACCTTGCCGGAGGTTGGATTTGTTAGAAGACCCCCAAACCCTAACCTTTCTTTCTAGCCTCTTCGAATCTCGAGGACGAGATTCATTTTAAGTGTGGTAGTTTGTAACATCCCAAAATTATAAATTTTGGAATGTTAATATAATTAATAGAATGATTGTTTGTTTATTTGCTGAGTGACTGAAAATTGTGTGAAATTTGAAACTTTTCGAAACTTTTGAAAGAGAGGGAATAAAATGACTTTCCCCTTCTCCGGTGAATTCAAATTAAAGATTTTTTTTAAAAAAAGCAAAGAGAGAAGAAGAAATGACTTCTTCAACTATAAAGGAATTGAATGGAGATGTTTACATTTGAATTCCCTTGCATTTTATTTGTTTTTTCGTGCAAGAAATGCCGGGAAATTCTTTCGTCTTTTGTTTTGCATTTCCATCGCGCGAGAAATGTCCGGAGAAAACTCTCTTGCACGCAAGAGAGAGAGAGGAGGAATATGACACTCCAAAGTGCGGGCAAATCTCTGAAATATTTGAGCAAGAAAACCCAAAGTTCTTTTCCAAAAATAATTGCAAAAAGAAATAAATAAAATTGGGAATTTCTGAAAAAAAAACATTTTTTAAAAGTTTTTATTTTGGCTTTAAAAAATGTTATTCGGGTAGAGATTCTTTTTCTGATTTTTTTGATATATAATACCATATATAGATATTTTGATTTATTTCCTTTTTTTAGCTTTTGTTTTCTGTTATGGAAAAGGTTAGATATAAGGAAGGGTTATTTTTTTACCACCGCCGCCCTGGGCGCATCTTAGCCACTAGGCCGAATCCCCACTTACCCGGGATTGAAATCCCTAGGAATAGGCCAACCGACCCCCTCCTTACCTCCCTCCTCTCTCTGCCCAAGGGGCCCACTGGCCGACACCTCTCCCTCCCGCGGTCTCCTCCTACCTCCCCCTTCATTTCTTCTGCTGCCGAGCCGAGCCCTCCCAACTCGAGATTTCCTTCCCCCGAGTACTCCCTCTCCCTTCCTTAAATTTCCCCGCCCCTGCCACTGACCTGCGGGTCCCTGCCCCAGCCAAGCCCCGTCGGCCTTCCCTTTCTTCTCCTACCTTCCTCACCTTCCTTTCTTCTGCTCCCGAAACCGAGTTGCACCAGGAACCGAGATTTCCTCCCTAGTCTTCTCCCTCACCTTCCATAGCTCTGCCTCCCCATGGCCTATATAAACCCTGCCCCTCCACCGATCCCGTTCCCAACCCTAACTCCCCGCCGCCGCCTCCCCTCTCCCCTCGCCGCCCCCCGCCGGAGCAGCAGCAGCATCAGCAAGGCTGCTGCCACCCTTCGTCTAACCCGCCCAGGAGCAGCCCCGAGCCCTCTCACCCCCGCCGCCGCCTCCCGCGAGGAGGAGGACTTCCCCGCCGCCGCCGCCCCACGTCTCCACCGCCCCGGAGCCTCTCCCTCGCCGGCCAGCCTCTCCCTCGCCGGAGCAACCCCCAGCCAGCACGGTATTCCTCCCCTCCCCTCTCTGTTTTTCTTTTGTTGCTTCTTAGCCGTTAGATCTCAGGCGTATGGTCTAGATTAGATTACTAGATACCTGTTCGGTTTATCTTAGAAAACCAGTGGGTTTTATTTTCACTTAAGATTAGCCAGCACTTTTGTTAGAGCTCGGCCGTTTGCCCATAGCGCAACAACAAACACCCCTCTCAGCCAATAACATCTTGCCACGTATACCCTCTGTTAGTACTAGTTAGCTGCAGTTTTTCTGTCAAAAATTACAAAAACAGCAAGTTTCAATCTTGTTTTGGCCACAACTTTTTATCCCTAAGTCCAATGACATTGATTCTTTTTCCAGTAGCTCAAAAATATCCTGTAGTTTTTAAAAACATATAATTTGTCTATGTTTGAAATTTGTAAACATCAGTTAGAGCAGATTTAGTTTAAACCTTGTTTTGCTTATTCCAGGAGTTTAAAAATAGCTTTTAATTTCATTCATTTTGGTACTGATCACTAGTGATCTTATGTATCAGTGGTAAAAATTGCAGATTTTCTTGAGTATTTTAACTCACTGTTTCATGTGAAACAATTTCTGTTTCACCGCTTTTAGGAATTCGGCTAATTCATTTTCTACTTTTGTTTTAAAATATTTTCTTTATTATTTCAGAAACATTACTATTGTTTTGTTTATGTTAGTTAACAGTAGTTTTGCAACAAGTGTTGAATTTATTTTTTATTTGTTTTCATGAAAACAATTCTAGTCCCGTAGTAACGTGCAATTGTTTTCATCACTCTTTCAAATCCCGTTTGGGAATACTTTCAAATAGTTTTGTGAAAAACACTTTATTTTATCTTAGTTAAACTTATATCTTAGTTCCTTCTTATTATTTTCTGTTAGACAAAAACTATTTAGTGTTTGACGTAGTAGAAGACTCCTAGCTTTAGTGAAGTTTCTTTCGGATTTTTATTCGCTCTCTCTTTTGTTTTGATTGCTAGAATGATTGCTAGTATGAGTGCTTATGTGAATGATATGTTTGTTATATAGATTTCATCGGAGAGTGACGAGTAGTCTATCAAGTTATTTTCTCGAGAAATTCTTCTTCGTCAACATCACAGGCAAGTCACTTTGATCATACTATCACCTATGTTTTTATGCATCGTAGTTCTACCATCCTATGCCCAAATTTGCATGCTGCTTAGGTACTTGGAAACTTTAGTAATAGTTGTAGTAACATGTGGTAGGCAGACAACAACCCCGATACTTGGCCCCGGGACGACAATTTCATATTGCTATGCTTGAGTAGACGGGATTTCGGTTGAGTGCATATCACGAGTAATGTGAGGTTGATATAATAATCAAGACCGGCTAAGACAAGATTTTCAAGACCTCGGACGCAATGCAACTCTGGGTGAAGGACGGTTGATCGGCTCCCTAGAGAACCTAGTGGATGCCCGAGATGCTGGAGAGGCCATGTCATCCTGCGGAAAGCTTCACCCAGGCTCAAAGAGACGGACGGATATTTTCAAGACCCAAGGCTTACCTGCACAGCCACAAGTCATTATGGGCTCTGGCTTGGTTGGACAACGCGGCGACTCTGGATAGGCGGTGCTACCAGATGTAGACGAACGGTAGGAATGGATGGGCACCGACAGGGATTCAGAGGGACCCGTTGAAAGACCATGTTTTGATCATCCGGTCTTCAAACACCCTGAAGTGCGAGGACATACACGGAGGCGATCAAATCTTGTGGGGAACGTGTGCAAAACTATGCAGAGTACTCAAACCTAATCGATTAGCCGTGTCCACGGTCATGGACAACTTGAGCCAAAGGAACTGAAGTTATCTGGATTTCTCAACACCATTATATATATTTGATGAGGGTAATTATTGACAACTCGGGTACGAGAACTGGTTGGCGGAACCATCTCGTTAACAACCAACTATGTAGTAACATTTTGCTTTTAGCCCTCTCTTGATGTAGGAGAAAACTTGCTTTTCGCAAAAAACTTATTGCATATAGTATAGATGATTACATTTCACCCCTCTCTTATGTGACTTGCCGGCATATTCAATATGCTGACCTACACGGCTGCAACGTCTTATGTGTCCGATATTTTTCTTCGGCGACTAAGAGTACGATTCAGGGTTACGGTCTACACTCAACTTGCCGTTGGTGTTTATTGGGACTCCACTCCCTTGACCGCTTCCGCTGAGATATTTAAGGTATATATCAGTTTTACGCTATTTACATGTGATTGCACTTTGATATATACATTGATGTACTGTGTGTGCCAGCATACTGATCCAGGGATGGCACAGAAACACAGAGGCTTGACTCGTCTTGAGTCGGGTCGCTACAAAATAGCATGGAAGTAAATAGATTGTCCCTTTGTAGAGGGAAGCAGGGATTTGTAGAGGTGTCAGAGCTCATTATGTAAATCAAAGAGATGAATATATTTTGGGTCGTGTGCCTTTCCTGTCAACATTTCAACAAGGGATTCCAATATCTTCCATGCTAATCACATTATTGGCGGTTCCCAAGAAGAATTTAAATTTACTCCCTCTCAACCATTTAATCACATTCCATGGCTAGCCATATCCACGGGTGCCCTCCAAAGAATCAACTTTCTAGGGGGAGTTCTTGTTTTTTTTACCTCTACTTAGTATGAGGTTTTGTCTAGCAAAAGGTTCTAAACAAGCACCATATGTTGGAGGATCCATAACAATATAACTTTTATGCAAATATACCCAAACATAACCATTACGTTGTCTTCCTTGTCCAACATCAACTATTTGATCAAGGTTGAAAATAATTAATGGGTATTCACAATCATAAAAGATGTCCAAGATAATATATTTGTAAGTGAAAGTTATCTTTCTTGTATGACCAATGTTGTGACTGACAAACTTCAATAGGTTTTACTTTCTAAAAAATGTGATACTACTAAGAAAAAATCACATTGATAATTTCATATTTATGATATTTCGTTTATTCACAATTTACTCTTAGGATATAAGTGAAGCACAAGAGTAAACATCAAACTACTCTCAAAGGATATAAGTGAAGATCAATGAGTAGTCAAATAATTAGGTAGCAATGTCAGGACTCTCTCTCAATAAATGTTTTCAGATATGAGAATTTTATTCAAACAAGAAATAAAACAAAAATGCACTCTAACAATATCACTTTCCATGTGAATGAATAAAAACTTAGGATCAACATAGGCCAACTGATAGTTGTTGACGAAGAGAGGTGGTATGCGTACCATCCCCAAGATTAGATGCTTGAAAATTCTTGTAATATTTACTTGGGGTGCCTTGGGCATCCCCAATATTGAGCTTTTGTATCTCGCTCAATCTTCTCATATCCTGGTTTCATCTAAGTCTCAAAAACTTCATCCACACAAAACTTGAAAGGAACTCGTGAGATAGTTTAATACACATAGGAATATATCAACACTTCATGTACTCCCAAGACAAGTTGCATAATAATTTTCAAACATTAGGTATTGTATGCTATCATTTCCACAATTTATATCTACAAATATAATCCATGAAAACTCTAAGATAAGTAGATAACAAAACTATGACAACAATCTATCCAAACAGAACAATCTCTAGAAATTAATTTAAAGAGTGTACATATGTAACTCCAAAAATTCGGAAGTGACAAATAAGTTGTATGAAAATACTGAGTAAAAAGGTTTAGAAACTTTCCACGTTCCAATAAAACCTCATAATTCAAATACTAGAGCACAAGTTTATGTTTTTGTATAGCACACATCACAGATGCAATTAAATCATTCTAATGGCAATTCTTGGAAGTTTATATTGAATAACATGAATATAAGTTACATCAAGCAAATACTAAAGAAATAAAATGACTTTCCGAGCAATGCACATATCATGTGACGAATAAAAATATAGCTCCAAGTAAGATATACCGATAATGTTGGAAAGGAAAGAGGGGATGCCTTACCGGGCATCCCCAAGCTCAGGCGATTGAGTCTTCCTTGAATATTACCAATGGCGGAGAGAGGACCCATGCCTGGGGGGCCTTGACTCGGGGAATGAAGATTTATTCCTTCATTGACTATAGCTTTTTTGCACTGTTACATATTGTTGAACACTATAGCTCTGAACCAGGCTCAGGACTCAATCCTAGCCTGGTTCCGTCCCTGAATATTACCTTGGGGTGTCTTGCGCATCCCCAATCTTAAGTTCCTGATTCTCCTTATTCACCTCATATCGGTATCTCACCTAAAACATAAAAACTTCAATCACACAAAACTTAATGAAACTTCGTGAGATGGGTTAGTGTAATAAAGATAGATCATTCATTTAAGTACGGTCAGGACAAGATTCATAATCGTTATCACATAATAACTATTGTATTCGATCATTCCCATAAGTTATATCACTAAATATAAGTTATGGAAACACTAAAACAAGCAAACTCTGCATGCAAAAAAGAATGTAAAAAACAGAACAGTCTGTGAAGATCTGAATGAACACCATACTTCCCTGACTCTACAAATTCTGATAAATAGAACAAAGCGGATAATTTGCATAGAAAAACTGTGCAAAAATTTCAGATTTTTTTTCATTCTCCAATAAAATCTTATAATTCATATACTGGAGGTAAAGCTTCTATTTTCTACATAATCAAATCAACAAGTATCCACACTATCCCAAAGGCTTTACTGGGAACAACATTAAAATAGAAGACACAAAACATGAATACAACAGTAGCTTAATCATGCCAACACACAAAAACATAAAGGAAAAGTGTTGGGTTATCTCCCAAGAAGCGCTTTTCTTTAATGCCTTTTATCTAGGCATGATGATTTCGACGATGCTCACATAAGAGTAATAATTGAAACATGCAAGAGAGCATCATGAATCAGAATGCAAGAACATTTAAGTCTAACCCACTTCCTATGCATAGGGATTTTTCAATCAAACAATTTATTGTAGCAAGAATCAACTAGCATAGGAAGGCAAAACAAGTCCAACTTCAAAATTTGAACATATAGAGAGAAAACTTGATATTATTGCAACACCAACCAACATATGTTACTCTCTCATAATAATGTTTAGTAACATCATGAAAGAATTCAATAATATAACTATCACATAAAGCATTATCTTCATGACCCACAAGCATAAAAAATTTATTACTCTCCACATAGGCATATTTCTCATACATAATAGTGGGAGTGTAGAATGAAACTTGAATACTATAAATTGGTTCCACATTAAAAGAGTAATGTCTAGAAAAAGGGTATTCCGAATTATGACATTTCTTATAATAATAATCATATCTAGTTTTTAAAACATAAGTATCATGGCAATAATCATCATAAGTAGCAACTTTGTTCTCATCATAATCAATTGAAACATCTTCCAAGATAGTGGAATCATTACTCACGGGCCGTTCGGAATCCCACCAGCTCCGGAGAGTTGTGGAGCCAGTAAACTGGCGCTCCGCAAATTTCAACTATAACTCCACCAGCTCCGGGAATGGAGCTGTGGAGTGGAGTACCTGCGAACAACGCCTAAATAAAGTCATGACCTCTCCAAATCCACTTTTATCATTATGATAAGATTCAACACTATAACACCTTGATTTTCTACTAAAGTGATGCATGTAATTAAACTACAGTAAATCATGAGGTCAAGCTAATGCTTTTGCTAAACCATGTTTCATCACAATGGAATACTATATCATATTAAATTCCTATTGAAACTCAAAATCCTTTTAATATGTGGTTTAAATATTTTTGCAAGCCTTAAAACAAACATCATGTTTGGGTTGCAAATAATCCCCTTGTATTTAAAAAATTAAAACCACCTTTTTTAAAATATTTTGGTGCCTCTAAAGCATTTTAACAAAGGCCAGATCAATTATTAAATCCCCTTTTAATATTTGCAAATTCCAAACATTTTCAAAATGCCCCCAAACTTATTGTGGTACTTCCTAATATTACTTTTGTAATAATGGGAAAGCTACCATATTTTTACTAAATCTTTTTGGTGTTTAAAAATTTGCAAAACGGTTTTAAATAAAACTTAACACAATTTTTTTGTTTAAAAAAGGGGCAAAGGCCCATGTTCCCCCACCCCAGCCCCACTAGGCTCCCCAAGGAAAAACTTGTTTACTTATGTGTCTACTCACATATTATTTTCTTCCACTAACTAGTTTGTATCGAGCTTATGTATTTGAACCCTCGAGGCCCCTGGCTTGTAATATGAAGCTCGTATGAGCTTAATTTGTGTCTAGAGTTGTGTTCTGATATCTTCCCTTGAGTCCCTAATCTTGTTTGTATGCATTTGCGTGTATGATTAGCGTACGATCAAAATGGCGGCGTCACAAACACCCTTCAAAGTAGTGGGATAACAATCACCTAAAGATGACACTCTTACAAACCTATAACGCCCCGAACACACCCGCCGGTGGTTGTTACACCTCGTGGGATCTAGACTGGCCCCACAGATCAATACTAGTCTTTTCTGCGCACTTTGTCCTCACTCATGCGCACCCGGGACCAACTTCCCGATCGGTCACCCATCCTAGCACTACTCCAAGCCAAGCACGCTTAACTTGGGAGTTTGTTCAAATGGGCTCCCAAAAAAGAAGGAATTCCTTATTGATATGAGTAGTGAACGTTCCCTCTTGGCATAAACGCCTATTTATCCAGTCCAGTACATGTGCCATGCCATGTGCCATGATGGGTCACAAACGTCATGAACAACATGATCGTGCACCTGTCCACAAACATCTGTGTAATTGCGAGGGTCGGCTCTGATACCAACTTGTAATGCCCCGAACACACCCGCTGGTGGTCGTTACTCCTCGCGGAATCTAGACTGGCCCCACGGATCATTACTAGTCTTTTGTGCGCACTTTGTTCTCACTCATGCACACCCGGGACAAACTTCCCGGTCGGTCACCCATACTAGACTAGTCCAAGCCAAGCACGCTTAACCTGGGAGTTTTGTTCAAATGGGCTCTCAGAATAGCAGGAATTCCTTATTGACATATGTAGTCTATCATCCCTAATATGCTAGGTTGTCACAAAACCCACTTCCATAATAATTGCAATCATTATAAATAGGAGGGATACTATCATAATAAATTTGATCATTAAAAGTGGGGGAACTAAAAATATCATCCTCATTTAGCATAGCTTCCCAAGCTTGGGACACACATTAACTGGAGCAAAAATATTCTCAAATATGTCATTCTCATTAAGCATAGCATCCCCAAGCTTGTGATTTCGCAAATCATTAGCATAATCACTCTTATGATCCATAGTAAGAATGACACCAGTATCGTAACAATTACCATCAATACATTCCAAGTTAGTGCCAAAAATATTTTCAATATTATAAGGAGTATCATTATCTTCCCAATCATAACCATCAAAACAAGTAGTAGGCATAGCAAAATAATCATCAAGTGTATCATCATCCACACTACTTTCGGATTCATTCTCAACAATGATAGGAGCAAAAATACTTGATAGAGATACCTTTTTACCTTTGCGTTTTCTTCTCTTCTTCTTATTTACCACATTTTGCGTGGGCTTAAGTATTTTTCCGAGCTTCTTATTGAAGAGATTGGTTCGATGGGAAGCTCCTCCTTGCAACCTGATTTATTATGAGAAACACTAGGAGCATACTGGCAGACCTTTGCCCTTTCATTAGTATTCCTTTTATATTCTATTGGTTTTCCCGTCCTTCTATAGTTGGAAATATAAGCATTCTCATTGCAATTTACTATGCAAAACATATACATCTCTTGTAGATTGGTTGGAAACAGTCCATGAATAAGAATGCTTCAAACCAACTATTTTTCTATCAATTCTTCCCACCCCCAAAACAAATAAATTTCATTATAAAGTTCAAGGGTGATCAAGTTATTACAATATTTGGTCAAGATTCGATCATGAAAAAATGTGGATTGAAAATTAAGATGACCAACCCTAATACAAAGTTCACAAGTAATGGGATGAAGGGAGCATAATTTCGTATCAAATTCATCTATCCCTTTAAGCCACCAATTGGTTTTATCATATTTATGCTTCTTACAAAATCTATCATCCCTATAAGGCATGTCTTCAGAAATTTTATTCACTCCACAAAAATTGACATGCTTATAGGAAATATTTTTATCATGACTAGTGCAATCATCATTAGCATTATGTATAGTTAGATAATTCATACTAACAATATTACTATCATGCTCATCATTCAACGAATTCACATTAAGCATTTTTATAAATTCTTCCTCTAACAATTGAGCACAATTTTCTGAACCATCATTTTCACGAAATACATTAAAAAGGTGAAGCAATTGAGGC
This sequence comes from Hordeum vulgare subsp. vulgare, assembly GCF_904849725.1. Taxonomy (NCBI): domain Eukaryota; kingdom Viridiplantae; phylum Streptophyta; class Magnoliopsida; order Poales; family Poaceae; genus Hordeum; species Hordeum vulgare. The sequence continues at coordinate 340,014,157 of NC_058522.1, read as the reverse complement.
AACCTAAATTCCAGTTTTTGTAGTTTTCTTTTATAAAACCAAACTAGTGAAAAATAAGAAATTTAAATATTTAACTTCAAGATCTAAATATATATACCTTCAAGCAATCATCTCTCCGGCAACGGCGTCGGAAAAGAGCTTGATGTCTACTACGCAACTTTATTCTTGTAGACGATGTTGGGCCACCAAGTGCAGTGTTTTGTAGGACAACAACAAATTTCCCTCGAGTGGATGACCTAAGGTTTCTCAATTTGTGGGAGGTGTAGGATGAAGATGGTCTCTCTCAAACAACCCTGCAATCAGATATAAGAAATCTATTGTGTCCCCAACACACCCAATACAATGCCAAACTGCATAGGTGCACTAGGCCGGTGGAGAGATGGTGATACAAGTGTAGTATGGATAGTAGATATAGGTATTTGTAGTCTGAAAATATAAAAATAGCAAGGTATTAAGTGGCAAACAGTGAGCAATACGTTGTATAGATGCTTGGAAATAAGGCATAGGGTTCATACTTTCACTAGTGCAATCTCTCAATAATGCTAACATAATAGAATCATATGATCATCCCTCAACATGCAACAATGAATCACTCCAAAGTTCATAAGTAGCAGAGAACATAAGATGAAGTTGTTGTAGATAGTAGAACCACCTCAAATTTATCCTTTTCGATCAATCTATTGGGTAGTTCCTATAGATGTCACAAACATCCCCGGAGTTCATAGTAAAATAACACCTATGATACATATAAATCAACCCTAATGTCACCTAGATACTCCAATGTAACCTCAAGTATGTGTGGATTAATTACTCAACATCCATCAAACAATTTTAGATTCATCATATTGAATCCAACACAAAGAACTTCAAAGAGTATCCCAAGACTTCTATCGAAGAAAGTAGGAGAAGAACTTGTATCAACCCCTATGAATAGATTATCTCATTGTCACCATGGGAATCCGCTGGTTCAGTACCAAAACAAATATCAAGTGATCTCAAATCCAATATTACATCCAACGTAACAAAATCTCAAAGGGAAAGATTCAATTCATCACATCAAGAAAGCAAGGGATAAACACCATATGATCCAACTATATTAACAAAGCACGTGATACATTAAGATCGTGACAGATCAAGAACATGAGAGAGAGAGAGAGATCAAACACATAGTTAATGGTACATACCCTCGGCCCCTAGGGTGAACTACTCCCTCCTTGTCATTGACACTCGGCCCCATAAGCTAACATGGCGCGCCCAGGGGGATGGGTGCGCCATGTTGGCGTGTGGCCCTTAGGTGGTTCTTAGCTCTCGTATTAAAAAATATCCAGAAAAAACTTCAAAAAATTCGGGTGATTCCGAGAACTTTTATCTTTTGTGCAAAAACAACACCATTGTAATTCTGCTGAAAATAGAGTCAATTTGGGATAGTTCTAAAGAAATCATATAAACTGCATCAAAAACATATAAAAGTATTGTAAACATAGGAAAAATATGGCATGGATACTTCATAAATTACCGATACGTTGGAGACGTATCAAGGGGTTGTGACTTAACACCAAACATAAACTCTCTTCACCCTATTCTCCTCGATAATTGGTTTGCCAACGAATATCGATCACTCATGGTTGATACTTGAGACAATCTCCGAACCTTGGTTTCTGTAGATTACTCTTGGTTTCTGTAGATTATGACACCTAACCATCTAGAGAGTTCGCAACTCTCAAGAGTAATAGATGGAGCATACTAGACTTAAATTCAAGTGATGCAAAACCATTATCTAATTTTTCGTCTCTAGAGTTTTCTCTCGGTGGATTTTTTTTGACCAACTACTGTAGGGAATCACCCCACAACCTTTTCTTTTATTCCAACATAAAGAGAGTTTATGTACATGAGAGGACTAGAATATACAATAGGGATGGGTGCAGATATACAAACCTCAAGGAGGTAGGAAGGAGATCCACTTAAGGAGATCTTCCTTAAATCTAGCCTTAATCCTATAGGGTAAAAGAGAGATATCAGGAGTGAAGCTAGACTTGCATTTATTGAACCTGGGACACTAATTGTTGAAAATCCTTGCATTTCTTACTGTCCAAATATTCCAGCAAGCAGTGAACACTACTTCAGAGAAGAAAGGATGCTGAAAATCTTTCCTGGCTGCAAATGAAGTGTCCCACATGGTGCTGAATAGAAAGTTGAAAAAGAGGTGATCCCTCTCCCCTTTGATCTTGGCATGACAAAGAACACATAGGTTTGAATCGGAAACTTTCCAGTGGCGTCATTCAAGCATATCTTGGGTATTCAACCTATCCATAATGAGCATCCAGGCAAACATTTTGATCTTCATGGTGCAGCAACTCTTCCAAATCCAACTGAGTAGAGGGTTGGGTATAATGGGCTGATGGACATGAAGGTAGTATTTCTTAGCAGAGTAAACCTTACTGTCACTACTCCAAAGCCAGACATCTTTGCTAAACTGTTCTCTATTAAGGTTTTGGAGTAAGCACGTGACTGTCTCCAACTCCTGGAAGGCCCTGTCGGAAAGAAGCAAGTGAAACATGTTGGTCATGTTATTTGTCTCAAAAGCTTGGAAAACCTCCTCAACAGTGCAGAATGTATCAATAACAAAGGAGAACAGTCGTTGGAACCGAGGAGCTAGGGGTAGGGTTGAGTCGCTAATGTCAACTGTTCTTCCTCTTGCAACGGCACCAGAAGAATGCTGCTAGCACTCCCCGGCAATCGAAACTAGAAGAATGTTGTTGACGCCCACCAGAGCGTGGGATCATAGCAGTTTTCGAGGGTAGAGTATTCGACCCAAATTTGTTGATTTGCACGATGGGAGGTGAGAGAATACTCTCAAGTATTAGCAGTTGAATTTATCAGATTCAACCACACCTGAAAGATTAGTATCTGCAAGCAAGGTAGTAACGGCAGTGGCAAGGAACAGCGGTAGTGACAGCAGTAGAAGAGGGTAGTAACGGCAGTAGCAAGCGACAAGAGTAGCAACAGTAGCAAGCGACAAGAGTAGCAACAGTAGCAGCACAGCAAGGCAAGTAATAGCAGTAGCAACAGTAGTAGTAGAAGCAGAGCAAGACAAGTAACAGCAGTAGCAACAGTAGTAGCAGCAGCAGAGCAAGACAAGTGACAGCAATAGCAACAGTAGGACAAACTCGTAGGCAATGGGTCGGTGATTTGTTTGGATGATATTCATCATCCAACAGCTATAACACAAAGAGATATGTGGCTAGCTCCCGTTCGTCAATGTGATGTAGGCATGCATTCCGTGTGTCGTCATACGTGCTTAGGGAAAAGAACTTGCATGACATCTATTGTCCATCCCTCCCGTGGCAGCGGGGTCCAAAAGGAAACTACGGGATATTAAGGTTCTCCTTTTAATAAAGAACCGGACCAACGCATTAGCACTTGGTGAACACATGAACTCCTCAAACTATGGTCATTACCGGGAGTGGTTCCCGTTATTGTCACTCTGGGGTTGCCGGATCATAACACATAGTAGGTAACTACAACTTGCAAGATCGGATCTAAGACACACATATATTGGTGACAACATAATAATTTCAGATCTGAAATCATGGCACTCGAGCCCTAGTGAAAAGCATTAAGCATGGCAAAGTAGTAGCAACATCAATCTCACAACATAGTCGATACTAGGGATCAATCCCCATCAAAACTAACTCAATTACATGATAGAAATCATCCTACTCATCACCGCCCAGCGAGCCTACGAATAGATTACTCACGAACGACGAAGAGCTTCATGGAATTGGAGAGGGAAGAAGGTTGATGATGACGATGGCGACGATTTCCCCTCACCAGAGCCCAAGACGGACTCCAGATCTGCCCTCCAGATGAAGAACAGGTTGTGGCGGCGCCTCCGTATCGCAAACGCGACGAAAACTTCTCTTTTTTATTTTTCTAGGACGAAAGGGGACTTATAGACCTGAGGTTGGGGGCGGCAAAGCCTTGTGGGCCCCACAAGCTTGCCCACCGCCACCAGGGGGTGGTGGCGGACCAGGGCTTGTGGCCCACTGGCCCACCCCCTCAGGTGGAACTTGGCGCAAATATTTTTCTTATTTTCGAAAACTGCTCCCCGTGAATTTTCGGGACGTTTGGAGAACTTTGATTTCTGCACAAAAATAACACCAAGGCAATTCTGCTGAAAACAGCGTCAGTCCAGGTTAGTTCCATTCAAAACATGCAAATTAGAGTCCAAAACAAGGGCCAAAGAGTTTGGAAAAGTAGATACGATGGAGACGTATCAACTCCCCCAAACTTAAAACCTTGCTTGTCCTCAAGAAACCCAGTTGACAAACTGAGAGAGAAAGAAAAACTTTGACAAACTCTGTTTGATCTTGTTGCAACTATGTCTAACTCATAACCAGAATTTCAGCGAGATCACAAGTTAACCACATAAGCAAATGACAAAAAGGTCTCACGGTAAACTAATATCAATGGCATAATCAGCTAACGAGCAAATAATAATGAGTTTCAAATACCAACACTTCAATCAAAACAAGTATGAAGCAATATGAATAGGTGGTATCTCGCTAGCTCTTTTCGAGACCGCAAAACATAAATGCAGAGCACTTTCAAAGATCAAGGGCTGACTAAACATTGTAATTCATAGCAACGAAGATCCAGTCATAGTCATACTCAATATCAATCAAAAGCAAAGCATAAAAATGACAGAGGTGCTCTTTAATTGGTGCTTATATAAGAGGAGGATGACTCAACAGGAAAATAAATAGACAGACCCTTCGCAGAGTGAAGCATTGATTTGCAGAGGTGCCAGAGTTCAAGCTTTGAAAACAGAGATAATAATTTTGGGTGGCATGCTTTCATTGTCAACGCAATGACCAAGAGTTCTCAATATCTTCCATGCTACTAATGCTATAGGCAGTTCCCAAACAGAAAAGTAAAGTTTTAACTCCCCCACCACCAATCAATCACACTCCACGGCTTGCCGAATCCTCGGGTACCGTCCATACTAACATCAATCCGGGGGGAGTCTTGTTTTACAGTTATGTTTTCGATTTAAGCGTGGAACTGGGCATTCCAATTACGGGCCCCTTTCGCGTGAATGAAAGTGAATAAACACATGTCGAGGATAACACTCCTAGCATGGAAGATACCAATAGCCCTATGTCACCACATGAGCGGTTCGGGCATGCAAAACATATTATTTCTTGAAGGTTTAGAGAATGGCACATGCAAATTTACTTGGAACGGCAGGTAGATACCGCAAATAGGTAGGTATGGTGGACTCTCATGGAAAAAACTTTGGGTTTATGAAAGTGGATGCACAAGCAGTATTCCGCTTAGTACAAGTGAAGGCTAGCAAAAGACTGGGAAGCGACCAACTAGAGAGCGACAACAGTCATCAAGATGCAATGAGTTTGACTAACATTGAATGCAAGCATGAACAGGATATAAATCACCATGAACACGAACATCATAGAGGCTATGTTGATTTTGTTTCAGCTACATGCATGAACATGCGCCAAGTAAAGCCACTTGAAACATTCAAAGGAGAATACCATCCTATCATACTACATCATAGTCATCTCAAAATCTATGTGTTGGCATTCAAGACAACCCATTATAAGCTCTCAGCTAAATAAGCATGGCATCGGAAACTATGATCTCTAAGTTGTGATTGCAAACATGGTTCTCTCACAACAAAGCTAAATCTGGGTCGACAAGCTAGTCATATTTACAAAAACAAAATAGATAGAGTTCATACCAGTTTTTCAGTCTCAGTCACCTCATCATATATCATCATTGTTGCCTTTCATTTGCACGATCGAACGATGAAAATGATAATAAGCACATTGGACTAAGTTGAATCTGCAGGCAAACACAAAGGAGAAGACAAAGTAATATGGCTATTTGAAAGCTAAATAGGTAAGCATGCAAGAACCACTAAACATTGTAACCAATATCTTCTACCTTGACACAAAGAAAAAGAAAACTATTTACACGGGAAAGCTCCCAACAAGCAAAAGAAGAAAGAAAAAAAATCTTTTTGGGGTTTTCTCAAAAGGACACAAAACAAGAAAACAAGAAGACGAAAATAAACTAGCATGGATAATACAGTGGCAAAGTGTAAACACCGGCTAACAAAGTGAAAGCATAAGCATGAATGTAAAGTCGGGGAGAACACGTACTCCCCCAAGCTTAGGATTTTGGCCTAGCTTGGTCTACTCCCAAGGTGGGAAATAACCAGCTCCAGGATACTCCGGAGCAGACTGTGGATGCCACTGCTGTGTGAGCTCCTCTGGCTCCCACTGATAAACTGGTGTCTGGTACTCGACTGGCGGCTCGGGCACGGGCGCCTGTGATTGGGCCAAGCCCCAATATGCGTAGATGTCCGCGGGCATAATAGTGTACCTGCCTGCATGAAGATCGAACAAAGAAGGAGCAGGCAAAGTAAGTCTCTCGAGTACCCTGACTAAACACCAGGTTATAAATCATCCGTGTACTAGCATCTCTATCCAGAAAATCATGGCGAACCATGTTGTCATAATCCAGATATTTCTCAGGGAGAAGCATCTCTCCTTCCTCTCCCAGTCTAATGGGTATCTCAAAGTGTCTGGCAAGATGGGTAGCATAGATACCTCCATAGACGACACCTTTAGAACGGTTCAGGTTCAACCGTTGAGCTACTATAGCGCCCAAGCTATAAGTCTTATCGTTATAAAGGCCTTCGCGTAAAACCGGAAGGTCTCGAGAACTAAGTGATCCAGCCTCCCCACGGCCAATCAAACATTTTCCCACAAATAATGAGAAGTACCGAAGCACAGGAAAATGTATGCTAGCAATTCTAGCGCGAGACACTCCTCTCTCCTCTCCAACAGTAATAGAACCAATGAAATCCTCCAAGTCCCGTGGACGAAGGTCACGGATATCCCCGACATAAGGTAATTTGCATACATTGCAAAAATCCTGCAGCGTCATGCACTTGGGCACATCGTATATCATGAACTCAACCATGGGAGGATTCTTCCTCGAATAAAAGTTGAAGCTTTGAACGAAAATATTGGTGAGGAGGAGGTATTGTGAGCACTTATCTTCAACGAACGCAGTAAGACCTGCATTCTCCACCAAGTAATAAAAGTCTTCATAAAGTCCAGCGGCGCGCAAAAATTCATCACTTGGCCACTCGCATGCTCGAACTTCTGTGACTCGAGGGACTACATACTTGGGGTGGTTCTTCTCATCCTCCTTGGGGTTACGGCTTGAAGAGCCTCTCAAGAACCTCCTCATCTTTTCCTTTTTCTAGCTCTGAAAAATTCTGAAATTTTTAGACACTTCGAAAGAAAAGTGAATGAAGATTAACCCAACTTGTAGCAACTACTCCTACTAGTGCCTAGAGACCGTATCACGCGCTAAAACTACTTGGGACCAGCTAAAATCAACATTTCTAGCTCAAGAACAGGGTCACCAAGGTAGCAAGAATACGCGAAGGATAAAGCACTAGAGCAAAAACTAATTGGACCAATGGAGGAGTCACTTACCAAGGAGTAATTTCCCCAAAACGGTTCGAAGAATGGTGCTTTGAGCAAGGAGATCGAAAATCACAGCCAAATGAGCAAGAACACGGGTTGGAGCTGCGAAATAATTTTTTCTGGAGGTGGAAGAAGAGGCTGGGAGCTGGAATGAGTGGAGGGGGTCCCTGTGGGCCCCACAAGCTTGCACTCTGCCACCAGGGGGTAGGTGGCGGTGGCAGGGCTTGTGGCCCACTGGTCAGGCCCCCAAGCCAGCTCTGAGACCTAGAAATTTTCAAAAATTCCAGAAAAAAATCATACTAATTTTTCAGGACCATCGGAGAAGTTTTATTTTCGAGGTATTTTTCTCCGGGACGCTAAAATAGAAAACAGGAAAAACTAAACTAATTCTGTCATTTTTCTTCTAAGCAAAAGAAAATGAAGGCTCAACACAGAGGTATGTGACTCTTTGATTCATCCGTTTCATGGTCATCGAAAGAAATCCGTCAATGGGATTGATCAAGTCCTTATGACAAAACTTTCTTGAATCGCAAGAGAGGACAGAGAATTTTTGAATAGCCACTAAGTCACCTCAATGGGAATATGTATCTCCCCAACGAGCAAATCATACTTCATCTTGACACGAGGAATAGGGCATTCAAAGCTCCCAATGAGAATCGATGAAGTCTTTTCAATAGCATTGATGCAATGTACTTGATATCGTTTCTTCGGAAAGTGCATCGTGTTCTCATTACCGTTGACATGGAAAGTGACATTGCCTTTGTTGCAATCTATAACAGCCCCTGCAGTGTTTAAAAAGGGTCTTCCGAGGATGACAGCCATGGCATCGTCCTCGGGAATATCCAAGATAACAAAGTTTGTTAAGATAGTGGTGTTAGCAACCACAACAGGCACATCCTCGCAAATGCTGATAGGGAAAGAAGTTGATTTGTCGGCCATTTGCAGAGAAATTTTAGTAGGTGTCAACTTATCCAACTCAAGTCTAGGATAAAGAGAAAGCGGCATAACACTAACACCGGCTCCGAGGTCACATAAGGCAGTTCTTACGTAGTTTCCTTTAATGGAGCAAGGTATAGTGGGCATTCCGGGATCACCAAGTTTCTTAGGAGTTCCACCCTTGAAAGTGTAGTTGGCAAGCATGGTGGAGATCTCAAGATCTGGTATCTTCCGTTTATTAGTCACGATATCTTTCATGTACTTGGCATACGGAGACATCTTGAGCATATCAGTTAACCGCATCTGCAGAAAGATGGGTCTTATCATCTCAACGAAGCGCTCAAAATCTTCATCATCCTTTTTCTTGGATGGCTTAGGAGGAAAGGGCATAGGTCTCTGAACCCATGGCTCCCTTTCTTTACCATGCTTCCTAGCAGTGAAGTCATTCTTGTCGTATTTCTTAGGTTGTGGGTTATCAGGATTAACCGTATGTTCAATCTCCACATCCTCAACATTGCTAGGTTGAGCATTATTATGAACATCACTGTCCATATTGTCACCAGGTTCATGTGTTGGGTAACGTAGCATAAATTCAAAAAAATTCCTACACATGTTCAGATCTTCCTATGGAGAGACCAGCAACGAGAGAGGGGTAAGAGCATCTTCATACCTTTGAAGATCGCTAAGCGGCAGCGTTGCTAGAACGCGGTTGATGGAGTCGTACTCGCAGCGATTCCGATCTAGTGCCGAACAACGGCACCTCCGCGTTCAACACACGTGCAGCCCGGTGACGTCTCCCGCACCTTGATCCAGCAAGGAGGAGGGAGAGGTTGGGGAAGAAGTCCAGCAACACGACGGCGTGGTGTCGGTGGAGAGACGAGGTCTCCCGGCAGGGCTTCGCCAAGCGCCGGCAGAGAGGACGAGGGAGAGGAGCAGGGCTGCGCCGAGAGAGAGAGAAAACTGTGTTCTCCAAAGGCCAAAAGTGCCCACTATATATAGGGGAAGGGGAGAGGGGGTGCCACCCCTAGGGTTCCCACTCTAGGGGGTTCGGCAGCCCTCCGAGATGGGTGGTGCGGCGGCCAGAGGGGGAGGAGGGGTTGGCGCACCCACTGGTGGGCCTTAGGCCCACCTGGCCTAGGGTTTGCCCCCCTTTTCTTTCCCTTGCGCCATGGGCTGAGTGGGGAGGCGCACCAGCCCACCTAGGGGCTGATTCCCACCCCCACTTGGCCAACCTTACCTCCCGGGGTCGTTGCCCCCCTTCACTGGTCCCGGTACGTTACCGGTGATGCCCGAAACACTTCCAGTGTCCGAAACCATCCGTCCTATATATCAATCTTTACCTCCGGACCATTCCGGAGCTCCTCGTGACTTCCGGGATCTCATCCGGGACTCTGAACAACTTTCGGTAACCTCGTATAACAATTCCCTATAACCCTAGCGTCATCGAACCTTAAGTGTGTAGACCCTACGGGTTCGGGAGACAGGCAGACATGACCGAGACACCTCTCTGGCCAATAACCATCAGCGGGGTCTGGATACCCATGGTGGCTACCACTAGCTCCACGATGATCTCATCGAATGAACCACGATGTCAAGGATTCAATCAATCCCGTATACGATTCCCTTTGTCTGTCGGTATAGAACTTGCCCGAGATTCAATCGTCGGTATACCTATACCTTGTTCAATCTCGTTATCGGTAAGTCTCTTTACTCGTTCCGTAGCATGTCATCGTGTGACTAACTCCTTAGTCACATTGAGCTCATGATGATGTTCTACCGAGTGGGCCCAGAGATACCTATCCGTCACACGGAGTGACAAATCCCGATCTCGATTCGTGCCAACCCAACAGACACTTTCGGAGGTACCCGTAGTGCACCTTTATAGTCACCCAGTTACGTTGTGACATTTGATACACCCAAAGCACTCCTACGGTATCCGGGAGTTGCACAATCTCACGGTCGAAGGAAAAGATACTTGACATTAGAAAAGCATTAGCATACGAACAATACGATCTAGTGCTAGGCTTAGGATTGGGTCTTGTCCATCACATCATTCTCCTAATGATGTGATCCCGTTATCAATGACATCTAATGCCCATGATCAGGAAACCATGATCATCTATTGACTAACGAGCAAGCCAACTAGAGGCTTGCTAGGGACACATTGTGATCTATTCATTCACACATGTATTACTGTTTCCTGTTAATACAATTATAGCATGAACGATAGACGATTATCATGAACAAGGAAATATGATAATAACCATTTTATTATTGCCTCTAGGGCATATTTCCAACATCATGTTCATCACCATATTGTGTTTCTGCATCAGACGCAGAATTATCATTAGGTTCTTCCGGTGTGGCAGTATTTGCTGAACTGGCATGCAGGCTTCTATCATCCTTCTTCTTCTCCTTAGGATGACTGGGTGTATCAGCATTGATTCCTTGAGAATCTTGATCAATTCTCTTAGGATGACCTTCAGGATACAAAGGTTCCTGAGTCATTTTGCCTCCTCTAGTAATGACTCTAACAGAGTTGTCATTTAATTCATTGAGCAAGTCATTCTGAGCTTTAAGTACTTGTTCTACCTGAGTAGTAATCATAGAGGCATGTTTACTCAGAAGCTTCAGATCGTTGACATTTCTGTCTACACAAGCACTTAAATGGCTAAGCATACGAGTACTTTGTTCCAAATGTGTGCTGACATAATCATTGAAACTCTGTTGTTTGGCAACAAAGTTGTCAAATTCATCAAAGCATAGGCTAGGAGGTTTGTCAAAAGGAATATCACTCTCATCAAATCTACGCAGAGAATCCACTTCTACTACCTGTATCGGGGTATCGAGACCATGGATCTCTTCGATAGGTGGTAGATTTTTGACATCTTCAGATCTAATGCCTTTCTCTTGCATAGATTTCTTGGCTTCTTGCATATCTTCGGGACTGAGGAATAGAATACCTCTTTTCTTAGGAGTTGGCTTAGGAGGTGGTTCGGGAATAGTCCAAGCATTATCGTTGATCAAGATGTTATTCAGTAGAGTCTCAGCTTGTTCTACAGTTCGTTCCCTAAAAACACAACCGGCACAACTATCTAGGTGGTCTCTAGAGGCATTGGTAAGTCCGTTATAGAGGATATCAAGTATCTCGTTCTTCTTAAGAGGGTGATCACGCAAAGCATTCTGTAGCTGGAAGAGCCTCGCCCAAGCTTGTGGAAGACTCTCTTCTTGGAGTTGAGCAAAGTTATATATTTCCTACAATGCAGCTTGCTTCTTATGGGCGGGGAAATATTTCTCATAGAAGTAATAGACCATCTCCTGGGGACTACGCACACATCGAGGAGCAAGAGAAGTGAACCATGCTTTAGCATCATCCTTTAGAGAGAAAGGAAACGGCTTAAGGATATAGTAGTGGCGGATCTTCTCCTCATTAGTGAAAAGGGTGGCTATATCGTGTAGTTTGGCAAGATGGGCTATGACCGTCTCAGACTCATTACCGTGAAAAGGATCAGATTCAACTAGAGAGATTATCTCAGGATCGACAGAGAATTCATAATCCTTATCGGTGATAAAGATAGGTGAAGTAGCAAACTTCGGGTCATGTTTCATCTTAGCTTCCCGAGATTTTTCCTTCCACTTGGCAAGTAATTTCTCAGCGTCATAGGCATCCTTACACGCAATAAAATCCTCATCTATCTCTCCCTCCATAACGTAACTCTCAGGTATATCAGGCAATTCATATCTAGGAGAGCTAGATCTAGCAGGAGCAAAAGCAGGTTCTATCTCAATAGTATCGGTAGTTTCAGAAGCATCACGAGCATTGGCAGTAACTCTAGCAATATGAGCATCAAGGAACACTCCTAGTGGAACATCAGGCAAAGTAGTATCTCTAGCAGTATCAAGCATAGCATCACCAGGCATAGCATCTCTAGCAGTATCAAGCATAGCAACTCTAGCAGTATCAGGCATAGTATCAAGCATAGTATTATCAGGCATAGTATCAAGCATAGCATCTCTAGCAGTATCAGGCATAGTATCAAGCATAGCATCTCTAGCAGTAGTATCACAAGCATCATCAAGCACAGGCGACATATCAAGATTTCTAGCAGGAGGTGATGTCGTAAACTTACTCATAACTGAAGGTGAATCAAGTGCAGAGCTAGATGGCAATTCCTTACCCCCCCTCGTAGTTGAGGGCAAGACTTTGGTCTTCGGATCCTTCAGATTCTTCATAGTGATCAGCAGATATAAATCCCAAGTGACTCAGAGAATATAGCAATACCTCCCCGGTAACGGCGCCAGAAAAATGCTTGATGTCAATTGTTCTTCCTCTTGCAACGACACTAGAAGAATGCTGCTAGCACTCCCCAGCAATCGAAACTAGAAGAATGTTGTTGACGCCCACGAGCGCATGGGATCGTAGCAGTTTTCGAGGTAGAGTATTCGACCCAAATTTGTTGATTCGCATGACGGGAGGTGAGAGAATACTCTCAAGTATTAGCAGCTGAATTTATCAGATTCAACCACACCTCAAAGATTAGTATCTGCGAGCAAAGTAGTAACAACAAAGTAGCGAGTAACAGCAGTGGCAAGGAACATCGGTAGTGACAACAGTAGCAAGTAGCAACAGTAGCAAGCGACAAGAGTAGCAATAGTAGCAGCAGAGCAAGACAAGTAACAGCAGTAGCAACAGTAGTAGCAGCAGCAGAGCAAGAGAAGTAACAGCAGTAGCAACAGCAGTAGCAACAGCAGAGCAAGACAAGTAACAACAGTAGCAACAGTAGGACAAACTCGTAGGCAATGGGTCGGTGATTTGTTTGGATGATATTCATCATGCAACAGCTATAACACGGAGAGATATGTGGCTAGCTCCCATTCGTCAATGTGATGTAGGCATGCATTCCGTGTGTCGTCATACGTGCTTAGGGAAAAGAACTTGCATGACATCTATTGTCCTTCCCTCCCGTGGCAGCGGGGTCCAAAAGGAAACTACGGGGTATTAAGGTTCTCCTTTTAATAAAGAACCGGACCAACGCATTAGCACTTGGTGAACACATGAACTCCTCAAACTATGGTCATCATCGGGAGTGGTTCCGGTTATTGTCACTCCGGGGTTGCCGGATCATAACACATAGTAGGTAACTACAATTTGCAAGATCGGATCTAAAACACACATATATTGGTGACAACATAATAATTACAGATCTGAAATCATGGCACTCGGGCCCTAGTGACAAGCATTAAGCATGGCAAAGTAGTAGCAACATCAATCTTAGAACATAGTGGATACTAGGGATCAATCCCCATCAAAACTAACTCGATTACATGATAGATCTCATCCTACTCATCATCGCCCAGCGAGCCTACGAATAGATTACTCACGAACGACAAAGAGCTTCATGGAATTGGAGAGGGAAGAAGGTTGATGATGACGATTTCCCCTCCCGAGAGCCCAAGACGGACTCCAGATCTGCCCTCCAGTTGAAGAACAGGTGGTGGCGGCGCCTCCGGATCGCAAACGCGACGAAAACTTCTCTTTTTATTTTTTCTCGGACGAAAGGGGACTTATAGACCTGAGGTTGGGGGCGGCAGAGCCGTGTGGGCCCCACAAGCCTGCCCACCGCCACCACGGGGGGTGGTGGAGGAGCCAGGGATTGTGGCCCACTGGCCCACCCCCTCAGGTGGAACTTGGCGCAGATATTTTTCTTATTTTCCAAAACTGCTCCCCGTAAATTTTTAGGACGTTTGGAGAACTTTGATTTCTGCACAAAAATAACACCAAGGCAATTCTGCTGAAAACAGCGTCAGTCCAGGTTAGTTCCATTCAAAACATGCAAATTAGAGTCCAAAACAAGGGCAAAAGAGTTTGTAAAAGTAGATACGATGGAGACGTATCAGTCGCCTAGTGCCCAGGAATTAGACCAAAAGAGGAAAGTATCTCCTCTGTTTGGTTGGACATAGGTGACAGCTCTCGGTGGATTTTAAACTCAAATCACTCAGGAGAGAGGGTTGCTCACAAACTTCTCGGAATCAAATGGAGCAGCCATAAGACAAAGTCGATGCGGGGTGGCTATTTATAGCCTCGTCCTTCCCTGATGGTAAATGGCCATTTTGGACACGCGATTCAACCAATGACCAACCGACACGTTCTCAACGGTCGGATTTTAGGAGCAACAATAACATTACTTGAGGAACAAGTAATGCTAACTCCTGGGTACGAGACAAATCTCTCACAATGAAGAAGAAAATAGTCTCTTTCTGGCAAGTATTAGCTCAGAGCACAAAGATATTTCTCTCTCAACTCACATAGGATTGGATTTAGCATCGGTGAATCAAAAGCATTTGAACACTATACCCCTGTTAGTAGTATGATGGTCCTAGGACTCAACAAAAGAGAAAGAGAAGAAAGAAACAAAAAACCATGTCTTCACTTTGTCTTCATCTTCTAGGCTGCATTCATATCCTTCGGACAGTCACTAAACCGATTGCTTAGCGTTAACAGTTTTTAGAAGTCACTTCTGTCAGCATAATCTTTGATGATAACTATCGCTGCAACGCAATAAATTATCTTCAGAGTTTGAACCAAACACATCGAAACTCTATGGACCTGTTACTCTATGTGCACTAGCAAACACATCAGTCCCTTACTATTTATGTCAACAAATTCCAAAACACAAGGAGGAAAATTATTGCGCCAATAGTGTGCCCATGCAGTTGCAGTCAGTTATAATGTTTGTAGTTGCATGTGAGTGATGTACATGCAACTAGCCCGACAACTCCTCACCAGACCCAGTTGTAGTCATGTGTGTGCCCCTAAAGTTGTAGTGGGGTTACAATTCTTGTAGTTGCATGTATTGTGATGGAAATGCAACTGAGACAACAACCACCCTCTTGACCCCTATTTAGTCGGGATACAAAGTTTGCAGTTTTATGTTTAATGGAGGACATGCAACTTATCACAACATATCCCCTCCCAGTCGTAGTTTTTGTCGTTTGTACCCGTCCAGTTTTAGTCGGGTTAAAATTCTTGCAGTTGCATGACTAGTGACGGACATGAAATTAGCCCCGACAACTCGCATCCCAAACCCAATTATAGTCACTTTATATCCATGCAATTGCAATCAGTCTACAATGCTTGAAGTTGAATGTCTAGTGGCACACATGCAACTAGCCCCGACAACTCCTTTCCAACCTCAAATGTAGTCGCTTTGTATCCGGTCAGTTGAAGTCAGTTACAATGCTTGCAGTTGCATATATAGTCATGAACACGCAACTAGCCATAGAACAACTCTCCCATCCCAAGTTGTAGTCGTTTTATGCCCATAGAACCGTAGTCGGGGTTCGATATTTGTAGTTACATGTCTAATGATAGACACGCAACTCACACATTTATGAGTGTTTACGTGATAAAAAAACATAAAATACTAAAACCGCACACTTGTGTTCCTCGTACAAACAGAAAATAAAAAATAAAAATAAATGAAACAAATTAAAGCTAAAAATAAAAAAAGTGTAATACGAAAAGAAAAGGTAGATATATTGGTGTTGCAACCGGTGAGGAGATGAACCAATGCAATTACACAAGGGATACGTCGACGCATGCGGTTGCACACGGGGCACACACATGAGGAAAGACTAAGGATTTAACAAAAATATAAATATAAACTCAGGTGTCATTGTATAAAAAAATGCAAAATATCAACCCCACCCCGCCCAATGAAACACCTTGAGGAAAAGTATAACTTGAGCCAACCAAAAATTTACACAGAGATAACACCAAATATACCAAAAAATACAAGAAAAAAATGAATACAATATAGAAAAATAGCAGAATAATGCAAGGAAAAAAGCATAAATAAAATGAAAAAAGGACGGACCAATGCAAGAAGTGACCAACAAAAGAGAAAAAAAATACCCACTTGGTTGTCATGGCTGGCGGATGTGTAACTCATTAAAATAATTTTGAAAGGACAAAATGTAACCATTATCCATCACTAGACTTTAGTTGCACGTCATGAGAGCATGCAACTTAAGTGACGTTTTACAAAAATAATGTGAATAGCAATACCTTCTCCAACCCAACAAAACAATTTAACATGGAATAACAAAAAATGTACAACTAGATAATGCCGAATATTCAAAAATGATATAATGCAACCCAATTTAGTTAAGCCAAAAAGCCAATAACAAAAAATGTTAAGAAAATCCAGTTAGAACACGAGTGGGCTGCATGCCAAACAACTACTCCCAAACGAGCATCGGTTGAGCACGTGAATGAGGTCAAAGTAAATCTCAGCAATCCCGTAAAACGAAATCGAGCTTAGGAGGTGTTTGTTTCAGCAATTTTCGTCTGTCACCTGTTTACACCGTAAACAGATCTCGTTACGTGTGTTTGGTGACAACCCTTTATAATCAAGTCACACTATAATCAGGTCCAGGTTAGCTATCGATCGATACCCCTAAGCCCCATCGGTAAATGTTTCCTTCTCACTCTCTCCATCTCTCCTCTCACCTCGAGCCCTCCTCCTGCCTCCCGACTACCTCCTTCCCTCGATCTGCCGTCGTCGCCTCCCTCCGAGTCCAGCAGCGCCACCTCCCCTGACCCGCTTTGAGTCCAGCGTTGCTGCCTCCCCTCAGTCCTCTCTTGATCCAATCGCCGTAACGACCTCGCAACATCAGTTGCCGGGAACGACCACACCAGCCGCCGACGACGAGGAGGAGGATGGACCGTTGAAGCCGCCGACGTGGAGCATCAAGGCCCATCTCCGTATTGATCTCTTCCTCCTACGTCAATCGTCTCCTGCAGATCTCAAGATTAGGGTCAATGGTCTATCTGTTCTTGATCTTTGAAGTCAGAAATATGTGCTCATTTTCTTTACACCATACCTGGCCAAACGGGCCGGCTCGACACGGCACGCCCCGGCCAGCCACAATCGTGCCAGGCACGGCACGACATGCCTGGGCCTGATTATTAAACAGGTTATGCCGTGCCGGCCCGCATGCCAGGCAACCAGGCCCAAACACGGTACGCTTTCTAATCAGGTCGGCCCGTCGGCACGCCAGGCCCGCTCGCCTGCTAGGATTTTAATATTTTAGGGCGCTATTTGGGTCGATTTTGGCCTGTTCGACTATTACTTGGGCCGGTTTTGACATTTTGGACTGTTTTTTGGGTTAATATTAACCTATTGGGCTTTATTTTTATCTCATATATAACTCTTCCTAATAATAAAGCACGGAGTGCTTCTGTCGTCGTGGTCGTTTTGCAGAAAACCCCCTGAAGTTTTCCGAAATCAACCCGTAGTCCAGATTTAAGTGAGAAACAAATCGTTTTTGTATTTTTACAGGAAACCCCTTGTAAATTTCTGAAATAAACCCGTAGTACATAATTAAGTGAGAGAACGAATCGTTTTCTGAAATTTTTGTAGAAACCTCCTTCAGTTTTCATAAAATAAACCCGCAGTACATACTTGAGTAAAAAAACCAAACATTTTCCATATGTTTTCGAAAACACCCCTATAGTTTTTAATTAATTAATCTGTAATTCAATTATAAGTGCAAAATACTTTAAAAATCATATATTTTAAACAGTAACTCCAATTTTACATTATTATATATGAAATTTTATTAGAAAAATATGTAGAATCTGAATATAATGTTAGTTCATCTATTTTATTTTTTAAAATTCTGTTTATAATGTAATTTTAATCAATAATGATGCGCATAATCTAAATATAATGTTGTTTTATCTATTTAACAAATTTAAAATTATATTTATGCTGTAATTTTAATCGATAGCGTATAATCCATTTTTTATAACGAGGTCGATCCATGTTGTTAATTAATCAGCGGTACAATTATAATTAACAAATACTTTAAAAAATTATATCTTTAAACTGTAACTTTAATTTTAAATTATAACATATGAACTTTCATTCAAAAAATGTATTGAATCGAAGTATAATGTATCTTACCTATTTAATTTTAAAATTTTCTATTTATAATGTAATTTGAATCTATAGTGATGCGGAAAATCTAAATATGATGTTATTTTACTGATTTAACAATTTTTAGATTTTATTTATGCAGTGATTTTAAAAAAAGTCTCAAGTCATGATTATTAGGTTAAGTCGTGTTGTATGGTCTGATCCCGTTGCAACGCACGGGCTCTTTTTCTAGTAAAAAATAAAAATAAAAATAAAAAACGTTAAACGGGCTGTGCCGTGCCGGCCCGCCTGCCCCGCCTCCAGGTCCAGGCACGGCCCGTTTAAGTCCTGTCGGGCCCGGCCCGTGTCGGGCCTGGCCTGCGGGCAGTTGGGCCGCCCCGTTTGACCAGATCTGCTTTACACTATACGTGGCCAGATAGGTCATGCCTCACGGGGCCGGGCCGACTGCCCGCAGGCCAGGCACGACACGGGCCGGGCCCGACACGACTTAAACGGGTCGTGCCAGACAGACGGCACGCCTCGGGCCGTGCTTGAGCCTGAAGGCTGGGCACGCGGGCCGGCACGGCATGACCCGTTTTAACGTTTTTATTTTTATTATATATATATATATTTGAGATAAAAATAAAGCTCATTAGGTTAATATTAACCAAAAAACAACCTAAAATATCAAAATCGGTCTAAATAATAGCCAAACTAAACGAAATCAACCCGAATTGCGGTCTAAATTATTAAAATCCTAGCAGGCTAGCGGGCCTGGCGTGTCAACGGACCGGCTCAATTAAAGGACGTACCATGCTTGGGTCTGGCTACCTGACACGCGGGCCGGCACAGCACGGCCCGTTTAATAATCAGGCTCAGGCATGCCGTGCCGTGCCTGACACGATTGTAGCGGGCCGGCCCGTTTGGCCAGGTATGCTTTACACACCCGAACCAAACAAAATTTGTTTTTTCCAGTCTGGAGCCATTACACCCGAAGGGTCGCGGCTATCGGCCTCGCGCCGTCCCGCAGATGGGGAACCCGCCGCGCGCCCCCAGCCCAGCCACCGTCCCCCAAATCCGGAACCCGACGCGCGCCCCTGCCCTCGCCGCCGTCACGCAGGTCGGGAACCCGCCGCGCGCCCTCGCCCCCGCCGCCGCCCCCCAGATCAGGAACCCGCCGCGCGCCCCCACCCCCGCCGCCGTCCCCCAGATGGGGAACCCGCCGCGCGCCCCCGTCCCCCAGATCGGGAACCCGCAGCCGCCGCCGCGCGCCTCCGCCCACCAGTTGGGGAACTCGTCGCCGCCGGTCGCGTCAGGAAGCAATCCGCTGCCACCTCCGCCTATGGCGTATCAGGCTCGAGCAGGCGGCAACCGGCCGCTGCCCCCCATGCCGCGGCTCGCCTCAGGAAGCAACCGGCCGCCAGGGCATACGGCATATCAGGCTCCAGCAGGCAGCAACCGGCACCTGGCGGCCCCCGTGCTGCGGCTCTCCGCAGGAAGCAACCAGGCGCGAGCGTATCAGCCTCGCGTGGCCCCGCCCGCCGTCGTCAACACGCGGCCGGCCGCCCCAATGAGTCACGTTCTGTCTGCGGCCGGTGCTCTCGGGGGCGGCTCCCATGGCGGCGTTCCCCTGCCCGCCCCCGGCAACATCATGGCGGCTGGAGCCCCAACCAACAGTCAGGCCGCGCTCACAAGCAGTTCATCTGGTAGCAACAAAAAAACAAAGAACTGCAACAAGTGCCAAGACCCAGGTCACATCAGAGCAGATTGCCCAAGGCTACCGTGTTTACGCTGCTCAGGAACGAGACACACACGGGGCAGCTGCACGACACCCGCCGGGCCAGTGTGCTTCAAGTGTTGCGAGCTCGGTCACTACTGGAAGGATTGTCTTAGTCTTGTTTTTGGTCCGCGATGTACGACATGCGGCGGGGCCGGCCATGGCGATCCAAACAACCCGAATCACAGTCTCAACTGTGCCAGCCCCCAGATACTTTTGGTATGCACGTCGTGTCCCAACGGTGGACACCGGCCACGGGACTGTCCAACAAAGCCTGCTGAGTATGCCGGGTGGAGAGGTTTCGGTGTCTGTCAAAACTGCCGAAAATCTGGGCATGTGTTTGCTGATTGTCCGTCTTTACGTTAGATTATACTCCTACTTTACTTGTTGTCGCTATTTCTAGTATCCTATTGTGTATGTTTATATTTGAGTCCCTGTCCACTAAACTATTAGTTCTGGCATTGCATTTGGCAAGAAAAAATTTAAAGGATTGGTTTATTTATTATTGCTTCTCATTAACTCTATCCGTTTATAAATATAAGTCTTTTTTAGAAATTTCAATAAAGGACTACATACGAAATAAAATGAGTGAATCTATACTTTAAAGTATATCTATATACATTCATATATAGTAGTTTCTTGTTGAAATCTTTTAAAAAAGAATTAAGAGCGGACAGTAATAACGAAGTAATGTGCTATGAATTTGGCTAAGCTAGTTACTGCTACTTCCTCCGTTTCGATGCATTAGACATCTAATGAAAATCTGATTTTCCCAAAACCAAGTCGAGCAATCTTAATTGTTTGCTTGTTTTGTGAATAGCAATTGATGACTCGCGTTGATGGCTGGGCCAATGCATGCACTTTTTGCTTGGTGCTCGTTCGGCAATCTTCGCAGAAAAAAAAGGTGTTTGATTGATCAATCTAGAATATAATATCTTAGAGTATTTATATCTGGAACTTACAAATCTGGTCCCTCAAACGTCCGGTGACACGATCGGTCAACCTACTTTTTCATCCGCACCTTTCATATTTTTTATTTGCACATAATTGGTGGAGAAGAAGAGAGAGAAAGAAATGAATGAGTAAAGAAAAAGAAATTGTGGTCCGGGATGAGGTCGTGTCCTACGTGTCGGACTGATCGACGCGTTCGGGTGCGTCCGCGAACCCTCATATCGTCCTCGTATTTGAGATGGATATGAAAGGTGTCGGTCAGTCCGGACGTTTGAGATGGATATGAAGGATTCGACCTGGACGATTTTTTGTGACCGGGCGGGCTGCCCGGACGTTTGAGACAGGCTTGAGGGGTCTCTTAGAGTCCTGCACGGGGGTGGTGATATCTCGTGAGACTACTCACAATGGAGAGTAATAAAGAGTAGTAACATACATATGTTATTAGTCTAAGTTACTACCTACTCAATGGATAGTAACATAGAGGTAGTAACATTGATCCATTCATTTATTAGGCTATAGACTCATCTTGTCTTGGTATCCGTTATGTTACTCCTTCTATGAATAACATGGTAAGTTACTCAATTTCTCTTTCTTCTCATTAATTAGTTGCCACATCATATTTTTTGTTTATGTGACATTTATGTTACTACCTATGTTACTTTTATTGTGGGTAGTCTGAGTGTGGCGGTTTGACTTTATTCCGGGACTCTCTTACATGAATATCCAAAAAAACAATATCCAAAGATTAAAAAAAATTGAGGTCCAATGCATTTCCATCCGGGTCATATCATGTTGTTGATAGTTCCAGCATTTCCAGCAACTACATGTGAAAATTATATGGTAAGCAACTTCTCTTTCAATGTCCGACAAAGAAATAAATAGAAAAGCAAACGAAAACCAAAGAAACGAAAGGAAGAAACGAAAGGAAGAAACAAAATAAAAAACTATAACCAAGCAAAGAAAAAAATAACCAATGAGAAAATAATGAAAGCCAGCGCAAAATGAAGAAAAAAGGGAAAACCGAAGAAAACCGGTGGAATAACAAATAAAACTATGGAAAACAAAAAGAAAAAGGAAATAGTAAAAAAAAATAGGATCAAGAATATCAGACATGGTGGGTCAGAATAACAGGATCAAGAATATCAAACAAAGCTTTCTTCTACATTTCAAATTTTAGTCTGTTTTTCACACCTCAAATTGTGACAGACATATTCTGGTTACATTGGCATAAATTTGAACACACATGGAGATTGGAGGTAAGCTTTGGATGATTACAAGATTGTGAAACTTTCCCAAGCTCTTTACTTTTGCCTGGGTGACAACAACGCCATGGCAGAAATGATCAATTCTGTCAGCAGATAAATTCACCAATCTACATCTTGTATATATGCAGCAATGCTGTTCTAGGTCTTTGATCAGTTGTTCGTGTTGTGGAACTCGGTGCCATCCTTAAGATGTCCTATCGCAGTGGGGCAAAGCCAGCAGAAAACATTTGGACCCATGATCTGTACAGACAGGTCAAAATAACATGCAAAATTTTCAGCACCAGATCCAATGGCTTAGAAACTGAAAATTCGATGATGACATAATTAAAATTCTGATTGCATTTTTGTTGTTTTTGTTGCGTATATATAGCACTACCATTTGAATATTCTTCCTCGTGCCTTGATCAAACCGATGGCGATACTTCGAAAGGCCGAAGTCGATCTTTATTAAGATTAGAAAGAATAGTTACAGAGCGGCGATGACCGCCAGGTGTACAAACAAGGCAAGTGCCACAGCGAAGCCTCGAGGCCAAGTGCCTGAAACACAGGACGCCATAAAACAAAGAGCCGCTACCGGCAAGGCAAGCAAGCCATGACTCAGACCTGCTGCTGCAGCACAAGCACAACGCGAGCATGCCATCTAAAAGGCTATGGTGGTGGCGAAGCAGCCTGCCTCACGCCAGGATCGCACACCCTCAATGATCGCTTCGACCACCCTGTCCGGAGACGATGCGACGTCATCAAAGATACGAGCATTACGCTCTTTCCAGAGACGACGGTGCACCAGAATCACCACCGCATCAAAGTCCCTCTTAAACCGTTCCGGGGCTGCATTCCTCGTGCGAAGCCACCAGTCCTCCGTACCCTTGTCGACGGCAGCAGGGGTCGGAAAGGGTACACCCACCCAGGTCCGGAAGCGCTGCCAAAGCTCCGTTGTAAAGGAGCAGTGCACGAAGAGGTGGCTGCATGATTCCAGAGCAAGACCGCACAAGGCGCAGGTGCCTTGATTAGGCCATCCCCGGCGTTCGAGGTTGTCTGCGATCAGACAACGACCGTGGACCACCAGCCACATGAAAAACCTGAGCCTAGGAGGAGCCTTGGCCTTCCAAATTGCAGAAGCACATCCAAAATCAATGTTAGCCGCAAAGAAGAGCCGGTAGGCACAGCTGGTGGAGAATTCGCCCCCCTCCTCGAGGAACCAGATGGCGATACTTCCGTCCACTCTTCTTTGCAAGCCACTTCGCTCTAACTGCCTCTCGATACTGATGTCAAGGTGGCAGTAAATAATATCGAAATAAGGGTAAAGCCACCAATTGACTATGAGATGAATGCATACCTCGAACAGTAACTTACCTCTATTGTTGTCATGTTATGACATATGAGATAGATGTGCCAACATAACAAAGAACCTATTGTCAAGCACAAGCAGAATAAGATGACACCAGCCAAGATCTGCATTTTATGTAGATCATTATTTGGTCCTTGTATCAAAATAAATTAACGCAAACTAAAATAGACAAAAACTGCATCAAATGTTTGTCGGCGATGTTACAACCCAGTTAAAGAATCATACAAGTTTATCTTACTTATACAACTCTGTCATTTGATTATTTTAAAACTAGCATATTTATACTGGTCGTACAATCATGTTCTTTAATTTCAATGATTACGCTCTAGCTAGACCAGAATTAAATAGTACGAAAAGCCAAAAGGCTCTGCAGCGAGTTAAGATTCTTTCATATATCCTGCAA